>NC_136765.1:8367612-9083862 GCF_947034865.1 Barbatula barbatula | reverse complement strand
AAAAAAACTCTCTCTCTCTCTCTCTCTCTCTCTCTCTCTCTCGCTCTCTGTCATTGGGTGTGGACTGATATGTATTTTACTAGACTCTGTTTTATCTTAGTTTTTTTTTCAAACAACAGTGACTCCTGCTTGTGTTTGATTATCTGCTTGTTTGTTTATGTGTGTGTATTTACTTAACAAATCCTTTGGGGCATTGGGGACGCCTGTATTTGTTAATAACAACTGGTTATGGTGTTGGTTGCAGTTAGTCTAACGTTATCTTCATTAACTTTATATAAAACTTTATGGTAGTCTTTGTCAGCCTACATGTTAAGTATGTAAGTACATCGTTTGTGTGAGAGTTTGTCTGACCTATTTTATTAAGGAATCCTATAGGCCTATGTGTTTTTTTGCTCAGCAGACTTTTCTAATTACACACACACACACACACACACACACACGTGTAGAGACGGGCCAAAGCAGCTTTAAAGGCTTAATGAAGTCTTAATGTTACACACATACACATACACACACACTAACACCATGGCAACACTGTATGCTTTGCCAAGAGTGCCGGCGTATGGCCGTGCTTCAGCAGGTGTGTGACCTAGATAGTATTTGAGAGAGAGAGTAATGAAAGGACAGGCTGAGAGCATTGTAGAGTAAGATCACATGTGATTCAGATTGTGATCTACGTTTAAATGTGATGTGCGTGAGTTTAGTTGTAAAACAGACGTGCTTGTTGACTGAAGGTTTATGGTGAGAGATGGAGATTAGACTCTTTTTATGGCTTTTTATGCAGCCTTTGTACCATCACAGTCCAGACACTTTTTACTCTCATACTACTGACACTTTGGATGAAATACATTCGGGGTACTGACCTTAAATTGTGTTATGTACCATATTTTCTATAGGTCTGTGTGTATTGAACGAGTTGTTCACTCAGAAATGAAAATCTTGTCATCAATTCTGACCCATATGTTCCTCTAAACCTGTAGTACTTTCTGTGGAACATCTACACAGTGTGTGAGGTTTTTTCCATGTCATGAATATGAATGATGATTTCCACCTTAGCTCTTAAATGTAGCACACAAGTCGTATGGATTCCTTTTATAATACTTCAATAGGGGTTTATTGACATTTTTGGAACTTGATTTTATCAATTAATACGTTATTGATGTGGGAGATATAAATGTGTTTATTCTGTATATTTCGAAGAATATTACACTTGTCAGTTTGTCCTCTCACTGCTTGCCTCACTCGGAGAGCTGAGTGTCAAAATCACAGTGCGGTAAACATGTGTGACTGAATGCGGTGTGTGTTTCGTGTTTGTTTGTGTGGGTACAAGGGAGGAAAATACAGAGAGTGTACACAGAGGAGTGTCTAAAAATAGCGTGTATGCGTTCTGTTTGTCCCCTCACCCTCCAGCTCGTGGTTTATGGAGTGGCTCACACACACGCATCGTGCACACACACAATACTTGTGATTTGTGGTTTGCCGACTGAAGTTTGTCTCCTCACATGCCATTAAATGCACTGATGATGTGATTTTCTATTGAGTTCTGTTGTTAATATATTGTCTATTCTCTAAATCTGTCACAAAAACATTTTTAAATAGAACATTTTTGTGCTTTCCTCACGGGACCGTTGACTCTTACCTGCTGGAAAGACTTGACCCAAACACACACTCATACATGCACATCTCATAACACTGTGGACACATTTAGATTAAGTTTCAATTCTGAATACCTCAGAGACATGAAAACTCTTATGTTGCATTACACACATCAACACACACTCACCCATGAGCATAAGCACACAGAAATACACACTTAAACACACCCACACACAGCCCAGACAGCCATACAACGGAACTTTGAGTGCGCTGGCCTTGTATTTATATAAATGGAAACCATGCATACAGAAAGGGACTTGATCAGTGTTAGTTTGACTCAGCCCTCACAAGAAACACATAAAGACACATACACACATTCAGGTTAATCTTGCTATTTGTAGTTTTAAGCTAAGCATGTTTATCTACTTAAAATAACAACACACACACACATAACCCATATTAAACAGCATGACTTAGACTCTTTACAGACACTTTCTTTATTGACATTTATAGACTTAATAGTAATTTTTCACCAACAAAACTGTACATTCATGAGGTGAAGACTACCCTGCCCAAATGAGGGCTGATACAAGGACATCACATGACCATCTCATTTTCACTTTATGTGGGTAACCATTCCTATTATTGCTCTCATTTCTTTACAAAATAATTGATTTGATTAATGATTCACTTTCTATTTTTTCGTTTTCTATTGGTTGCTTCCTTATTTCTATTGTCAACGCTGTCGTCTGATGCATTGAGTGCACTCTATGCTGCTTAACGGATGGCTGTGAAATCTGTTTTACAGAGATTCCAACCTCTGATTGGTCATTCGTGCGTGGGAGGTGTGTCAGTGGTGGAGTTTATCTCTGACAGACAGCTGGAATTCTACACAGAAGAGGAGGAGCTCCAGCCATTCCAGGTGTGTGCACAAGGGAATATTATTTTGAATCATTGTGTGGAAGTTTTATTTGTGTACGGTTGAGTTTGTGTTGAATGGTATATGAGTTACATTACATTGCAGTGAGATTTAATTACAAGCCACTGCTTATAGTTTTGTCTTATAGTTACTTGGGTTAGTAGATTTCTGTGAGCTTATCTGCTATCACCTTTATCATAGTCTGTTATCATTTCAGTTTTCTGTTAGGTCAGGAAAGTGTGTTCATACTCGGAATAAAACACTTCGAAAACATTGTAATAATGCCATTATTTGATTTCCTCTGCTTTAGGTTTTGAAGCAACACTTGAGTTGATGGTTTAACTAGTCATTTTGTTTGTAGAACCGTTGAGGGACTGTTCACGTCTCAGAACGTGCGTTTAGGACTATACTGAGAAAACACAGACGCATATCTAATTGATCCCACAATAACAAAAGCGTAAAGAGTTTGAACAATGGGACTTATAATCACAAATTGACTGAAAGTCAGTTTTATTGTGGGCCGTACCGTATATTCTGTTAAATTGTATGACATATCGCTTATTGCTCCTTGAATTCTTTGTAAGTCGCTTTGGTTAAAAGCGTCTGCTAAATGACTAAATGTGAATGTAAATTATCTTGAGTAACATTATGGAAAAGATGTACTTTAGTAAATTCAAAGGTGGGTACTTTTTGTCTTATTCAAGAACATTTCTGATGAAACAATGTACTGTACTTTCTACACTGGTTGTTCGATGTTTTATTGTAACTTTAATGTATTACAGAATGCATAGTTTATGCCAATGTTGATGCCTCTTTTCCTCAGGGCTTTTGCGAATGACTCACTCTTTTGAGTCGATTCTTATGAAGTATTGGTTACTGGCAAATGGTCTGAATTGGTTTACAAAACTGCTTAAATGGTTTGTTCAGAATTGTGCATCCTATTGTTAGCCAGTGATCAAGAACCGTCACTTGTGGGCATTTTACACTGGTGTGTGACCTCTTGGAGTAAGGTTTTGGATACTCTATACCCATCTCCGTTCATAACCTTCCATGCGTGTTTGTTAGTTTCAGGGATTGTTGAATGAGTTGACTAGTTATGTTCTGTAGCATGGGTGTATTAAAGGTAACAGGTTGGTTGATAACCAAACAACGGCAGTTTCCATTTACTTCTATTGTATTGACACAAAACTAATGCAAGTCAATGGGTACCATCCTTGTACGGTTACCAACATTCTTTAAAATATCTTCTTACGTGTTCTGCAGAAGAAAGTAAGTCATGTAGGTTTGAAGTGACAAGAGGGTGAGTAAATGATGACAGAATTTTTCTTTTGGGTAACTATGGAGTACGTTTTCGTTCATTTGATTGTATGTGTGTTTTAAAGGGATTGCTGAATAAGTAATGATCAATAGGTTATGGTCTGTTCAGGGATTCAGCACTGTGTGAGTGTGTGTTTTTGAAGTGGTGAGTAATTAGCTCTAGACACACGTTCCTGACTCTTTTCGTTCTCCTGCAGGCTGTGTTTGTTTATCATAATCTCATGGAGCAATCATGTAATTCAGTGCAGAAGCAGAGAGTGACACACAGGACTGTAACCCTCTGCAGAAAACTGTTTACATTCAGTCTCACACACACGGGCCGCTGCATCATTTCATCACTTCCAGTCTCTGATGCCTGCGGATGGATGATAAAAGAGAGAGACCCTGTCTTTCATCTGAATGTGTGTGTGTGGAGGGGGTGGACTGTGAGAAAAACAAGGCAGAGAGAGAGAAAACATTAGAGAAAGAGTGTCTGAGCAGAGCGCTGGCACAGGACACTGATGGGTTCTGAATGCTGCACTTCTGTAAACTCTGGAGCAGCCTCAAAACACATTAAACAACTCCGACCCCACATTCTATTCTGTTCTATTCCATTGTTTTGTACTTTGATTCTGCGTTCTGTTCTGTTCAATTCATTTTGCCACTTCTATTCTTGTTTCTGTTTTGTTCTGTTCTGCTCAGATCTGTTCTATTGTGCTCGGATCATACTGTTTGATTCCGTTTAACTCTATTCTTCATAGCACTCTATTGAACTGCACTCTGTTGTCTTTTATACTTAACTTTACTCTTCGCTCTACTTCTATGCTGTTTACGCTCCACTGCTCTACAGTTCTGAGTGTTAAGCTCTGAGACGTGAGTGAATTACTGAGCAGCCTGTGAGAGAGAGAGAGACAGACAGACAGAAGGAGATAAAGATGAAGAAAAAGTGAGAGAGAGAGAGAGAGAGAGAGAGAGAGATGTATCAGGGAAAATGGAGCGTATGGACAGATCGCTATGTGTATGTATTGCTGTTTCCTTGACAACTCCTAGCTGTGTTTTCACTTAGAACATGTTAAGAGGCGAACGTGTGTGAAAGTACGCGGGTGGAGTGTTGAGTGTCTGTGTGTTTGGGAAGGGTTAAGCTCTGTTGACCTGTACAGCTGAAACGGGAACAGTACAGCTTTTTTTGGGAAGCGCTAAACAGCATACTTGTGTGTGTGTGTGTGTGTGTGTTTGTCTTGTGTATGACAGAGATAGACTCAAGTAAAAGTGAGAGAGGGAGAGAGGTTTACTGAAGGGAAAAGCAGGCAGAGTGGTTTCCATTAGGTTGTATGGAACACTTTCCCTTCTGAGGCTGTGGTGAGAAAGACACTCGGCTGTGAGTCAGCCACCCTCAATCTGGAGACACACACATGCACACGCAAACACTTGTGTGTCTTCAATATGTGTGTATGTCTGCTTTCCATCTCATACATTCACCACACACATACACATTTACTAAGAGTCATTTTTTTTTTTATCACCTTTGGCTTCTTTTGTCTGCTTTTTTCCAATATCTGTGTTTTGTAATAAAGCTCTCTGGTTTAAATAAAGCTTTCTTTCAAATTGAGTTTGACAGACATTTGTAATAGACATAATGTAGGACGCATCTAATAATAAATCAAATGCAATGTCAGCCGTCATCATATGTATTGCAGTGTTTAATTTCATAACATGCCATAGAAATAGTTCACCCTAAAAAAACTAATTTTATAAACAATGTGACCGAGAGGAATTAAATCAGTCAGATATAATAACTGGATCAACCCGAAAATTGAATAGAATTGTTATAAAATCTGAATAATCTATTAAATGTATTGGTTGGTCAGTTGGTTGGTTGGTTGGTTGGTTGGTTTAGTAGGAATTCTTGAAGGAACAGTTCACCCAAAAATGAAAATGCAGTCTTAATTTACTCACCCTTGAGTTGTTTTAAATCTGTGTTTATTTCTTAGTTCTGATGAACTCATAGAAAGACATTTGAAGAATGCTTGTAACCAAACAGTTCTTAACCACCACAGTAGGAAAAATGCTCTTTACATTTCTTTGTATGTGATATTTTGAAGAATGTAGGAAAGCAAACAGTTCTGGGGCACTTTTGACTACCATTGTCATTTTCCCTAATATGGTAGTAGTTAATTTGTTCTTATATTTAATGTAGTCGTTTTCTGAACCAGTATGAAATGTTTTAGGTCTTTCCATTAAATCATTTTATAAAATTGAGTTTTGCTTTGTAGATGTCTTGGCGCATTTTGTCAGTGATATACTACTGGTTTTCTTGCTTAAGAGAAAGGCGCAAGTCTCTCTTTGATCCAGTGCTCTCAGTTCTTCTGTTACTGAAGGACATGTCTTCAGACTACTGCATTGATTTTTATGAGCTTTCTTTCTATTTCTCTCTCTCTGTCTGTCTGTGTCTATACCTTTCTCTTTCACTCGCTCTCCTCTATTTGTCATTATCTCATCCACTTCATCACCCTCCCTCTACACCTCCAACCCCCCCCTCTCTCAATCAAACCTCTCTCCTTCAAAACGCACACACATCTCTCTCTCTCTCTCTCTCTCTCTCTCTCTCTCTATTTCTGTCCCTCTGCTCTCAAATTTAAATTCAATGAAGCACTTTTCAACATCATCTATTTCTAACCCTCTGTATCACTTCCCTCTGTTTCTCTTCCTCTTTCATTTACTCTGGATGCGAGCATGCATCTATGTCTGCGCGGTTGTTTGGTTTGTGTACTCGCCGTAGGAGATAGCGTAAGATTGTTTGTTCTCTCTTCTGCTCTCTACAGCTCTGATTTTCTTCTCTGTACACACACAGACACGAGCAGCTACAAACACACTCGCTCATCCATTTCAATAATCTGTCTGTGTATTTGTCTGTCTCTCCGTCTCTCTCTCCTCCTGATGCAATAGTTGGATCAGTCCGATGTCTCTCTTGCACATGTTGCCGTGGTGATGCTTTGGCTGTGAGCTAGACTGAGGTCACCTCACTCTTTCATACGACTCTATCAGCCCACCATGTCTGTTTCTCTCACCTATCACGTCATGTAGACCACAGAAATGTGAATTATGCACACGGCAGAGAGAAATGATCCAACAGAACATTGACTGAAACCAAAATTATACTGTTAACCCTAAACGGCTACAATACATTGCAAGCTACAATATATTTGTATTTATTTTTGACTGCATACGCCATTTTCAAAGCTGCTTTCCATGGCCTTTTTATAAAGTGCCTTTCTCAACTGTGTGTCATCATTGGCTTTAAGCTGGAACCAATACCTTTAGCCAAAGGTTGGTCCCAGAAATGTAATAATACAGATTGTAATAATGTTTCCATAATTTGAAATCCTGCATAGTTCTCCTTTAAGTTTGTTAATGCAGACATGAATGTGATCGTGAAGTATCATCATTTGTACCACGTAAGAAAGCAGAATAGAGTTTTAATATGCAATTCACTGCATTGCAGATAATAGGAAACAATATTTGCAACGCATTTAACACGGTGGCTGTAGACGGTATTTAGCAGGAAATAATGTAGCGTCGGTGGGACTTGATCTTTTCCTTTGGGATTTGATTGGATCATTAAAATCTGTGCTATGATATTACTCCACAATATTATTCCCCAACCCCATGTAGCTTTGCTTACATCAGCAAAAAAAAGCCATTTCAAAAGTCATAAGGCTACATTTGTGTTATTGTAAAGTAAATAGTTTGTCATTTAGCTTAATTTTCCATTTTGATTAAGTTGTCACGTTATGAAAAAAGGCATTCGTGTATAATCAGGTGTGACCATTCATTTTCCATAGAGAGTAATTGTTTTAAAATATCAAAATGTAAGACCAAATTTCATTAGCAATAAATGAAACTGTCATGATTCTGCCTGCTCTTGTCTTGATTTTCTGGTCTAGGGGCAGAATCATGACAGACCCACGTGTTTTATGTGTAGAGGATCATATTATGGTCAATCAGGACATAATATGCGTTCTCTCCTGTCTCGTCATTTGGCCCTGCCCCTCTCGTTTCTAGTATTGCTCTCCTCCTGTGTCGCATTACCCACACCTGCCTATCGTTATCCCCTTAGTTAGTCTCCCTATATAATACCCTCTTGTCTATTGTCTTGTGCTCGTTCGTTGTACATGTTTCATGCTTTTTGCCATGCCATGTCTTGGAGTCTTTGTCATTGATAGTCTAGTCAAGTCAAGTCAGTGTGAGTGTTTTGTTTTGTTAGTCTAGGTGTTGTTGTAGTTCTTGTCAAGTGTTAGTCTTCAGTTTATTGTGTTCCCTGTTTACCTCCTCGTGGGTTTTTGTTTTGTTCCTGTTTATTATTTATTAAAATCCTGTTTAAACCCTGTTTCGCTGCCTGCACTTGGGTTCTCTTTCCGCGTTCCTGACAGAACGAACGAGCCACTACAGAACCCAGCGGCAGCATGGACACTGACCGGTCCAGCTTGGCCCGTCGCCTCTGCAGTCTTCGCCAGGGGAATGAGACTGTGGATGAGTATGTGGGGAGGTTCCTGGACATCGCGGAACAAGGTGCGTTCGGAGAGGGGGAGCTGGCGGTGCTTTTCAACGCCGGTCTCAGAGAGCCACTCTCTCGCTCCGAGATGAGGGCGATGAGGCCGTTGGATTTCGACGCCGTGTGGGTAACTGCCGCAGAGCGTTCGGAGTCCGCGACCTCATCGAACCCAATTTGCTCATCTCCGCTGGTAGCGATACCCGAGAGTGGTCCTCTGCAGATGGGTGTTGTGGGCATTGCCACGCACCACTCTCCAGCCTCGGCAGCCTCTCCACAACCGCCCAGTCTCACTGGCAAGCGGGGGAGACGGGAATCCTGGGGGTCCTCAACCGCCCAGTCTCACTGGCAAGCGGGGGAGACGGGAATCCTGGGGGTCCTCGTCCGAGGCCTCCAATCCCGAGCCGCCCATCCCATTCACTTCGTTCCTGCAGCCGACCACCAGGCGGGTGGCTCGGCAGAAGAAGAAGAGGCAACGGAGGGCGGCTCGGAGTCCGGTGGTCCCGGTGGTCCCATCAAGTCCGGTGGTCCCGGTGGTCCCGTCAAGTCCGGTGGTCCCGGTGGTCCCGTCAAGTCCGGTGGTCCCGGTGGTCCCGTCAAGTCCGGTGGTCCCGTCAAGTCCGGTGGTCCCGTCAAGTCCGGTGGTCCCGTCAAGTCCGGTGGTCCCGTCAAGTCCGGTGGTCCCGTCGAGTCCGGTGGTCCCGTCGAGTCCGGTGGTCCCGTCGAGTCCGGTGGTCCCGTCGAGTCCGGTGGTCCCGTCGAGTCCGGTGGTCCCGTCGAGTCCGGTGGTCCCGTCGAGTCCGGTGGTCCCGTCGAGTCCGGTGGTCCCGAGTCCGGTGGTCCCGAGTCCGGTGGTCCCGAGTCCGGTGGTCCCGAGTCCGGTGGTCCCGAGTCCGGTGGTCCCGAGTCCGGTGGTCCCGAGTCCGGTGGTCCCGAGTCCGGTGGTCCCGAGTCCGGTGGTCCCGCAGTCCTGTTCCTCAGCCGGCCTTCCAGCCGGCCTCAAGCCATGTTCCTCAGCCGGCCTTCCAGCCGGCCTCAAGCCATGTTCCTCAGCCGGCCTTCCAGCCGGCCTCAAGCCATGTTCCTCAGCCGGCCTTCCAGCCGGCCTCAAGCCATGTTCCTCAGCCGGGGACTCCTACAGCCCCTGGGACTTTGCGCTCTCGAGCGCCGCCCCCCAGGGTGTCCCCTAAGTCCCCTGGGACTCCGCGCTTCCGAGCGCCAGGGACAAGAACTGTTCCCCCTTATTCCAATCCCTACGGATTTACCCCCCCGGACTCTTGTGTTCCCCCAATGAACTCTTGTGTTCCCCCACCCCCCCCTCCCCTGTTTGTTATTTTTATTATGTCACCCCAACCCATTGATTATTCTTGCCTGTCTGCCCTTGTTGTTTTTTACCATGTTTTGTTGGATGTTGTCCGTTTCCCAGTCAGTCTTGTCTCGTTAGTCTGCTCCTTTGGTGAACGCCAGGGGGCGTTCATTAAAGGGGGGGGTCCTGTCATGATTCTGCCTGCTCTTGTCTTGATTTTCTGGTCTAGGGGCAGAATCATGACAGACCCACGTGTTTTATGTGTAGAGGATCATATTATGGTCAATCAGGACATAATATGCGTTCTCTCCTGTCTCGTCATTTGGCCCTGCCCCTCTCGTTTCTAGTATTGCTCTCCTCCTGTGTCGCATTACCCACACCTGCCTATCGTTATCCCCTTAGTTAGTCTCCCTATATAATACCCTCTTGTCTATTGTCTTGTGCTCGTTCGTTGTACATGTTTCATGCTTTTTGCCATGCCATGTCTTGGAGTCTTTGTCATTGATAGTCTAGTCAAGTCAAGTCAGTGTGAGTGTTTTGTTTTGTTAGTCTAGGTGTTGTTGTAGTTCTTGTCAAGTGTTAGTCTTCAGTTTATTGTGTTCCCTGTTTACCTCCTCGTGGGTTTTTGTTTTGTTCCTGTTTATTATTTATTAAAATCCTGTTTAAACCCTGTTTCGCTGCCTGCACTTGGGTTCTCTTTCCGCGTTCCTGACAGAAACGTATACAGTCTCATTTTCTAAATGTCATGTTCATTTTGTCTTGTGGTGTGCCATGCGTCCTCTGGAGTGTGTTCGAATCGCTGTGTGTCTGCGTTTGGTCATCCGAGGTGTGTGTGTGTTCTGTCAGGGTTAGGGCATGTTTGTTTGTACATATATATGTGGGTGTTCGCGGGAGTTTAATGAGATGTGTAGTTGTTCAATAAGTGTGGATGTTTGTTTGTCTGTGATTGACTCATTTGAGATTGTTTGGAGAGCTTTAAAAGACAGAAATCCATTCCACCAATCAAAGGAAGCTGCAGTGTAACACACAATTAACGCTAATTAACCTTACCGTCATCATTAGCTGAATCTGCCCTTCATTCTGTCCAAGAGCTCCTTTCAATCACACCTCTCTCGCCGTTTTATTATCTTCTCTCTCATTCCTCCTACCAGCACCCAGTGAAGCCACTGAAGCAGAGCTCTCTGCGTGTGCGTGTGTGTGTTTGTCATAGAGAGAAATAGAGTGTGAGGTGATAGAGGCTCGAAAAAACAGCAGGGGAGAGAGAGAGGCTGTATGTTTGTGTGAGCAAGACAAGAAAGACAGTCTGAGCCTGAGAGAGAGAGAGAGAGAGAGAGAGAGAGAGAGAGATCAAAACCTGCCTGCGGGTAAATGAATAAATCATGTCTTCCCTTCGTCCTAAGAACTGAAGCGCGGATGAGTAATACACACACACACACACACACACACACTTTCCCGCCCGCTCTCCTTCTCTCTTATTCCCTCTCTCATGGACACACACACAAACACCCCCTTATGTTTGCTATGCAAGGGCAGATAGTAATCAAAGATGGGTGCTCTCTCTCTCACACACACACACTGATATTATTAGAACCTTTTAACACACACACACGTGCACATAGATCACACCTACAAAGCCGGACGGATAGCAGCAGTTCTTATTGCCACATCACTTCAAATATTATACAATGATACAATAATGAATTATACATTGTAATGAGAACGAACTTTTTTTTAATACATTACGTTACCTTTGTCCTCGAAAGTTGTAGTGAATGCGTTATTATAAAGGTTGCTAGCTGTAATGTTTATTATTTTCTTTGATATGAATTGCATTCTGATACTTGATGTTCAAGTACTTGCATACAATTTATTTCCAGCCTTAAGCTGCAGAGCTGTGCATGTTGAGTGGCTGGCCGATATGTTTTGTTTGTTTGTTAGTTTCTTGGCTAAGTTATGGTGGATGGGCAATCTTTTAGAAGTGTGTGTGTGCATGCGTGCGTGCGTGCGACTGTGTGTGTGGGGGGGTGATATTACAGTCTCAGGGGTCAGCTGTATATGACTCACACAGGAGGAATTAGACTCAGGCTGTGGAGTAGCCAGATGAAGACTGATGGAGAGAGGGAGAGAGAGATGATCGCTGTGATTGGATGTGACTGCTTTTTCAACCACAAAAAAAGATCCATGCAAGTCTCTTCCTTTTTCCACCCTTTTCAATTCAAAGGGTTCTGTTGGCAAAATAAACTCGTTTTTCCAAAGTAATTATCATATTTAATGATAAGTGATCATTACTAATGAATATTTATATATATTTACTCTATGTGTATAGTTATAATACGAATTATACATATTTGTATAATGATAATAACAATAAACAAATCATTATTTTGGTACTCAGACACATAAATTGAAAGGGTAATAGTGTCATAGACCTGCTTACTCTTAAAGCAATAGATAAGCATTAACCCCAGAGAAAAACATTTTAAAACGTAAATGCCAAAGAGAGAGATAGAGAGAAATAAAGTGTGCATGGGTATTGTGTTTACATGTGTGTAAGGACTTCTTTATGTGTTAGATAAAAGTGAAAAGAAAATGAGAGAGAGATGTGTGATGTCATGTTTTTTCAATGACATGTAATTGTTATGTGATTTTCATGTAATGTGTGTGCATGTAATATGCAGACATTTTGGGAGTTCAGCTAGAGGTCGGCTTAAATATCCCTCTCACACAATTGTTACATAATTTTCAGTTCTGTGTATGTATGTGTGTGTGCAGTAAAGAGCGTGTCTATTGTGTGGATAGATGAGTAATGCTGTGTGTAATAGTGAGTCTGTGTTTACACCGCCTCCCAGATTCCCCTCCCCCTTCTGAAGCTGTCTGATCTTAAACAGTTGCTTTCCATCATCTTTTCTTCATGTGTCTTTTTATGGAGGATTCTGACAGATCATAGCAGACATAGTCTTTAGATTCTGCTCCACTGAAAAAAGTCTGAAAGAAATTTTCACATTTTCACAAAACAAAAGTTCCCTCTAAAGCTTGACATTTATACGCACTGTGATGTTGTGCTGTTAAAGGATGAAGTGGACAGTGGAAATCCAGCTGTGAGAGATGATCCATCTGTGCAGGAACAGATCCAGGCCTGGCTCAAACAGAACCATTTCCAGAACATTCTTCAGAAAGGTATCCAGTGGAAAGATACTGTGATTCAGTGTTTGTTCTGTGTTAGTGCTAAATGATAAGGAGGTTTATGCTGTATGTTTGGATAACACAGATCAGCTCAGAGTCAACTTTTTGAAGCCATGTTGACATGTTTGCTCAGCGTGTTTTACCTGCCAGAGTACACAGAGAATTTTGCATATTTTGCGTCTTGATTAACGCTGAGACGTTGCTTGGAATCTACTAAATCTATAAACCCCCGTGATAGACAGCTACCCTGATGTATGACTTAAACGTGTTGTTACAATGTAAAGAAATTGTCTATCAAGACAATAATTTTTTTTATGAATAAACATGAATAATCTGACTGGATTAGGTTACATCAACAAAACGTTTTAAAGAATCTGTAACAACTGCATGTTTATGGTTTTAAGTGTGGCATGAGAACTGTGGTTGTTTGTTGTGCGACAGGTGCTTGTTCTCTAAAGGGTCTGAGAGTGAAGGTTTTCAGAAAAGACTTTAAAACCCAGTGGCTGTCTGGAGTTATCACACACCATGACCAAACCAACAGAACCGTGTCTGTCATGACCGACCAGGTAAAACGACACACACATGCATTTAATAAAAATATGCATTTGGAAAGATGTGTGAGCGTAATATTTCAGTCAGTTCTACTTTCGTCAAATAACCATTTTATCAAATAATAATACAATTTGTTGATGTTGGTGGTATGGTTCTATTCTGGGCAAACTCCCCACCCCCATCCATGCATTAATTCCTGAACAGAGCGGGGAGAGAATCAAGTCAAACACCTGGGGTAACAGAACAGATCCAATAATTATACAAATAACAAAATAACAACTAGGGTTATAACAAAAACAATCACAAGACAAATCTACTTTATCCACAGATAATGTATAAATAGTTATTGTGGAGTTGGGGATGGAGGGGGGAGTTAAATTCAGCATGCCGCTTAGCAATAGGTTGGTGGCAGAATGAACAGGGATTTAAATGAACCGCTATGATGTGTGTCAGAATTGGATTGGTACGCGTCAGTAAACAACTGACTGTCAGCTGATGCAAGCTTGACTGACGTGACCTGCCTGAACTAAGAGGATGCATGATTTTATTGCCTTGGTTTACATTTTTTGCTTTCAAAGGTTGGAGAAATTGTGAATTTAGATCCGTTGCTGGTTCAGATGACGCTATTAGATGATATCCCTCACTCCTCGCTGATGGGGGAAAACACAAAATGCAAATCTCAGATCGCCAGGATCAATAGGATATTTCTTGTGAGTTAAACCATCACTTTGTTCGTGTGTATAAACACTAAGCTGTATGATACTTTTTTATAAAAATACATGTACATTTTATTAAAGTACATTTTTATAGTTTTATATTTAATGGTGTTATAGGGCTAGAATGTGATTTAGTGTTACTGTCCCCATTTAGACACCAAATAAATATGTTTGTGTGTTAAGCTATTATGAGAGCAAAGATTCAAAATGTAAAAATGTGTAAAACTGATGTGTACTTTGATCTTTATCTTTTCAATTTCCTTTTAGGGGACAGGAAACAGATCAAGCAACACTACAGCAACTGACCAGGTAAAAACACACTCACAGAAATGCATGACAACATCTGCTGTGAATTCATACTGTACATTTTCTGGTGTAAAAACACATTCTTTCTTTCCTTGCTGCTGAAGGTGTGCAGCTCCAAGCAAGTACAGCAGCAGTCTGAGCTGTGCATACAGAACTGCAGCATGAAGGAAGAGAAAGAAGTTATGCAGGAAGATAAGAAAAGTGATGAAGGGAGAGAAGGTGAGCTGCAGCTTTGGCTAATGATTATGACAATATTAAGAGCTCCCTCTATTAAATTAAATTAGCTTGATCGAGATGTATGGCGTTCGCTTGTTACAAAGTGCTCAGTCTTACAAACTATATAACATAATCTCTTATGTTAGGAAAATCAATTTAGATTTATTTATATATGTTTTTTGGCATTCCTAGATTTTTCCAAATCCAGAAACAGTCATTGTGAGAGGAAAAGGAGGAAAGAAGAGGAGGAGATAGATGAAAAGGAAAGGAACAGATGCGGGATGAAGAGGTTGAAAGCAGGCAGCGTGTCCGACCTGTCTGAGAACAGCGATTCTGAAAATTCCAGCTGCAGAGTTCAAGATTCATCCTCGGATTCAGGATCAAAGAGAAAGCTGAAACAGCATTACACTTCAAAGAGGCCATTGGACTGTGAAATTCATCCCTCCCACAAAGGCAGGGAACCTTCTCCCAGCCAAATAGGTGAGAATGAAGGTCAGAAATCGGGAAAAGCGTCTGAGTCCCATTCACCTGGTGTTTCCTACAATGGTGCATTCAGAAGCACAGATGCACCTGAACATACGACTGCAACCAGTAGTGGAAAAGCAGAGAAGAAAAGTGATGGAACAATGGCAGAAATTGAGGATAGAAGTGAGGGAGCATCTTGGGAGGACTCGGAGGCTGTGTCTGCACTGCTGGCATCTCAAGAGACTGAGCGGCTGGTCTCCATGGAGACCACATGTGTGCTTCTCCACACATCACCTCTAGAGTGTGAAGGAGCGGAAGGGGAGCAGGAGATGTCAACTTGTGATCCGGAAGCCAGAGGCTCAGAGTTCACCCACACAGAGGCAAGTGGGTCAGAGTTTAGCCAATCAGAGGTCAGAAGATCAGAATTAACCCATTCAGAACCCATCACAGCCAGCAGTGACTCCACAGTCTCGGTGGAAGAAGGACCTAGAGGAGTACCGCCTTATTCTCACATCATACCTAACAAAACTGATCATGTGGATTCTAAACCCACTCGCCCACCAGCTGCCATACACACAGAATATGGACCTACAGTGTCATCAGAAATGTCCCAAAAGCTCAGTGCACACACCAATCCTTGCTCCTCTCCAGAGATGATATCCAAACCTCAAACTGTAAAGGAGACTTCTAGACAAAAACAAACTGCAACATTAGACATAGGCCAATTGAAGGAGGGCTCTCCTAGAACTAAATCCGCCATGGACAGAACTCCCACAAGCCTTAAAATGGCACCCAGTCCCAAAATGACCTGCTCCATAGCTCCCATTCTGACACAGATCCCTTCTCCAACCGCAATTCGATCCAGAACACCACCCAATTCACGTCCCCGTACACCCAATCACACTTCCACCCCTGATAAGTCAACCAAAAGTCCACTTATTGTCGACAGGAAGGAGCCCTTCACTGTCTACAGAGACCCTGCACTAGTAAGCGTAGAGCTGGAAACCCACCCCACCTACATCCAGCCCACTCACACACCCCCAAACCCCAAACACCACATTAAGACCCCATCTCCCTCCTCCAGCTCTCCCAGTCTTACTCCTGCTATCTCCCACAGCAAACTGCTAAGTCCCCCCCCTCACCCGGCACACCTCTCTCCCCTTCCTCTCCACTCCCAACCTCCTCTGTGCTCCATAAGCACGCCCCACTCCACCATCCCTCCCCCACACCTTCTCCCCTCCCTCTTGCCTGCCCTCCCATCGTCTGCAGCACTCTTAGCCGGCCACCCTCGTATCGGAGCCATGGGACTTGCCCACCATCATTTGGCCCTTCCGGGCAACCCATCTCTCCTGGGTCAGACCTCCAGCACAGCGCCTCTGGCATCGCTTGGCCTCTATCCCCTCCTGTGGCCTCCATTCCCCAATGGAGCCCACTGTTACGGCGGACTGGGCTTGCCAGCCTCTAAATGGGCACACCCTGACAGCGCTGGCATCTCTGACAGCAGCGTGAGGAGGGTGAGTTTCCTTACTTTATACTTCTGTCATGCACATGTTAAGGCAGAGTCAGGCAGGAAGACTCAACAATGAATACCAGATCCTGGATTCAGTCAATATATTAAACCTAAGAAACTTGTTTAATGTTTAATACAGATTTCTGGTTTTATTGTATGTGTTTTATCAGTGCACATTATTTTAAAGACACAAGTGTTCGTTGTAATCTTTAAGCAACGCGTAATTTCTTGTTTCAACAACTTTTGTCTGGTATGTAGCAGCAACTTCTTAAATAGATTCCTAATGGATAAAATCAAGTTTTTGTTTCCCAATTCTTAAATGTCGTGTTTCATGCTTCATATTTTCATACTGACTTAAAAAATGTATAGGCAACACATTTGTTATAGGGGATTATTACTCTTGATGTTGTGTTGACAGATAATCATATTTGCGTAGTTGTTATGGTGCACCTGAGATCCTATTTAAACCTCAGATTGTTAGCGAGACGTCAAGGCCCGGAATGGAGTGTGTCCCCTGAGGTTTGTATACTGGAAGAGAGCTCTCCTCCAACTAATTCTGCTATGATCATAGTGGATATCATCATCATGAGATTGTAAGGAAGTAATACATGAGACTAATGGTTTTGTAAAATGGTCTGGTTTAGTTTGTAAGCGCAGATAACAAGTATTGCTACAGTTTTATTAATTTATATTGCAGTGATTTGTGAATTTTGACTGGCTTCTTCAATACAAAGGTATCGAAGTCTAAGGAACGAGAAAATTAAGACAGTAAGGTGTGAGATAAGCGATGAACTGAATGAAAGTCATCTAGGCATTAAAAGCCCTCCGTCACTCGTGTTTTGTTCATGTGGTGTAAGGAGACTCTTCAGTCGTAACTCACTGTTCATCTTTACATGTGTCATGGATATCAAATTATTTCTGTATGTGTTGTTCTACAGTATTTTTGTATGTCCCTTGAGCTTTGATGTTCTTGATATATTGATTTTTTTCCGACTTCTGAAGTGTTTCTTTGTGTGTTAACAGAACACACCGTGTCCTTGGCTTCCTCAGCCCACCCCTGTTACTAGTGTAGACACTCAAGGGTTACAGACCCCAAAGCCGGTGCGACCCTCCAGCGTTGACCCTCAGAGAGTCTCTAGGAATGCTCAACCTTGCACACCCTCTTCTAAAACCACAGAGTAAGTTTACAGCTCACTGTTGCAGTCTTTACAACTTTTTAGTTGTACTTTTGTCAAAAATTCATTCAGAAATTCAAAATTGTAAATGTAGCCTACCCACTTTTGAAGAATGTCTTTGCTGGTCTTTAGTGAACAATGAAAGCTGATTAGGATTGGTGCTAGTTCTGTTAGTGTCATCGAAACAGATTGAAACAAAAATGGTGAATTGCTAAAAATCATCCCTTTCGACATAGCTCTTAAATCTCATTGTTCTTTTGTTCCATGGAAAAAATATCATACAGGTTTGAAACCACATGAATGTTAGTCCCGTAAATGATGACAGAACATTAACTTTTTGGTAAATTAACCCTTAAAAATGGGACATTCTAAGCAATGATATTGATCTCCAATAAGTTCTTCTATATTCATACTTGCGGTTCTTGTTTCTAGAGATTTAGAGAGAAGAGCCACCAACGAGAGAACTCACCTCAAGTTCAAGCAGGAGCGGGTCCGTGCAACAGTTGGAAAAAACAGTGTGTCTTACTGCCCAGTCGCCCTTGAGTCGCCCCCCAGTCGAACCAAACAGTCCCTTGTTGTTAATGATCTTACAGGTGAGAGACCCAACTGCTACCAAGAAGAGAACCGGCGTATTCTTCAGGAGAGCATTGATGTAGCACCATTCACCGCTAAACTGGCATCAGACAGGAATCCGCGATACTCTAGAAGCCCCACATCTCCCTTTCCTTTCAAGGAGAGGGAGAAAGAGTTGGATAGGGAGAGAGAAAGAGAGCGAGATGTGCATGCCTTCAGACATGCTATACCTCCCCGGCCGCAGTCTGCGGATCCCACGCCAACCCTCACTCAAAACAGCTACTACACCTCTCTTTCCAACAGCGTGGAGAACAAACCACCACAGCGACGAGCACCAGCTAGTAAAGAACTCTATGACAGACTCAGTGCTAACGATACCGTAGCCTCTGTCATGAATCCAACCAGTTCACAGAGCTCAATCAGAGTCAGACCTCTACCTCTTGTAAAACGCCACCATGAGAAAGAAGAAGGTCTCCTGGGAAAGATCACAGAGCAACTTGCTCAAAAGGCCTCATCCGTGGTATCCATGGAGGTTTCAGCTATGGATAGAAGAGGGTCAGGCTCATCTCTCATTTCTATCTCCTCTTCCAACTGCAGCGTGCCTTTACTCCACCGAGCCCCCATTTTCCACCCTCCGGCACCACCGGTCGTAGCTCCTAAAGACTCTGGACACAGCAGATTGTCTCCACCTACCCTCACACCGATTCAGCCAATGAGTTTGTCTGGTAAGGGTCAGAAGCAACAGAGGCCGCCCACTTTGCTACCTGAATTCAGAAATGGTGCAGTAGACGGGAAGAAGCCCAGGACTGAAAAAATTACATCACCAGCTTACGATGCACAAAGGGGAGGAGAAAAAGGGCACACCAATGGCGGTGTGGTCAGACCACATTCAGTGACGGCATCAGTCATCGTAAGACCAACAAGCCACATGCATACAGCAATAAATTACACAGTCTCCGACAGCACCATTTCAAAGATGCATTGTGGTCACGTGAAACCATTTGAAAGTCCGTCCAACCCACATTTTAAGGATGGAGGTGTTCACCAAAAGAGAGGTGTCCTGTGGACACCTCTTGATACGGTACATCCTATCAACATGACGGCACCAAAAGTGGATCTCGGCACACCCATAAACATGGCCACCAAACCTATTCACAACCAAGTTCAATCAAATTGCTCAGTGACGCACCATCCTGCAAACACGGATGCCACACACTCCAGAATGGATCTTGTTGTAGAACACTGTAAGAGAAAAGACAGTGTGGTTGTTCAACCCAAGATCGAGGCCTCTCCGTCTTCCTTTTGCCTGTCTAGAGACTTTCCTCACCTGAAAAAACACAGAGCTGCTGTCGAATCGAGACTCAACACACATATGATTCACCCTCAACACACTACCCATTCATCAAATGCTATTGATCAAGTCTCACAACTTTTAAACAGTGGGTCTTACATTACAATCACTTCTCACCCTGTGTGTTCTGCACATGTTTTGGAAAAAGAGACTTTATTAAACCTCATTCCTTCTAAATGTCCCAGACTGGAATCAGGGACTTCGAGTTCTGTAGTTCCAAACAAACAAAGCTCAGTCGCTAATGTAACCCTGCCCGCCTCAACCCTAACCAACCAATCGGCTCAATCCAGTCACAGCAACTACCATAAACTGAAAAAAGCCTGGCTGACTCGCCATTCTGAGCAAGACAGAAACAGCTCAACCTCTCAAATCGAAGATAGCACCAAGACAGTGGTAACCAACACAACAAACACATCCATTCCTATCAAACAAGAGATGAATGGACTGGTGGATAACTGGTCCGACAAAGATTCTTGCATAGATTGCAAAAAGTCTAAAACATTGGACAGGAAGTCTAATGGTAGTGCTACAGACAACAAAATATCTGTCATGGTCAATGAGACAGTGACGGCACCCAAAAATTCATCATTGGAGGATGTTAAACCTGTCCTGGACAGGAATGGCAAGCTAGAGGGCAAGGAGTCCTCTCTTGAGGACGAGTCTAATGAAAAGCTAATGAATTCAGAGAAACGAGGGGAGAAGCGGCCATTAGAGTCTAGCAACAACAGTGAGTGTGAAGGGGACTCTGGAGATAAGAGTGACAGTGGAGGATCGGCACAGAGGTTTAAACGACAGTTCAAACCCTCTTTGAAAATAAAGCAGATTGACCATCAGAAGAAGAAAGAAGGAAATAAAACAGAAGAGGAAGATGAAGGGGATGAGGAGAGTAAACATGATGGCACCTTGCAAAATTCAAAGGACAAGACTCAACAAAGACTGTCTAACAGCAGTAAGTGTTTCCACATATTAACAGTGTGTTATGCTCATCTATGTTAAAGGGATACTCCACCTAAAAATTTAAATTCTGTAATTATTTACTCACCCTTAAGTTGTTCCAAACCAGCATTAAAGGTGGGGTGGATGATTTGGAAAGGTGCTAATTTTAGCCTGCTTGTACTGAAATTATAATTCTACACTCTTTTGCCGTCTAAAGCCACACCTCCTCCAAACACATGAATGTGTTTCATAAATCCAGGTAATGAATAACAAACTAAATCCATTAAATTATTCTCGAAGCATGTACAAAAAGAAAGAGAGTAACTATGGTATCGTCTTTCAGACCCTTCATACAAACATTTTTTTGGACAGGATCACCCACCCTTAACAATTTAGGAAAGCTAAAAGTTCTAGGGTACTTTTGACCACTAATACAATTTCAAGACTTTTTGATTAGTATTAAAGAAAATATTCTTCAATAAAGTGTAACAGTAGGTATAACACTTTCACAAAAAGAAAATACATTTTTAAGAAATACACGGCACAAGATTATTTTCTATGATTTTTGCAGTTCAAATATTCTTAAAGTAAAGATTCTTAAATCAAGATACATTTACTTTAGAAGCAAAATTACCTAAGATAGTTTTTTTGCGTTAATAAATAATAAATGCTTAAAAAAGCAAAAATATCTTAACAATGAGGTTAAGGACAAAAAACCTGAATAACAAATTCTCGCCTTGCTATGTTATGCGATGCGGGTTTATGACTTCACGTAAAACGTAAAAACGTTGAAAAGATCATGTTGATGTAGGCGGAAGTACCAAGTCAGCGGTTACAAGTTGAATGTGCAAATACTAAGTCTAAGAAAGGGGAATTAACGCATTGGCAATTTAAAGCATGCATATCCAAACCGATGCTCTGAATATAAATTTACTCAGGTCAGCTGTTGGTTTTTTTTCAGATGGCATCCCTCGCTCTGTGCTGAAAGACTGGCGGAAGGTGAGGAAGCTTAAGCAAACCGGTGAAGCTTTCTTGCAGGACGACTCATGTGGCGAGATCGGCCCCAACGTACAGAAGTGCAGAGAATGCCGCGTGAATCGTTCGCGCAAAGCTCAGGAGCCCGCCGTCTCTCCAGTCTTCTGTCGATTTTACTACTTTAGGCGGTTAGTCTTTTAGTATTTCTCACTGTAAACATTTTTTTTTAAACGTATTATTAAATACAAAATACTTTTTTATGATCTATTAAATAATGATCTATCAGTTTAATCACAGAAAATTTAAAAAAATTATGCATTTAATGAACTTTAGTTATATATCTGCCCAACCAGAAATGAAAATAGGTATACAATTATATTTTCTCCCTTTTCTTTTTAGTCTGTCATACAGTAAGAATGGCGTCATCCGCGTGGATGGGTTCTCCGTGTCCAAGCAGACAGACGAAGAGGCGGTTACAGTGTGGACAGGCAGCTCAGAGGACAAGGAGGACAGGGAGAGAGGAGAGATGGACCTTGAAACATCAAGATACGTCCTGAAGCTCATTGGAGACAACTTCTGCCAGCTCGTAAAGACTGAGAACACTGCCGTCACCTGGGTCAAGAAAGACAGTACGTCTGCGAGTGTGCGTGTGTGTCTGTACGCTCTTACTCCTTGTGATTTTATCTTTTTCACCTTGCTCTCCTGTCTCTCCAGCTCAGGTCATGTGGAAGCGAGCAGTGAGAGGTGTGAGGGAGATGTGTGATGCATGCGAGGCCACTCTCTTCAACATCCACTGGGCGTGTCACAAGTGTGGCTTTGTTGTGTGCATGGACTGTTACAAAGCCCGTGAGAAGAAGAAAGCCAAAGGTGAGCCACGCCCTGCAAATACAGTAAAATTATCTTTCTCGTCATATACTTTACTAAAAACATCAGTTTAGACAAGGATGAGGTGCTTTGTGGTGGTTAGTGCAGGTTTGGTGCATATTTGTCCTAGTTTTTCATCTTGTTCTCTCAGATAAGGAGCTGTATGTTTGGGTCCGTTGTGTGAAAAATCAGCCCCATGACCTGAAGAACCTAATGCCTACTCAGATTGTCCCAGAAACTGGTACGCATTGCGTGTCGGTGTGTTTGTTTATTCCTGTGTGCAAATCTATATATCACATCCTGTTCTCTTTGACCCTTGACTGGGAAGCTGATAAAATGAAAATGAGCGCTAAAGAATGATGAATCTTTTTCTGTCAGTGTTGGCAGACATGCAGAGCTCTATGCACTCGATGGGGAAAACGTATGGAATCCCGTCCCACTGTCCCTGCACTGCCAACAAAACCCGCAACCCCAGCATGGCCACTACCAACGGACTTTCAACAGTAAGACACTTGACTTCACCTTTCGCATGTGCAGCCACAGTTCCTTTAGATGCATGTGAATATTTGTATCTTTTATCATATTTTAGTTTTCATATAACATCATATAAAAGAGGTTTTGGTGTTAAGCTTTCAGACAAAGAACAGAGTGACTTGAAGAGTCGTCAGATCCTAGATCAGCAGAAAAACACACAACACACAGTGCTGAGAGCAGACCAGGAGAGAAGAGGTGAGATGGATTAACACACACAAACACACACACATGCAGAAAACGCAGAAATATTTTCAGACACGAGCAAAACATACAAGTGACTGGTTTCATTGCCTGTCTCTACATCCTGCTGGGTAGCTCCGCCTTCTAAAAAAGCACCTCACACCAAAATCCTGATCCCTATAGCTGTGTACTGAACATTAGGTGTGATGGTTCCCAGCAGGAGTCTGCTGTCAGTCAAACATACATTTAACTGAAAATACTTGTCACGTCTGGTTAAACCACAGTTCTGAGCAATTCTGTCACAAACCTCTCCTGAGAGCAGTGCTTTTGATTTCATATGTTGTACTTCTCTTATTTATCTGTATTTAAATATCCCCTAGAGAAGGCAGAGTGTGACGGTGTGGAAACTCTTAACAGGAAGTCCACCACTACAGAACAAGGGTCAACACTACGTGACCTCTTGACCTCCACTGCCGGCAAGCTGCGCCTTGGGTCTGCCGGAGGTGCCTTTGCACCAGTTTATGACTCCGAACAGGTTTGATATATTTGTTCTCACACAAATTCTTCTTTTCATGAATCTGTTCTATAACTAAACTCTTTGTCTGATCTTTTCATTCATAATTCATTAGGTGGCCCAGATCACTTGCATGCCCAGCATCCTTGATGACATAATCGCTTCTGTAGTAGAAAATAAGATTCCCGCTACAAAGATGACCAAGTTGGGACTAAATCAGGATTTGCTGCCAGAGGACGAGGCGGGGCAGAGGCCGGAATGGGTGAAGCTTGATGAAAGCCCATCGGCTGATCCCTACGCCACTGTCCCTCACGATTGGCTAGGAAACTACCGGCTGCTTTGGCTGAAAGATCACCGTCACCAAGGCAACCATAGGCTGTTCAAAGAGAACTGGACACAAGAGCAGGTGCGTATTGCTAACGTAAGAGGAGTATTAACTGAGTGTGTACATACAGTAAAAATGAGACCAGCTCATTTAGAATTATGACACAAGAGATTTCAAATGATAAAAAGAGAGTTTGTATGGTTGTGACTAAAACCGGTGTTATCCCTCTTCAGCCAGTGCTTGTGTCTGGCTTACACAAGAGTTTGAATGCTAACCTGTGGAAGCCTGAGCACTTCAGCCATGAGTTCTCTAGTCTTCATAGTGACCTCTACAACTGCAGAGATGGCAGCATTACAAACTCCAGGGTTAAGGAGTTCTGGGATGGTTTTGAGGATGTGTCAAGTGAGTGATGCACTTTAGCATGCCTTTGCTGATCAAATATAACTATAAACAAGCATAATGTAATTTAAATAACATGCTTCCGTATGTGACCCGCAGAGAGGCCAACGTCTGAAAAGGGTGAGCCGGTGGTATATAGACTGAAAGACTGGCCATCAGGGGAAGAGTTTTTGGCCCTTATGCCTGCCAGGTACTGCCTCTTTGGAAACATTTGGAACACACATTGTTTTCCACACCTTAGCTGGATTTGCATTGAGTACCACTTTGCACTACTAACACTTCCTGAATTTAAATGCAGTCTTACCCCTATTTGAATACACCTCTACTCGAGACTGAACCTCAAGCACTTAGTCATGAAGTCATTGAAGTGGGAGATAGGTGTAACATTTGCATAACATTTTATGATGCATTTAGAGTATGCATTCTATCAGCTATCGCTTCTTATATTCCCTGGGAATTGATCCTTTGACCTTGTTGTTTCTAGCACCATGCTTGACCAGTTGAGCTACAGGTGGTTTTTTCCTCTATTCAAATAGTGGAGTCTGTTTATCATGCTTGCTAATGATGTTTCAATGTCTAAAATCCATTAAAGACAACTGTATCCAGACCTGTAAATAAAAATAAAATGAGTAAAATGAAGTGATATTAAAGAATTGATGATGCTTTAACCCATCTCAGATATCATGATGTGATGAAGACCTTGCCGGCACCAGAGTACACAGACCCAGAGGCTCACCTGAACCTGGCCTCACACCTGCCCTCCTTCTTTATTCGACCAGACCTTGGTCCTCGCCTCTGCTGCGCCCACGGTACACTTTCCTCCCTTAAGGTGCTGCTGTGCTCATTGTTATACAGCGGATCTGACATTCCTGTGTTTGTGCAGGTGTCACAGCATGCCTAGAGCAAGACTTTGGGACCAGTAATCTACATGTTGAAATCTCAGATAGCATGAGTATTCTGGTATATGTTGGGGTGGCCAAAGGAAACAGTGCTCCATCCAAAGCAGGTATTGCAAGGCGAAGTAACACTGATGTCCCTTATCATAAAAAATATCAGTTTTAATGAAGTAAGTTTGCATATGACGTTATTTTGAAGTTTGCAGGAAGTGGCAGATTTGATAAAAGAAGAATCAGTGATTCACTAAGTCATTAAGATGACTTAATAGTCAATAGTTGGACATCAGTATATATGTTGCAAATATAAGCTGAAAAGGGTTTCATTATTTTAATACGGTTGTAAACCCTTTGTATGTAAGGCGTGTTGAACCTTTTAGAAGGAGAAGATCTGGATGAGAGTATTAAGAAACGACTGGGAGACCCAAATGAGACTCCAGGCGCTCTGTGGCACATCTACATAAGTAAAGATATGCAGAAGATCCAGGAGTTCCTTCAAAAGGTAAAGTAAGATGTACATCCTTGTGTACTTAACGTGCAAATGATCAATTATCTTTCCTAAAACAGACCCAAGACTGAGCTTTGCCGGACACCATACTTCACCTGACTTTTTTCCTTTTACTTGCCCCCTTAGGTGATATTTATTTAGCACCTAACATTTGCTCTTATGCAGCTGCCACCACACAGCTCTTTATTTTCCCTAGACCAGATCAAATTAAAACTATACTAGAACTTCACTAGAGTCATGTAGCCGGTTTAATAAATGCAATAAATACAGACATAATGATTTTTGTGATTTTGTATTTGTGTAGGTTGCTGCCGAACAGACTGAAACGGATCCAGAGGCGGACTCCGACTCGGAGCTGGATGGCGATGCAGATCCCCTGCGTGAGGGGGGCTGGTATTTGAGCCCCAGACTAAGACAGAGGCTGCAGGAGGAACATGGCGTGGAGAGCCGTACACTCCTCCAGTTCCATGGAGATGCTGTTATCATCCCTGCTGGATCACTGCATCAGGTACTTTCACACGTTCAGCTCCATAACATACAATCTGTCCAGAGCTCTCTGGAGGTATCGCAAGATTCTTTAAGCTATCTCTTGAAATTCAGATAAGCGTGTAATGAAATTCACTCTGGCAGGGGCTCACTATGCTCACTATTGCACGCTATGTGTTTTCTAGGTGATGAATCTTCACAGCTGCATCCAAGTGAATGTGGACTTTGTGTCCCCTGAACATGCACACAACTCGTATTACCTAACCCAGGAGCTCCGGCCACTCAAAGACCAAGTGAACTACGAGGACAAACTCCAGGTACTTTCATCTGTCACTCTGACCTAGTTACCTACAGTACACTCTTATACACTCTTATGCAGGCACAGTATAGGAAAGCAACAAGAAATCCTTCCATGTAAATCCGGGCTTGTGTCGAGTCATTCTCACAAAACCATTGAAACATGGCAGGAATGATTTTAAATATAAAACAATTCATTAAAACTAAAAAATGATCATAGTATAGAGAATTCAGTTTTTAACTTTGCACAAAAAATTACTTAACTATAGGAATGAATAATTTGTATTTTATTGAATTTTCTGCTGAAAATCTCATTACCGTAACGTGTCCAGCTATGTCTGAGTATGTGATGTTTCGATATAACTTTAAGATTTACAAAAGAATCATTTGATAGATGATCTCAATTGATAAATCTAGAAAACATCGCATTGACATATTATTCATGTTTAATAAAAAAAACAGAAGTGTCCGTGATTGATTTGTTTATCCTCTGTAACATTTAAGGACTCCTACAGAGTTTTACGTTATGCTTGTTTTTGTCTGAAGTAACACACCTGCCAGTACCTGCCAAATGGCTACTAGGTTAAAAGATTATTTTATATTTCTTAAAGTAAAAAAGTTAATATTCACAAAATTGGTTATCATTTCCATAACAAATCGTTTTCCACATTAAATGCAATTAAAATGTTTCTATGAAAATATACTTAATTAATGTGTAATTGTAGTTATGATTTATAAAGGATGGTGAGCCATTTTTGCTTCTCTCTTTTTAGGCCGTTACGGTAACAAACCGTAGGCTTTGGGCTTTATTTTTCCGTCCTTATTTTGAAAAAAGAAATTGCTAAAGAAGTTTCAACACGACATACCTTAGATTTAATGCCTTTAAAATGTGTTGATTCAAGTGTTTGACATCTTGAAAGCCAAGGTTTCGTGACAATCACCCATCAGCTCCAATCACCTTAAACATTTGCTGTCTGCTTGGTTTCTATTTTGTACTCTATTATGCCTGGTAACACCTCCCACTATCAAATCTTGTTGGTCCAACTGTATATCAATCACAAAACAGGTTCTCTGATTGGCTGAGGTTGAGCTTATGCCATGAACAGTGGCATTTGTTGTTTTTAGTGCTAACAACTTATTTTTTGGTATTTTGTAAGTCTAGTTAGCAGGACAAAGTGAGTGAAATGAAGTCTGGTTCATCTGTAATAGTTTAATCCTGTGATCCATCTTTATTGTATAGGTGAAGAACATATTTTACCACTCTGTGAAAGATGCTGTGAACACTCTGAAGAAGCATTTAAAAAAGAAGGTGAAAGAGGAGTCCTGACAGTGTCCCACCTCATCCAAATACATGGAGCATAAAGACAATCCCAAGATACTGAAGGAAGGAACCGTTGCTCTCGGATTTGATATCAACAAAAAAGACCTCTCGTGGTTCTCTACACGGTTCTGTCACTACCGCTATGATGTCACTGTCTTGTCTTTGATTCTGTTGTTTTTGTTTGAACTGCCCTGTTGTGTCTTCCTGCATGGACAGGAAGTGAGGTGGGGATACAGAAAGATGAAGAAAGTAATACACTGTGCTCTCGAGGCAGGTGCAATGAACTTCAAAGTCCTTTACTTCCAAGTGCAATGGTCACTTGCCGCACATTCTGAAAACTATAAATAAAACACTGAAGAAAAACAGGAGGGTTTTTTTCAAAGGCGATAATGATTCATGACATGTTCTTTATAAGTCATTCTTGTGCTGCAGAGTGTAAGCCATGCTGTCACACTGTGATTTGGACAGCGATTCCAACACAATAAGAGCAGCAGGGGCAGTCGCGGCCTAATGGTTAGAGAGTCGGACTCGTGACCAGAAAGTTCCAGGTTCGATCCTCAGGACCGGTGGGTAACGACTGAGTTGCCCTTGAGCAAGGCACCTTAACCCTACATGCTCCCCGGGCGCTGCAGTGATAGCCGCCCACTACTCTCTGGATGGGTTAAATGCACGGGTCACATTTCGGGTATGGGTCACCATATCTGACAAATAGGTCAACTGCTCCGAAACAGACAGAGTTTAAAAGCAACATTAAATTATTTACAGTTTGGCAAGTATTCACTGTGCAGATGATTGAAGGAAATTACAGTTTATGTTTGTTTGAAAAAAGATGTTGTGAAAATTTCAGCTGTTATTATGTAAATATCAGAAATTACATATCTATATAAATATATGTTATGATTTTCTAGAACATGGTGTGCTTTATTTGCTGTATGTGTTGTTTGCTACTGTATGTATATTGAAGTTAAAGAGATGTTTTACATTTTACATTGTGTCCATTAAAAATGGATCAATCAGAATGTTGTCTTTTATTACTTTATTTGCATTCTCTTTAGCCTCAATTGAAATAGAAATGTAAACAATTATTGTTTTTTGTTACTTTATTTAAGGCTTTTTGATTAAATCCACAATTCAAAATCTTAAATGTGAAGTGTCTTTTTAAGTTTTTTTATTTAGTCTTATATTTTGAGAAATGTCTGTGTCCATTGGATGTTGTCTGTTATAACTTTATTTGCATTCTCTTTAACCTCCATTGAAATTTAAAAATAATTCAGCTTTTTGTTAAAAAAAACATTATTTTGAGAAATGTCTGTGTCCATACAATGTAAGTCAATTGTTTGGTTACCAACATTATTCTAGATATCTTTATTTGTGTTATGCAGAAGAAAAGACATACAGGTTTGAAATTAACCAAGGGTGAGTCAGATCATTTTCATCTTTGTAATTTTGTGATGTAAGCCCACTTCTAAACTATAGATCACAATGACAAACATCCATGCCATAAACATCATAATGTTTTCAGTGGGAGCTCTCGTTCATGCTGTAAATATATGCAAGAGGACTAGTTCTCATTTGCTCTTCCCCACAAAAGCCGGATCCTCTCCTGGAGATTGAAGGGCACGTTCAGGAGATTGACACTCAGCGGTGAAAACATCTTGGCGGATTCACCTACAGAAGCTAAGGGACTCTCTTCATCAAGACCTCTCTTCAGACGTGCATTCTCCACCTTCAGTTTCTCATGTTCCTCTGATAGTTGCTCATTCTCCTTTAGTAGAAGAGCCACAAGATTCCACAAGTCAGCGATGGTGGTGGTCTGCTCTTCCAGACGAGTTTTGTCATCTTTTGCTGTCTTCCGGCCAACTGGAGGTGGCTGGGCTTCATATTGGAGAACTGTTTGACTAGATCGTACCGAGGTGTGTTTTGAAAAGCTGACAAATGTCTTCCGTTTGGGTTGAGCTTGTGTGCACCTCACCTGAATCAGTCGCTTCTGTTGGAGATGTTTGTCTCTCTGGAGGGCTAAAGACAGTCTTACCTTGATAAATATGACAGATAAGAAGGTGCATGTAACAGATATTTACACTAAGAAGGTATAAAGGTAACAAATCCTGTAGTTAAAAGAACGGATATGAATTGAACTGCCTGGGTTCAGTCTTCCAAATCAAAACACAATGACAGAAAAGGTCTCTGGCTATTGTAAGAACCCATATTGTTGTTGCTCTCTCTCCATTTATGCTCTAAACATTAAAGTACTGTCCACATACAAACCACACGGATTCTGATGCGCCGTTACAGCAAAAGCTTTTAAAAGGAATTGAAATGTTTTCAAGATGAGTGGAACATAATTTTTACAGACAGACAGTACAGACAGTCCTATTGGTGCTGTATACATTGACATTATGGGAATAAACTGAGATATAATAATTCCTTTTAGGCTACTGTACCACCAGAAAGACATGTCAACAATAAAGGGTTAAATATTTTAAAAGATACATCCTTGTATGTCAGGAAACAAATAGAAGAATCTCATTTGTTTTATTTTCTCTGGAAACGCAGCTGTATAAGTTTGTTCCATTCTAAAGTCTGTGAAAAGAAATATACACATCCACTGCCATAGTTCACTTATTTAGTAAACCTTTTTACGGAATGGGTCAAAAATTCATGCAGTCAGCACTACTCTGGTTTAAGGCATATCCCAAAAGAACAAATGGCAGACTGCTGGGATGAGGTCACACCTGTTTGTCATCAGAAATATGTTGCCTTACCGATTCACTCTGTGTCGTTGACAAGGCTTCTTTCAAGAGCTCTGTACAGGAGAAAAACACAGATTCATTTCATTTATTTAAAGCAATGTTACATAAACTTGTACTTAATAAGTGGTTAGGTTTTGGGGACAAAAGGGCCCCCTTTATTTTACCTGCTGCTTGACCATGGCATAAAATCGCCTCCTCATATTTTGTTTTAGCCACCAATCGTTCTGCCTTTTGACTGTAATAATGGGCCTGTAGTAGAGAGAGTCAACGCAATTGAATTTTTTGCGGGATCTGGTCATCTAACTGTCGTCTAAGTATATCATAAAAGTGATAATTCATAAAAAATCTGACTAAATTCATTCCACCTCATGTAAAACCGCAGGATGGTTCCAGGATGACCACATATTTTCTGGCATTTTATAAAATATAGAAATGTATCATGTGCAATCAAACATCAGAAAAAGAAGACCTACAACCAAAAGGGTTGATGTTTCAGCATTGTATGACTGAATATGTTTTGGTTCCTTTAAAATGTACGACTTTATTTGGGGGGCCGCAAATCAATGCACTCTACAAGAAGGGGGTCTTACAACAAAAAAGTTCGAGAACCACTGCTCTATATAACTTTCTGTCTTTTGTGGAACACAAAAGAAGATATTTTGAGAAATGTATCAGTGGTTTTATTTCCATACAATAAAAGTCAATGGGGGCAAATGTTGTTTGGCTAACCACATTTTCAAGACATCTCTTTTTTTGACAGAACATAGAAAAGGATACAGGTTTGGAATGTGTAAATGAGAACATTATTCCTGAAATTTATTCAAACCTGTAGGCCTATACCTTCTAGGAAACACAAAAAGTAAAATCTTATAGAAATTTCACACGGTTTCATTTCATACAATAGAACGGTGAATATGGATGGGATTACAGCTACAGCAAGGTCAAGATTTTCAGTGAATCATATATAAAACAATTATAGTTTAAAAAAAATTTATTTATCGCCTGGTCACTGTATGCTTGCATTGTGTAACAAAGTTGCATTACCATGTTTCAAAATAATATTCCACAGGAAAAAGGAAAGTTATGGGGTAAATTGTTTATTTTAATCTTTGGATGTAAATTAGAAGATGTAAAACTTTGTTTTCTATGCTTACTATTTTAAGACACCAATGGACAACCAGCTTCACCAACATCATGTTTCCAAAACAGATATAGCAGGTATACTTTGCTGAAACACTTACTTGATTTAGAGGGCTGTCCAATACTTCCATTCTGATTTTATCCACCAGACTGAGTGTTTTCTCAGATTATTTACTCTTGCCAGAGAACTCGAAACAGACAGCAAACTACCGGATCACACACCACGCAGATTGCGCAACTTCATATAAACACGAGATTGTTGTGACGTGAAGCGCGGTTTTGAATGTCTTGAATCCGAAGTGTATGGCGACATCTGCTGGTCTCTGTGTACTACAACCGCAAACAGTTCAGTGTAACAACACGACGTCAAATGAATCTAGAAAGTTTTGACACTTTCATACTACACTTAACACTGGATTGTTTATAACTCATAGGCTATGATACATTTACACATTTAAAAGGGTTTAAGGCAATGAATGCAAATAAAATAAGACATAACTGAATTAGACTAAGATTATACATTCTCTGATACAGAGCAAACACTGCTAGTATTATTTCACGTGCAATAGAACATTAGTTTCTTTTGATCGGATATTTGTATGAATGTTTCTGTAATAAACTGGATGTAGCAGTAAATTCTCATTTGGCTCTTGGGTATTGATGTGGGATGTACTCCTAGACACGCACATTGGGGGTGGTTGTTTTGTCTTTGACAATTCAAATAATCATTCTGTGTGGGACTATAAGAAATATCTTGTGGATGAACATTACAAGGCTGAATAACTGAAATAAGACAAAACATCAGCATATGATACGAAACACAGATCAGCTATACAGTAGATAAACTGCAAGCATGGCTAAAAAGTTTTATATAAGGGGATTTTTTCAAAGGTTCTTTGTAAGATGGCTCATGTTGATTTTCTATCTAATGATCCGGGGTCTCCATCCTCTCCTTGCTGTTGCCTTATGTCTTTGTTTCTGGGTGATGACATGGGCAATAGCATCAAACTCTAGGGCCTCGGCCATCCATCTTCCTGCTCTCTCCTCCTACGCACAGGGAATGTTGCGTGATGGGGGATCACTGATCCTTGAGAGAAAAAAAGGTCTGGAGCTTCTCAGTTTATACGAAGGCTTATACGTTTATGCTGTTAAGATTTTGGGATTTTATTTGTCACATACACAGTTATATACATAATATATAACTGTAGTGAAATCCATTGTATGATTATTGTTAGCATTGTAAGTAATAAATACATGGTTGCTCTTATTAAAACATGCTTCATTTAAAAAAATATATACTGTATTAGATTAGATTATAAAATCTAATATATATCAAATTAAACAATGTTTTACAAATTAAATAAATGTTATTTTATTTTGTTATTTAAATAACAGGACCTTAGTCTATTTTTAGGTTTGATTTTACATTGTTTTTTATAGTTATGTTTAATGGTTATAAGGTTATCGTTTCGATCCTAAATCTCCTCCCCTATCTTTCATTATCCTGAGTAAACCTGTGTTTATTGTTTAAAAGAAAATTTATTATTTCTTTTACTATTATTATATAAAGTATAATTATTTAAAACGCTTATATCCTCATTATAAACTCATTATTGTAAAGAACTCATTCTGGTGTAGTTGTGACAAATAATGTGCTGCACACTCCTGCATTCTACAGATGCAGGATAACAGATTATGGCTTCTTCTTGCTGCATCATCTGAGCATGCAGGCAATTCTTTGTGTTTCTGCCTAACAGTCATTCTGAAAGACCAGCCTGCAGTGAGGCTATTTGTGTAATGTTCTGGCCTGGAAAGTTATGTGTATTATTTAAAATTCAGTCAAATTACTCACAATAAACAAATAAAAAGAAACGAAAGTGCATTACATGAACAGAAATTACAATTTAGCTTACTTTCTGATCCAAATGTCTTCAAAGATGTTCAGATGTGTTTACTGGACATTGCAACAGATGTTTGCTTCATTATACGTTTGAATCACATGTATCTAACAATGATAAAACTCTAACAACAATGCGGCAGTTATATTGCCGTCGGGTTGCTGATGTTGCATGACAACCCCATCACTAGAGGGGCAGTTTTTGGGAAGCCCCGCCTCAAAGCCATGCACAGAACCACACCTACGGAATCCCCCTCCCCACCACAGGAGACCCTCTCCGGCCCAGTCTGCTGCATTCCCCAAATCCAAGTCATTAGCATAGCAGTTTCAATTGTGAGGGTGTTTGGAGGTGGGAACAAGTGTATTGTCCAGTTTTCTGGTTGGTGTCTGAACAAATAGAAAAGCAAATACAAGCCTTCTCGTAGAGATGTTGAGCACCATCTGATTAGTGTTTAGTGTTTAGTTGTGCTCAGACTTACATCTGAAGAAAACCGTGAAGGACCTAGACAAGAGATAATCTCTACACTGGTGTTTATGGCCATGAGAAGCAAGCACACCTTTAGAAGAACGCAGCCTTCAATGCTGGTAGGTTTCAAAGTTACGATTTCATTGTGCCGTAATGTTTTGGAGTGAGTTTTAGCAAAGTGTATGTGTTTAAAAACGAAAACATAACAATGTTGCCAACCAAAGAAAAGGTGAAATTAGGATTTCACTAGAATTGGAATTTTTGTTTAAATGTAGGGATGTGTTTAAAATGTAGTGTTCTTAAAAATGTAATCATTAAAAATACACACCAAAGTGAACTTTCAAGAATATAACCATCACTTCTGTTGAAATTCAGAATGAACACACTAAATTAAACTAGAAAATGAAGCAGAATACAGTGTGTGTGAATTCTTTTGTGTACTGACAATATGTATTGTATATATTTTTAATTTATAGGTTTACCAAAACCTTTGAGTTTATTAAGCATCATTATATGTCCTGAAATACCCAAATGGAAGGCCAAAATGGACGGTTTATCGTAACATTGCATTTATTACACGGGCGTGTTATGTTATAAAAAAAGAATAATGAGAATTGGAGAAATCACGTAGTGACGTTTGATTAATCGTCGTGTGCAGGGGTCACCAAACCCCCACGCAACACCAAAGCGAACGCAAACAAAATGGGCTGTGAACCCATCCCAACATGGCGCTATGTGGGCGTGCAAGGCACACAGGGCATTAGAGGGGCACAAAGGGAGGGGCTGTTGGGATGGGGGGTATCGACCAACCTGCCGAAATAATTTACCATCTGCTACAAAGAAATATACTTTTTTGAAACCTTTAACTTTTATGTCATAAAATTGTAAAATGAATGTAATGATTTTCTATTTTGTCTAATGTCTCATTTTCATTCCTTCATCCTTTCATTCCTTCCATCAGCATTTTCAGGTCTTTTTGATATTTTCAATATAATTTTAATGATATCTCTGATAACCGGTTGTCTAAGTTATGTAAGTATTCTATCTTCCACAGCTGCAATTAACTTTTCCTGGTGACTAGCAACACTGACACAATGGCAAGAAATTTTTGTGTCTGTAGGCGTAAGACAAAGGAAGTGAACATTTGCACTGCCCCCTTCGATTTTGAGAATGAATAGATGTTTGTCTTACAATAAGAAACAAGCTACATCAATAACATGACACCTGAACTTATTAATCACAATAACTGACTTGTCTAAGCTTCAGTCAAGCCAAATTTGACAGGTTGTCTTATGATCAGAATGACAGGCTGCGTTGAGATCAATCGAAAAGCTTTAGATGTTGCGGAGTTGATGTGGTGTTGACATTTTCAGATCAGACGCATTATCAGAACCGCCTCATCTGAGATGACATGAAGGAAAATCACGCAGCGGATTTATTACTGAATACTCATTCACATCAGAGTGATATTATTACCGACACCTGTCAACTCACAATGTAATAATATGTAGGCATATTTATGCTTCTATTTAAAGTGATAGTTCACCCCAATAGGCAAATTCTGTCATCATTTACTCACCCTCATGTCATTTCAAACCTGCATGACTTTCTTCTGCAACAAAAAATTTATTTTGACAAATTTTGGTAACTGGCCCCTGTTCACTTGGATTGGTTTTGTGTCCATATAAGTTAATGGGTGCACTGCTGTTCGGTTACCAACTTTCTTCAAAATATTTTCTTTTGTGTTTTGTGCAAGAAATAAAACCTTACAGGTTAGAAATGACAAAAGGGTGAGTAAATGATGAATTTTTGGGTGAACTATAGCTTTAAGTTTGTAAGAAGAAACTATAAAAGTTTCGTATTTGTAAAAAATAGACAAAAGGGGTTTTCAAGCTAAAAATGAAAAATTAGTGTTCCTAATAGGAAGCTCCTTTATTTAGTGTATAATGTTGCAATCCTCTTTAGGTGAAATAAAATCCATAGGTTTAAATGTTTCAGTTCAATGTTCCTATGTATAAAAGCATCTTCCTAATCTAAACTGGCATTAAGGCTAAATATAAATTGAACTATATCTTCGAAGAGCATGCCCATATTGTCCAATACTGTACTCGCTGAATACAAGAGACTTTGAAATGAGATCTGATTATGATCAATCTTGAGAGAACAGTTTGTTTAAGTGTGGGATGCACAGAAGCTCAGTCAGCATGCAGTGCCTGTGCAAGTGGGCGAGTGTGAATGGGAACAGAGAAAAAGGATGCAGTTGGGGGTGTCTGTACAGAAGTACGAGGGCAGATGCAGATCTATTCAAAGAGGCTCCACTTTTGCTAGGACTCCATGGAGAAGGGCTGTTCCGTAGTGTGGGTGGATATGAATTAGACCTCATTCGCACATACAGCAAATGCTCTGTTGCTCATGCTGCCATAGTTGAAAATAGACAGTGGTGGCAGAAAAACAAGTGACGAAGGATATGATGAAGTGCCGAGGATGGCATTAAAGTGTCAGTGCTATACTTTGGAACATATGTGAATTAAACTATGTATAATACAGGATTTTTTAATAAGGGCGTATGTTTATAACGTAAAACCAATAAGGGAGTCTGTAGGAAAATTGAGAACGAGCAACATTTTAGATGCTTAAAATGCATTTAAATATTAAATATTGCATTGAAATAATAGATTTGCATATGGTAGCCTACATAATCCAAATGCTATTTTATTTATGTGAAGATTGCTGTTTTTGTCGCAACGGTGCTTGTCAGGAAGAACGTTTTGTATATTAATAAATATATTTCCCTAACACTCTTAAAATGAGAGCAAACTTTCCAACATGCTCAAATTTCACTCTCCTGGATTGACTTTTATTGCGGTTCCTCTGTGGGATGTGCGCTCGGGGTGGAGGTTTTTTCCGCGTGGAGTTTACCGGATGCGTCCCATATAAGTCAAAGAGGGCGTGTTTGACATTACCGGATAATATCCATTTATGGGGTGCGACCCAACCGGAATTCCTGATAATAATACTGAAAAGAGTTCACAATAATTATTGAAATAAAGTCTCTTAGACGAGTCGTAAATCTATTAGACTATCATGTTCATATCTACAGCACATCATTCACATGTATTCACATGAGTTATGTCAAACTCAAAGCTCTATCTGAAATGCGTTTTTGATGGACTCCCTCGTGTCGTCATATGGACAGAAGCCAAAAAAACAGCCCAACCCGGTTTTTTTCACACTGTTCTGTCCTTGTATGGTCAGTGACGTAACGGGGCATTGACGGGCTCCTGTTAAATGCATACTACGACGTAAAGTTTCACTTATTGGTTAGCAGACACATAAGAGAGCTGATGGCTCGCGGATTAAAGATGACAGAGAGATGCGAGCGCTAATGATAACCACACAGGTGAATTAAAGCATCACTTACAGTCAACATCTCTCTGAGCAACTTGTTAGAAAAGATCTGCTTTATTTTTCTCAACACCGAGAACCAATATGACAGCAACAGCTAACACCGGGGATAAAATCACGACGTCGCTGAATGATTTCATACGCTCTCTGCCGTCAAACGTCTGTTCTCTGGATGAGATCCCCTCATCGCTGTCTACAGGTTTCTCAGATGTAGAAGTGGGGGTCTATTCTGACCAGTTCAGTGAAGCGTCCGGAGGTAAGAAATGAATGTCTTAGCATGAATGTCTTATAAGTTGTCACAAGGGCTGTGCGTCTCGGTGAGTATAAAGCCCAGCTGCACAAAGCTTAGTTCAGTAAAGTATGATGTTCAAATTTTGTGAGTTCTCCACACTTAAATTCTAATATCATAATGTTGGAAATGCAACTGTTGGCCAAACAAGTGAGCACAATGAAATAATAGTTCTGCGCATTGGGGCACGATTGAACCTTTGAATATGTTTTCCTTAAAAATGTGTTTAAATGTTGCTTCATTTGCACAGGTTATATACTTTATTATTTACAATTTGCGTTGCAATGGTTTAATAGGCTGTTCTTCTTGGTGGAAAATCATTTTGGAGCCTAATTCAAATTGCTTTGTTTTTTATATTTTATTTTTTCATTAGCTGAAAAGCATAAACTAGGCCTACTTAATGGAATATTTCCAACGTCATAACGTTCTCCAATGTGATCTATCCGCCGTAGGTGTTATACTTTATTCAATTAGCCTCTTATAATTTTCCCTGGCCAATAACGACGAACGTGTTCAATAGCTCTTTGTAGTTGAGACTGTAATGTATAGTTCTATAAAAAAACGTCCTCCATCATAATATTGGAATTTTCACGAGAATTAAGATTCTACATAATCCTAACCAAAAACCCGCTCATTATTTATTAGAAACAAACGACCATTACCGCACGTAACGCAGTGATATGACAAAAAAACTAAGCAGAAACGTCTTTTTTCCACAGGTGGCTTAAGCGCGGTCGGTTTCGGCGTAGAGAAACGGGACCTGGACCTGGCAGAGTCGAGCAAGTTCTCCTCGCACAGCGCGCCCGTCGCCTACACAGGGAAAATTTCCATCGACGCGCACGGAAGTTGGAATCAAGAAGGAATAATCAACTTTGTCAGCGCAGGGGTGCAGGACAGGACATCTTCCCCAGGATCATTCTCCACCGAATCTCCCGCTCCTATTGACCTTACGCCAGGCTGCTCCAAAATGGAACACATGTACACATCTCCTCCCCCTTACACCTGCACAGCCGAGGGTTACCAGGACCATTCGGCCTACCTATCGACCACCACGTGCCCCTTAACATACGCCACTACGTCATACTCCACTCCAAAGTCAACAATAGACGGAGCACTTTTTTCTATCATTCCCGAATGCGGGGGCTTTTATCAAACCACCAACAGCCAAAGGGAAATGGCCATGTTTCAGGACATTAAACCATTTTCGTGCTCGTTGGAATCTATTCGTGTCCCCCCACCTCTGACTCCATTGAACACAATAAGAAATTTTACACTGGCGTGTCCGGTAGACGCGTCGAGGCCACCTATAGAGGTTCATCCTCAAAACGTCCCGCTCAGGCCAATATTGCGGCCACGGAAATACCCAAACCGACCGTGCAAAACACCGGTGCACGAGCGCCCGTATCCCTGTCCGGCCGAGGGTTGCGACCGGAGATTCTCTCGCTCGGATGAGCTCACGCGACACGTGCGTATCCACACCGGGCACAAGCCGTTTCAGTGCCGCATCTGCATGCGCAGCTTCAGCCGGAGCGACCACCTCACGACTCACATACGCACGCACACGGGCGAGAAGCCCTTCTCCTGTGACTTCTGCGGTAGGAAGTTTGCGAGGAGCGACGAACGAAGGAGGCACACAAAAATTCACCAGAGACAAAAAGACAAAAAAGCCTCTGTGACCCCACACAACTCGACCGCGGATGGGACACCCATGTGAAAATAAACCCGACTGCTGCATTGGTTGTGGTTACATGGTCCTGGTTTTATTATGGAACTGTGGTTTCGTTTGTGCGCATATAAAATATGCGAAGGCAGCTTATGACTTGAATGTTAAATGTAATTTGTTGTAGTAAGCGGAAGAATAGAAAAGTCCGTTAAATTGTACATTTGTAAAGCACAGTTTTTGTGAAGCAATTGTGTCACCACTTCAGTCATACGATGGAAAATTGTTACCACACCAAGGCATTCACATTACATTATTTACATAGCTCCGTGAGTTCTCTTTTTAGTGATAACATTATAGTTTGTGTTTGAATAAACAGTGCAAATCAAAACAGCGTCGATTTGAAAAAGTTCTTCAAATATATATATATATGATTACCACTAGAGGTCCCCATTTTACAAACAAATGCGATCGTTGGCCAAACACGCTTCTGTGTCTCGTCAGTATTTACAAACTCACTGTTAATAACACCAATAACACACTGTCTTATGCTTTATTAGTAAAGCCTGTTGCATAACATAATGAAGTCACTGCATTTAACACGAGTTTCATCAGTATAAGTGCTGAACTTAATGTTTGTTTTAATAATGTTTTGTGTATTCAGGGAAATATCAAGTGTATTTGTTGGCCCTATGAGGATTAATGAAAATACAACATGGAGGACGAGCGGGGTTCCACTCTTTTTTTCATAAGTGCTGTTTGTGAAACGCCTCTTTAGGACAAAATATCTGCAGGCATATATCATACATTTATGGATTGAATCCCTTAAGAATATAAGTGGTTAAAAGACCACAGAGTTTAAGACATCAACGTAAGTGCATAAGGGTTGACGGGTGTTGATGCATTTCTATTGATTGACAGTCTATCAGTGCTCACAAAGAAAACAACATGAAATGTCTTTAACCACCACGTGCATATTAATTCAATCATTCAGAGGGACACTTTAAGCCCTGGGTAAGGTTCACCACCACACCAGAATTCATTAGGCTGCGGCATTTCCATAAGCCACAAGTCCCCCTGTTCCTGGGCTTCGTTCTTCCTATCTGCGGCCTCAGAATGAGCATGCAAGACTTTATAATAGTGGCAGTCTCTCCCCTCATCCGGGTCATAAGGTGGTGCCAAAATGTCCAGGAAAGCGGTGGGTCCATCCACGGCGTCTATCTGATGGATATTGTCCTTCTGGGGAGACAGCACACAAGGGCTGCTCTCTTCCGTGTATTCCCCAACCGATTTCAGCACAGTGGGTCTCAGAGAACTTCTCTGGTAGGGCATTAACGGAGGGTTGAACAGCACACCGCTGGCACCGTCCCTGGGTTTATCCAGCCTGTCGAAACAGCTGATTCGGACCTTTCCGTAGATCACCTTAAGCATGCCGTACATTCCCGGATGATCGTGCATTGGTATGGAAGCACCCGTTTTTAACAGAAACACACCCATGCTAAACGCGTCGGACTCATAGATGTGCATGTACGTGACTGGAGGCGCGATGCGCGAGAGCGGAATCGGCGAGCTCTCAACGCTTCGGGGTGCGATCTTCAAATCGGCCGCTCTGACCTCAGACAAAAGAGCTTTCAGCTTACTTAGGTTTTCTGAAAACACCTTGTTGTGCTCGCTCGCTACAGAAGGGGTTCGGAACGTCGTTAGCGCCTGTTTGGCGATTTTCTGGACTGTGGAAGTCATGTTGTCTAGTGGCATCGTAACGCGCGTCCACTTGACGTTGAACTTCACGCCGCACGCGCTCCGCTTCCCTCTAGGTGCTGCTTTATAGAAACTAAATCAATTAATTTCATATTTACGCCATCAAACTCGAGACCACGTCCGCGTGCCCTTACGAAACACGTTTCTTGTACATTACGTCCATGTTGTGACTGTCCCGTATACAGACGTACGCAATATCAATACAGCTATACGTCACCCAGAGGATTGTGGGAAACGTAGTTTTATCACACTGTTAAAAGGATGTAATATCACATAAACACCAGCTTCAAGAAGCTCGCGATTAAACATTTAATGGCGTTAACCAAAGACGTCGAACCCGAATGAAAACGTCTTTGCAATGACTTTATAAGGACAGAACGACGGACTTACACTTAAGCGAGTAACTACAAGTCCAACACACGCTTGCGTTTCAAAGGGCAATAACACACGGATCCTTCACCTCCGACGCTGCCTTCACGTGCTCTGGGAAATTCGATCATTAAGGATTTATTAAAAGTATTAAGTAACATTACAAGTATCTGCAAACATTTTAAGAGCATAGTTTCATAAATTATTATTTCTGTGTTGAAGTGGGAATTATCGAGAGTACACGAAGGCAGCATAACACCCACTGTAATGATCTGGGTGAGTTTGTTAAATAGTGATTTATGAATTGTTCTTTTACTTTTATTCCAGGTAATGCGATTGGAATGCACGTTAGCTATTAAGTTAATATCCTGTTTGGGCTTGCAGTGACCTGAAACATTGATACAATTATATCAAGGCAAACTAAATAAAACGTATTTTATAAACAACATAAAATAAAATAAAACAGGTTTGTGAGGTTTTACACAATAAAACAACATTTTCAAACTGTTAAAAAGGCATAAAACATATTTGACATTTCGGTTATCAAACTTGATCATTTAATGAACTACACTTATTCTTAAACTTGAAAAAATTAACCAGTTAGGCCTACTTAGGAGTAACAAAAGTTAAGATGGTTTTAAAACAAGGTGAAATATAATAATACGGAACTAACCTTGTGGCTTAAATGTTTTACCTCAAATATCTTTGTGTCTACATTGTGTATCTAAAAATAAATATAAACAATCTACTCCCCTGCATAATTTCAATATATGATAATGAAACAACACATTTGTGTAGTTTCAGTATAACACTAGAAAGGTGTCAATAAAGAGGGATTTGTTTTATTCAGATAACGGATCCCCAGACAATTCGCAAGTCACATTCAGAATCAGTTTGTGCGCAAAACTCACACGACTGTATTACTATAGCAACTGTTGATGATAAACCAGTGATTTCATTATTGCAGCAGAAGCAGAGATGCTGGCTGTTGCCCAGCTAAAAATAATGACTCACAAACATGTTTGCATGACATTGCTTTAAACTACATATTTATAGAAAAACAGACATGTGGATGGTTTAGTCATCTGTGGTCACGTAGTTATTCCTGTACACGTTGCTGCATCACTCACTGGCACACACATAACAAGACAGTATCTATAAACAGATCAAGCTATGTAATAGGATGTAACACCGTCGCCCACTGCAGTCCTCTGAGCTTCTATGAACACACACACACACACACACACACATACACACACAGTATGACTGTGAAGAAACATTTGTTGATGACATCATAAAGATGCTGTGTCATCTAATTCACACCAAATAATTTGATCATTTTTGTTATTGGATTCAAATGTGCTTTCTAAAAATATTCTGTTTCTTCTGACAAATAAACTCTAGTTAACTCAAACAAAGTTTGTTAAGATGTTCCTTTAGTCCTACAATGTTTATAAAGCTGAAAAAGGAACAAACACAGCCACCTGTTCTTAAATTCACTCTACCCCTATACTGTAAAAAGGTTGCTGTCAATTTTACAGTAATTTACTGGCAGCTTGATGCCATTAAGTTACTGTAAAGGTGTTTACAGTAAACAGTTAACAATGTTTACTGTAATGTCTTTTCACTATAATAAAACTGTCTACTGTAATTTACAATACTGTAATTTAAAATACTGTATTGATTTCCTATTACAGAATCGGGATTCTCCTACAATTGAGGTTTAACTTCATTTACTTTAAACAGAATACATTTCCTACCTTTAGAAAACAATCTATAATTCTCAAGTTGCAATAAAGTTGAATAACAGATCTACTCACAGTAGTTAAAGTTTTATTTTAAACATTATTTAATCTCAAAATACTCAGAAAACCAAGGAAGAAAACAACCAAACAATACATTGAGAACTGACAATAAAATGAAGGAAACAGAGTTAAAAACAGACAAACCACTTAATGTTTAATCTACAGGTTTCTGTTAAAACGTCATAGGTCATAGAGCATACAGGTCACATGACAATAAACATGCCTGATGCAGTACGTCAGAAATGTATTAAAACTACTCCCACACATATACTCGTACGTACTATTTTAATGGTAGATAGGTAAGTACTTAAAGTAGTACATACTGTTACAGTATGCAGTTTGGACGCAGCATAGGTCACAGAACTCAAATCAAACAGTCATCAGTAGTGTTTTATTTCCTTACTCAACAAGCTCGTTGATAAAAGATTCCAAAAGGATTCAGGCTGGTGATTTTTCTTCCGTGTCTGACTGATATGTGATTTAGATTGGCATTTGGTGCTAGCAGGGCGTATTCTCAGAATGAACCTGCAAGCGCAAGAAAAAAACACATTATTTAGCATTTGTTATTATCATTAACAGAATTTACATATACAGTTTACACATAACTGCTAAATGTATAAATAAATGTAAGACATTTAAAAAGACGCTTTTATCCAAAGCAACTTACAAAGTAGGGGAAAACTATTTAAGCAATTTGTGCAACATTTATTTATAAACTTTTTATGAATGAAAAAATTTATAAAATGAAGACACGATACTTGTAAAATACATTGAATTCTTAAATATTTATGGAAACAAGACCAAAATTTGTATCTGTTGAGTCAGGACAGAGATTCAACTGACCGCTGTCAATTTCAGTATAATTAACAGTAACAATGCTCAAGTGTTTTAACAGTTTAAGTGATAGTTCACCCAATAACGAAAATTGTCTCCATTTACTCACTGTCTTGTCATTTCAAACCTTTCTTTCTTCAGCAGAACACAAAATAAGACCACTAATTCATGTTTTGGTTCAAAGTTTTTATTTTATTTTAGATAAAATAATTACAGAAGTAATACTAACCTTTTGGCAGGTAAATCCTCTCTTGTCTGCCACTCCCAGCTAAAAAAATCTCCTTTTCATTGGTCAGCTTTCGCGGGCATTTGTACCACTGTAAATCGATTTACAGTAGAGAAGAATTACAGCATTGAGCATACAGTTTCCCATAATCCTTTGCTATTTAGAGTATAATACTGGTTGCGCATTTAACATTATTATACTGTACAAAAATCACAGTGTACCCATGTTCCTATAAATAGAGACATAAACATCATGCTGTAATATTTAAGGGTGTTTGAGGATTCAGGATATCAGCGCACTACAATGTTAATAACTAGATACGGAATAGAGATTATACCAAGCACAGAGCTGTGTTAAATTGTCATAAAAGGCCAAACAAAAACCTTCTGAAACATGTAAATTGGAGAGGTTATAGCCTCAGCATTCCCAATGTAATGAGTGACGTCAGTCTGATCTAAGAGGCTTCACCCCAATCACAATAGAGCCGCTCAATATGAACACAGCAATTACAAAGACAACAATGAATGGACCCACAGCCAAATAATTCACCGAACTTCAAGAGCAAAACGTTGAAAGATAAAAAAAGGAAATGGTTAAATTAACTCTTGACTTGGGAGTTAACATTTCCATACACAACTGATAGCTTGTTATTTACAAACGTTCCTCGTTTTGCTTGCGTGACTCTAAAATAATATTAGTTTAATGTAGCTGAGAGGTCTTTGCTCTCTGGCCCCAGCTCTCCATATTCTCTGGTTAATGTGTGTTTCCCTATGGAGGTTTGTTTTTCCTGACTGAGAGCCAGCTCTCTGAGCTGTCGGTCTGCGAGCACGAGGTCCCAAAGCTCTTTTACACTACTGACCACTGTTGCATTCTTTCTTGATGTGAAGTTTCATTACAAGATAAGACACACTGTTCCAAACATAACACATGGGGAAATTCTCCCTGGGTATTGTCATATTTCCTCAAGTTGAAAGCCACATAAATCTTTGACGTAGTCTGTGGATAGAGAAGTAACTCGTTGAAAATGTACAATGCAGAGGCTTTAAGACACCCTGATGTGTAATCCAGAATCACGAATGTAACATATGCAGACAGTGTACTTGGTGCTGAATGATAAAATGAATAGTACAGCCAATTGGGTCCACGAAGATCCAAAAAGAAAAGGATCTTTACACTCAAGTTAGTTTTAGCCATTAGCAAGTTGGTTTAGGCGGTTATGATTTTGGCCACGATTCGGCAGTCTGAAACAAGTTCTGAGATTCCTAAAATATTTTAATAATCCTATAAATGCGTCTTGTATGCTAGACTATCATAGGTTACTCGCAGCCCTGCTTTTAGCCAATGACATTTTAGCCAAGAATTACAATTTTAACCTGTATATAAAATATTGTAGTCAAACTCCAAATCTATCAGTCCCCACAAGTTGCATTGTATTGTATTAAAGTAATAGTTCAACCAAAAATGAAAAGTCTGTCCAAATTTACTCACCCTCTTGTCATTTCAAACATTCAATTCAATTTTATTTTATTTATATAGCGCTTTTCACAATTTGCATTGTTCCAAAGCAGCTTTACAGGAAAAAAAGAAGGGTAAAACACGCTACATGGTGTTTTCTATAATAAATCCAATTATTCTAGTAAATAATATCTAATGTCAGCATCTCCTGGTGGTTTATTTAGCATATGTTGCATTAAGTGAATGCTTGGCTGAAAAGATGCGTTTTTAATCTAGATTTAAATTGGGCGAGTGTGTCTGATCTTCGAATAATATCAGGAAGGCTATTCCAGAGTTTAGGTGCTACGTATGAGAAAGCTCGACCCCCTTTGGTGGATTTAGTTATTCTAGGTGTTATCAAAAGTCCCGAGTTTTGAGATCTTAGAGAGCGGGATGGGTTGTAGTGTGATAGAAGCTCTGTTAGGTAGGTAGGGGCTAAACCCTTTAAGGCTTTATAGGTGATTAAAAGAACTTTAAAGTCAATACGAAACATGTATGACTTTCTTTCTTATATTTTGAAAAATGTGTTAACCGGCACCCATTCACTTGCATTGGTCTTGTGTTTATACCAGCACTGTTTGGTTACCAACTTTCTTCAAAATATCTTCTTTTGTGTTCTACAAAAGAAAGAAAGACATACAAGTTTGAAATGACAAAGAGGGTGAGTGAATGATCATAGAAGTTCAGAAGATGGGTCAGCTGTGGCCTAATGGCCTAATGGTTAGAGCGTTGGGCTTGTGATCAGAATGTTGCTGGTTCTAATCTCTTTAAATTAAATCTACTCAACAGTTCTTGATTCTTTGCGGAGGTCTATCACATGTTAAGTTTAAACCACATAGCGTTTGATTATGTTGTTTTTTCCACTGCAAATTGATAGGATGTATAAAAGTAGATCCTCATCCAGAATTGTACTGTAACGCTCAGTTGGAATGGAATTGGTTAACTGATGTCCAAGAGTCAAACTGACACTGTCAGAGAAGGATCACCGCTCCAGAGCAGATGTAGCACAGATGAATTGTTCATGAGTACATTAAACAAGATAACATTTTATTTCATGAGGACTTTAGGGCAATGACAGAAGTCATTGTTGAATGAACATTTGAAACAAGGAGACCCTCTAGTGGTCATTATAGGAATAATTACAGTGTACTATGTAGAACAGAGGTTCCCAAAGTGGATATCCCCGGTGCAAGAGGAGAAGCGGAGGTACGAAAAGAGGCACATCCACAAGCACTAGAATCAGTTTGATGAAATTCGACCATCTGTAGTAATAGTTCATAGTATATGTATAACAACAAGTAAAGTAATGAGTAAATAATGACATAATAATGTTATGTTAGACTGTGCTCTTTGATGTTGTTATTATGCATGTTTGGGTAGAATATGTTTGCAATTACATGCAACGTTTGTATACTTTAACCACCTGCAAGGATGGTGGGGGTTTCGAGTCACTGCCACTGTTATTTTGGGGGTCGCGGGCTGAAACGTTTGGGAACCCCTGATGTAAAAAACTGGTACCTAATCGAAAAAAACTCACAGTAAAACAAGACAGTCTGACCATTCAGATTTTAATAATGCTGCACTTGCCACAAAGAGATGGATAACAGGCAAAGCATTAACAGATCAATCTTTAATGATCACTTCTAATCTCATTTCTATTTTTCAGGATATCTTATGAAGCAGCAAGGTTCAGGTGAGACTTAAAATCTCACAGTATCACAAATGTAATACAGATAACAATGTTCCAAGAAAAAGGCACAAACATTAAGATAATAAGCCTAGAGAAAACAAATTCAATAGTTTTAACATTATAACAGAAACCAACATGGCACAACATTAAACAACATTAAATTACACTTAATATTATTATCAGGAACAAACTAAACAATAAAATTAAAATGTTTACGTCGTAGAACTTATTTTTCTGATTGTCACATCTACAATGTCATTGCTACATTATTAGGGCTCAGCCTAATTTACAACAAAATCATAATTGACAAATAATTGACATCATTGGCCTTACTACAGACTGTACATGTAGTAAAATATTACAATTTTGGACCATCATGCATCTTTATATGCAAGCAGTTCTGTTGTATTGTTAGTTATTTGAAACAATAGCTGTTTTAATACAGTTTGCTCGTATTTATGACTTAATTGACTAATAACAAGAGGGAATTAACTTCCAAACAAGATAATGCCAAAAACTGTACTAGAAAGATTCCAAAGCAAATGTGAATTGGGTTGAGCCCCACTATAACCACTGTGGTGTTTTTTGAATATTTCAATTCTTTCCTTTTCGCCTTTTTCTTGTCCCCTATAAAATATTGACACACATTGCACAAGCCACTGGTTAAAGCATTATAGCATGCTCACAATGAAATACACATGAATGTCATCATGCTCACACAGCACTACTTTATCACTCCTTTCTAAAGAAACACAACATAACTAGTGATGCACCAACATGAAGATCCCACAAAAGACAAAATAAGATGAACTCAGACTGAACAATAATGATGCGGATGAGCTGTCGTCACATAACATCACAAACATAAATCTAAAGAAGAATTAAACTAGTCATTTTTTTATCTTCACATTGGTCTAGACAAATAGACTAACCAGAGTGACCATCTGCTATTTGTTATTTACATTCATGTTATTTTTGCTCAAATGAACAGCTGTATTGGGTTGTTTGTGTATGTACATGTGTGTATTTTTTGTCATAATTCTGGCAACCTCATCGCATGCAATTTATACTAAGACATATCGGGGAAAATCAAAGGTCTACCTGAACAAATGCATGTCTTTCATAGACCTTGTTCCATACCAAAAGCACTACCCTGTTTCTCCACTCTGTAGGTAAGAAATACTGTATTTCTAGATATATTTCTTTTGATGATAAAAAAGATTCCTATTCTATTTTAACCATTTGTCGTTTGCAGCATAAAAAAATAATATCTTATACATACTGTAAGTTGTCAGAATTGGTCTACAGTTTTGCCAAAGATGACTGTAAGTGCTACTGTTGCAATTGTGCAGAATACAAATGGCAAATTATGAAAACAATTTAACAGGATAACATTTTCTGATGTCATTCTGTCATGCAGATTCTGTCTTGTTGTGTTGATAATCTCAACTATAAACAGAAAACATTCCTCCAGTTTTGTTTGCAAGATGCTAATTCATAAATCTGATCATAAGTGATGTTGCTCCAAATGCACAGAGCCAAAAAATTTTTATCAAACTACCTGGCAATGAATGTAAGAACACATGACAAATCTTGAAGATGTCATCTTCCATTAGCTGCATGTTTTACCACCATATACATGTTTATCTTTTACATTTTAAATGAATCAGGGACAGGGAGCTAAGTATTTATTTCATACAATGTAGCACCACTATTTAAAAATACAGTAAATGACAGCACCTTAAAAAATTATATATTTTTGACTAAAAGCTATATTATGTACCGACATTTATTTTCCTGAACATTAGTAAGAAATGTACAGTAAGCATGTTATATTTTTATAACATATAAAATACATATTCACGTATCTTTTTAAGCCATAATGCTAGCTATAGCGATTTTAATTAAAGTGCAATTTTACCATGTGTCCACGTTACAACCAATGTCTTTTTTCATTGTTAAAATACTTCACAGCTCAACCATTGAACTACTTATTTGTCATGTCAAATTGCTTGTAGTGGGTGTAACCAAAAGAAATCTTACTAAAATAGTTGAAATGTCAAGCTGATAATGGTGAATTCAGAGAAAGTTGGGATTTCCGTATTGTTTTATTTGCTGATGTAATCAGTCTATATCTGAACAGTGTTATTTAAATACATTCATTACAAGACTCTACATCTGTCCCTAAACCTCATACCCATCTGACCTTCTTCGTTGGCACCAGCTGTTGTAACCCAGTCTACTGGCAGCAGATTTGGACAATCTCAAACCGGACTGACCGAGTAGTCGCTCCTCTTCATCCTGTTCTAGATGGTCTCCTGAAGACCTATCAGAGAAATCAGATGACAAATCCGATTTTATGTCATATGCATCATCACACTATACATTTTCCTCTATGATGAATAACATTGAAATCACACAAAGATGTTAAGCGACAGCAGTGCAGTCATTTATGAACGGAACCAAAGTGATATTTCACTATCCTGATAGAATCACATCAATAAATTACAGGCAAGGTCCAAATTTAACACTCGGCAAGTGCCAAATATGAGTAGAAACTGGCTTGAAAGAATGATAGCCAACCTAAGTGACGCAAAACCTCACAAGTCTTCAAATGACCTCAGCTCATAACTTTTCATTTTCTCTAGATCAGCATAGGGATGCACATGACAAATATTCCTTACTTGTAGCAAATGAAGAATAGGGACGAAACGAACATAAAAAGCTGAGCAATAATGGGGAACAAATAACTACATATAGTTTATTGGACCGTAAACCTGAATGTTCAAAGTAATTTAATAGTTAAATTAATTTAATAAAATAGTTAAAGTAATTTAAAATAGTTAAAAAAATAAAATAGTTAAAGTAGTGAAAACTTATTTTTATATATATTGAACTGAATTTCAGTTCCCAGCATGCTTTGCGTGAGACTGCATTAGGAGTGTACATTTTTAAATGAAGGGTTATTTTTTTAGTTTTTAGAAAGGAAACAGGCTTGTTTATTATGAATGTTCATATATCTTGGATATTTAGAAGAGTTTGTTGTATTTTTTACTTTTGGGGTTACCTTCGTTCAGAAGAGTCTGTTTGATCATTATTATTGTAGTAAGACTTTACTTTTAATTTACTGTAAATAAAAAAGTTACCTTACTAAATGTTCTAAATGAAAAGGAACCGACATGCATGAGTACAACCAACTCCAAACTTGATAGTTCTGCTTCCTTAAAATCGGGAACATCATAACTCAAAAGATATGATGTAACGGATTACCACACTATTTTGAGTTTTCCCAACTTATTTGGGCTTACCGTGCAGTACTAAATAATTATGGCTAATATGATTTAAAACCACAATAATGAAAAAAAATCAATAATACAATACCTGCTGTGTGTTAATCTCTGTGGACTAAGCTCAGAAGAAAGAGTCACCTAAAATGTAGAGAGTAAGTTACAAATGGGCCAAGTGAATACTGCACATACTACGAAAAACGAAAAGTTGGTCATACAGAAACAATTAAGAGACCATTCCAATTTCTAGCTGTATTGTGGCCATTCCAGTCCAGTGTCTGTTGAATTCCAACTAAATAAAACCATCCAACAGGAAAACAAAAGTCATCTAACAGCAATGTGAAAAACTGACAGCATGACAAGACACACAAAAACACCAAGGTAATCACATAAAAAATGTATGAACTTTCCCTAAATACATGTACAAATGAAGAGTTTCTTTCCAAAACGAGATAACTCTGTTTTATCTTTTGTTCAAAAATCATGTTTTATGTTATCGTGTTTAATTGTTAGCTGCATTCTTAGTTATTTTGGCTTATATAAAAAGGTTATCTCATTTTGGAAATAAACTCTTCAAATATTACTGTTGTTTTGCTTAAAGGTGAAAATGAACTTCCTTTTTTTACCTAAATAGTGAATATAAAAACTATAGTGAATGCATAAAAACTGAAAATTCTTTTTTAATCGTCTCCTAATTGATTATGCCAACGTGAATATAAAGACATACATGGTGGGCCGTGCAAAAGTGCCTGTTGGGGGCGCTCTGATAATATTCCAGTAGTCTCTCGGCTAGCGAAATCCGTCTCAAGAGGCCTTCAATGAAACGTCGCAGGCGAACCTTCCCACAAATCTCGTGTTGTGCCGCTGCTTCCAGAAACTTCTGAATGGTAATAACCTCCCTGAGAAACAGTCAAAGATAGTTACAAAAGAAAGACAGATTTGACTACCATAGTAGGAACTGCCCCAGTTTCCTTTCCTACATCCTTCAAAATGTCTTCTTTTGTGTTCCACAGAACATATGATTTCTTCAAAATATCGTTCTCTGTGTTCATCAGAACAAACAGATTTATACAGATTTGGAACTTATTACAAAATTGTCATTTTTGGGTGAAGTATCCCTTTAAAGTCTGCTAAATGACTAAATGTAAATGTAAAGTGTTAGTCATGTTTCTTTCATACACTTGTTTTTGAGTTTGTTCTCATGCATAATCTACTTTTGACTCCCCCACCATTCAATAACAGCCTATTTGCAGAGCCTTCATCACATTGTGACAGGATGGTAAAAATAACTGTTTAAAAAGTCGACATCACACTTAAAGGCTCAAGGATGCTGATAAAAATAAACTTCAGCCAGTTTATGATCCTTTTGAAGTAAAAACCGAGGAGCCACACACTGCTAGAAACAATACAAGGTTTGACAAATATTATGAAAAGTTCTTCTGGTATTTTGGAATCTAACCTGCATTGTATTAATAAAGGGGTAGTTCACCCAAAATAAAAAAAATTCATCATTTGTTCACTCTCATGTTGCTCAAAACCTGTATTTTTTCTTCGGTGGAACACAAAAATAAGATATTTTGAGAAATGTCGCTGTGGTTTTGAATCCTTACAATGGAAGGCAATGGGGCCAATATCATTTGGTTACCAACGCACCTCAAAATATCTGAAGAAAGAAAGTCATACAGGTTTGAGGTGTCATGAGGGTGAGTAAACGATGAAAGGATGTTATGCATGTTTATGTGCCTTATAGATTTAAAACAGTATTAAGATCTTAAGAACTCACTGTTCTCTCCTCTCCAGCTCATGCTCTGAGATGCTGAGCTGTTGTCGCAGCGTGGCGATCACCATAACCGCAGAATCTACCTGTCTGCTGAGCGCCCGTTCTCGCTCCTGCACTTCCTGCTTCTCCTGGGCCAGGTGATGCGAGTGAGCGCGCTCACACAGTATAGCCGTGTCTGTCTGCGCCAGCTCTGAGCTCAGCCGTAAAAGACGTCGCTCCATACTGCTGTTGGCGGTCCTCATCATTCCTTCCAGTCTTTTCTCAACCAACACCACTGGAGCCGAGAGGGGCCCAACAACAGCCGCTGCCTTCCCGGCTCTCGGGCTCCTCTCGGGGGACAACAGCTTCTGCTCTGCATGTGACTGTTGTGACGGAGCTAGATCAGTGTTGAATGTAGGTTTGTGATCTTCTCTCCCGATTGAGTTAGTATTTGTGCCAGCACTGCATACTTTATGCTTGTCACAATTTGAGCCTTTGCTGCTCTCTCTGCGGTCCGTGTTAAAGCGCCCCAGTGAGGATAGGAGGCTGATGTCATGATTGGTGTGGAATGGGTGTCTGTACTCTAGATGAGCCCTGAGAGAAGCCAGGCTCTGGAAACGTTCATGTTCTCCACATCGCAGGCAGCGGAAAGGGAACTGCGGGGGGGCTCCGGCTCCACACGCCTGACCGTTCTTCACAAACAGCGCTGTGTTGCGGGTGCACACTTTCTGCTGCATGACAAAGATGACCTGACCACATAAAATAGCATCACTGACAATCATTCATTCACTCATTTGGTGTAAACATCTCTGCCTTTCTATTAGAAAAGTAACCATGGTTTTATTATAGTAAAGGTGTAGTAACCATGTTTTTTATCACAGTTTTGTAAATAGCATGGTTAAACTACGGTTACTGTCGCAAGCCATGAGTAACTACAATGGTTCTACCACAAATAAAACCAAAAATGCAGCAGTTAAACACAATAGACCATTTAATGGATTGAATGTTTACAATGGGAAATGGAAATGGTTTTAATGGAAACAATAAGGTGGTATGTGACGGATTCTATTGGTGGGGTGTTGTCTTATTTAGCATCCCACCATTGAATCCATCACATACAGTAGACACCACAACAGTTTCCATTAAAAACCAATACAAATCCATTTTAAGCCATTGGTTGCTGTTGTTTTTTCTCAGCAGGGAGGGTTTGTTCATTTTCACAAGGGACCACGTGTTTAGCAAGGGACCAAATAAGAGACATTTCCACAATTTTGTGAATGTCTTATTTGCTATCTCTACAGTGTATTACACACTGGCTGCACCGCTCTCTAGATATGGTATCATCAAATGCATCAGTCAACCAGTCTGCAATTCTCTGTGCATAACCGGTGCCTCCTTTGAACCACAGTGAGCTTTTTGCATGGCCTACAAATAGATAGATTTAACATCTATAACATACAACAGTGGCGAAACCGACAGAGAAACATTTGGCAGCAACACAAGCTTTATCATAGATGTACGACTGTATAATCACACGTTAGAAGAATGAAAGGTTTCGTTTAAAGCATCGTAACAAAAAAAACGGAACCAGATCATACTGAGTTTCCATCGACTAATATAAATGATGATGTAAAATGTACGCCTCTTAACTGGGTTCATCTTTGGTAAATCTCACGAATTAGATGCATTTCATTCTATATGTTTAAATGGTCTACACATGTCTGTGAAACAGAGTCTTTTCTTCTCTAATTTAATCAATCATTACGTGTTTGTACTTGCATACACTTTGCAGAGCCAGCTTTATGCGCGACCTACTCGTGCAAGCACGCGATCAGCCGGAGTCCGAAATCAGACAGGTAGTCAGATGACATTTTCTATTATCCGTATATGCAACCCTACCTCAATGAACGGGATCCAAAGCGAATTCCGGTGCGTGCTGCTGCGGTGGTTTGGATTGTTACTTCTATTCAATCTGTTTATCTGTTGCTTGATATTTTCCCGAAGCCCACCGGCAAACCTCCGATTCACAATCTATGTGTATGAAGTCATGTGACAGCGACGTTGTCAAGAATGAGCGTGACAGCGGCGATTTAGGTGACATTGGATTCTTTTTGTGTAGTGATGAATGCAGTTTTTGCTCAATTTAATCGGATCGTGCGGTCATTTATAATCGATTTTAGCGATTAAGTGAGAAGTGAATAGATTTGATTAGAAGCTTATAGGCTTGAGGATTCATCAAAATGCAGTGCGGCAGACAATCAGTTTGACCAATTTGAAGACAGACAGGGGGTTACTGAGAAACAAATCCCGGTCCAACGATCACACACAAACGATACAAACCCCTCAATAAGGTAGTGAACGGTTCATAAAAATCACTTAATATAAAAATAACAGAATATTATTCGTACACTTGACGTAAGTGGCTCACATTATTAAACCGTGTCTACATTCCAACCTCAGGATTTAAAAATGGTACCGCCCCGCTGTTGTGTAGGCAACGAAGAGCTTTGCGAAGACGTGATTGGTCGATTCCGGATTGCGTAATCCGTCGGTTTGTTGATCTCGCAGGGGCTTGCTCGGTGTGGAGGCCGGTATGGATCCGTCGCGGGATATTCAAAATTTTAGCCGAAACAGCAGCAGCAGGTCCACCGTTTCCTCGTGCTCTTCGCTCGCCATGGAGATCAAAAGGAAGAAGATCAGAGAGAGCATGTTTTTTGCAGACGAGGTGAGTCCGCTTCGTAATCCGATCGCGTTGAACAACCACTGGTTTGTTTTTCCGATGCTTTTAACGATGTTACGTAAATTTAAAATCAAACAACAGGGTTGATCTTTTTCTCAGGCAAAGCAGAGACACCCGAATCGTGATATTGTAGTTTACGGGTGTGTTTCTTTTGTAGTCCTTCTAGAACCCACGCAAATCGTGGATATATGAAGAGTTTGTTTACAAAATCGTGTTTTTATGATGTTATCGTGTTTGTATTGTGTTATTTTGCTGAAGTTTTTGAGTCATTGTGGCCAAACTCTTCATATATTGTTCGTCCATGATTATTTTGTCTACGTAAATTAAAACATTCTTGACTAAAGAACATCTTTGAAACAAGAGTCTTTCGTAGAGAGATGTGTTGCGTAGGTTGTTTTGTGTCCCAGCCAACTCCATTGTCAGATATAACAGAAGCATTGATTGTTCAAACCTGTTATGTGCCGCTAGTTATGATGGGAAGGATTCTGGGGTGTCTCTGAGCTTCATGCACAATGCATCATTCTCAAATATCTCATCTTTCCATAAATGAGCATCCGCCTGTTTCAGGAATTCCTTGGAGTAGATTACGTGCTAGAGTCGGTTGCTTCCATCAGTATCTGTTTCTCTGCCCGAAGGGCACCTGTCTATGAACCTTGTATATTTCCCACCAGGACTGTGGCATTCAAGAGAAGTTGGACTTTGAGACGCGAATGAGAGCGGGAGCTTACAAGCTTCTGGTGGCCAGCACTAAGAAAGAGCAGGTGTTAGATGCCTCCAGGAGTCTCTTGACCTGTAATGCCAGAATTAAAGCCTACATGAGTGAAGCGCAGAGGAGAAATGGGCATCTGGAGAGCAGAAGGTTAGTGATCATGGGCATTTGCTATGCTCAACCTTTCTACCCAAGTATTCCGCAAAAATGTGTGTCAGTAGAAAATCTTAGTATGGATCTTCTAGAAATGCTGTTTTAAAGTTAAATGGGGTCTCGCTAAATACAGATTTAGTCAATGATAAATGAAATGTATTCACGACATTAGATTTGAAAACATCCTCATTTTATAGCACATTTACACACTTTGTTCCAAGCTTCTTGGAGGTGTTGGCTCTATTTAGTAATCTCCGATTTACTTTATAGACAACTTTGCAAGATGTAAATAATTTTTAAATGTTACTATTTTTTTTAAACCATACTTTAACAATGACATCTTAAAGATATTAGTTTAACATTTTGATTCGGTTATAAATATTCTGTTGGCTGCATATTGTTGAAATGCTGTGCAATGTTAAAAAACGAAAACATAAAAGTTCTTCTTGGATCAGTGTCGATTACGTCTTCCGAAGTGGTTTATAAGGAAAATATAATTTTTCTTAATCATATTTTCTATTGACATCAAAGCTAAATATAATTAATTTAATAAAATAAAATAAATCTGCTATTCAATAATTACACTTTTTATGCCTTATATGTTTGCAGATGCAGTACCAGAAATACGCTCGCTATACATAGATATAAATAACCAATAAAATTAATGTATATTATTTTCATGCCAGGGCTTTAAACTCTCAAAATCAAGCTCCATGTAAAGGGAAGGTGGCTATATCTGGTAAGCATTCATAATCATTTGAGAATGTTTTTCTTCTGGTTTCAGTCTGATTTATTGCTGATGTTTGTTTTTGCCTCTGTTTATTTAGGTCTGCGAATTCCTTTATTTTGGAAAGATTCTGAACATTTTAACAGCAAAGGAAGTGAGTAAACGTTTTAAACCCTTAAAGCATCGCTTTTAACAGCTTTTTATAGATAGTTCGGTGTGTATTTTGAAACAGCCAGGTTTGAATGGAAAGCGAAGACACAGCTTTGCTTAACATACAAGGTGCCATAAATTGAAAACATTCTTTCAAAATGAAAAACTAAATGCTTTGAACCCCACAGATGAACGGAGGGTGGCAGTCTTTTGCTTGATGAGGATCGGTTCAGAGATTCTTGACACAGGAATGATGATTGCAGACCCATCAGTGACTGATATATGCTTTGAGGGTGTAAACATATTGTACGGTTTCAGTTCTCGCTTTGTCACTTTAAATCCTCATTTGTTTAGCAAATACCACATCACTGTAAAGTCCGAAAAAAGTTTTACCAGATATATTTCAACATCTTCAACAGCTCTGATGCTAAGCCAGACTTTGAAGTAAAAGTGGAGCTGTATAGCTGTGGATTAGAGGAGGGAACCTTTGTCAACACTCCCAAAAAACTGGCTAGGAAGCTGCGCTCTTCATTCGGCAGATTTTCAGGCAGGAAACACTGCCCCCTTCTGGATGGAGGAGACCCTGACACTTTCCTTCAGTCTAACCCAATCCCACAGTACGCAAAAAAGAATGTTGTTTTAAAAAACATATTTTTGAAAGAGTTTTTCTCTCATTGCCCGTGTTTGTTATAATAGAGGTGCACGATACTCAATGTTAGCGTACACCACGTTGGGTCTGGAGCAGGCGGAAGGCTCTTTCCAATCCCATTCTCTCATGATCCTGCAAAATGGTAAGAACAAACAAGCCGCACTTATACAGTCTAGCATATTGATCAAGACTTTGATTGACCCTATGGCATCGATTGTTCAGTGGAGGCTTCGTCATGGCTGCCGCTCTATGGAAACCTGTGCTGTCAGCTGGTGGCTCAGCCTGACTGCATGACACAAGACATGATGAGAGGCTACCTGAGCCAACAGGTAACACAGAAACTTGTCAAAATTATTATATATATAATATAAATATTTTATTACTTATACGAAGTGTACTAATAATTGGTTTACTGCATATACAGCAAAGCATTGATGGTTTGCAGCGCAGCTGTCGACTGTACTGTACGCTAAGGGCTGGACATCTTTCTTGCTATTACTCACCTGAAGAGATTCAAGCTAAAATGGAGCCGAGTCTCATTATTCCCATTAACAAGGTAGGTAATATTTTTACATTTACCCAATATCCCCTCAAAATCAAAGTACTTATTTTATAACTTTGGGAATATCTTTAAAACATAAAAATGTAGGTTAGGTATGCTTCTGTATTTAAATGGCGTGGTGGTTTGCAGCTCGAGTTTAATTCTGACTTTTGTCATTTCCTCCAGAAAATTAAAGTGCCCATGCAAAGTTGGTGAAGAGTCTAGAAATATGTTTCCTATTGTGTGTGTGTTTGTGCAGGATACTCGTATCCGCGTTGTAGATAAGGATCACCAGAGGACAGGCTCTAGACTCGCCCTAATAAACCCTGGAAATGGAGACTCTGTCGGCCATGTTTTTATTACTGAAACTCCAGATGTCTTGCAGGAGTGGCTTGATGCGTTATGGCAACACATTTATGACCAAAGTGAGTTCTTTCTCTCAATATTTGAATATTTTACTGCATTAGCTGATTCACGGTGCAGTCCATACACAAACTTGATAGGAATTTGTGTTTTTGTTGACTGTTAATAAAAAATCTTATATTAGGTCAGTGGCAACACGCATGCAACAAGCTCATGGAAATTGAGGTTTTATCGTCACGGAAACCCCCACTCTTTCTGACGAAGCAAGCAGATTCTGTTTATAATGATTTGAGTGAGTAAGAATATTACTGTCAACACAGAGATATTTCTTTGTGACATTAAATGATGTAAGAATAACAGTTATTGATATGCAACCTTCTTGTATTTTGTCTATGCTGCTTGTTTAATAATGAATTTGTTTGACTTTTTCAGGCATTGGCTCCCCTGGGAAATTCGAAAGCTTGACTGACATAATACACAACAAGATCGAGGAAACTGATGGGCGCTTTCTTATTGGTCAAGAGGAGGAAAGAGAGCCTCCTCATTGGGCGGCACTGTTTGAGGGATCTCGGCCAGTTGTGGTTGAAAAAACGATTCTGTCGCCAGGTAAAGAAAGCATCCAGTCAATTACGAGCCCCACCGCAAGCACCAAGAAGAAGAGGAGAGCTCCTCCACCCCCTCCTGATAAATTGCCATTTGTTCAACCTACCTGCATCTTATCCAATCAGGAGAAAGAGAACTGTAAAGGGGCAAGGCCTAGAACAGGGCGACCATCACTGGATGCTAAATTCTCCTCCATCATCCAGCAACTGCAAAAGAACCACACTTCCTCTCGGAAAAATGCCCCTCTAGGACAGATTGAGCCCTGCCAACACCCTTACACCCCAAAAAATGAAGAGTCTGATCAAGTTCACAATCAGGAACCTCCGGTGCCGGCCCCCAGGAACAAACTGCGGATGTCATTCAGAGAGAAGATGAACCCCAAAGCCTGGTGAATTAATCAGACATCTGTTTGTCTGTCATGAGGAATGATTTGTTCTGTAAAAGTGTAAATGCTCCCGATGGAGAGACTCTTTTTTTATTATTGATCCATCTGTATCATAGGTTAAAAGTAAAGGGATGCGAATGTATAAATTGTCTTGTTTGTTTGGGCACAAACTAAAAAGACTAACTTTTTATCTAAAAATTTTATAGCGATCCTTTAAATCCTTTTCTGCTGTATATCAAGTTCTTAATTTAATGTTTAAGAATTTCGTATTAGTTGTGTATAGGGTGTTGAGCACTAATTGTCTGTAACTGACCAATTATGATGTAACCACTACAACTAAGCACTTTGAGGTTTCGGCACATAGTGATACACAAACCTGCAGTTCAATTCTTTCCACCTGTGACATTTTATATGCAGCTTCTGTTATCATCTCACTTATATTTTGTATTAATGACCTGAGAACATATGGAATGCTTGGTATGCATGTCTTTAACCACTAGCTCAAGGTGGGTTAGGAAACACTAGGACCTGGAACCTACAGTATACATTACTTGATCAACTAGTTAATGAACGAATGATTTTAAACACATTTTTTTTACCATTTTCTTATTAGTCAGTTTGTGTCAACCACCATATTGGAGCAAGTGGTTTGTAAGTCATCGAAGCATAATGAAAATTCGATGACTGAACATTCGTTGCTCTAAAATACCAATGGTGGGCTTGTTTTAATTGTATTTTTCTCTAATACTGTTGTTTCATTATATGTTTTAGAACTGAATGTTCAAGTAGCACACACATAATGCATTCCACTAAATATTATGGCAGATTAATTGTTGGTACTACTGTGCAATACATTTTCTATTGGTTTTATTCTATTTCTTTATTTTAGTTATAGTAATTCACTACATGAAACACAAATTGACAGGAAATTATACATGCTGTAACTTTGAAATAGAAGTACACTAAAAAGTTGAACTAAAGCAAAATTGTTTCCAGTGTCTTTATTTTGTAGTAACTTAGGTGTATAGAGAATTTTACTATTACAATATTTTGACTGTAAATATTACAGTTTGGAAAAACCATGAAGTTGCTGTGTTTCCAAAACACTGATCACCTCACAGTATACCTGCATTTCATAATGCCATTTTTTTATTTCAGTCTGATGTGTGCTTGATGATTGATGCATGTATTCTTCTATTATTTTAATAATCAATTTTTATACAATGGTAATATATGCACATCATAATACCACGTAAATAGCCTTTTTTAAATAAAGAAACACTAACAAGCCATTTTACAATAATGGTCATGAGTCTATCAGAAAACTCGCCTCTGGTTCTGACCGGCATTAGTTTTATTGGATGACTGCTGGATGATCCCATGAACCTGCTGTTCCAAACTGCGCTCCAGCTCCTGCCAGTGATGTTCCTCAAGAACCTGCTGCTAACAGAAAAATAACATTGAAAACATGTAGATGTAGTTGAAAAGTGTATGTAATCTGGTCTGTCTTCACCTTTTTGTGGATGGAGTTCTTGACTCTGAGTGAAGGCTCCTTTTCATTTTTCTTCGTATTGGCTTTCTCAGTCTTTTTCTGCAGTCTTTCCTGTTGTTTCTGCTCCAGGGTCTTTTGGAGGGCCAGAACTCGCTCATCTTTACTGACAGCCTCCCTTAGGTCACTTTTCATTCTTTTCTCCTCCTGACTATATAGCAGTTCAGAAATCAGTACTTAAGTCACATAATGTAAGTAATTTGATAAGAGAACGCAACAAATCAAAAAGCCCATGCAAATTAAATGATAGGTTTGGTTAAAAAAAACTATTTTAACCCAATTTGGTGGTGTGAAACACGCCAGTCACGACAAATTTCTCTACGTCATCTACAACTTGTTCAGTTCACACTGTAAGGTTTGTTCAGGAACAGTTGGCAGATGGGAAGATGTATCACCTGTAGGCAGTAGCGGCCTGTTCTGCTAGACTTCTGCACAGAGCGATGTTGTCCAGCTGATCCAACAACAGCTCCTCCTTCATCTGCTTCTCCTGCAGAATCCGGATTCTCCTCTCCTCCTGCTCAAACTCCTGTAACTCTCTCAGCATCATCAAACGCTCGCGGAGCTCCGCCAGAGACATCTCGCACAGCAGATCATGACCAGCAATCTGAGTCACATCAGGAGTGTTTGGTAGATTATTATAATAATGCACAAGTTTCCAATCTTTAAAAAACATCTTTAGCAAAATCAAGATCAATATTTTCTTTTAAAGGCAACTAATATATTATTTTACTTTTGAAGATTTGTTTTGGGAATTATGCTTTTTGTTTCCATTTGATGCTAGGGGCAAAAATTACACATCCCCTTTAATCATTATTATTATTGAAAATATAAAAAACATATGTTAAATATTTAAGAAATTTTAAAATATTTTTTAATGAAACATAATTTTTTATAACATGCATATATATATATATATAAAGAAACATAAATGTTATACATTTCTTTTATTGTTTTTCATACATATTTATTATTTTTGGCTGGATGAAGGATATAATCCACCAACCTCAGTTTCATCCACAAATTTTTGTCTGACCAGTGGGATTGACTCAAAAGCATGGATCTGTCGAATAAGCTCCATTTTCCTGCTTAGCTCAGCCTGCGCTTCTTCTAATGCCTGGGTGAGGAGTTCCCTGCTCTGCTCAGAGACCTCCTTAACTGCACCAGACAATGTGATGTCAATTCATGCCTCCTTACTAAAAATGATATATTTATCCTCCACAATAATACCTATGCGTTGTTTGATTTCTTGTAGCTGTGCTTTGGCAGCTTTGGAGTTCTTGTGACCATCAGCCACTTGTTGTACCAGCTCTCTCATTTCCTTCTCCTCTTTCAGACGTTTCTCTGCGTACTTGCGCATCAGTTCTGCTGTCTGGAGAGACCACACATTACATCATGATGAACGTATGAAAGATATTAAAAGCAATGAGCCCATCTTAGTGTACAGTACCTCAGAGTGACTCACGCATTACTATGAACACTAATGTGTGTTATGAGATCACCTCCTCTTTAGTCTGCTGAACTTTATGGTGGTTGCGCTCCAGGACGCGTTCTCGTGCCAGCACCGCCTCCTCATGGCTGATTCGACCCTCCAATCTCCGGCGCTCTAGTTCAGCAAGTTCCTCCTGAAGATCTTTGTCTTTCATTTCCTTCTGCCACTGCAGGAACGCAGAAGGCTCACTCGCACCCTTGGACAACTGCTCTATTCTGAAGTAGAAAAAATGTAATTGAATAAAGGTGAATAATCATAAAACGGCGTGAATCTAAGGATAAACACAAATTATTATGCAATATTTTGAAATGACCTTTGTAACTCCACTTCCAATTGACGGTTATACAAAGCTCCCTCTCGCAGGATGGCTGTTGTGTTCAGTTTGACCGGTAAGCTGTTTGCCTGTGCCATTGTATACACACATTTACAGTTATTTAATATTAAAAAGACTCACTTAAAACCATGGAGCTAATACTGGGTTTAAAGACATATGAAGGACTGTGGATGTGATTAATAATTGTATTCAATAAGTTACCTTTTGGGTGGAAGGAATGCCAGAAGTATACAACTTGTCAAACTTAAGCTCTGCATCACGGCTTTGAAGAATCTGGGACATCACTTTCTGTTCATTAGAAAATATAACATTTTTGAGGGGGGGGTAAACATTCGCATTATTCGCTGATGCATTAAAATAGCTTTTAAACACTTACTTGCGTTTTCTCAGACTTTTGTGGATTCGCACATCTGAACTGCTGAGAGCTTGCTTCATTCAGGACTTCCTAATGGAGTAAAAATGATCACCAGGAGATGAAGTCTACAAATGAGGATTGTAATAATAACAAAACTAAAAGCAGAATGCCCAGTGATGTTATTAGAAGCAACGTATCAAACAACAGCGCATGTCTTTACTCACTAATGCTTTCTGTCGGTTCCTCTGTTTCATCTCGTCCAGAATGTCTGGTTCCTTTGGAGATTTATGAGTGGTGGCTGGTACCTGAGAAAATACGTTTTAAACTTTTAAAATAAACAACACTAGTTGTTATTGATAATAGCTTGGTTTGATATACTCTGTAGGATTTCAGAGATATCTGATTGTCCACATTTTTGCCAAAAAATTCCCTTTTTATCCAATGATTCGTTGATAATTGAATCATTAGAAGAGGTTAATAGGTTTTGCTATTATTGCACATCAGTTGGTTAAATTACGCTTACTGTATAAACCTGAATTAACATTATTTATTGTGTATTATGATACAGTTATACTTACGGGCTTGGACCTGTCCTGCTGTGGAATGACTTCAGATGCAGGGAGTGGTCGATGTTTGGGCTGAGTCAGATGAAATTCTTTGGGTTCTGTGATTTTCTTTGGCGATTTCTTTCGCAGACTCCCTTTACTAATTTTACTGGCAAGATGATCCAAAAGTTTCTCAATTTCACCGCACCATCTGATCATAAGCATAAGGACCACAAGGTTGCAGCAATGTTTGACACAATGTTTGGCAATTACCATGCGTCAGAGAGAGCATGCTTCTATAAATAGAAAGGCATCTTGTGTTATTCTATTTACTGATTTTGTCATCACTTTAAGGGACACTTCACTTAAAAATATAAGTTCTGTCATCATTTACTATGTTTTTTTGTAAAAAAAAATGCAATGGTATTCAAAGGTGCCCCAGCACAGTTTGCTTTCCTTCTTCAAAATGTCTGCTTATCAGAACAAAGATTTAGAAAGCTATTTTTACTACTATGGTAGTCAATGGAGGACACTGTCCTCTGTTTCAAAGTATTGATTCATGAAAAGCACTAAAAATAACCTGACACTCAGTTTTCTTTTTTACCTGATCAACGGGGCGATCCAGTTACTTTGTACAACAGAAACGTCATAGATGTGACTCCATTCTTCCTGGATCTGGGTTGTAAGGTTGTTGACGTTAAAGAAAAAGCTCAGGAACTGAGACATCAAAAGAGACAATCAACCAGGTCCATAAAGGGAAGAAAAAAATAAGACAATGCACGATACATCAGTACTATCAAATATATTTTAATCAGATTACATATAAGGATGTCACAGAATGATACGAATCAGTGTGTTCCTTACTTTGTGCATTTTTGAGATATCTAAGGACTTGATGATTTTACTGAAATTCTCCAGGCCTAAATCATCAAGCTGGAACATGGCAAGGTAACAGACAACTATAAAAAACATACAGTCAAAAATATGTTTTTCACATGAAGTTACAAGAGCAGAATTTGCACTAAATAAAGAAATTAATTTACCAATGAACAGATTTTGGTCCGCCCTGAGTAATTTCTGTCCTTGGTGGATGTAGAATATGTTTACCACCGTATCCAGAAGCTTTTTGTGTGTGGTACATCCAAGTAAAGCATCAATAACAAACTTCTGGTCATCAGAGGACAGATTCTAAATGAAGACAAACATGATTTTATTTGTATGATTTCCTCCTGGTGAACATATGCTTTAAAACATAAAGTTAAATAACGAACTGTAAGATAATGTTTTGACGTTTACAAAATTATTACCTTAAGTTCCTTGGCAGCATCCTCTGTAAAGCTGTCGATGCAGTGTTTGTATTCTTTAAATGTGTCCAAGAGTCTTGTCACTTCCTTGACAAGTTCTTTGTAGTTCATACTCACTGGATTTCTCAGACAGATAAATACACATACGATACCAGAACCAGAACATGCATTTAAATGAAATTAAACTATATATAAAACAAATCAGATTGAGAACAGATTTACATCAATGATCGTGATCTATAAAAAAACAAGAACTGCTTCTACGCTCTTCAAAACACCAATCCTGCCGCTACAGTGTTTTATTGTTGCCTAGCAACGAAGAGTCGGGCTTTTCCTGCGAGGAAACGTCGTCAATATTATTTTGTTTTCTCCCTTAGTTTTCTTTGTAACTTACATAAGAGATTCAGTTAAATGTGTCAAACTACATTGTATAGAGCGTTTAGTGGCAGTTTAAATATGCGGTTTAAAGATTAAAATACATACCGAATAATAAATTGATACAAAATATGTATTGAACCCTATTTAAACGGAATACGTATACACTAGAGGCAGTTGTAAAGGTTCATATTATTCAGCACCTTCTATAAATGTCAATGACGTGTTCGCCAATTGCATCTAAATAAATTAATAGATAATATCTTGCACTGTAGATTAAACAATTCATTGCAACAATAATGAAGCGTACATTTTATTCAAACGTAAGTTTCGGACTTGTATGCAATGAAACGAATATTGTGGCAACAGCATGAATTAATTATTTGTAAACGTTTTCGTTGATGTAAACAAAAAAGGAGGAGCCATCTTTTAAAGGGCTATGAAATGTCGACGTAAAAAAATGCGGAATATTTGGCAACCCGAGGGTGTTCAGTCAAGCAGCGCAACATCCGTACTAGCTCGGTAGCTTAGTCATGAGCAGCCCTTGTGTTTGGGGACAAAGACAGCCGCACGACTGCTGGGTATAAGGGCAGAGTCCGGGTCCATGGTTTATTAATAGTGGACGAAACCGCCCGTGGCTGTTATTTGGCCTCTGATCAACGTTGTCAGCACGGCTTTGTTGAAGAGTAGCGCTAGCTTAGCTCGCTAGCTCTGTATTTGCGAGTGGGCTTAAAGGGGCTTCGGTTCGGTTTTGGCACGAAGCTGTCGCTAAACTGGCGAGGTGACCCATGATGAATCGCTTCCGAAAGTGGCTTTACAAGCCAAAGGTAAGCATGACATTCATTTACAGGTAAATGCACATCGCATATGTGACGAAAACTAGCGATCTTACAATCAAGACGGCATTCTTGGCATATTATTGGCATTTTAGGCACCATATAATGCGAACTATCCACCTTGATAGGCGTCTTGGGCGTAATGAGATGTGAGCTGCCTACCTAGACAGCGTTCTTTGACATCATTTGATGCGAGCTGCCCACCTAGACAGTAATGTTTCATGTAATGTAATTTGACGGTGTTATTTGGATTCTAATGATAAGATGTGCCTAACTATGAGCTGCATGGGAATATGAATGCATATTAATAATGCAACCAAATGTTGTCTAGATAACTTACTAGGTAGACATCTCAACGGTGATTGAAACATAACCATGATGTCAGATAATATTCAGTTTAGGATATTCAAAAATATGTCATGTGAAAAATAATTGCCCTGATGTGAAGTATGTTTTGTGCATTTATTTCTATCAGCATTGTGGCTCTTGAAGATGTTCTCTATGTCCTCTTGTAGGGTCACAACTTTCTTGGAGTCAGCACTTTGTATTCTTAGATATTGATAAATAAGTCACCAGCTCGCAAGTTTTGTGCGTAAGCTTTTGTTCTTAAACACACTTACCGGCCGGCAATTGGCACCCCTTGCGCTTTGGATATTGATATTATTGTGTGAATTGGTGACTTTTTGGGGGAAAATTAAAGTCACAATAATCTTCCACCAGGATGTCACAGCATTAAAGTGTTTTGTTGGAATTAAACCCCGATTATCCCTCGAGATGTGCAAACATACATTGTCGTCACAGAAGCTTCGGCCCATGGGTGCAGTTCTGCCTCATTGACTGTGACTCACTTGGATACATTCTTCACAAACAGCGCCTGTTGATTTCATCAGGTTTGAGCTTTTGCATCAAATGCTTCGTAATGCTAAACAGATGGTTAGCATATGCCATCAGTTTGGCATAAAATAGACAAGATTGAGCTAAAGATGTGCAGAGCCTTTTGTTTTGAAAGTATGTCAGTGCAGCAAGGTAGTTTCACATGTTATCAGCGTTGCCCTAATTTCATAACTACTTTAACCATAAACCTTTGAGCAGACCTTATGTTTATCATGTCATAAAGTCTGTTTCACCCACTGATCTATATAAATGACAGGATTGTGCCTAGAACGCTAAACCAACGGCAGGAGGGGAAGCCACCGGAAGCAATCGCGCCACCATCTTGGTATGCCCAACTGACAGAGAGCGCCATTGACTTCGTCAAAATGACGATATAAAATGACCAGTTTTTCAGCTTATAAGGAGCGCCATACATTTTTTGTTCACATGTGTCAAATTGATTGTTACTTCTGAAGTTTTTCCATTGTATATTTTTGTTTTGGGCAGAATTGCGACATATAGAAATCAATGTATAGAAGGTGAGTGTGTATTGCAGACTGTAATGGAATATGTGTAAATGTTTAGAAATAAAGCTTCATGACTTAAAGAACATACACAGTCTGTATTTATCTGTTTTCAGATTTCAGCACATTTGTCATATGTTGAGGTGTTAGTCTGCTGATCTGATATGTACACTACTGTAATGAAAATTAATGCAACTCACTATTTAAAGAAAAAAAAAACTATAATAACAGCCTCATGCAAAGCATTCTGGGAACCAAAATTAGAAAAAAACTGGTTGAGTAGGATTGCTTGTTCCCAGAATGCTTTGCAAGAAGCTGTTTTTTCTGTAAAGAAAAAGACGTGTTAATGTTTCATGTTCATTTATCTTTGAACAAACTGTTGCCAATAAATTTTATAAATATTAATCTTCAGTAGATTACTGGCAAATAGCTGCATTACTACAGCAAATTGTTTTACAGTGTACGGTAATGAGAATTTCAGCCGAAAAAATATATGGATAAATAATTAATTCCTATGTTAAAATTATGCTTTGTGCAAGACTGAGAACACAGTTGTGTGTGTTATTTTTGTGTTACCGAATTATTCGTTTTATAGTTAAAAACATTACTGCCATGATGCTTCAGTGGTTACGTGGGAATGACCTGCATACTTGTAATAGACATTTTGACATGTTCTTTGGTTGGCACACAATGCTATGAACCCTCTTTGTAATACACTCTGGAACACATTCAATTTCCAGTTTTTAATGTAATGCTTCGAGAATGTTCCCTGTTAAGTGACCAGTGGAGCAGAAGGGGTCCAAAGGTTCGAGTCGTCATCAGGGCTCCTTAAGCCACTGCTGACATCCGTAGCTGCAATCATACAGTAGCTCACATTCCTTTCTGAAGGATGTAATGGTTTGTGTTGTCCAGCCCCACATGAAATGAGCACAATGAGAATTCCAGTGTGTGGGTCATTCATACAATTCTACACATCCCTCGCCTCCTTAAAATTACATCTGGTTATGCCTCTTCGAAGAGTGCCAGCAACACATACCACAGAACTCTGATACTTCATCACTAAATTGAACGTTATCACAACATAATGTTATTTGTTTGGTCATGTGACATTTGAATTAAGTCAATCGGACCATCTGTTTACATTTGCCTGTTATTCTGTACAGAGGTCAGATCCACAGCTGCTCGCCCAGTTCTACTATGCAGATGAAGAGCTGAACCAGGTGGCCACTGAGTTGGACAGTCTAGACGGCAGGAAAGACCCTCAGAGGTGTACCCTTCTGGTGAACCAGTTCCGCTCCTGCCAGGTCAATCATTTTGTATCAATTCTGATATCACAGTGCCCAGAGCTTTACTGGCCCTTCCCCTTTGCTCTTGTTTGTGCAGTTTTTCCCCGAAAAATATGTTTCCAGTGTTTATGGATTACACATTAAGAGAAATGGCTTATTGTTCACTTAAAATGTCATTTTGTTTACACAACTCACTCATAACAAAAGCCCTGTTGCTGTTTACATGGCAAGGAAAAAATATTAAAAAGGCTTGTCTTTTGCTTTGTCCCTCTAAATCGTTAGAACCAGCGTGGTCATTTAAAGTTTTTTTTTGTGTTTTAAAGGCTAGTTTTGTAAACTTGAACTAAAAAGGAAACTAAAGGTTTCTTATTTATTATATCATAACTTTGCTGCTTTAGTCTTTTAATATTATGCATTCTATTTAATCACCCACTACAGTGTTGTATGAGAGAAAATAACCACATAGAGAAGAGAAAATCTCTGTAATCTAAATTGTGCCGAAACCTTTCTGCGCACAGAACAAAATAATCTTCCTTAAGAGTAACTCATGTCTTAAAGGGATACTACACCTAAAAATGAAAATTCTGCCATCATTTACTCACCCTAAAATTGTTCTAAACCTGTATACATTTTGTCTTTCGGCTAAACACAACAAAATACATTTGGAAGAATCTTTGTTACCAAACATTTTTGGGGCACTATAGACTACAATAGTAGGAAAAAACCTACAATTGTAGTTAATGGTGCCCCTGAACTGTTTGTTTTCCCTTAAGGTGAAAATCCCTTTAAGTCACTTGTTTTGTCCCAAGGCTTGCATTTCTGGCTCTGGGTGAAACCAATTCACAGTTATGGTGTCATAAATGAAAGTCTTTTGCATTATACAGAACTATTAAATTACTGACGTATTGACCTTAAACTGCCTCTTGCTTCTCCTTATCACCGATACAGGACAATGTGTTGAATGTCATAAATCAGATTATGGATGAGTGCATACCTGAAGACCGAGCCAACAGAGACTTCAGTGTGAAGTTCCCAGAAGAAATCCGTCATGACAACCTTGCCGGGCAGCTGTGGTTTGGAGCAGAGGTAGTGCTTTCCTCTACATCAAGAGATCTTTCCTTTTTTGGGGCGGGGGTCAGAATGTGACCAGTTCCAAGTGGCAATAACAGTAACATAACCATTGTTATGACTATTTAGTGCCTGGCAGCAGGATCCATCATCATGAATCGGGAAATCGAGAGCATGGCCATGCGACCACTAGCCAAAGATCTCACCCGCAGCCTTGAGGAGGTACGTAACATCACCCGAGACCAAGCGCTGCGAGATCTCCACAACTACACCGATCGCATGAAGGAAGTACTCCGTCAGTTCGACAGCCTTTTCGCTGAGTTTGAACTCAGGTAAGACCATCTTAAAAAACCTTTCAAACAAATGTGACAACAAACATGACATGTTGTTACATTAATAACACTGTTCTGTGTGTTTCTCGTAGCTACGTGTCAGCCATGGTGCCTGTGAAGTCTCCTAAAGAGTATTACATACAACAGGAAGTGATTGTACTCTTTTGTGAGACAGTTGAAAGGTGAGGATTCACTGCGGCCGATCGACACAGTCATTCGATTTTTGTTTCAAGAAGTTCACTGCATGTATGTGTTTTTTCTGAAGGGCCCTGAAGCTCGAGTATCTCACACAAGACATGATTGACGACTATGAGCCAGCTCTCATGTTTACAATCCCTAGACTTGCCATCGTCTGGTAAGTGATATGTCATTTTAATCATGTGTGCTTTTCTGGTCAGCCACATCAAAACCTGAAGAATACCATTTGCATACCTCATCTTTTTTTCATGCAGCTAAGCTGAAAATAATAACCTTTGAATTGTCCTCTCTTATTAGTGGCCTTGTTATCTACTCCGAAGGGCCTCTTAACCTCGACCGCAAACCAGAGGACATGTCGGAACTCTTCCGGCCTTTTCGCACTTTGCTGAGAAAAATAAGGTACTGTTTTCACATAAGCCGTAGTTAAACCTCAGACCAACACTGCCAATTTGCCGCTTATCGGATGGAAGGTGTTTTTTTTGGTGTCAACCTTATATTTACTTTTTGAGGGTCTGTGTGTTAAGTAACTGGTTCTGTCCAAATTAGTGTTTTTTGTTTTGTTTGCTATGAGTCATAAGGTGTGATGTTGACTGTAAAATTCTGAATGACAGTCTAACTTGTAATACATTTTTTGTCAATTTAGTGTTTGTGAATTGATGAGCAATATTTCCTCACGTGAAAAAGATGCAAAACTCACAGATGGAAAAACTCCAAACCAATTGCGCACTCGCACATTGTCTGGCGGTTTAGCAAAACTGACCTCAGTGACTTTTAATTGCTGGTTTACAGGCTCCCTTGGATTTTAACTTTTAAACCGTGTACATTTTTTATGCTGCAACACTGCATATTTGTGAATGACATAACTGTGTTCTTTGGCAGGGACCTGCTGCAGACTCTCACAGAGGACGAGCTCGTGACGCTGGAGCGCAGCCTCTGCATATCCCAGGACGGAGATATTCCGTCAGCGCCCAGCATGTCCAAGGACCCAAGCACTTCCAACGGCCCTGTGACCCAGCTTGAGAAGGATGAAGTTGAGGCGGTGGACCTCACTCTTAGTGTGACCCAAGTAGAAGATGCCGAATGGAAGGTGGATGAAGGCGGTAAGGGGCCGTTGGAGGAACCGTGTGAGAGTGAGGAAGAGGAGGCCACCGATGCAGATTTGGCTTGCTCTATGCAGTATGATGAAGAAGAGATAGAGCAGCTTAATATGATGGTGCATCAGGTTGGGGACGAAATGTCCACTTTGCTTTCTCCTCCGAGTCAGAATCAGTCTCCAGCCCACCGCCCTCAACAGTTCAGAGGAAGCAGTCTGGGAGGTTCGAGCGCGGCCTCCAGCACGCAGGCGTCACCTCGGAGAGGCCCAGGCTCTTACCATGAGGACGATAGAGTTTTCTTTATGGATGATCTAGAGGCCGGCTTAACTGGGGAGGTTTGCCGGAGGCAACTACCCCTCCCTACCGTATGCCTCAGATCCCCTGACCACTCTAGAGCCGCCCGTTTGACTGATTCTTCCTGTAATGGTTGGTTCACCACCTGTCAATCAAGCGAAACCGCAAATCTCAACAAACTGAGCCAATCAGCTGAGTCTGTGAGTCCTCTGGTGAATGGTTGGGAAGGGTTGCATGAAGAGGACAGCGTGGAGGCTGCCGAAGAGATCGCCACTCGTACCGGTGGAATGAAACTGTCAGCCACGGTAATATTTAACCCTCATTCTGCAAACTTATCTGACTTGGCTGTCGTCTTACCTCAGTCGCCAGATGTTCCCGAGCACGGCGAGGGTGGGCCTTTAGTTGCCAATCAGTGCCTGCTTAATTCCTGCGTGTGTTGCGCTGGCGGATGCATCGACAACAGTGAGGACGCCTTTGCCATGGAGCCCGCTGGACGGGGAATGATGCTGGGATACGATAAACACAAGCTCGCCATCACAAGCTCTGTTATCCAATCAGCAGTAGCTGCTGGCAGCCCTGGTAAAGGAAATGGACACCTACCGCTCACCCTGCCTCCGGCCCATGGCCATCTTACTCCGCCTGGGGGCAGTCAGGACTGTTCTCAATATCAGTGCTGCGAGAAATGTCTGGCTAGCATAGCAGGTGTTCGGCTGTCTCAGGACAGAGGCTCTATAGAAGGGGAGGGAGGATCTAGTTGTCCCCATCAGGACTCTGGATGTCGGATTCAGTCGAAAGAGGACAACAAAAAAAGCACTAGGTTTGTTTCTAAAAGCATGCGTGCTTTAAAACGTTTTATTATTTTTACAGTTTTGGTTACCTTTTTTGTTTTTGTTTGCGAGTTATCAAGGTTGTCCTTCTTTTGAGTTCTTATGTTTCATGTGTTGCCCCCCCAATGTTTTGTGGAATGATCTGCAGCAATTCTCAGGAGTCCCCCCTCAGTTCTGTCCCCAGCAGTGACGTTGAGGGTGTTTCTGTTACTACATGCAGTTTGTCAAGTTCATACACACCCAGGTAAACATATGTGGCTTATGGGCTTTTACTGAGCCTTGTTACACAACCAGTGTGTAAAACCACTGCAAAATTGTGTGGCTTGTTATGGTTTTCTTCTAGCTTGCACTGAAGGAGGCATCTTCATATCTAGAGACTTAAACATGCAGACATGGGCGTGGGCTTTTTTTCTTTGGCCAGCAGGTGACTGGCTAAAACACACGCATTGTAACTAACAACCACTCCGATGTCTTTAGCATCGTGGTCTTGAGCTGTGTGTGTGAAAAGCCGCCAATAATTGCCAGCAGCTTACTTTTTGAAGAATTTCGTGCTTATTTTGTCTCGACCACCCATATGAACAGTGGGAATCAAGTCCCATATACTGTACAACCGTGGAAAATATTAAGAGATCATTCCAAATTGTCACTTCATCAGCATTTCTAGTTGTTTTGTGGTCATTCCAGTCCAGTGTCTATTGAACAATATCAAACCTCAGGAGTGACATATAGTCATCCAACAGCAACGTGAAAGACTGCGCAAAAAACGAGGTTATCACAGAAAATATTTTAAAACTTTTCTAAATACATGTACAAATATTTCTGTTGTACTGCTTTAAAGTGAATATGAACTTTGATTCCTTCCTTAATCTTTTCTGTTATTTTGACCTGTTTCTCCAGTTATTTTCTGCAAATAGAAACAATATTTTTATTTGAACAAAATTATAATTTTACCTAAAAACATAGCTACTGTTACAGAAAATATTAAATATAATTTTTTTCCGCGGCTGTATAATATGTATTCTAGGTTTAGCAAAACATTAATGCACAAGGCCAAGTGTTTCCTTTGCCATAGAATCACGTGTCACTTTTCAAGCTCTAGAATTACTAAACATGCAGTTCCAGTTTGGAAAAGCTTGAAAGTAATCGTGTGTTGACAAGATTACATTTGTGTGTTGATTCATAGATTTCAGTCATTACATTTATTTAAAAAAGTATTTGAAAGGAAAAACTAGGAACAAACAGTTAAATGAAAACCCGCCAATTAGAGCCTTGAGTAGATTGGGAACTCCTTCAATACTCTTTAAAAAGCCTACCAGGATGAAACCTTAAGACGCTAAATGATCAAATTCCAAATGAACTATATAACATGGTTATGGTTTATTTTAGATACTTTTAGTAACAACATAATTCCCACAGTTACATATGACGTAGTCCATGGTTTTAATAAGTTTCTGTCATTCTGAAATCAGAATAATTAAGTGAGAAGAAATTCCAAACGTTTGACTGCTAGTGTATATTTTTTGTTTTCGTTTAGTGTCTCAAAAAGATTAATTTAACTACGTTGTTGTTATTTAAATTGCAGTCATATTTAATTATGTGCTTTATATCTAACATTTATTCTGATAATGTTCCCCCTTCAGCCCTGTCAGTAGTCTGACCACCAGCTCGGACATGTCTGAGGATCTGGATCATCAAGACATTCAGGTGGCCCTGCACGCTGCCAAACTCGCTGCTAACAGCAAAATCCGCTCACGTTTCCATAGCAGCAGTGACCTCATCCACCGTCTTTTTGTCTGCATATCAGGTGTGTGTGTGATGTAACAACAGGATCTGTAACATGGTAAAGCTTTTGTGGTGCAACGCTCTTTGAAATATGTGCTCGGTTATCCAGGTCATCGTAGAGTGTCGAGTCTTCCTAGTCAGCTGTTTCTCTGACATCCACCCTTAACTTATCAATAGTAATAAAACGAGACGCATATTTTGAACAACATATACATATGCATGAAAATAAGTGCACTGCAAAGCTGAGGTTAAATTGTTGTCGTCTTTAACAACTACCCATCTCCATTTTTCACTTCTGTAGGTGTGGCCGATCAGTTGCAAACAAACTATGCGAGTGACCTGCGGAGCATCTTAAAGACGCTGTTTGAGGTCATGGCTACAAAATCAGAGGAAGGGGACAACGAAAAGCTCAAGATAGGTCAGCGAGACACATTTTGTAATGATTCAGATACAGCATGATGTCAGACATCATTAGTTTAATGCGCTGTTGGAAATGCTCCTCAGGCCCGTGTCTGGGAAGTGCGGTGCTGGAAGACTGTGCTCTCTGTCAGGAAACCATCTCTTCATCAGAGCTCGCTGCCAAAGCCAGAGAGGGACAATTTGAAGGTTGGTTTCCAGTAAACTACACTACTTGGATAGCATGCTAACAAAGTGAAGAGGGTTTTATTAGTATGCACAATATAGCCTCCCTAGAAAGCATTTTAGGGATTGGAATCAAGGTGTTTGTGTAGTTGCCAATGCGTACTGTACATTTTGTTGCCCATGGTTTTGAAAAAGCACAAACATGTCTTGGTTTAGGGGTATAGACGGTTTCATCTTAACAACATTAGGTCTGGGCGATGTGTTTAAAAAACGATCAATCTGCAGATACGGACCGGGAGGGAATTGGTACCGAATCGCAAAGTGCCAAACAAATGACGTATTCTACATATTATTTAATACCTGTAGTACAATTTGATTGGGTGTAGTAAATTCATCCTACATGTTTCTTTTAAACGGGTAGGACTATCTCACAGGGTATTTTGCATTGTGAATTCATCCTACCGGTTGTGGTTTAGATTATATTAAGGTTTGGCTGTTGGACAATCTGACATAGTAGGACAATTCGAACATCGGTGCAGCCCCGTGAGCGGGAAGTTTTGCTTCGCCGAGGCAGCTCGTCTTTCTCTTGGTCTATCTGTGCAGCGACCTGCAGAAAACAGCAGCTCATTCAACTGACCAAACAAAACATCGCCCAGCCCTAAACAACATAAACAAATGTTATTGTGCATGTGCACTTGTGTGGCCCCAACTGAACTTCTGGTACACATTCACAAACAAAAGAGTGCATGTAGATTATTTCTGATAACAACCTAAAGAAACCGTTAATAACCGTAACTTGACTAAACTTGTCTCTCCAATACTTTGAATTTAGAGACCAAACTCAACCGCTAGAATCGTCACGTACCATTCAGTTTGTTTAAATTCGAGCGTAATACAGGACCCATTCAACAAATTGTTTATATAATAAATTAACATACAACAAATTGTTTATTACACAGTAAAATAATAAACAAATGAATGTGAACATAAATTCATTAAAATATAAATTGTTTTAATAAGAGACACAAGCCAAACACAAACCAGGCGTTAACTGGGGGCAAGGCACGCACACATCCTATGAAACGGTCTATAGATGTCCGCTGCATCTAAAACTCTGTTCTTCTCTCTTAAGACCCTCCAGAGTGGGTACCAGATGAGGCCTGCAATTCCTGCATTGCTTGTAAGGCCCCGTTTACCGTTATAAGAAGGAAACATCACTGCAGGAGCTGTGGAAAGGTACAGCAGGCCATCAGATAGTGTTCAGCATGTTTGAAACATCAATTTCAAACTTAATAAGATGATTGACCGAGCGCACGTTTCATTTCAGATCTTCTGTTCCCGCTGCTCATCGCACTCAGCCCCGTTGCCTAGATACGGTCAGATGAAGCCAGTGAGAGTTTGTACTCACTGCTACATGTTCCACGTAACGCCTTTCTACAGCGACAGGACTGGTGTCTGACCACCGCACACACATGCATAAGCACACTACCAGTTTCCAGACTTCAAGTACCCATGAGCGTATGAATACAAATCTGCATATCATTTGATCATCATCACCCAAAAAAAGTGTAAATATAACACAAAATGCAATCACTTCAAAACGATAGAAAGAGCCTCGATGGAACGACGGACTCGGATGGACCGAGTCGCTTTCGACAACGCCTCAAAACGGAAGCACATAAAGGAAATAACCCCATCGCAGTGGGAGCCAAAGTATTTATTTAGGGCTTTGAATAATAAGCTTAATTCAATTAAATTTGCTTTTATGGAGCATGGAACAAGCTGGCTTTTCTGTTAAACAGAAGGGCAACTGCTCACAAATGAAAATGCAGCTTGTTAACAGGATTTCTCTTTGCAGCGATTAAGGCTTTATTAGCGCCTGAGCTTTCATCGGCTCCGTTTTCCAGAATGAATGTAAACTGTGAGCACATGATTAAATAGGAGAAAAACTAAACTGTGACAAATGAGACAATAATAATATAAACACTAAATGCACCATCAGGGATCCCTGTGGGGCATAATATAGCACAGATTCCTTTTTTCATTCAGATGTTTTATTTAGGAAATAATGCTGCTTTCTGTTAAACAGATGTGAGACTTTGGGATTAGCTGAATGGCCAAAAAAATTGTATATATAGTATGCGGAAAGTATGAAATTTGATGCATCTTCCGAAAGAAGATTCTCTTCTTTTCCTTATGCCAATATGAATGTGCAACATTTTAATGTTTTGTTTTCCAAAACAAAAGTGTGGGAGCCTTTTGCTTTTCCTCTGGTACGGATGAACACTTTAAACCCCTACCTCATCCCTTACTATGACTTCCTGAACCCTCATTGCTTTGTTTTATTACAGTACGGCGCCATAATCGTATCGACACTAACAGATGCTCGTTTGATTCCTTTTGCACTTTTTATCCAGTGAAAAAAATCTGGTGACCAACCACTACGTTTGTGTGTTCAAATCTAAGCAGTGTAAACGGCTACTTTAGCCATGTAAAACTCATCTGATCAGACTTTAGTTTTGTGCAGTGCTGTTGACACCTCAGTCTTTGGCTTTGTTTAATTTCTTTAATAAGCCGTTCATGAGGTCTTCTTACAGAATTCCAAATTGAGGTGTGTTTTATAAAGAGGCAAAAACATAATCGTCGCTGACCTTCTGAAACCTCGGATGTCCAAATTCACAGTTTTTCAGGAAATGGAAAAAAACTGTACTTTCTATTAAATTATGTGTCGTCAAAGTTGACGGTCACTTTTTGATACTTTTATTGGTCAGATATGTGCCAAACGCAGTGACTAATAATAATGATTTATGGCAAAAAAATCCAAATCACAAAAGCTGGAGAAAAAAGGTTTCAGAACGGCAGCAGCGCAATACAAGTTAACTTGCAGACAGTCGTTGATAAATGTGCTGAAATACGATTCTTATCCAAAAAAATTTCTTTGAAATGCAATGAAAGAACAAACACTGCTGGTTAGCATATGATGCACTTTTTATTGACTGTAGCTTACAAGCAATGTCCCACCTGGCTATTGTGTGTAATAATCTCCAGTCATTATACATTTGGTTTTCTTTAAACTGCGGAATAAATTGTTTTAAGATCTGCGAAATATTCATATTAAATGCTATTTACACTGCACTATCAGAACTGATCGACACTGAAATGTGACCCTTTACTACTATTGAAATAATAAATGTATTCGGACCTGTACAAAAACACATTCCTTTTTTGTAAGTCAAATATCGCTGTTAATGGTTTTTTCATACCGTTCCATCCGTTTTCCCAGTTCACATATAACAGGTGTATAGAAGGGTGTGGATTTAATGTGTTTGCATTCATTCTGTAATGCAACACTTATAAGGTTCAGTCTGGCTGTACAAGCAATATTGTACGTCTATCACAGTAGAGACAACTAGTTAATATTTAACACATTAACAATTGTTAATGCTGATCATTCTTTGTCCTTGTTTCATTGATTTTACATATTTACCTGCATAATGTATGCTGTTCAGGTATATCACTTGGCATAATCTGTTGTAGTTCAGGTCAGTTAGTTATAAATTCATCTTTAAAATGATCAAATCCTCAATATCTGAGATAATTTAACGCACCGATTCAGTGTAGTTTTCACATCAATAATTATTAATAAGGTTTACCCCTCAATTGTGTTGCCTTTTAACTGCATATTACTCAGACACTTAGTGAGATCAGTAGATTATTGTACATTCAGTATTGGGATAAATGGTTTGATTGACACTGACCGGAAGACACCCAGCTTGCACCTGCACACTATCATTAATAATACCGCTCTTACTTTAATTTAATGCAGATAACACGTGCTAAACAGATTTGTTTTGCTTTGTTTTAATTCATAAGTCATGTCTTTATTGAATGCCGGCTTGATATTGAGGAATTGAGTTTTACAGCTGCTTTTTGGAATGTCTTGTAATCTCAAATCCGATGGTGTCAAACAGGGCAAAGAGTTAAAGACTTTCTCGCATGGCAGGTTCAGTGTCTGCCGACTCAACTTCCAGCCTGTCACGTGATAAGAGCTCATTTTCTGGTTTTATCCTCTTCCTGTACTTATTCCTCAATGTCTTTTTGCTTTTTGTATTAATTGAAAAAAAAGAGTCTTTAAAATTATACAGATGTTTTATTTTACAGAGAGCAAAAATAATAAACTTATATAAAATTCTTTTTTTCCTGTATAAAAGAATCACAATGAAAGAATTTACACTATTTATTGAAGGCTTGTTTTTATTTTATAATGGCCGGTTCAGTCTAATTGAGAACTTTTCAAAGTCTACGAAGTATTTATGTTATGCAATTTAAGTAATAAATTACTTTTTCTTTATATTACTGGAGGTGTCTCATCATTTTCAACAACCCTCATTTGCTTTATTGTAAACGTTTTAGTTTTATATACGTTTATTATTAATATCATTGCAACCAGTGGTATAGAGATCAATGCTTTTGTTGTTGATTATAAAAGTTATTTCGCTCCTATTTAATCCACAGTGTTCCAGAATACATACAGTACTGTAAAGAGATTTGTTTTTTTCAAAGCTTGTAGATGGGCAGTATGGCCAACATGTTGCCCTTGATCGGCTCAAGCACTCCCGTGATCCCAATTTTGATAAGCAGTATAGAGAATGAATGGATTTTGAATGGATTTGTCTGTGCCAATTACTTTAATAAAATAGCAAAATATTTTGCCTTTTTAAATGACTGTTACATAAAGTGCATATAACCAACCTATCTATGAAATGGCTTAGGATGACCAACATACTTGAACGACCCAGTCAGGCCTCAGTCCTTTAAAAAAATCCATACATATACATATAGGCTTATATTGCATCCTCATTCTGAGGAATTCTGAAAATTAAGGTTGATCTTTCATTGAGTACAAGTTCAGTACACAAGTACATAGTACATAACATGTTTACATTAAGTTTGCAACACCGATAATAATAGAATTAGCAAAATATAACCCAGTTCAAAAGATGACATGAACTTTATTATTAATACTGTATGATGTTACTTGGACAGTTTTTATGCTTCTATTGTTTTTATGATCAAAAGCTTCTTATTTGTCCTGAACCATTAAGACATCATCTGGTCTCTTGAAAAATCCAGCATCCTTTGCAGATGGATGGATGGATGGGTGGATGGATGGATCAGTGGTTCTTTGGAAGACTGATGTGATTTATTTGTGTCACGTTCTTCTTTTGCTGTACTTTCACATTTGCACTTTATGTACTCTGTGTGTTTCAATCTTAACTATTTGTAGCACCTTGGTCCTGGGGGAATGTTGTTTCGTTTCACTATACGGCACAGTATATTGTTGAAATGACAATAAAAGCCACTTGAACTTGACTAAAGTTGGTACCAGAGAACCGCTACAGAACCAATATATGGATATATACAGAGGCACCAAAATATGGATCTAGCACTTCAAGCACTTCACTTTCCTTTATTTTACGGACATTTCCATTAATGCTAAAATACAATTCATTGCAGTAAATTGCAATTTATTGTAATTTGTGGTAAAATACAACTGTAAAAATGAATACAGAAAATTCCTTCGTATTAATACAGTATATATGGTGCCCTATATTTGTATGGATTTTTGTGAGTGTGAGCCAAGACATATTTTAGTGCTACCATTTTTGTTAGTGTACAAATATAATGATTATTTCAAAAACACATTTATTATTTTAACAATTCTATTGAAGCATCTTCCCTGATAGCACACGTATATATACATCTGGTCTGCATTTTCATCTAAAAAACATCTGGCAGATGCTGTTTGCTCATCTGCCCTACATCTAGACATCTGCTGTCAGATGTCAAAAAGACCTCTGGAAGATATCTGTAAGATGTATATGATTTAAAATATATGTACAACAGCTCTTTCTAAGATGTTTAGCAGATGTTTTGACACATGTTTTCAGATCTCCAGATCTTTAGCGGACATCATGCAGGTGTCCCTGTGTTATTTGGGTTGTTGTAAGATGGCAAAGTAGTATGTAAAGAATATGTTGATTTGGTTTGAGCCTTTACATCAACAAAACAACACTGCTCGCATGCAACTTAATATTGAAGGCTTGTGATATTTTGTGCAATAATAACTTTGGTTATTACCGTGGTGCCTTTTTCCATAGTTTTTTCCCTTTCAGTTTGATAAGGCATTACGACAGAACATCACCAACACTTGTCGTGTTCTATGGCTTACATTTTAACACCAGCAGTTGTCATAGGAACATTTGTGATACCCACATCCCTCTGGCAGAGATCCCAAGAGTCTATAAATTGTTCCATTTGTAAAGACACACTGCACCATGCACAGCAGCATTCACGGATATTATAGAGAGTTCAGTCTTTGATGTCTCAAAGTGAAATGAAGAAGATATGATGGTGTGGAAGCAGGTGGGTATCAAAGGATCTGTCTCCTCCAATTTTACTGTATATTTGTCAGGTCCAGCTCATTTGACTGCTGTCTGGATTCTGCCTTGCTCCATGGGGAAACGCTCCAGAGACCGTCCTGGATGTGGGCAGTTCACACAGAGCAGGATTATATTTTGACCATCATACAGCACTCTTATCATGAATAAACCAACAGTAAAAGAGATGCACAGTTTTTGGGAGCCGAAGGAGACCTGTAATCCGTCAAGCCCCAGCAAGAAACCCAAACCGGTAAGTGTGCATTAAAGTTTGATAGATATATGTACAGAGTGCGCAACAATACAGTCGAAAACTGCGCCGTGTTGAGATAACAAAAAGCATCTACATGTGATAATGGCTCTAAAAATATAAGCACCACTTGCAACTGGACACGAGACAGACGCGCGCGTACGATAACGCGACATTTTTGGTGCAGTGATGCTTTTAAAATTGAGGCCAGAAATAAAACGTGCATGCAACGGATTTAACAGCAAAAATAAAAGATGGACTCAAACAAGAAGATCATGATTCGAGATAACGTTGCATCGCAGCATTTAGTAGCCTATCCGAAGGCGCGCGTGAGACCAGTTGCTTCGAAAGATTGCATAATTTATTTTGTCCATTTCTGTCTTGTTGCATTGGATATTTTTTTCAATTTAAATGTATTTAATATTGCTATGTATTTATTTGTAAGTGTAAAAATAATATAGCCTACATTTATTAGCACATTTATATTTTGAATTAATGCGTAAATGAATGTGCTGCACCTCTTTCCCAACACAAAACACTTCTTTTTATTTTATTCCATGTGACTCAACCCCATGACGTTTGAGCTGCTAACGCAGTGCTTTGCTTTACAAAAAAACCCATAAAATATATTATATTTAACTCATATTTCCTTAAGCTCCATTTCATAGATCTTTGCCAATATGTCCCTCTTATGTTTATACAGCCAAAGCCTCAGAATGCCATGACTATAGCTGTGTCCTCCCGGGCCCTCTTCTGTATGGATCTGGAGCAGGAGATCTATGAACAGCAGGGAATGGAGGCGTATCTGAGCTACCAGCTCCAACACGAGACTGAGCCATTTGCTCCTGGACCTGCTTTTTCCTTCATTAAGGTAAATGCTCCTCCAGCATACTGACAGACCAATGATCAATAATTCACAGAAAAAAACTGAGCAAACAGCATTTCAGCATCTTTGTGTCGTGAATGTTTTTATGTTTTTTATAATATTTTTCAGGATATTGTAGTAATGGTAAACTCTTTTAATAACTCAAATGTGACACTGGGAATTGTGGTTACTAAAATTTTTTGAAAATAAACCAAACTGTGTTATATTTCAACATCTTTAAAATAACCACAAAGCCTAGAAGTTGTGAAAATGTTTCCTCTGCTTTTTTCTCCGAGATGCTTTAAACCACATCTTCTTTCTAAATTTGATAAAAAATGAATTCAAAGAATAATTGTTAAAAGAAATTCATATGTTGGTGTGTGTATGAGTCAGAAAAGGTGCAGAATCTTATCTTATAAATCCATATGGTCAAATGAACGGCATGACAAGTACCACATCAAATGTTATATCAAATCATACAACAATGAAATGATACATCATAATAATAGTTATACATTATTCTTTACTTCCTTTTATTATTAAATATATATTCTCTGATTATATATTCCTTGCTTTGTATTTTAAAGCTACTTCATTTGATACTGTGAAAGTGAATAGGGACCAGCAACAGACACGGTCATCATCCACCTCTACTCTTAAAATTATTGTAGAATTTCAAGTCCTGTTTTATACCCTAATATTGAAAAGCTAAAACTAATTTAACTGCATGCATGAGGAGATGGAGGAAGGAGTTTATGTTCTGTTCTCTAAAGGCAGTGGAGGCAGTGAATACTAAGTTGAGGAAGTTGTATCCAGAAAGTGAAGAACTCTTTGATGTTGTCCTGATGACCAGCAACCATGCTCATGTGGGACTCAGACTCATCAACTCAATAAACCATCACAGTAAGTCAGAAGATGTGTAATAGTAATCGTAATCTTTTTTTCCCCGGCGCAGACCCCATACATTGGCATCCTATTCAATAGCTATTCAATAGCATCCTATTCATCGTGTCATATGTGAGTGAACCTGCTTCAGGGTCAATATGCTTGTTTATTTACATTTATTTATAGTCTAAAAGTAAATGTGAAGAGTTTATTTCCAAAGTGAGATAACTCGGTTTTTAAAAGTTTCAAGAATCATGTTTTTTCATTGTGCATTCCAATTAATTTCTATCAATATTTGTTTTGACTTAAGCCATCTCAATCTCATTTTGGAAAGAAACTCTTCACATGTTTTTCGTCTGTAATGTCCAGAGCTGTTCATAGAGCGCTTCTGTATGACTGGAGGCAACAGTCCTATTGGGTATCTGAAAGCTTACCATACCAACCTGTACCTGTCTGCTGATTCGGTTAAAGTTAGAGAAGCCATTGAAGAAGGTCAGAACAGTTTTATTCACTATCATGACAGAATCCTAAATATTACAATATTGTTTTAATGTGAAATTGGTTGTGGTTAGGCATTGCAGCAGCCACGGTGTTCTCACCGGGAAAAATCAGTGAAGTTCAGGAGACTCAGCTGCGAGTGGCCTTTGATGGAGATGCTGTTCTCTTCTCAGATGAGTCGGAGAGAATCTACAAAGCTCATGGATTGGATAAATTCTTTGAGCATGAAAAGGCCCACGAAAATAAACCCCTTGATCATGTGCGTCCAATGTAATTTCATAGCATGTTGTGTTGAACTATTACACTGTTCTAATATTCTTGGCAGATATTAAAGAACTCATTTGTTTTTTTGTCTCTTAGGGGCCACTAAAGGGATTCTTGGAAGCTCTGGGAAAACTGCAACAGAAGTTCTATGCCAAAGGTCAACGCATGAACTGTCCAATCCGCACCTATTTGGTTACTGCTCGAAGTGCGGCCAGTTCAGGTACCCGGGCCCTCAAGACCTTACGTTCCTGGGGTCTGGAGACAGATGAAGCTCTCTTCCTTGCAGGGGCTCCCAAAGGCCCCATGCTAGAGAAAATTAGGCCTCACATCTTCTTTGATGATCAGATGTTTCATGTGGAAGGAGCAGCAGAGCTTGGAACAGTGGCAGCTCATGTTCCCTATGGAATTTCTCAGAAGTTTTCATCAAAGATAGGGAAGAATATACAAAAGGATGTGCCGGCCAAGCAGCTAGTGTGAATCCATTCTTGATGTGACGAGTGTTTAATATAGCAAGAGCATCTTTTCGTGTGTTTAAAAAATGGGAATGGGTGTTTTGCTTTTCTAAGAGCAGACACACTGCACCAAACATTGTGGCGTTGAAGTGATCAGCAAGCCAATAAGAAATCAACTGTCAAGTAAGGAATTAGTTGATCCACAAAAGAAGCTTTTTATAGTTTTTATGTTTATCCTAATGTCATTTTGAATGCTTTGATATGATTTCCAAAGATTATGAAGTTTAGCTTTAATTTTAGAAGTAACGCTATTATTTATTACTTAGCATTTGAATCTGATGTTAGCTCTTTTATCCATATACCAACTCTGGCTGTTCTTGTAACTTGTTTCTTTGCAACACATATCATAAAATGCTCTTTAACATGAATTTGTGTAAAACTCGATATTTTCGTCTGCATGGATTTATCCAGTCAGTGTTGTAATTCATCTGTGTTATATAAATCCTTGTTTGAAACGCTGTGTTGTACTACTCAGGGCATGTTTAACATGAGGCCTTATCGTCCACCACCTAATATTTGCAACCAGTGAAAAGAGCAAAACGTATAATTTGTTGTCAGAAATAAATACACGAAAACGTACAAATGCTTCAGACCATTTATTTCCTCATATTCTGGGATATTTAATCAATCTAAGAAGATCTGGTATATTCACTAAAGGGGTGTCACAATATAACAGTATTGTGAATGAATGTGATATTAATAACTGTGATGATTAAAATCCTGTTTATAATACACAAATTATAATAGAAATGATTCAGCGATTGACACTTACAGGTTGAGAAAAAACACAAAGGAAGAGAAAACACAAAATTAAAAGTGAATTTGATAGCTTCAAATATTTATTCTTCAAAACAAACAAACAAAATTCAAATGAAAATTTGAATAATTATTATTTTGAAAACACTATCTCAGTTTGAATGATTTTATTTTATTTATTTGTTTAACAGGGACAGTGTACATCAATGCACATTGCTGTAAATGCACCAGAATTAGCCAGAAGGCTATTTGTGTGTATAATGTGTATAATTAATATTATACACATTGACACAGCAGAGACACAAGTGGCAGCAAGTTGGGTTGAGATTCTTATTTATGCTGAATAAACAGTAACTAAAAATTCAAGAAAGTTTAGTTAAACACTAAACCAAATTTTAGACATTATAGATATATTTAAATACATGTATACGCATATCAAAATTTAATATTTAACTATACTATATGTTTTAGTTCATAGACTTTCAGTGTAGCCTAATGCAATGCTCGTCTTCTTTAATATTTAATTGTACTGGTTATTGTTACAGATGTGAAAAACGCTGTATTAAAGAACAACATTCCATAAGTAAATATGCCTTTTCACGTCTTCCATGTTTGCTTATGTTTACCCCGTTTGTATTTCGGCGGAAAATACGGTTACCATGGTAACAGTTTGCACGGGTTTCAGTTTAAGGGCGGGACTTTAAATTAGATTTCCAGTCGAGCAACGACACAGCAGTTGAAGTGTCTCTTCGCTTAAACTTTACGGTGAACGTGTTCTGAATGTTATTCTTTATTTTCACAGAGTAACTGTAAATAAAGTAAATCAAGTTTGTCCGCGTTAGGGATTGCGACCGATCACGTGATCGATCTGTCATGTGACATTGAGCCATAGAGCGAAGAACTCTGCGGCAGTTTAAAACATGTTTAACTCTTTTAACAAATCTTTCGTCTGACGTGATGAATTTAATAAACAGACGCGGTGAGTCCTGAAGTGAATCTCTGGATCATGGAGCGTTTGGGAGTTTTGTCTGTTTTCGTCGCTGCTTGTGTTCTGGGTGAGTTGCCACATCACAGCATCAAAAAACGAATCTCGCTTTATGTCATATGGTTGTTACACAACAAAGCATGTTTAAGTTCAGCGTCATCTCTCTATGTGAGAAAATAATGTTTTTACTATACTAATAACACATCAGCGTGGTGGTACAAAGACAGATGTGAGGTCTCTCTTCAAGTTTTTAAAGCATTTGTTTGATTTAAGAGCAGGTTATTCTATAAGTGCCATTTTTATGTCCCATCCATAACGGTACATATTCCTCGTGAATGGACACATGACAATTTAAATGAAGTAACTACTTTATGTTCAATGAAGAGACATCCCTTCTCCATTTGTTGGGTATTATTGCTTCAGGTTTGTTCATTTCAATTCACAGAAATCCTACAAAGTTCGTCGTCTGCCAAAAACGTGTCCTTCTTTTGTCACATCCATAACACATGTTCATTTCCCTTTTTAAAATAGAAAACTCTGCCAACAAGGGTTTGGTCAAATTTTAACAAATGGTTCAGTATATTGGTAACAAACACATTCTCTATTTATCTATTATGCAAAATGTCACATCCATAACGCTGGAATGGCCCCATAAATACGCAAAAATATAATCGTGCAAACCTTAGTCTTTTAAAACGTACAAGTTTTGTTTAAAAATGTTTGATATTGATGACGGAATAACTGAATAGCCAAAAGTAGCCAATATTTATGTTAAAACTGTAACATAATTCAAGTAGTTACATTTGTGAATAGTTTTGATGAGTTTACGATCATTCTAAAATGTCTAAAAATAGTTATGAATAGGTGAGATTGTAACCCAAAAATGTAAGTGTGCGAATGAACCTATAAGCCAATGTAAAGAATTTTACTTATCAAAGATGATTTACTTAATACATTGATTCTCAGATAAATTCAGTTGTTCGTATCCATGTTATGTGTCAACAACACATAGCAACGTTTTTGTTACCTATTTGCAGAAGGGAATAAAACATTTCCTCAGTGAGTCAGTGAAAAGCATGTTAAAGCATTTTCCTCTGAGTATTAAAATAGTAAAAGCATGGGAGAGAACACTGAGTCAAATAGTTCCTATTTTCCTCACTTCCCCTTGATATTTCGAATCAAGTCATATGACGTGAGAATAACTGTGTTTCTTCAGAGGGAGACTGTCACTGTTGAGGGTGGCCGGCCTCATGGCTAATGTGATTATAGTCACAATAAGAGCTCTGTTTGTTCCTCTCCTCACACTTATTAACCCCGATGTGTCAATTACGGGGCAGAAATGTGAGTTTGAATCATGTGATACTGTTACAATTGGCACACAAATCAAAATTGTTGAAATATTAATCCCGTATTAAAGGCCTAGGTGAGCTAGACATGAAAAACTGTTATTCATTGTGCATTATAATATGTTAATAATTTTTTGAGTGAAGTTGAATATATTTTGCGTTAGATTAGAATCGATTTTGAAGTTTTTTTTAATTGTTCATCAGGTTGAAATATCCTGTGAAAACAAGACCAGTGTGTGTGTCTTATTACTGTGAGCTAAGGTTACATTTCAAAACAAAAAAGTAAAACATTTAACAAAATATATTTTCTTTACATGAACCTTCCTTTGAAAGCATATGTAGCCTAATGTTGCTTTAAAATGTGCCTTCTGTATCATTGTTTTATTTTTTTGAGTTATGTAGGAGTGGTGATGAGTCAGACAACCCTCAGCCCTGCTGTGACGATCACTACCATCAGTGTGAATGTGACCACTCCTACCATGCCCGGCACTACAGAACCCAGTTGCTCCGTGCTCAACACGTCCACCTGTGCAGCCTGTGGTCCTGGCACCTATTACGATAATGGTGCGTGTTTCTCTTATTACAGGAGAGTTTTGATATACCTTTTGCATTTTCATATAAAGTGCCTTGGGGAGGATTTTGTGGAAAGAAGATATTTTGATTTCATGTTGATTTATACTTTGCTTTAAATCTTTGTCTTCTCAGAAACTCTGCTGTGTTCGTGCTGTCCAGACCCAGGGCTGTGTGCGTTTCCAGCAGCTTGTTTCCCCTGCACACAGGGCTTCTATCAGCCTCTGGCAGGACAGCTGGGGTGTTTATCTTGTCCATCAGGGTTTTACAGCAAGTGAGAGAAAAACAATTTCTTCTGTTATTGCTTTGGAAGCGTTATTCTACAATGGTGTCTTTTTGTGTTCAGTTCCACAGGAAGCCCTGTTTGTCGGGCATGTCCCCCTGGTTTCTACAATAATCACACGGCCTCGATGGATTGCAGTGCTTGCACACCAGGTATCTGTTTTGTGATATTATTTTGCTTTCGAATGAAACGGCAATAAAACTAGATACATTGTCAGGGTACCTGGCATAACAACGGCTACACCTTATGAAAAAACGTGGGTGCAATTTAATTCTTGCTTCAGGTTTCTACGCATCTTTATCAAATTCGACCTCCTGTAAGCCGTGTCTGCAAGGCACATACTGCAAGTAAGTTATTTGTTTTTTATTTTGCACCTTTAAAACAGTTTAGTCTTGTGTAAGTCAGATGTTACGCACCACTGCTTCTGGGTCTAGATGCTATAGACAAATGACAAAGAAATGCTAAAATACACTCATGGCGTGATGTAAAACTGCCGAAAACCCCCGATCCTAACCCTTTATCTCCATTTTTATTTATTTTTAATAAATATATAAAAATATTTATGTTAGAGATTCTGTGAGCAGAAACTACTTATTTACAAGTTCTTTGGTTATGAATTTCTAGTTTTTACACGTTTTTCACTGTACTGATGTCAGCTTTCTTTACTTGTCACTGTGGCCAAATGTTATCATGTGTTTTTTCAAACTATTAGTTTGCTTAAAAAGAATCTCTAACATAAATGGCTGCTCATAAATGGCTGTTTAAATACCTGCCTCACTTGAAATCAATGGAGGCTTGACCCGGAAGCAGTGTTGCTTACGTCATGGCGGATAGCAGTACGCTGTATCTATGTATGTAAAAAATGTATTAGTGAAGTAATCATTTCACTGAATGAAGTGAATTTTGAACTTTTTTCACCTTTCTGACAGCTCCTCCAGCTGTGCCCGGTGCCAGATCTGTCCTGCAGGTTCAGAAGCTCTGCAAGTGGCTGCCAAACAATGTACACCCTGTCGCCCAGGTAACACTCTCAGCCCGGCTAATAACATTAAAGCACTATACTTTAGTATATTTCAGGAGCTCTTAAACTTGATTTTAGGGTAAGGCATAAGTCTAGCTCAAGACCTTGTACCCCAGTCTATTCATTCCTGTTAGCTACCTTATAGTTCCCTCTAACACCGTGTCTACACCGGACGTGACAGGCGCGATGCGACATGACAACCTGCTCGTTCTTAATGGGTTTGTCGCGTCATGCCGCACAGCATCCAGCGTGGACAAAATAAAAAATGAAAATGGGTTCTAATGCGTCTCTAATGTCTTTTGTTGTGTCGCATCGCGCCGGTCGAGATGTCCGGTGTAGACACGGTGTTAGTATAAGGTGTAGGTATTGTCTTCAGGATGGACTTTTTTCGCAAGACTGTTATGTCTCACTCAATGGTCATCAGCATCATAAATATATATGTTTTATGTATATTAATTTTTTTAAATGTATGTTCGTTTATAACACTATACTTTGTGTTTATTTTACATTTGCATTAAATTACACAAAAAATCCATGCTAATGAGACTGTGTTTCTTATTCAGCATCTATGGAAGTCACGGTAAATTTGACATGATTCTCTCGTTTGACAGCTGTCATCAGACTCTCTATTTATTTATTTTGTTGAAAGTAGTGAAAACACTAATGTAGAGTTTTTCTTTTGCTTTTTGAGCAAATATATATTTGTGGTAGTGTACCCATCTGCGACATGAGAAATGTGAAAAAGGACCATTGGGTTATAAATGACCTTCTTTGGCAAGATTATTGTTGCATGAGCAATAAAAGATGTTGAGGCAGGTTCAGATGTTTATCCAAGCCTTAATCCTCACAATCAGGACATGCAGGTTTAAATGTGGGTACATGGTGATCCAGACAACATATAACCCAACTTTTATAAAATAATAAAGATGGTTAGACAACATTGTATGTATCAATCATAGTGTGTGAAATAAGTTTATTCATAGTTCAGGTGATGAATTAAGGTCTTTGTCCCAATTAATGTGTGGGATGAATGAAGGTAAATTAGGATTTCCACAGAACTGTTATGAAACCTAAGTAATGCTTTCATGTTTGTTGACAGGAATGCACAAGCTCTCGCATCAAACCATGTGTCAGATTTGCAACAGTGGCTTCTATCAGATCCACTGGGGTAAGGAGAACTGTGACCTTTGTCCTGAAAACCACTACTGCCCTGTGAGTGAAAACTTCCTCTAAACAAACACAAACAACACTAATAAACATTGTGTACAGTCTCTGTTTGTTGCAGTTCACATATTCTTCTTGCAACTTTGGCTAAACCACAAAACACAAATGCAGACGTTTAATAATCGAAGGATTGGTGTACACCAACATGTTTTCTGCTGTAAATAGTTTTTTAATGACTTTGTTTATTTTTAAATATCTGAGGTCACTACAAAGAGATAAATTATCATTTGTCTTCATTTCCCAGAGTCCTGATGTTAATCCAATCCAGTGTCCCAATGATGCTTTCTGTCCTGAGGGCAGCACGGCCCCGGGTTACTGCATGGAGACCTTCTTTAGAAAGGCGGGCGAGACATGTGAACTCGCTCCTGTTACCATAGCACTCCTTGTTATTGGAGGAGGAGGTATGAACCTTTATATCAAATTATCCCTCAATTGAATTTTTGTACCCAAGGGGAACTATGAAAAATGCCCATTTCACAGATAAAATACTGAGATTAGACAGCTGGAATTGACCATTTGCTGTGAACTACAAAGAAATCTTTACTGCATACTGTATATATATATATATATATATATATATATATATGTGTGTGTATGTGTTTTACTATATTTTACTGTACTGTAATCAGCCACTTTAAGTTTCTTCTCACCTCCACAGTTTGTCTTCTCTTCATCGTCGTTTTGGTTCTGCGGAGGAAAAAAGACAATGACAGTGAGCTGTCCCTCGCTCGGACACCTCTTCTGCGAAAAGATAGACCACCTGGACGCTTCTATGGAATTCCGTGTGATGCAGAGCCTGTATATGCCGGCTGGTGATATAACCAAATCCCCCCCATAAAAAACTAAAGACCAGCTTTATGTCTGCTCAGGCGTACATGCTTTTGAGCAGGTATTCGATATTCATGAGCACAGAACCAAAAGCTATAAAAACAAGTGAGAATGTTTCAAATGTTATTGAACCATATCTACACCTGTCTGAACTGCACTTGTCAGAAATTGAGACAGATCTTTTATTGAAGTGACCCAAGCTTTATATGATGATAGGATACTATTAAATATTTAATGAATGAAGACAACATATTTCGTGTTATGGCACTTTTCTGCGTTACATTTTAAAACTTATCTACTATTGCCTGACTGTTACTGAGTGTCATCCTGAAAATATTTTTTCTGTTACAGTAAGATTGAAAAGTAGGAGGTATTCAGTTTTTTTCTGCATAAATATTGCACCAGATAAATCAAGTCATGGCACTGAAAAAGTTTTGGACTGATGCTAGATTTAGCTGTTTTTTTCCACAGACCACTGGTTATTTTGTTTTGGTACCACTACATTTTACTACTTGGGATATTCTAGGTACTTTATATTGTATAATTTGCATTTCTTCTTGTATTCCATGTGATATTTTATAACAAAACACATTTTTGACCATTTCCGGGGTGTATTCTGGAATAAAGAGCGTTTGACCACTTTGATGTAAATGTGTGTGCGTTTAATGGGTGTCATTATAACTGAATTTACTGTCAATTCCAGTTCTTTAATCTCCTGCTGGAAAAAATTACGTAAATTCTGTTTAAAGAAAAATGTTTACATTGAAAACAAAATTATGATCAAAATTAAACAATTCCTTTTATGTAGTGTTCTGAGAGTTATTCCAATGGTTTGATTGGTTCTCATTTACCAGATAAAACAATAATAATAGTTATTTTATTTCGCCATTTAAGCAGTTCTCAAGGCACTTTACGTAAAACCAGTATTATCTGTTAAAACTATCAAGAAAAATAGGATTTTAGGTACGATTTAAATATGCTTAAAGCCTCAGCATCTCTGATATAGGAAGGGAGAACATTCCATAGTCCGGGAGCATAGTATGATGTCACTTACAGAGTGTCAGTGGTAGATTTTTACTTCGCTTTTCACGCAACGCGTTCTGTTTGTCCAAACCGGCCACTGTTGTTCATCCGTCAGTGGAGTTTAAGATGGCGGCCACCTTGGCAAAAGCACTTCCAGGTATAACATGCACATTTTCATGTTTTACAAGATAAAAGCAATTTACTGAAATGCTGGTAATGCCTTGTAGACAACGTTTGTGTTAACTGAGGTAATATTAAAATCTCGCGTGTCTGTTCGAATGCAGAGATCTTCGATTTGAATGCCTTTCAGTATAAAATGACATTGCTCGCTATGAAGAAGTCTTTATTTGAAAGTGCTGTACATTATTGTCTTTTACTACAGTAACTTAATAATTATGAAACAACAGATTAATTTGAGTGATTAAAAATGATAATATATAGTAAATAAATGAGTATACATATTTTTGCACAATACGTATTGTGAATTGGCACACAACAAACCCCAAACATTTAGTATTAGTTGTAGTATTGTCACCAAGAAGTGTGTAAGTGTAACTGCACTACAGCTGCTTTTTCTGATGTTTAGGTTTGCTGAGACCTCTGTCGGTGTTGGGAAGAGACTGTCTCACTAAAGCTGTCAGAGTCGCATATCAGAGTCCTCGCTTCTCAACTCTAGTGCAGAGACATGTGTGTAGACCCCTGCCTCTTCATAACACTGTCCAACAGACTGCTCTTCTGGATCGGTACATATACCTTAATGTCTTATGTCTTATACAAAAAGTGTTTTAATTATATTGAACAAGCAACAAAATGTGAAATCCTACCCCTGCACATACACTAGGCTAAATGGATCAGATTAATGGTACTGTACACATCGTGGTTTTTAATAGTCAGCTTTTTTTCTGCAGTGTAACCCCGCTCATCCCTTCCCTCAAGCTCCAGCCATGTAGAAACTTAACATACTACAGTATTAAAAAAGGCAAAAGGAAGTCTGTGAAGTCTGTTGTGCAAAGGTTTCTTAGGCTACACTCTGGCCTGTGGGTGAGGAGAAAGGTAAGTTGTGATGCTGCCTTGAGTTCTTAGGACTTCTTCCGTATTTATTTCAGAATTTCCTACAAGGTCGACAAAATCATGGAACTATGTGAATGTTAATTTAGAAAAATGTCAGAAACTAGGGCTGCATGATACTGAAGATAAATGTGACAACTTGCTAAATAATGTGACATGCAATACAATAATGCTTAACGTTTGTGAAAATAATTCACATTATATTAAAATATTATACAAAATAAAGGCTTTTAATAAATATTTAAGAACTGGGAAATGGATCCCTCTCTCAAAAAACTATCTGCATCAACCTAAGACCTATTCATCTTTTATTAAAACGGTATTCAAATCATTCCTTAATATTCATTTATTGCAATATGCAGACTGCAGAATGTCTTGCAGCTCTATAGGGTAAACCTTAGCCTGTCCTCTATGTTTCATCTTTAATTGTCTCTCCGCTTTTGTAGGCTGGATATAAGAAAAAGCTGTGGAAAAAGTCAGCAGCCAGAAAGAAGCGTCTGAGAGAACATGTATTCTGTAATAAAACTCAATGTAAACTGTTGGATAAAATGACTACGTCCTTCTGGAAAAGAAGAAACTGGTACCTCGATGATCCCTACCAGAAGTACCATGATAGAGTTAACCTAAAAGTGTGAAAAGCATCAATGAAAAATACACAATAAATAATTATCCTATCCACATTTCTGTTTTACATTAAACAAATATGTTTTGTGTGCTATTTAATTAACTATTTACTGTACAATGTCTAAAAATAAATCAAGCTTTCAAGATATTGGAGATGTCTTTCTTACAGCCCATTGAATACATTTTTATGCTATTTTTGTGTTCACAATTTTCATTGTTGCAAAGCAGCTTTACATGCATCATAATAATAATAAAAACTTTTTAAAATAAAAATATACCAGGGGAAAATTATATAAGGGAATATGTGTTCCTCTACTGATGTCAGTGGGTTGTCAGAAACAGTACATTTTTCAATCGAAGTATATTTAATTTAGGTATATTATTATTTTACATATTGTTTTCAAGACCAGAACAATAAGAAAATTACCAAAACGTGCAGAAAGAATATATTTGATAAAATATGTTAACGTGCATGTGTGTTGTTAAACACAAGTTGTTGTACTTATGGATTAAACTAAATGAGCAGTCTCCAAGTTAGTAAGCCAGTGGCAACACTGGCAAAGAACCAAAACTCCATTATGCATGTATTAGAATGGGGGGAAAAACTTGGGAGAAGCCAGACTCAACTGGGAGAGCCAGTTCTCCTCTGGCATATTAAAATAGCACTGCTGCAACTACAGAGAGAATTCTGAATACTGTGAGATTCATCAGAAATAGTTCACCGGGATGGTTAGTGAAAAGAGGATAGAAAATATATAATTAAGTCTGTCCAATATTATTCTGGTTGTGGATGACTGCAGGTTGTGGATGTAGTTGTCATCAGGTGAATTGCCCATCATCACAAGCGTCTGGCTGGACTGGGAAGAGCATCAGGCCAGAACCGGAGATTGGTATTATAATGGGAAACATTTTAAAATGGAATCTCATCATAGATACAGTAAATTTAAATGAAAGCAGTCATAGGATACGGTTTCACATTCCCCTTTTATTTGCTGAATGTCAATTACATATACATTTTTTTTCTCTATTAGTAAAGGACCTTGACCATTGAGATACATTCTGGCCTGCCAGATATGACAGTAATGGAAAATGGAAATACTTTTCAATGGTTTTAATGTTTAAAGAACGTGCCTAAAAGTGACATTTTAACACTTTTTTTCACTATAGCTCTGAACAACCTGGCACAAAAACAGCTTAAAAAAGAATGATTCTTCAGTTTAATTTGAACAGAAGCCAGGGCTTTTAAAATCTTTAATGGCACAGCCTCAAGTCCCTGAAATAAAACATATTTTAATGGCATGACTGAGCATAAATCTGAAATGTCTCACTTTAATGTTGCAGATTCAGAGAGAACAACCTTGTGATTCACATTCTCCACGTTTTTGCCGATAGTAAATTTGGTCGTATTTTGGTTATAGTCCACAACTAAACTGGTCTTCACGTGAACAGCCTTATCGCCCTAAAGCATAACTGCCCAGTGACATGCAAACGTGCAATAATTTCAGACAGTCTGTTGAGATTCGCTGCTAAATGTTAAATTGACCGTTGGAAAGTTTCTACACTTTAACTTCCCAATGCAAAGAACTTCTCAAGTGTAAATATATCTGAGATAAAATGATCAAATAAACATTCCTGAGGCAGATATTTTATAGGTGAGGTTTGATACCAAAGTTTCATTATGGCTGTTCATAGATATTCGTTAAATCCTGGATTCTGCTAAATCTGTTTATGAGATTAGGATTGTCATCATTCACACAGCGTTCTCACTCTAAATATAGAATATCAATTGTATCCACTTGCGTTTGAAACAGTTGATACTCTGCTGCCCCCTTCAGGCCATATCAAAGCTCACGTCACTCTGACCACACCGAGCTGGGTTCATGCCAGTGTAAACGCACAGTGTTTGGACATTTCTATAACCAAGTTCCCCATGTGAATGCTACAAGAGTTAAACTACACACAGTGAGTGACGTACCAAAGCACCACTAATGCCAACTTAACTCTGTAAGTAATACTGAACACAACTAACACCTGGTGGCCAAAGATGTGAAACACATTTAAATCGTCACCATGTCATGTAAAATCCATGCAGATAAAGCAAGAAAAAGACAGTATTTAAAATAATCAAAAACACATTTTATGTTGATCAAATGGCCTTATTAAAATAATATAGAAATCCATTTCTCTGTCTGTAAGCGATTCTTTACCAGATAGTTGTTGATCAATTTTATTTATGTGAAAGCTATTTGTTAATTTTTTAATTGCACTACATAATTGCACTTTTTCATTTTAGGTGCACAACAATATAACTGGTATTGTATTAAATTAACACCAAGGTCACTCTCTGCACAATTTCTTTTGCATTTGTTGATACATAAATCATTACGTTGTTTGAGGCCAAACACACCAACTATATCAGTGCAGTATATTTTTACAAAGAACTACCGTTCCAAGAAAGACAAAATCTTAACTCTCCTGTGTTTTAGACCCCTCAACACCCCACCCATTAACAACAAAACTGAGAATCAACCCTGTATGTTCACAAAAAAAGCGTAATGTTTGTATTCAATAATAATGGATTAAGGACGGGTGACCAGAGACACAAGACCAGAGACGTGCATGCATTGTTTTCTCCCAAAATAATACCTACAAAATAAAAGGATCTACAATCAAACACACTGTAAATATATACAAAATAAGTTCAATAACCCCCAAAGAGTCTCGGAGCAGCAGTACAGAATGTACACATATGTGTGTAACCCACAGTAAATGGATACCCTTCCCGTTAAGTGTCAAAGATCAAAAGCGAAAGGTTGCGCATCGCTTTGGTTACCTCATTACAGAGCAAGGCTGCTTTTGAATATTTTAACGTTTTGGCTGCATTCCTTTTTTTTCTCTCGGCCGTCTCCCGTTGCGTCTCCTCATGTTGCAGGTAGGACAGCTAAAGCGCTTTCGGAGCATATGCACACAGTCACATGGCTTCAGCATCTGAAGAGAGGGCGGTCTTTGATCTGGATCGGGTGACGGGTCTCAGGGTTCTAGGAGGAGGCTAAGAAATGAGGATACGAGATGATGTCAACAGAATTAAGTCTGCTATACAGAAAACAGGTTAAAGAAGAGAGCTACAAAATGCATGCATGTTTATGGTTCACAAACACAGTTCACAATCATAGCTCAGCTCAACAGGTGAGAGCAGGATACGTCCGTTTCTGAACATGTCTGTTAAAAGCAAGTGTCCAATGGTCCTGCAGAGCAAACTCACCTAAAGCAAGCAAAAGTCTTCGGTGTAACTTGAAAATGATAAGCTGTAGACCACAGCAGTGGATAGCATCCTCCTTGACCTCCAGGGCCCCTAACATTTAAAGACCACTTAAAAACATCTTGATTTAATGCTTGTTTAGTCTTTTTTAAATATTTTTGTCAACGTAAGCAGTGCTTGGAAGTTTCTTGAGTCGCCCTTGGTTGAGAGGCTCTGCACTACAGGACAGGATTGGACACCCTTGATTTAAAGGAATAGTTCACCTAAACGTTACATTACTGTCATTACATTACCATACTTATTCAACCTTGTTCCTAACCGTATTACTTTACGGAAAATCAAGCACATCTTTTCAACACTCAAAGTATATGGTTCTATTAAATCTAAAGCATGAAACACTATATGACAGCACACAAATTGAAATAGTTTTAATGATATTTATGATTTTGTTTGGTCATTAGGATATTTTAACGTCTTATTCTCTTCACTGTAGGGTTGCCACGCAGTGTAAACATTAAAGCTTGTCTCATTTTCTTCCATGGAGAAAACAACATGGTGAACTATTCTTTTATTGTATTTAACAAAGTGTCAAGACTTGAGACTCAAGATGCTTAAAGGAATAGTTCCACCCAAACATTGTTTCATCATATAATCTCAAACTTATATAACTTATATTTTGAAGAACATTGTAACTAAACAACGTTGGTCCCCATTGACTTCCATTGTACAGCATGGACACAAAACCACCGAAACATTTCTGAAAATCTCTTCTTTTGTGTTTTACAGTAGGAAGAGGTCAGAGTGACATGGGGTAAATACATATATGTTGTATTTACGTTTAAAATAGTTGTGGTTGGTAACCAAACACCAGTTACCAATTGACTTGCACTGATTTTGTGTCCGTACAATAGAAGTGAATGGGTACCAGTGTTGTCCAACACTTTTTCAAAACATATTTTGTGTTCTGCAAAAAAAGAAAGTCGTATAAGTTTGAAATGACGAGAGTGTGAAAGTGATGACAGAATTAACATTTTTGGGTGAACTATCACTTTAACTGTAATTCCTAACAGGCTACAAGTTATTGGACCCATTCTTCTAATAGCTTTAAATCCAATCAATTAGGGAGCAAAGTGTTATATTTGTGACCACCTAAGTAGGCTTGTGTAAGAGACTTGAGTCACCATCACTCTCCTATTACTTGCCCGTAACCAAATGCCAGCCGTAATATCTCAGACGGTCTACATTGGGTAAGAGTGTCAGACTAACACAAAGACAAATCTTCTGTTGACTGCTGGTTAAACAGCTGCATTGGTAAGTGGTTGAGTGAGTTAGTCACGACAAAGCTAACAGACCATCAGTGCAGCCAAGCAATTCAACAGCTAAAAAAGGAGGTACCTCAGGGGCACGCCTCTTAAATCTGAGTTGGGGCGACCCTGTAGGGGCATAATCCTCCTTCCCTTTATCCAGAGGCTCGTCTGGGGCTACAGGTGAAGAGGGAGGTGAAGGTGCAAGTTTATCCTGGAAGGACTCAGGGAGGAAAAGTGGTGGAGTCATGGGGTCAGGCTGCGTTGGGGCGGGTGTGGAGGTCAAAGGGCAGGGAGGCTCCGTAGAGGGGTTCAACACCTCATACTCGGTAATGTCAAAATCATAGCCTGTTCAGTGACAACAGGGCATCAGATCACAAACTGTGACTTAACATTGAGTTGACACGTCATTATGGAAGGCTGAAAGACCCCAAAGTGAAAATTCTTTCATCATTTACTCACCTTTATGTCATTCCAAACTTGCATGACTTTTTATACTTCTGCAGAACACAAAAGAAGATATTTTAAAGAACACTGGTAAACAAACAACACTGATCCCCCTTTGACTTCCATTGGACACAAAACCACTTAAACATTTCTCAAAATATCTTCTTTTGTGTTCCACAGTAGGAAGAGTCATATGAAGGTTTTAATCAACGTGGGGATGAATAAATTATGACAGAAGTTACATTTTTGGGTGAACTATCCCTTTAAAATAACCCGTCGAGGCTTTGTGTAAAATACAACGCTGCTAAAACCTGGTGAAGACAGTACACAGGAAAGAGATTCTGATGTGCAGCATTTTGAAACAATGTTGGGCTTCTCAAGTCTGTAACCTTTAACAGGAAACATGTTTAAAGGAAAGGCCTGTTTTCCCTGGCTTTGCTCTTCCTGTATAAAGGAAAATTCTTCATTGTCATCAGAATTTAAGAAAACGTAGAAAGGGAAAATACCCAGAGCTTCTTTTCTAGTTAAACTCAAACAATAAGTTGTTTGTGAATTTAACAGCCATTTATATCTTCATCTTGTTTATAAATGTCCTTATTTGGACTAGGGAAAATGTTTCAAGTTCATGAAGTTATATTTTTGGAAATGTTTTCAAAACCACGCTCTTGTCTTTCATGAGATCATGATATAACTTATTTAAAGCTGTATCTTTTACCTCTATATCGCCATCTCTGTTTGAAATATACAATTGCAGGTTAATTCACATATTTATATAAAGTTTACGGCGGTTTCAGTCAAATGACGTCACACTTACATTACATGCAAGATCGTACCTTTTTGATCTACTTTTTTAGTAACGGTTCTTTGTTTATTTTTTTACCAAGAAAAGTTACAGATTGACGTTTATTAAAGCTCCTCTAATGTATATTCTGGATCAATGATAGATATTACAAATATCTGCTGCATTTACAATATCTACTTTGTTCAGTGTGTTGATAGTTGTTCTGTAATGGCTTGAAACTCAAGTGTATCTGTTCCGATCAACAGTTATAAATAGAAGTAAGCAGAGAACATTAAACTTTCCTTAGCATGCCTTTACCCAAGACATTGCTAGGGTTACAAGTTAAGGTATGTATTTTAATTACATGTAAAGAATATTGAAACAAGCAGCTCAACCAATTAGCATTAGCGGACACCTAGGTTTGTGTTTTGGTAAGCTTACCCTTGTAACCACTCTCAGATTTGCTGCGGATTGTAGTGCGCGTTCTATGCTGTGCAGATGCGGGTTGAGTGGAAACAGGACTCTGGTTTGTTGCTTGGCCTTCAGCCTGGAAGGATGACAGGTCCTGCATACTGAAACTCCGTAGCCGCTCTGAAAGAACGCCTTGGCCCTGGATAGTGAACAGGTCAAGAATGTCTAAATACATTCAAGCTTTGATGATTTTATTTATACAGATGTTTTGTTAATACAGAATGTACATGACTTTGAGTGGATGTTTGGTTTATTTGACTAGCACTAGTTTGCTAATATTATAGATTACCACCAATATTTCACTGTGTAATTGTAGTAACTTAAAGCAAGGTGTTTAAAACACCAACATTATACATATGAAATCCAGGAAAGACATTGAGCAATAATTTTTTTAAAATAAAATCATGTGTATTCATTCCAGCTGTTCACATAAACCGAATGCATGAATTCACCAGCCTATGGATTGTTAAACTGTACCCAAAAGTGTAACATCAAATTAATGTTTTTCATAATCTTAACAATCCATACATGCAATAAATAAATATGTCCTACGTGGCAGCAAGGTGAGGTGAATATATTTGATATCTACCTTGGAGGCAGCCATCACTGCAGCTGTTGCCGCCACATTAAGTCCTTTCCTTCCAAAATGCATCAGAGTGTCATAGCTTTTATCTTTTGCTTGGCAAAGATATTCATCAATGTCCTGAAAAAAGGTCATAAAGAAAGACTTCTTCACTTATACTGTATGACTGAAGTGGAATTCGCTGTTTAACTTCTCTCTACTCTCTGTCTGCATCCTTTCAGTAGATTTAGATTTCTGTTTATTGTAATTAGTTTGTCCTTTTGACCAATTTCCTGACACAAAAATAAAGAGGAGAGGAAAGTAAGGGAAATCACAGATCTCCTTAAGACCGCTCATTGTCAGTCAACCAGGGAAATCATTGAAATGGGTTAGAAAAAAGTGTCAAATGTGCATTTCCTAAGGATCGTCCATCAGCTCAAAGAATTCCAGCTGTTCACATTAAAAACATGGCTGATAATTATGCTGCCTTTTAAATAAAACATCTGGAAAATAGATTTTTAACGTATTTGAACATAGGGGCTCTGTATACATATTTTTTATGTACTGTATGTATGATAACCACACCCCTAAACAACATGTGAGATCAGAACAAAATCTCATATTCATATGTTTTTTCCAAAAATATTGATGACTCATTTCAAAGTACAAATGTTCCTACAATACTCCTACCCTCTTGAATAAAAAGGCTCCTTTGATGTTTCATCCAAATTGTGTTTCATTACATAGAAAAGAAAACAGCTCATCCATTTATTTCACGAAAATGTTGAATATATTACCTTCTCCTTAGAGGACAATGTAGGGTGCACACATTTTCTATAAAGCACACTGGATCCTTTTGTGTACGGGGAAAGTAACCACACCACAAAGGCAATTTTGAGTTCATAGTAGAATGGGAGCCTTCAAAGGACAATAAAATACAATTGTGGTATTATGTGTCATGCCGGATGCAACCCACATGACAAAGCATCAGCTGAATTAAAAATATGAGTCGATTTTAATAGCAGGACATGACAGAATCGGTAAGGGCACAATGTACTTACCAGCACAAAAAGATATCTGTAAATACTTCAACTGTTGTAAAAAGTGCAAATATTATCCAGTACATCATCCATTTAACCTGTTTAAAATAAAACAATATCATGAATAACGGGAATGAGAAGGTAAGTAAGAGAGGCAATAAACATTGAGGTAAAAGAGCAGAATCTATATATATACTTACGTATTCTCTTACATCTTTAGATTTTACAGCTTTATATGATGAATATGCTGGGTAAAGGGTACCAAATATGAGCCTGTGAAAGATAAGAAGGTGGAGAAGGTGGATGCTTGCTTTCAGAAAGTTTGAATTCTGCTCTGGAGACGTAAATCCAATTCCAAGTTTGCTTGTATTTTCTAAGTTGTTTTTAAACACAATTTTAAATGATCGTCAGATAAAACGTTCAATCCAAATTCTATACAGCGAACTGAAGAGTCATCTTTTGTTTGCTCTCAAGACAATATGTTACATCTTATTGGATGACTTGGATGCTGAATAAATACATTTACATTTAGCATTACATTTATCCAAAGCGACTTACATTGCATTATAGATTGTATTTGAGTATGCACAATCCCATCGGATCGAACCCATGACCTTGGTGTTGCTAGCACCATGCACTAACTACTGAGCTACAGGAATGCTATATAAATATATGAACATGTAAATGAGAAACATTTGTGTAAGCTATATTGTGAAAGTATTTTTATTTTACAAAAATAAATGTAAAGTGAAGCGAGTAGGCCTACATGTTTTGAATCTCAATTCATTACAATGCCTGCCCCCCCCCAAAGTAGTTTTTTGCCTTTTCAGTTTTGCTTTTCCAATAACTGCTTTGATTGCTTTGCTTTTCAGCATATACATTGAGAAGGCCTAAAAGAATCTGTTCAAACTAGCTTTTTGTATTTTCTCTCAAAAATAAACACAAATGTTGTGACAACATGCCCCATAGCTGACTTTCCTCTTTAACAATGTTAGTCTATAGGCGATATGCACATACTGGTATAAACTGTGACTAGTAGCCTGAAAAATGACATCATTGCTTAACTCTACCACATCATCATCAGTGCATGCACCTCTTTGGGAACCACATTATTGTTTTCATAAAATGTTATACTTCAATGTGAGAGAAATAATAACCCCATCTGTACTATATTGAAATAAGAAAAGGCACATTACATAAGAACAAAAACCACGTGTGTCCGGTTCTCTGAAAGGAACCCGCTCCACACCCTTTCCATTACTGATACTTGAGATAACTGCACTTTAGTAACGCGCCTGGAGTCTCGTTAGTTCAGCAGGACATTATAATTCTTGCATAAATCGACACCGTTGCACCTCTACAGGCGAAAGAGATCCGCACGACCCCGTTTAAGATTCCAAGTTTACATTCTGCATGCTGGATAAAAATAAACGCGTCAAGTGAATGAATGCTCGTGTGAAGGGCGCAAAAACAACACAAGCAAATAGGACGGGACGAGTGCTGCTTGCTTGTATGGCGCAGCTGATCGTGTTAAACCTGTTAAAACGGGTGGTTCTAAAAGGCTAGATAATAAAACAAGTGACCCGCACCTGTGTATCTGAACTCAGTCCGAGTCAACCAGCTCAGCAACAGCTGCGCCTCTGACCTGATCGAATGACCCACGAACCGGTTCCATATCCACGATACGGGACCCACAAAACACTTTCAACTAAACAAAGTCCACTTCAGCCTATCTAGGACACACCAACCAAAACATATGTTTGTTGTCTATTTTAAGAATTGCCCCGTATCCAAATTTAAAGCGCAAGTGTTAACGTGCAATGACATCGGATATTGTGATCTTAAATGAATTGAAAAGCTATTTGGAGATGTTGCGCACACAGCAAGATGATGAAACTGCAAGTGCTATTGACACAATTCATAAAAAAGCACAGACAAAATCGTTAACATTTGCTCAGCTAAAACAGATTGAAAATAATGTAATGAATTTAGTCGGCAGGGGCAAGCTGTCTCTAAATTTAGGTGGGGGGGGGACTGAACAGATCGGTGGTCATCAGATGGTTGACCCATCCTATTGTCTTTACACACATACATGAAAGACCTCAAGATTTCCAACAACAGGCACAGCCTATATCATGAATTTCATCTGAATTAATATCATTACGCGTTAAATAAAATAAAGAATAAACTGGACGTAAATAATTCACAAATATGCCATTTGCTTTCCTTTTATTTTTATTTCTGCGAACCGAAGACATACAAGATCAACCGGACAGAATCGGGCCTTTAAAATAACCATTTGAAATCAATGTGATCCATTTCACCCTATAATAAAGAGTAGCCCCCCAAAGCCCTCGCGCTATCGCTCCAAAAAGGTAGAAAAACAACATATTTACATGAAGAGCATTACACTGTCAATCATACCAAGAACAATAGTTTTTAAGAGCAAAATAAAGACTTACACCACAAGCCTAGAAATAATCCAGGAGACCATTGCGCTATGAGAGCAGCGTGCGTGTTGTCAACAGGGAGGAGTTTCCTGCGAGACTGTCGTCGGCGCTTCGACGTTTGACAGAAGCGTCGGCGCACGCGCTCTCGTGCAGTCACGGACGATTATAAATAATGACCACGAGAAAATCATTAACTAGGACCAAATGAACATCATTTTATATATGACAAATGATGCCACATAAATACAATTGCCATGGGATAGATTGAGATACAAGCAATATTCTAATGTATGGAAGCTATTCGCAGGCTTTTATTACACGTAATGGAATGTGCAATTATTTACTGGTGTATCTTTGCCTTTGTTATATCTATATAAATTCATTGTAATTTGGTTACTGTAAACATGTTTGGGCTTTTACATCAGATGCCCGGAGAGTTAACTTGGGTGGTGCATTTGACAATACAAAAAAGAAATATTGCAATAATAGAATTCCCACATTTGCTAAGACTGTGGGAACACCGTTTTTTGTATTAAAGTTCGAAAGCATGTGAAACAAAGAGCTTTCACATGGGTAAGTAACCTAGATTCCAGTTCAATAGACACTGAAGATATCTGGTTTCCTAACAAAGCTTTGGATGAGGGGTGCAGGAGGTGGTCAAACAGAGAGAGATTGAGAAAAGGTGAAATCAATCTTCCAGGAATGCAAACGAAATTGAAACTTGGCTGATCAAAGTCTGTTATTTATAGAGATCACAATATGGTTTAATTGTTTACTTTACACCGCCATGGTTTACAGTTATTAATTTGACATGCCACACTAATAATGTTAAATTATAAAGCTAAATTATAAAATCTTGTTTTACCGGGGACAGTTGTTTTCTTATGTAGATATTTAATTAAAGCAAACTCAATACTCTCAAAATACATCATGACCCCATTTAAAGAACAATGTGTACATTTACGCCGTTCTATAAAAAGCTATTGTAGCATTTTACATATGATGTGCTTTTAAAGCCATGTTGAAGTGTTATTGGGACTTTTTGAAAGGAAAATGGTTATACATCTCACTCAACAAGCAAAGGCATGATAAAAAAAACTGTGTCAATAACACACACACATAAGATGATTAATTTGACTTAACAAACAACAAGAGAAACTGTTCCATTTAAATCCAACACCAGGTGTGATAACAGTCCAGCTGTAAAACCAAGCCAGTTATTGATCACAACCACTCCATTATTCTGAAAGCCTGTTTTACTCTCGTATATCACACACTGCATCTAGAGGGGAGTGTTTACTTATAAAAAACATTGTAAACAGCAATATACTGTATTTATATTCATGACTTTTACAAGATTTACAAGTGATGGTTTCCATGAATGTGTCCCCCTCAAGTGAAACCAATTTACCAAATTCAGGAAAGAACTATTCACTTTGCCTGTGTAAGGCTTGAACAGAAAACTGGACAGAAGAGACAGAACAACTTAGACCAACAACGATATGACACCACTGCACAACACATCCTTGGACAAGCTGCTAAGCTATAGGCATTGAATTAAACAAAATGGCCTTTAAATGTAGTGATGGTTTAAAAAAGTCAACTTGTTAGCTTTCTGTATCTGAAAATGCAGTCCATTTGATAACAGAGATGTTTTCCCTTCTACAGTATGTAATCAAGAGTCATTTTTTCTCTTCTAAATCCACTTCAAATTCTGTTCGTCATATGTGCCGTTAGAATTTAGCCCTAAATTTACAAGACCAAAGTGCCCAATGTTCTTAAGAGTAAGAATAACAACAGAGGACATTAGAAATGGTGTTGTTGTCTGTGGCTATAAAGCTTGAATGTGAGGAAAAGGTCTTCTAGCTTCTCAGCGCTGCTAGCCTGGACTGCATCTCCTCGATATCTTCCTCCTCTTCTTCTTCTTCTGAAGCTGCTGTGGCCCCAATTGGCACTGGATCAGGAAGGGCATCTGTTACTTTGCTGGGAGCTTTACCAAGAGCACCTGTTATGTAGCAAAGCAAAAATAGTTTAATGAACTTGAACTAGAGCTTCAATATAAGGCTGGGAAGTGCAAATTGTGGGTGTGGTTTGTGTGGTTCTTTACCAGCGGTAATGTCAAATAGGATCTTGTCAACCTCAGCCTCTGCTGCTTCCTCCATCTCCTCTTCATCCTCCATACCCTCTAGTGTATCCTCCAGCATCTCCTCTATAATACCAGCCTGTGGAACATAAGTGTTGAAGGACATGAGCCAAATAAATCATGCACAATAAGTCCAACCTTGTGTACTATATTGATTTAAAGTCAACTTTTATCATTGGAAAAACAATGTTGGTATCTGACCTTCATCATTTCTTTTGAAAGATCTCTCATCGTGGCTTGAATCTCTGGGATTTTAACCAGGCTTTGCATGGCCTTCATGACCTCTGTGCTCTTCTGCAAGGCACCAGCTACTCTTAATACAGCTGTAAGGAGACAAACGTGTTTCTAATAGATATAAAATATACCATAACCATTAACTGTTGCTGTGGGGTCTGCAGATACATAACAACTATACTCACCTAACTGATTCTTCATACTGAGAAGCACAGAGTTCATTTGGGCTTTTGAGGCATAGAGTTTGTTTATAGCTTTTTTTGACTGAATCATCTCTTTGGCAAGAATGATGCAAACATCTTTCTGTCCCTTCTTAGCAGCATCCTTGATGGACCGCTTCACCTTCTCCTCCTCTCTTTGAATATCTTCATGAAAATCAGAAAATGTACAGCTAATGTACCTATATTCATTTTAATATAATACAATCATGACATGGTAAAAACCAATTAATCTCATTTAAAAATTACAAAGTTTATTATTATTATGGGCTCACCTCGGATTTGTCTGTCAATAACCCTCATTTCTTTCCTGATTTTAAGAGACCATTCATTGACCTATGTAAAAGACATTAAGTTAACATAAGAAGTCTGTTGTATCTAGATTTAATTGACCCAACAGCGTTCAGAACAGTTTTTTGGGGGTTTGGATTTCCATAACAGCACAAGCATCATAGCAGTAGATATAGCTTGAAAGTGTCTTGTTTAATTCAACTTTAGAAATCAACATTGACATGTGACTAACCAAGCAGTCAACCAATATTAGCAAAAGGGGGATCTGTAGGCCTGCTATCAACAGCGATTAAACATTGTAAATGACATCGTTAAATCCCGTCACCCATTAACAATGTATTACTTACAAGGTCCTTCGGTGGTTTCTCTTGTGTTTTTCCAAAAAGACCCATTTTAAATCTCCAATTTAGTTGGTTTAAATAGCGCCGGTCTCAATCAAAATAGTGCATTACAATTCCACTTCCTGATTCCAATCGCTAACGTATGACAACATAAGGAACTTCCGGTTACGATCTTGTAGTTTTGATTTCATAATAAAAGTGTTAGAAAACAGGCTGGTGATATAATTTTGCATAATAAACTTTTTAGTCAAATACAAAGTACGTCATAATATAAAATAAAAAAATAAGACAATATGTTACTTATAAATGTATTTATTTATATACACTACATGTGATAAATTACACTACTTTTAAAAAATGACCCGGCTTAATCTTTTTATTTTGAATACTTCCTTGCATGAAACACTCCTTATATTCCCCATTAAAAAGTTGTTAATTGTTGTTAATAAAACTGTTATAAAAGAAATAACCGATTAGTTCAATGCTCCCTTTTTATAAAGCGACTCTTACAAGTGTCAGGCTTTGGACGTTTTTAAATCAACAGCTCGACCACAAAAAAAATGTTTTACCGCTTAAAATAAACATTGACCTCCATCAGACATGTTCTGGTAAATGATTTGTTAAAATAGTGATTAAACAAATATATAAACAATATAAACGACGTCATGACGTAATATCTCAGTCGGGATTGAGATATGCTTTAAAAAAGACAATGGTGATGGGTTGCATATTATTATTATTATTCCTCCACATCCAGCGACGGGGCCCATCGTGAAGGTTAACCATCCGTTCTCATAGGTCGTTCAGTTGCGTGGTCATTCCCAGTGACGTAAAAACGTGAGCTTCTTTCGCCCGGTTCTAGATTTTTCGTTCTTATCTGGGATGCTGCGCCAATCGACGAGCTGTCTTCTGTCCAGAAGCCAATCGCGAACGCTGGTGGGCGGGGCGTGGCTCAATTCCAGTCCCCAAATGCGCAGGTTTACCCATATTGCCGGTTGACATTAACATCGGAGCCTGCAAGAATGCAGTAGAAGCGTCCTTCGCTAGGATTTGAGTGGACGAGTTATCTATAAAAAGCCATACATAATAGCGAGCGCTTCTTCTAGCTCGGTCAAAGGCGCCGTCTCGAAAAACGACAGGCACAGACCTTAGAATAGAGGTGGTGTGTTATCCTCACCCAGCTCAACTGTTCAAAACTGGACTGGAGGTGTGAAGCGTAAAGAAATAAGGACCGAACATGTCTGTGGTGGGCATTGATGTGGGTTTCCAGAACTGCTACATCGCCGTGGCCAGGAGCGGCGGCATTGAAACCATCGCAAATGAATACAGTGACAGATGCACTCCGTAAGTACAGCACTTCCCTGTAAAATGATGCTGTGTGCGGTTACGCAACGTTTGCTGTTGCCTAGCTGGTCGTTTTCCCGATCCAGTGTATTTCGCCCCTTAACTGTGACCGCAGGTGCAAAGCACCTAATGCAGCCGTTCGTCGATCATCTTTCAGTTTAATATTCTGATGGAAAAACTATAAAAGCGTTTCATAGTAGCCTGTCTTGCAATTCCTTGGAGAATTTAGATTACATTCTCTGTTTTGTGGCGTTTGAAGCACCGTCGATCGGCGAAAAACGGAGTGCAGAGGTACTGCCCGTGAACGGTATAATCTGACACTCTGTATGGGGCAATCCAAGAGACTGTGACCGTGTCGTCGTGTTGGTTTTCCAGTGGACAAATCCACACACGTTTGGGCGGGGCAGCACGCAAAACACACATTTTACAACGTGCTTTATGTCGTATTTTCTAAAGAAGACAAAAACACGTTTTTAGTCCAATGGCACAGAAACAAAGCACAGACGTGGTGTGTAAAGTCAATGCAGCGCATGATGTTGTTAGTGGAACTGCCACAACCAAACTGACATAGTGGTTGTAGAATGTATATATGACCTTTCTTGAATTATTTAAGGTATAACATTTATGTCTATGTTGAATGTGTATAAATAAAATGTCTCAATCGTTTGTTTCACACCATGGGAGGGTTTGAGAATGGACGCTGTCCAAGGTGCTGATCCACCCTCTCCTGATTCAGGCGGCTCTTCTGGATATTAAAATTGACAACAAAGTGTTTGTAAACGTGTGAATGTGATGTTTACCAACAGAGCATGCATTTCACTGGCGTCAAAAAACAGGACCGTTGGAAATGCTGCCAAGAGTCAGGTACTGTCTTAGTGTCAAAGATCAAACAATCTGCTTTGTATTTGAACCAGTAACCAACAGAAACATTTCCCTGCAGATCATAACTAACTTTAAGAACACGGTTCATGGCTTTAAGAAGTTTCACGGTCGAGCATTTGATGATCCATACGTTCGGGGGGAGAAATCCAAGTTGCCTTACAGCCTTCACAAACTGGACAATGGCAGCACTGGAATAAAGGTGATAAAGCTGTGTTCTGTTTTGTCGTATTTATTGAGCTGTGTAGACAAATATGAGACAGCTGATAAAGATGACAAGTTCCTAAAAAAATGAATAAGAAGAATGAAGTACTGTTATCGCAGGTCATCTTATCAAAACTGCTTTACATAGAGGACTTTTTAAAATTGGGTTCATTCAGAGGAATATGCAGAGTGGAAGGTGAGATATACTGCCAGGAAGTTTTGTCAGACGTTGCCTTGTTTAACTGAGTTGAATAAGCATTGTTGACATGTATGTGGGCGGTCATGCGTTAATGAGTTTCTGACATCAGAAGCACAAGACCAACAGACAAAGGTGTTTTTGCAGCTGGTTTTAAAGATTTTTTGACTGTTGCAGACGTTTTGACTTAATGCCGAATGAATCAGCGTCCTCGTAAAATGACCTGTTCAAGACACCTGTTCAAAAAACATTTCAAAGATTCTCGTAGGAACATTTTAATGTCCATGTCACAGGTACGTTATCTGAACGAGGACAAGGTGTTTACCATCGAGCAGATGACAGCCATGTTGCTCACCAAGTTGAAAGAAACTTCTGAGCACGCTTTGAAGAAGCCTGTGATGGACTGTGTGATATCTGTAAGTGATTCATAACAGGCAAACCTCAGACACAATGGCACACGATTGCACTGTTGACATGCTTACGTTCTGTAATGTTCCCACCAGGTCCCCAGCTTCTTCACCGATGTAGAAAGGAGATCTTTGATGGATGCCACTCAGATTGCTGGACTGAACTGCTTGAGGCTGATTAATGACACAACAGCAGGTTCGTAAAATCACACTGAAATTGTCAATTGAATAGTAATGGTAAGTCAGTGCATTTTGCATAAATTCTTGTAGTTTTTCCCTTTATGTTTATTCTACAGTATTGGGTTTTTGCTGATATCCGATATGATGATATTTGCAGATACTGTTAAAGGCCTAAATATCTTTATCTTCTTATGCACTGGGAATTATTTAGTTTCATTCTGATCCATTCATTCAGATGAAAAGTCATCTTTGTATGCATTAAATACATACTTCATATTAAAGATACAAGTTTCTTTCTGTGTGTGAGGCTTTTGAGAGAATGTGTTTTACATATGATTAAATAGAACTGGGTTTCATTTTCAATCACAACAAATGATTGCAGTTTCCTTCCCTTTCGTAATGATCGGTTTCATTAGTCATATTCAAAACCGCAAATGTTTGCCATCATAATGATACACAACTGAATCGGAAATCTATCAATTATACAGTTCAACGGTTATTATACCAAAATATTAGACTGCAGAATGCCATGTTTGACTCAGAATTAAAGTGACAGTTCCCCCCAAAATATAAATTCTGTCATCATTTACTCGCCCTTTTGTCGTTTCAAACCTGTATGACTTTCTTTCTTCTGCAGAACACAAAAGAACATATTTTGAAAAATGTTGTTAACTGGACCCCATTAACTTGCACAGGTTTTGTGTGGTACAATACAATGAATTGGGTCCAGTGCTGTTCGGTTCTTTTGTGTTCTGCGGAAGAAAGACAGTCGTAAAGGTTTGAAATGACAAGAGAGTGAGTAAATATTCTTGTTTATGTAAATTATTACGATTCCGTTTTTTTTAAATGCATTTCAAATATCTTGTCTTTTGCAGTGGCATTGGCTTATGGGATCTATAAACAGGATCTGCCAAACCCAGAGGAGAAGCCCCGTAATGTTGTGTTTGTTGATATTGGGCATTCATCTTATCAAGTTTCTATTGCTTCCTTTAACAAGGGGAAATTGAAGGTCTGTGTTATTTCTACCATGTTGTTGAATATGCATGCAGTACATTTAATCAACTTCAAGACCATTTTTCTCACAGGTTCTGGCCACAGCGTTTGACCCCTACTTGGGCGGTTGCAACTTTGACGAAATGCTCGTGGAATATTTCTGCGAAGACTTCAAAAAACGTTTCAAACTAAATGTGAAAGACAACCCGAGGGCCTTGCTGAGGCTCTATCAGGAGTGTGAGAAGCTAAAGAAGCTCATGAGTGCAAACTCTTCTGACCTGCCTCTCAACATCGAGTGCTTCATGAATGACATAGATGTACATGGAAAATTGAACAGGTAACTCAAATGTCTCGATTTTGGAAGTGATAATTGTTTGTTTGAAGTTGAATTCACGGTTTTCATGTGTCATTGTGATTGGACACAGGGTTCAGTTTGAAGAGATGTGCGCTCAGTTGTTGATGAGAGTGGAGGCGCCGTTAAAATCGGTCATGGAACAATCAAGTAAGCAGCATCAAATGAGCCAGTTTATTTTAAGGCACAGTTTAGTCTAAAAATAGAGAATATTCTGTTGTTATTTTGAGGCAACTTCCCAGCCATTACAAGTAAATGAGGATACATTTGTAGTTTTTGGGTGAACTATCCCTTTCGATCCACAATGAATACAAACGTTCTCTCTAATCCTTACACTTGAATTTGAAGTGTGATTTGTTGCAAAAGAAGAAACTTAAAATAAAATGAAAGATAAAAAAAGCATTTTTTGTTATAAAAAATGTATATCATGAGAATACTGTTACAGCAAATGATTCTGACCACGGTAAAAAAAATCTAGTGTCCTGATGCCTAATGTCCACATATTCAAATTTAGGCATTATATTTGATAATAGACGAACTTAAATATACTTCACCATAATTCATTCACATTTACCTTTGTTGTGTGGAAAAAGAAAACATTTAGTTTTTGCTAAACCCTTTTGGTGTTCCATGGACAGAAGAAAGACTTCTTTGGAAATCAGAAAATGTCAACTTGACCAAAAAGCAGCCATTGGACACCCACCAGATGTTACAGATTGATACATTTCCTCCTATTTGAATTCTTGTGCAGAGCTTAGTAGAGATGAGATCTATGCCATTGAGGTGGTGGGTGGCGCCACCAGGATTCCAGCCGTCAAGGAGAGAATTTCAAAGTTCTTCTGTAAAGACATCAGCACCACACTGAACGCAGATGAGGCTGTGGCGCGCGGATGTGCCCTACAGGTAAGATGTCACTTGAACTTAATAACAGGAAATGAAACGGCAAATCCCCAGACTCAGCCCTGGCGGTCTAGAATTTTCTCAAAGCTCAACTAAAGCCTTGCACTACTGACCACAAGGTCGTTGGTTCGATTTCTAGCAAGCACTCAAACAGTTTGAAAGCATTTCTTGAATGCGCTGTCTGTAATTTGCTTTGGATGAGCATCTACTGAATTTATAAATGTGAAAATGGCTTTGATGACAGCAATTGTAGGTGTAAACACAGACACAGCAGGGAGCGTTTGCATGGGAGAGCGATAAAAACAAGATGAATTCTGTGGTCCACGCATGGATTATGCTTTCTCTGATTTCTTACACTAATACCCTATTTAGACAACTTATGTACAGTAACAGCATTTGCTTGTGTATACAAAAATGTTTATTTTTGGTGTGTTTGTGTGTGTGTGCGCTTGTGTGTGTGTGTGTGTGTGGTAAGTGCGCAATCCTGTCTCCAGCCTTCAAAGTCAGAGAGTTCTCCATTACAGACGCCGTTCCCTTCCCGATTACTCTTCGCTGGAAGTCTCAAACTGATGAAAGTGTTGGGTAAGATGCATCGCAGTCTACCTCATGCAAAACATCCATTTATAAATCTGCTACACCTCTGAGTTATTTAATCAAATTTTTCTTTATTGCATGTAATTATTACTGGTGCTTGTTAAGGCAAGCGTCACTTAGAGTTTGAACAAACCCCTCATGCTTTGTATTGAATTGCTGTGCATAATTTATCCAGCGCCATCTGCACTGTGAGTATGAATGAAACCTCAAATTATACCCTGCAGCTTGTTGAGAAAAGGTACACTGTTATATTTTAGCAACACTTGTGATTTTTACCTGGCAGTCGATAAATCAGGTTAAAAAACAAAACTCTAAGAGCCGTATCTAGAGATCAGAATATCATAGAGACTTGGGCTTTTTTAATTGGGGTGGGTAGAAACCACATAGAATGAAAAACAGGCTTTAGAGACGGCATCAAAAATCCCTGACAAGCAAGAACACACTAGATTTGCGGTAGGGAATAGTTGTACAAATTCAGCATAGGCAAAAGTATGGAATGCTCAAAGGGTTTGAACAAAGTGTCAAGCAAGTGTGTGCTGTGCGTACCTTATTAAATACATCGACTTTTCCAAGCAATTTCACTAAGCGTCAGACTAGTGTGTCTTTATATTTACAGTATATTCTGTTTCTCCTTTTCAGTGAATGTGAGGTGTACAGTAAGAACCATGCTGCACCTTTCTCCAAAGTCATAACCTTCCACAAGAAGGATCCTTTCGACCTGGAAGCGTTCTATAACTCTCCACATGAACTGCCTTATCCTGATACAAGAATAGGTACATATCATAGTATGTCGTATGACTTCCAAAGTGTCAAGGCTGACATTGTGTTGTGTCATTCTTAATTTACGAATCAGATTAAAATGTTTCTTTGAGAAAATTTACTTTAGAGTTTTAGTCAAGTTTCTCTAGCCTAATTCACGACCAAAATGAGAAAGCTCATGGGGACCCTGAAATAGTAATTCATGTCCTCATTTGATTAAGAATGGCCTCAACATTGTGCGCCATTGTGTCAGAGCACCTGTTATTCCAGCTGAAGTGGGTTAGTCTTAACCTCAGGAGTGTGTCACCACCCACCTGCCAAGTAATTAGGACTGAGAAATGTCGTCCCATAAGCTTTAACTTTCATCACATCAGCTGCTTGCAAAAATATCTAATATTAAAATATCTATATTGAGCATGCAACAATATATGAGGGCCCAATACACTCCCATGTGGCAATCCCTTGAATCTGGTGCCTAAATCTGATTATGTTTTCATGTGACTGATTTTGCCAGATTTTGGAGTCAAAACTCAATTGAGTGACTAATAGTAATTCTTCTGTATTACATTGTATATTCTTATAATATGAATGAAATCCAATTATTGCTGTACTATATTTCAAAATCAAGTTTAGTGGCAGAAACAGAACCACTTCAAATAACCATGCAAATAACATTATTTAAATGCTTTAAAAACAAAAAAATGTTCCAAAAACATTATATAAATGATATGAATTACAAAGGTCAAACTTGAGCACCAGCCAATGAAATGTCTGAAAAATGTTACGTTTCCTAAATATCGACCAATTTAAATGAACTGCAATATATGAGTCAACCTGTTAATGATTGGTTCTTAATGATCTTGTTGTTCTGCTGTTGTCAGGTCGTTTTACTATACAGAACGTTGTACCGCAACCTGATGGTGACAGTTCAAAGGTCAAGGTGAAAGTGCGTGTGAACGTGCACGGGATCTTCAGCGTGTCCAGTGCTTCACTTATAGAGAAGCAAAAAGGAGAGGCAGACGAGGTGCAGATGGACACAGAACCTACTGTACAGAACGAAGGCCGGCCTGAAGATCAGGTAGAGACATACGTACATGAACAACTTACTTGCAAAACAACATACAGCCAGTTATATCAAGAAACGTGATGCATTCTTCCGTTCAGTGGTGCTCCGCTTGAAAAATAATTTACATAACAAGCAGATGTTTAAGCACTGAGCTTTTTCAGTTTATCTTTGGAGTGTGACGTTATTTGTGACGTTTGTTCGTGTGAGTGTGATGCTATTTTTACATCCTTTTTCATAGAATAAAATGCAGGTGGATCAGGAAGGGCAAGGAGAACCCAGCACTGATGAGGAAAGAATGAATAACTCTGGCAGTAAGGTACAATATATCTCAGAAATACCGTGTGTAAAAAAATAAAAGAAATGCCTTTGGACCAGTGTTTACATCTTCAAAATGGTCTGTAGGTGGAAAATTCAATATCAGCCTGATATTGTTAACAATGTTACCTGATAGTTCTGTATTTGCCTTTTTTTTCTTAAGGATGGTGCTTCTGATAAGCAAGAGCAAGGTGCAAGTGGTAGCAAACCCAAAACAAAAGTAAAGAGTGTTGATCTGCCCATCTTGGCCAGCACCACCAGACAGCTAGATAAAGATGTGCTCAATCATTTCGTTGAATATGAGGTGAGTCTAAGCTTTTTACTTCGATTTCAGTCTGCCTCAGATCCCTTGAGTATAGTCAGACGGCTGGGGATTCATTTAACACTTCAAAGTAGTTCTCTTTAATGTGCATCCACGCGATGCATTTTGATGCCGGTTCCGGGGTAGAATGTATTTTAGATATACTTTGCAATTCAAGTTGTACTGAATATGTTGTGAGCAAACACGAATTGCAATAAACAATATAACAAATTGTTAACAATTGTATTATAAAACACACCAAAACATTATAATCAGCAAATTTAATCTCATTTTGGCAAGTCTTACTATTACTATGTACTATTACAATTGTCACGGCAGCCAATGTCCAGTAGAATTATTGTTTCTCACGGTATCTTACAATGGGCTTGTTGCTGAAATGAAGTGATGGATTTAGCGTTTGCCCTAAATATCCATGACCGAGCTTAATTCAGGCCCTAGGGAAAATATATTTGTAGATCATTACGTCAGTGTGAATGACAATACAGATCATGTCCCTCACTCATATTTAAGATGTAATGATGAAGTCTGGATAATAATGGCACAACCTTGTTCTATTGTTAAGCCTTTTGTCATAAGTAGAAGAAAAACATGTCTGGCTGCCGTTGTTTATCTCTGTTGGGGGTTGTATGTAATGACTTCCATGGTGATTGTTCGCTTGTTTTGCTAGTTGTTTAGTCATGAATGTGTTTTATTACTTTTAGAAGTTGCTTGTAAGAATGTTAATAGCTGTAAATTATAATGTTAATGAAGGATGTTGGTAGATGAGTATATCATTACAATAATGTAGTTTCTGAATGCATTTTATTGTATTCTGTCTTTCAGAAAAAAATGATCATTCAGGACAAGCTGGAAAAGGAGAGGAACGATGCTAAAAATGGCGTAGAAGAATATGTTTATGACTTGAGAGACAAACTGTGTGGCATCTATGAGAAATTTGTCACTGAACATGTGAGAACATAATCTCTTTGTTGTCTGTACAGCGGTTGCTCTCAGAGATACCACTGGGGATTTTACTGTTTTTAATCTTGAAAATAATCTATCCCAAAACTGCCATTCTCAATTCAACTGCCATTCAGCAAATTTAATAGAAAAGCCGTATTATTAATTGATGTACTGTATCTTAGTTATTTTTTATTTCACAATCAGCACTGTTTTGTGTGAATGTGATTTCAGGAAAGCAATCGACTCATCCTAATGCTGGAAGACACAGAGAACTGGCTGTATGAAGAAGGAGAAGACCAGGAGAAAGAGGTCTATCAGGACAAATTGTCTGAACTCAAAGTAGGTATTTTTAGGGCTGTTAACAGATTATTAGGTTTGTATGTCTGTGTACCATTTTGTTTTCATAAATACATACACATTTCTTTAATATGTACAGTACATGTATGTGTCAGTGTATTTGTTTTTTAAATACAAAATACAAAAGCACAGTACACAAAAACTTTTATCCTGGATGCCATTAATCGTTTAACACTCCTAGTCTGAAGTGATCATATGTAAAAATATCAAAGAATGCATATTTATAGATTCTCAATTTTTACACATTTCATGAGAATGATATATAGTTTGTCTTTCAGTGGAACTAGTAGAACCAGAGAGAATGGCAAAAACACTGACTGTTTATCCCAGTAGTGGGGACAAATCAGTTTGAGGTGGGACTGTCTGTTTTGCAAACCGGTGGCAGACTAGGGAGTGTTCTCAATAACTATCATTACTTTTGCGAATCTCCCTGTACTTTTAGTGGCATCAATGTTCTGTTTTCTGTCCCGGAGCTTGCAGTCAATAGATTCAGTTTGTCCCACTAATAGCCAATTTACAAAATGTACATGAGCCGTTTGTTACAGCAGGATGTTGTGTTTGGGTTTTGTAGAAGTTTGGTGAGCCCATTGAAGAACGGTACAGAGAGCATGAGGGCAGACCCAGAGCGTTTGATGAGCTAGGCAAGAAAATACAGCTATTTATGAAGACTGCGGATGCCTATAAACAGAAGGTAAGCTGTAAGATATAAATAGAATAATCTTACTGTGGAGTCAACTGGTAAACTAACACTAGCGACATGCAAGCCACAACACCAACAGAAAGCCACACATCTTTGCCAATGCATATCTTGATCAAATATATTGCTTATATATTGCAAAAGGACTATGCGTTGCAAGTCCTTTTAGATATAAGCATCTGCCAAATTCATAAATGCTTTATTTTATTACTTGAAATTGATTTTCAGACCTAGTCTACAAATGTGGACCACAGTTCTTGCTTAGAAGGGAAATCCTCCAATGCACTCATGTGATAAATTTAAAAAGCCTTTAATTACAATGGGATATATATTATACAAGTGTAGATTACGCGTTTTGGCTTACACAGCCTTCTTCAGGATACATATCCATTGTGCAAACAGCTCTACTTAAGCTCTACTATCAGTGGGAGTGGCTAACACTATACCCCTTGAACAAAAAAGGAAAAACAAGAGGCAATAATATAAAAACATGTCTACTTGGCATGTTTCATGTCTTGCAACTGAAATTTGAAATCAATATCTGATCTGATCAATATCCGTTTCAATCTTTGAAATTGGCAGTTTGGAATATTCTGTTTTAAGTATGGTATCATGATCGGTTCATTTCCTAAAAATCGAGGTGTCTACATCACCATTAGTATCCTTAGTTATTTTGAGATAAAGGAAATTGATTTTGGACCTCGTGTACTCAAGGCTCAGATTGCGATTTATACCAATTCTGACTCGGAACCAAACTAGTTCTTGCTTGTTGTGTATTTAGGACCCAAAGTGTGCCGCTCAGCCTCCTTTTTACAGATATTAATAAGCTTATTTGGAATAATAACTTTACACAGCTTTACTGGCCTAATTACTTTCACAACTTCATCTGAAAGCTATTTAGCGAACCATGTTATGTCTGCTAGTATCCTCAGGGAACATGTGCACAGAGATGATGGTTTTTTCAATTTTGCGGGTCATTGTCTGTGAGAATAAATGTGTGATTTATGATCATCTTGATCATCATCTGTCTTGTTGTTAAAAGAACAGTTTTCCTTAAAATGAGACATTCTGTCATCATTTATTCACTCCAAGTTATTCCAAAAAATTATGCTTTTCTTTCTTGTGTGGAAGACGAATACGAAAGATGTTTGAATGCATCAAACAGTTCTTGGTCACCCCTGACTACCATAGTATAAAAATGTATTTGTAAATATCTTTGTTCTGTAATGCACTTATAGTAGAGGTATAACGTGTACAAGGGAGTTGAGATACATGAACCACATCTTTGACATTTGACCAACAGGATGAGCGCTACCAGCATTTGAGCGCTGAGGAGATTGGTGTCGTTGAGAAGAGTGTAAATGAAGCCCTAGCCTGGATGAATGCAAAGATGAACGCCCAGAGCAAACTCACAATTGCTCAAGACCCAGCAGTCAAAGTAGCAGACGTCATTCAAAAGATTCAGGTTTGTACCGCTTTCTTAGTCAAAACAGCCAAAACAGAATCTTACCATGATAGTTGTCCCATTAGAATGATCACTTTCATAACGAATAACTCTAATGTGCATGAAAACATGTCCATACAAAACCCTGAAATTATATTTTACATCATATAATGAAATATGCCAATTATTTGAAATGCATCCATATATACTGCATATCAATCCATCTGACCTGTGTTGAATTACAGGAGTTAGAGGAGGTTTGCAATCCTGTGCTCACCCGACCCAAACCCAGAACCGAGGAGCCCATAGAAGAGGGAGACAAAAACAATGGGGCACACAATGGCCCTGCTGCACAACAAGGTGCTGAAAGCAAAGGCAATCAGCAGACGAAACCTCCGTCTGGAGAGATGGAGGTGGACTGAGCCCTTCCACTCTGAACCCGCTGCCATTCTCACTTAAGCCACTATTAAACCTTTTCAACTCACACTGAATTAATAGCTGGAACCATTCTCTTTGTGTCAATCACTCAGTTGGCTGTATTCGTGCATCTGTTTGTTGAAGTCTGCTGTTCTGTTGGTTTTCTCTTGTACCTATTAAGGGGTCGGATGAGGCTATCCTTTGAATGTTATAGCTATTTTCTGGAGTCAGTATGGGATTGGACGTCCATGATGGATCATATGAAGTACTGTAGATGTAGTTCAGTAGCTGAAACAACACAGCCGCTCTTAACAATCTCGTATCCCTGAAGTAATGTGATACTTGCATACTGGGAGACCCAAAGTCATTCTCAAGAGGTCAATCATTTGTGCAAGAGGCACAGAAACTTGTTATGGGAAACATGAATTAAAATAATGTTTGATCAATCCTTAAGGTTGAGGAAAACAAGCAAATATGTATGCAATATACGTATATAAATATATATTTGTATTTAACATGAAAATGTCCAAAGGACGTGTTGTCTAGAGCCTGTAAATATTATTTTAGTAATTTGAATTTATGGGTGCTTAGATATAGGTACACTCCTATTGTTGACATTGCAACGCTTTTAGCTCCGTAGTTTCATATGAAAGTAGAATGTACTGAGCGGTTCATTACCTTTTTTCCAGTTTTCATGCAGTCCCATAAAAGTCTTAAGGTTTGATGATCACAAATAATAAATCATGCCTTTATGACTAAATGTGTGTTTACTGCCCTGACTAAATAAGTTTTTACATCAAACATTTTATTATATTATTTTATTACCTCAATTACTATTACTAGTACATATATATATTTACAATTCGTGGGGAGATACAATACAATTGTAAATAATACATAATTAAATAAAACAAAAGAAAAATAATTTTACAAAATGAATAAACAATGCATCTTTCTTCATTAAAGCGTAATATAAGTTCGGCAGAATACATTTTTCAAAATTAATGCAAAAATAGCTTTAAAACAATATTTAATATACATAACTTTGGCTTTCTGTATGAAAAGTGTTGTTCCAAAAATGCATTTATTTCATAAACTTAAAAAATATAAGGACGCCAGAAACACAACAAAAAAATATTATGATGATTCCCTTATATTTTTTGTAGTATAAACTCACATTTTACTCAAATATCATCGATATCCCACCGCGTTACTGTGTGATTTTTGAGGTCGGATAAATGAGCGTGCCGAAAGGAATTTTCAATTGGGCGCGAAAGCTGCCTGTTCCACTTCAGATCAAACGCTATTAGCCAACATCTAATAGTTTTTGTATCGAAGATTTTAAATATGAAACCAAGAATCTAAATTTGATTTATAAAGTTACTAATGACTATTTTTAATTTAAATCTACGTGAATCTAATGTGTTAATCTAATCTAAAGTCACCAGGCGGTAGCGTCGCCAACAGCTTGATGGCAGACCATACAGCTAAAATTGTCCGCTGCCTCTATTTACATTTACATTTAGTCATTTAGCAGACGCTTTTATCCAACAAAGAATTCAGGGAGCAATAAGCGATATGTCATAAAAGAGCAATAGGTGCTAAAACAAAGTTACTAGTTTCAACAAAAGCCAGACCACTACCTGTTGAGAGAAAGAGAGAGGGTTAGTGTACATTACGTTTTTTTTATTTGTCTGTCAAGTATTCACAGAGGTTGTGAGAGATGTGGTTGAGGAAGAATGTTCCAACAGGAAGGAGTTGTGAAGGAGAATGAGAGAAAGCGATTTAACTAAATATCACTTAAGAGGATTATTAGTTTTGATATCAGTTCACAATGAGCAATCGTTGGTCAGATGAATCTATTAGTTTCGAGACTAATCATTTTGACTGAGGTCAGAGGTCCATAACTACACAGCCTCGCTGTATGTTTTGCTTTAACGTGCCTGTGTACTTTTGACTCGATTGTTTTTCCCTATTGTGCAAATTACTTTACAATAAAATTGGTTTTGTATCATATTTTATTTGATTAAAAATGAAAATAATCACATCAGATTACCTAAACCATATACATACATTTAAATTAAAAATATCATATTGCGTGGAACAAATGACTCTATAATATCACTTACAACTGCACTAGGGTTTTATAAATTCAAAATAATTTTCTTTCCTGGTGGCATGATAGAATAGCAACATGCCATACTGTAAAACGCATTTCTTCCCTTTTATGATTTAGTATATGTAAACAAAAGCATGCAGAAAAAGACTGAAATACTAAAACATATCGACAGGCGCTTCTAGAGGAGTAAGAGCTATTTAGCGATCATTTATTATTAAGCAATTTAACCCAAACAACAGACTTATCTGATAAAAATGTATTTGGTTTTTAAGGGCTTATGATCACAAATTCACAATGTTGAGACCTTTGCATTACACACCTTATCGCGATCGTTTTCCTGTTTAAAATAAATGACGTATGTGTGAGGTTAACGCTGATTGGTCAACTCAGTAGGGAAGAAAGAGCACCAATGAGAAACCTTTCGATACGCCTATTTCTCCAACCTGCAGCGACCCCTGCTTGTGACTTTTACTTTGACAATCACTGTCTGGTTCCGTGTTGTTCGTCATCTGATCACCCATTGGTCAGTTTGCGTAGTGACGCCGTCTACGTCATGATGAGTTGTAACGGGCGGACTTTTTCAAAATGGAGGAAAGGCAAACATTTTGGAGGGGAAAACAATTACACAGATTAAATGTATTTTTACACGCCATGCTCAAGTCAAAACGCCGCTTATCTACGGGAAAATAAACACATTGTTGGATTTATTTTACGAATCGTCGCGCTGAAGGAATTATGAAGTAAAAATGAGCGTTTCCATCGGGGATAAGATTGAGGTAAGTTAAGCGGCTCGAGAGCTATCCAGCCTTAAACGTTTTTCGGTTTTCGTGAGTTTGTTTTAAGTTCTGAATACTAGCTAACGTAATTTCCCGCGTCTTACTTTCGTTGTTTATTTGTTATTCCTAAACACGTTAGCTAGAAACTCGTCCTATTGTTCTGTAAGGCCAACATGCATGACACAGTTCGATTAAATCCGTTAAATTGCTAATGTGCCTCCGACACGTTTTACCACTCGCCGTCTGTTCATCCATCTGCGGTACATTTAGTGCTGCAAAGGTGTTTTGGGAATCGCGAGCATGGAGACGGTTGCTATGCGACTGGCGGTGGCGTCAGCGTCAGGTAGAGTAGCGGGAGGAGAGCGGGAGAGTGATGAACAGATGTCACTGTCAGATGCAGGTAACTAGTGACGCGTCAACAAAGAGTGCACACTGTGCCCAACGGGCTGCTATTGTGGGTTTATCCGTGATCGCAACACTGTATGCAAGATGTTGGACATTATTCACTCATTCCTACTAAATCTTACAACTGAAGAAAAGGTTCCGCAAGATGACAGGATTTTAACGTCCTCTGTGGATCTTAACATTGAGGTAACGTTAAGAGTTGAGAGTTAAGAGCTGAGATTTGGGTACAAAGAAACCCTCAACGGGACAAGATTGATCCCAGGGGACGGGCTGAGGTCTTGAATTGATCTTGTTTTTTATGTGTGTGTTATTCTGCCCTCTAATTCAGAATGCCTTCTTTTGATATTGCAGGACTTTAAAGTTCTCACCCTGCTGGGTAAAGGCTCTTTTGCATGTGTTTACAAAGCAAAATCTGTAAACACGGGCTTAGAGGTGGCAATCAAAATGGTAAGAACACGCTATTCAATCTTTTGCATAACAAGCCAGTAGGTTACCAGTGCTGTGGTCGAGGAGCATCTGTTCAAAACCGTTCAGTCAGTGTGTCGCATGTGTACTTGCAGATTGACAAGAAGGCCATGCACAAAGCTGGCATGGTACAGAGAGTCATTAATGAGGTGGAGATTCAGTGTCGGCTAAAGCATCCATCGGTTCTTGAGGTGAGTCCCTACCCTTTTCACAGACAATTACAGTTCTACAGTTTAAATCAAAGTCTTATGTTATCAGTTTATTCAACTTTGGTAGCACAGATAAACATATATACTGCCAATATCAATGAAAATATAAAAATATGGAATAATACTGGAAATGGATAAAAAAAAGAAAATAAATAAAGATGGATTAAAGCAGACTTTTGCTTCTGGGTTAGTTTGGTATAGCGAGAGATGGACCAGAGAAAAGTCTATATGCAGCATTAATATAAAAACAATTACTCATAAATGTGATATTGTGCGTACAGAATATATTTTTATTTCGTAGCTATTGAATAAACCTGTTATTTTCACTCTCTCACTCAAGCTGTACAATTACTTTGAGGACAGTAACTATGTGTATTTGGTACTGGAGATGTGTCACAACGGAGAGATGAGCCGCTATCTGAAAGACAGGAGAAAACCTTTTACAGAAGAAGAAGGTGAGTTTCAGCTTTATCTCTTACATTAGGGGTCTTCACAATACAATACAATACAATACAACTTTATTATCAACCCAGGTGGAAATTTGTCTTTGACCACACCAACAGCACAGTTTCATACACAACATAATCAACATAACACAACTAACACAAAATAAACAAATTTATAAAAAAAAGTAGAATACCCCCTCAAATAAAACATAACATTTAAGTACTCCACCATTCTGATTCAAATAGCCGATTACTGTAGGTACGTATGACCTTTTTTAAATGTTCTTCCTTGCTCTAGGCACAACATAGCACCTACCAGATGGCAGAAAAACAAACTGGTCATTCAATGGATGGGCAGCATCTTTTAGAATGCCCTCAGCCTTCCCAACACACATTATAGTATATATTATAGTAAACCGAATGATGGATTTTAATCCTGGTGTAATAACATGCATATAGTACAATTCAAATGTATTTATATGACATGTTTTATGATATATACATTGAGGTTATTTTTTCATTTGATGCTGTATATGTTTTTGAACACTTTTGGACAATTCCCTTACACATTCATCACTTTTTTTGCTGCACAGGTTTGACCCCTTTAGAAATTCTAATCTGAAAACATTGCTAAATTTGTTTGTTGCTAATGATGTGTTTGAAACTTGATATTGAGTGTTTTAATATTTGTTTATATGTTGACTTTTTGTTTTGTCAACAGCGAGGCATTTCATGCTTCAGATTGTAAAGGGCATGCTGTACTTGCACACGCATGGCATCATGCACAGGGATCTGACCTTGTCCAACCTCCTGCTCACTAGCAGCATTAACATTAAGATCGGAGACTTTGGCTTAGCAACACAGCTAAAGATTCCCAGTGAGAAGCACTTCACCATGTGCGGCACACCAAATTACATTTCCCCCGAGGTGGCCACACGCAGCGCTCATGGCCTGGAGTCGGATGTTTGGTCACTGGGATGCATGTTCTACGCGTTCCTTACGGGCAGACCACCCTTTGACACGGACACTGTGAAACACACTTTGAACAAGGTTGTTCTAGGAGAGTATCAGATGCCCATGCACATATCGCCAGAAGCTCAGGATCTTATTCAACAGCTATTACAAAAGAATCCCACCCTCAGGCCAAGTCTCTCTGCAGTACTTGACCATCCCTTTATGACTCAAACCGGGACCACTGCAAATAAGGACTCTGGGAACAGCGACGGAGGGTCTATAGACAGCGGAATAGCCACCATATCCACAACCTCCAACATCACAAACAGCAGCGGCAGCAGCCGACTTCAGAGGAAGACGCGGCAGGTGATTGGACAGCCCTTGCCCAATCGCATGGCACCGATCCCCAGCCACTCCCATCACTCCACCAGCTCCAGTTTTAAAAGTGGCCAAGACTGGCAGCCTAATTCACAAGAAGACTTTTCTAGGATAGGAGGCAGGCGAGTTCCCCTCGGCGCTGACAGCGGAAGGCCTCATTCTCGCTACCTGAGACGGGCTCATTCATCCGACCGATCCGGTGCTGGGTTCAGCCACAATCAACAGGTGGCCGAGCTGGAGAGATGCCACTCAGATGAGTTGCTTTCAGGGTCTGGGCGCTTGTTCCCATCAACCTCCAGTTATAGAGAAATGCCGCATAGCTACTCTGAGCAAGGACGTCTCCCCTCTCCCCCTGTAAAACAGCCTGCAAAGTAAGAGGCAGAGTCTGGAATGTTAGCATATTTTAGTTTTATTATTATATAGTTTTATATTTTCATGTTTTCTGGTTATATTCAGTGATTTTCTTTTTCAGTTCAGGCTCTTTTGTGAGACCTGTGAGACCCCAGATGTCCGACTCTCAAACACCGCCCTGGTTTAGCAATGATGGTATAACATTGTTTTTATACAGTCTCTCAGTTTTATAGACGCCTGGTTTGCATAAAAAAATTATTCTGTCATGATTACTAACCCCAATGCCATTCCAAACCAAAATGACGTTATTTCTGTATTTGGTGGAACACAAAAGATATTCAATATAGTCATTATATGAATTAATAACTTTAGAAAGTTACGAAATATTAACTCTTCATAATCAGTTTCGGCAGATATCCCTCTGGATAAACGGTATTGGTGGAGAAATCTAGATTTCTGTGCATCTTATTTTAATATAATAAAAAAATGCACAAAAGGTCATTTGATTTAGGTGAAAGATTGACCAAATTATAATTCTGAAATAAAATAAAATATAATGCCTACTGCCAAAATTCTAACATTATATAACCATAAAATAAACAGTAAATAAAGATGTGTATGGAAACATTTAAAGCCTTATTTTGAATTTGTTTTTACTTCAAGGGCCTTTCAAGAGGCCAGCAGATCTGAGCAGTCACAGCAGCAGCGGGAGTTTTCATGCGGGACGGGGGCAAGGTGGGACACAAACCTCCTGCGGTGAGAAAACCAGTTGCGTTTACTCTCAGCAGCACCCCAAGCTGTTCCCTCACACCAACCCTGGGCCCTGCAGAGAGGACAGGTTCGGATCAGGGCACCCAATAGAGCCTCAGAGCTACTCGGACCAACAGTTTCCCGGTCTGCCTCTCTCCAAAGGCAAAGCAAACACAGAGAAGGAAAAAACATCCCGTAAGAAGAACTTTCCACCGCTCTGTGCGGCCAGGCTCAAGCCTATTAGACAGAAGACTAAAAACGCTGTGGTAAGCATTACATTTCAGTCTGTCTTTCACATCATCGTAGATTTCAAGTATGTAGAATGATGGATACAGTAAGTGTTTTCTTGTTAGGTCAGTATCTTGGACACAGGGGAGGTGTGTATGGAGTTGCTGAAGGGACAAGGAGCCCAGGAGAGGGTCAAAGAAGTGCTGAGGATCTCCTGTGATGGATCCATGGTGAGGGATCGTAATACAGTCATTCATGTGTGAAAACTACAAAAATCATCAAATATATACAAACAAGCTTGTTCTTAAAACAGTCCAACATGGAAGTTAATATGCTCTTTCCACCTTGTGCTTAGGTGACTGTGTATCAGCCTAATGAAGGTAAAGGCTTTCCTGTTTTGGACCATCCCCCTTCCCCACCTGAAGACATTCTCATCTGTAGCTTTGAGGATTTACCAGGTGACATAAACCAAGATATTAATAATCAAAGCAATTGATTTGATATAATATGATATATTCAGGTCATAAGAGCGTTACAGTTATACACAACATTTGTTTCCCACAGAAAAATTCTGGAAGAAGTATCAATATGCTACCAAGTTTGTCCAGTTGGTGAAATCAAAGACTCCCAAAGTCACCTTGTACACAAAGTTTGCCAAGTGTATGTTGATGGAGAACTCTCCTAACGCAGACATAGAAGTGTGCTTTTATGACGGTGAGCGGCGCGGATAAATTATGTGAAAATCTTTTTTACATAAACTTTTATGCCCGAACTATATTGAAAGTGCCAGAGTGTACTTTTTTGGAGATTTACAGAAAATGATGTGGCTTACATGCAGTTGTCTTGTCACAAGTTAAACTGGGAGGGAAGATTAACACTTGACACAAGTATAAAAATGAATTTTGTCTTTTGGGACTAGGTGCAAAAACTCATAAGACGAGCGAGCAGATGCGCGTGGTGGAGAAGAGTGGGAAGTCATACACGGTGAAGGGTGATGTTGGGCTGACTGGACTAAATCCTGAGTGCAGACTATACATGGAGCTTTCTGAAGAGGTACTGCATTACTGCTTCAGTTCCAATGCTTTCAAAGCTGGTTTCTGCCTTTTGATAAAGTACAATATAAAGTGTACATATTTATACTAGGCCTGTGATAATAATGCTGAGATATTTGTCTCTCTCAGGGGCATCGAATGTGTCTGTCTTTGGAAGCGGCGATAATAGCTGAGGAGCAACGTTGCTCTAAAAGCACTCCATTCTTTCCCATCACTATCGGCAGGTGAGCTTTGGGTTAAGACATTTAGGACCTTTTAGATTCTTCATGTTTTACATTTTCCTGTTAACTAAGTGCATTTCCTTCATTAGTTAATTAGATTCAATTTCTTTATGCAAATCATAATTTATGGCTTTTAATTTGGACACCAGATGTGATCTAGGCATGTTATCAAGATTTAACCATTACACTTTAGGTCTTGACTGTGTATTTGTGACATGTTTGTGTGTGTGTGTGTGTTTGTCCGCCATCAGGAGACCCACCGCCAATCCTGCTTCACCAGCTCCTCAGCCTCAGTGTTCATCTGCCGCAAGCCCAGTGGCACCTGCCGAGGTCGCTCAGGTGTGCCTGAGTCCACCACAGCCCCCACACATTACGCCATCAGTACGTCATGCAATGCAACTTTCTCTTATTTTATCACACTCAGAAATGTTATCAACACTAACTGATTTGTTATTAACTCTAGATGATTTCTTACACTGGATCAGACTTCACCACAGCCAGTATGGCTAAAGGCAGCTCACCCCAGTCAGCAAAAGATGAACGCACAATTAACACAGGAAAGGTGCTCAAGTCCATTTTTGTACCAAACGTTGGATGGGCATCGCAGGTAGTTATTTAATTTCTTCTTATTGACGTAATATAAATAAATATAAAAAGCAAACACTGCTGATTTTAATTTCTTGTTTGTGTTTTAGCTTACAAGTGGTGAGGTTTGGGTCCAGTTTAATGATGGGTCTCAGCTAATGGTTCAAGCTGGCGTCTCCTGCATCACTTTTACTTCCTCTGATGGACGTATCACCAGGTACAAACTTTCATCTAGAAATGATTTCACAACATGAAAAATAATAGAGGGCGACATGAAAATCGTCGTAAAAATATTGGAAATTATAATATTTTAATATAACCTGTTTCTTCTCAGGTATAAAGAGAATGAAAAGTTACCAGAGCTGGTCAAAGAGAAGCTGCATTGTCTCTCCACCATCCTGGGACTCCTGGCCAGCCCTGCTGTCAGACGCTGAGAAATAACAAATCACATCGCGCCAAACAAACGCAGAGTTCACTTGACCTTAGCACTTGTTTTTTATGTCACATTAGACTAATGAAAATGAGTGTTTGTAAATACCTTTTTTAGCCTTTGTACATATAGTCCCAAAGATTATGAAAATTATATATTTTTTATGTTGTACATAATGGGTTTCCTGTATTTGTCTTGTGTATTTAGATGGGCGTGGTGCCTTTTTTTCTACCAGTCGAGTTGTGTCCTTTGCTTTACAATGAAATGTTAGATATACAAACATTAAACATCTGCTGCCTGGTGTATAAACTGGCCCGCTGGTTTTTGTCTGTGCTTTATTTAGTACTTGATGACCGGTCTTAATAGTTGAACTGGTAACAATGTTTTTACAAAATTTATTTTGTATTAACATTGATACTTTAGGACTGATAATATGTAATGCTACAATATTGTGACAATAAAGTGTAACCCCCCTCTACGTTCTAGCAGCCTACTATAATGTTGAAAAGCATTATGTACACTTGGAAGAGGAAGTGCAATTTTAAGTACACAATATATTGATGAAATTGGTTGGATTAGATTTGATCACACGATTTTAATAAAAAACGAATTTTCATGTACCTGGTGGCGTTTCTTTGCTGTATAAATGTTATGGCGATTAAGTCAAGTTATGAAAAAACGTAAGTTTGAAGTCGTTCATTTAGATGCCAAGCTAAAAACTAATATTATTATTTAATTATAAATAAAACTACTCAACAGTTATTACATATTTGTATGTATTCGGTATTATTGTATAAATAAATAAATAAAAAGGACTGATTTTGAAAATGTAATAGAGTTAAAGTAAGATATTTGACTTTGAATTATTACATATTATATTGTATACATATTCGGAAGTTAAGGACCACATAACGTTTGTTTAGGTGGTTGCGGTCTGTATTTTTTTACCAAGTCTTTAGACAATATGTGTTTGTTCAGCATATCCAGTTAGAACTGTAACATTTTGTAAACCACAACAACCAGTTATCTTTCATACAAGACATTTGACATTTATAAAAGCTATCCACGAAGGTCCCGAGTTAACTGCGTTACACTGGCGTCCTCTAGCGGTCAAGGTTAAGCAGCGACGTCACTACAGTGATCTCAGCAGCGCGGCGCCGAACACCACAAACCGCCTGTCATTGCTTTAAGAGCGCCACTGCCCCCCCCCCCCCACACACACACACGTTATCCGGACTGAACTGAGCCCAGCCCCACCTCTGGATTGAGATCAGATCGCATTCAACCCATCCGATCATCATCAGAGCACCTTAAACTCGCAGTCTCAGCGACAGACTAGACAGCCACACGAGACATGGAGACCAGACTGCCCTCCAGCTAGCTAACTGCTATCTAATCGGAGCCCGAAAAATGCACTAGACAGGTATTTATACCACTCCGTCTTTCTTACAAAAGTGTCGACCGGGAATAAAACACAAGTATGAGATTTCTGACAAGCATCAGTTCGACTTGAGATGATGTGAATGTGAAAGTAGGTGGAATGCTAGCTTGTTTGTGCTGCCGTTGAATGAGCGGTTTATGGCGGATTTCAGTAGTCTTCTCGAGCAGATAAATGGGATGTGTCTCAACACCAGGTCAGCTGCCTTCCTGGACGGCATTTCTGGACGTAACAGGCGCTTTCCTCCGCTGCACGAACGTTCACGTAAACACGCATGTAAAGCGTCAAGCGTTCAACTCCAACCTCGTGTCGCGAACTTCGAGGAATAAGACAAAATATGGTCAAGCAGGCAGCTCGCTTGGTTTTGAGACACAGTCATGGAGATTTTCAGCATCACTTTGGAGAGGACCTGTTCTCCGCTGGCTTATTTCAGCATCTCTTTATTCTCCTTCTACTCTTTGAGAGGTTAATAGTCTGCAAACCACGTACTTGAGTAAAACTAGAGATACCCAAGGAAAAATATTACTCAAGTAAAAGAAGAAGTGCTGCCTTTAAACTTTCATTTGAGTAAAAGTACAAAAGTATTTGCCTTCAAATGTACTCAAGTATCCAAGTACTATGATTTGTTTTTATGGCTTTAATGTCCTGTTATCATTTTCGTCACAGGACTCTTGCTTAACTCAGTCTATGTGAAGACTCTCATGTCACTCTTGGCACACAATTCTATTAATAAAATTACATTCATTAGTCAGATAGACACTGATGTCTATTAAAATTTTCATAAGCCCAAAACCTTGAAGCCAAACAATTTCCTTTAGAACAAAATGAAATAACAGGACTTGAGAGCAGTTTCGGTTTAACATTTATTTGTAACAGTGATCCAAGTTTTTATTTAAACTTAAACTTGCAATGGAACAAAAGGATCGTAAAAACAAATATGAACTAATCTAAGTGGATTCACTGAACCGTATTACAGCACATTCTCGCTAAGTAATTACACATTTCTCCAACTTGAATTCTTGAAGGCATAACCAAAGGATTGTTGGTTATGTAAGTATCTAGCGCATCTTCATTCTTGATAAATGAGACCGGTGTATTCCTCCTCTCTCATTCTTTTCATTTATTAATTAATTAATTATATGTTCGTGCTAAGTAGATAACGTTACCAAGGCGACAACAGGGGCAAAACAAGTTTAAACAAAGCGCGCAATATACTGTGATTGATGGCTTGTTTTACCAGTCAAGCTTTTACTGACTTCTAAATAAAAAGGAACGACTGATTTTGAAAATGTAGTAGAGTTAAAGTAAGATATTTGAAATGTAGTGGAGTTAAAGTCTCCCAAAATTGAAATACTTGAGTAAAGTACAGATACACAAAAAAATACTTAAGTACAGTAAAGAATTACATTTACTTCGTTACTGTCCACCACTGACAGTCTGGTATTTAATAGACTGATCATCCGCTTTGATTTAAGCTCCTCAGGAGTTGTGTAAGAAGACCGTTTCCTGTTTTCTGGAGTGACATTTGCTGTCACATCTGGCCATCGGCGGTTGAAGATGCAGACCTTCCTGAGAGGCAGACGAGTGGGCTACTGGCTCAGCGAGAAGAAGATGAAGAAACTCAATTTCTTGGCGTTTGCGGAGATGTGCAGGTGAGACTGTAGATGTTTCTGTGTTTTGGATGTTTTCCTGCGAGTTGCTTGTTGCCGTGGGGTTGTTTCTGCACTTGTGGTCAGCAGATCATCTAAAGACAACACGTTTCGGGGTCTTTTCTTTGTTCTGACACTAGTGCTCGTGTTGAACCTCATTTCAGAGGATTTTGAAGGGTAAGAGAGATCCAGGAAGAGGTCGTGAAAACCTGTGTGCAAGAAGAACTCTCGCAAAGACACGCCTAAGATATAGTGGTTGTCCTTCCTAATTGCAGAAATTGATGTTTAGGTCTTAAGTAAATCTGTTTTTTATTTAAACAAATTCATGTTTCTGTTTGGTTAGTATTTGAGCAAACGCTTGACAAGAAGTGCCTTCATATGTGCAGATGTTAAGGCGGTACATATTAAATGCCCCCCCTTTTTTAAACGCACTAATAGCATTTAGTTGACCTCACAGCCCGGAATTTGATGACCAGAGCCGTTGAGAGAGAGAGTCGGGACAACGGATGTTAAATTTTTTCCCATGTCACTTGATTCTTGGAGTCTTCAGATAGTTCCAAGTAACGTTTTCTCTCGTCTTCTCTCTTCGTCACGCGTAGCTAGTAACTTCAGGGAACTATTGAGAGGCTCCATAAACCACTGTTGCTGTGAAAACTGTTCCATTGGAGTCAATGGAGTTGACGCAACTCTCTCTCTCTCAATGGCTCTGCCGATGACAAGCTGAAGTGCAGTATGATGTCATAAAAATAATTTATCCATATTGGACATTTTGAATGCTTATCTTGTTGAATCTTTTGCATTTTGTCAGTGTTTTAAAGCACACACGCTTATAAACATCGCTAAAGCTAACATATTCCTACTAAAAGCCCAAAAAACTATTTTGATTTAAAGTGACAGTTCACCCAAAAACGAAAAGTCTGTCGTCATTTACTCATGCTCTTGTCCTTTTAACCCTGCATGGCTTTCTTTCTTCTGCCGAACACAAAATTAGATATTGGAAAAAGAATGTTGGTAACCAAAAACCGTTGGTCCCCATTGACTTCTATTCTATGTACACAAAACCAGTTCAAATCAATGGGGATCAATGGTTTTGTTTTACCAACATTCTTCAAAATATCTTCTTTTCTGTTCTGAAAGAAACCCCAAAAAAGAAAGTCATACAGGTTAATGTTCGGAGGTAAATGCTGAAAGAGTGTTCATTTTGGGGTGAACTATACCTTTAAGGAGGACTTTAACTCTATTCAGTTTTGACACTTTCGGGTGTAATTCTCTTGGGCCTTTTTTATTATATATATTTTTCCTTCAAAATATTTGATTTAGTGAAAGTTTCTTAAAATATTTGTAATTTATTGGTTCTTGGTATCTTGTTTTTTTCTTCTTTCTGTGCCTTGCTTAATAATTGTTTATGTACATTTATCTAGCCATAATAGATGTATATTATGTTCTATATGTTCCAAAAAATGTAACTGCTAGACTTAAATGATACCCAAAACCTTGTGGCATGTTGCGGAGATAAACACACAGACTCATGTTTTTCTCCTAGTTGATGATGTAACAGGCAAAACCCCCACAGACTATAGTCCCAATGAAGAAGGGACTATTAGTATCATATAGACTCATATTGGGGGTTTGGCTCTTACACTAAAGGAAGTAGCCGCCTTGCAGCCATCCAGAACACTCTAGCGACCATATAGCAATGCTAATAACCACTTAGCCACCACATAACAATACTGTGGCAACCACCCACAACACTGCAGCATCATGGGGGCAACATCCACACAGGCAAGAAACATTTTGTTTAACTGTTTATTGTACTGTGTTTGACTTGAGTTGTTTTGTACGTGTACAAGTCTGTGAATTGTGTACTCTAAAAGTTTTCCAAAAAGAGTTTTCACAAAGGAGAACCTTTTGAGTTCCCCAAAGAACCTTTTAGTGAAAGTTTCTTAAATAAAATGTCTTCAACTGCAAAGCACGAGTGTTCCACGAAAGCTACATTTCCGTTTATGCATTTGGCAGACGCTTTTATCCAAAGCGACTTACATTGCATTATCCTCTAAACTTTGTTTCTAAGTATGTGCAATCCCCAGGGATCCAACCCCATTTAAAGGGACAGTTCAACTCAAATAAAAATTCTATCGTCATTTATGCGGTTCAAAACCTGTAAATGACTCGTTCATCTGTGGAACACCAATGACGATATATTAAGAAATGTCTCCGTGGTTTGTGTCCATACAATGGAAGTCAATGGGGGCCAGTGTCGTTTGGTTACCAACGTTCTTCAAAATATCCACTAGTGTTCTGCACAAGAAAGAAAACCATACCGTTTAATAAATAAATAATGAAAGTATTTACATTTTTAGGTGAACTATCCCTTTAAGAACCATTATTCTTAACAGTTTGTGGTCGCATTCGTTATGTGCTTTATCATAAGGGTAGTTTGCTTGTAAAAAAAACAGAACAAGCTGCAAAAGGGTGTTTGTTTGCAGTATTTCCCTCAAACCGGTGTTTTGTTCCTCACTGTGTTTTGGCTAATGCGTCTGCTGTGTAAACTGTGGCACCCTTGAATGATTTTACACGGTGAGTTGAGTTGACCAGTCCTGGCCTATTCCTGACCAACACTTTTATATGAGTTTGCAATCACACATATTGGTTAAGTAATCATTAAAGGTCTCTGAATTATTAGTCAGCAGTCAGAGAATACGAGATACAGCAGACTGGGAGAAGGAGAGAGATTTGGCATAGTAAGCACTCCAAGAGCTTGGCTTCTGTGTTTGAATGGGCTGTGAAACTTGAGTGAACTGAATTGTTGGACCGGCAAAGGGTTAAGGTTACACACAGGACTTTGCGTGAATAGTAAATGCGTGTGGAAGAGTGAAAGATTTTGTGTGTGTGTAGTTCTTTTTAGTGTGTCCACTCTTTGCTGTTGCTCCACTGTCTCTCTCCAGCTGAATGAACAATTGTGTAATGTGTGAAGCTAGTGTTGGATCGGATTTCTACAGCGGCCAGAGACTTTGTGTGTGTGTTATTGTGCGACTGAGCTGGGAGAAAGTGAAGGAAAGAGTGAGTTGAACAATGCGATCACTGTAACAGTCAAGACTGGACAGGGAATATTGGGATGTATTTTTGTTCCTCTGTGTTCCACATGTAAATGATTTCAGTATTGATTGTTTCTTGTGATAAATATTAAGTATGTTTGTAATGTACTTTGGATGTATAGAGCTTGTCAATCGACGTCATGCCTCGTTTAATGTTGTGCCATCTTGGGAGGATGGCTGCTAGTGCAATGCAGTGGTTTTTCTTGTTTGATTAGGAAATATAACTATGGCAGGTCGGTCTTGCTGTGTTAAAAACTGCCATAGCATTACGCAGAGTTGTTCAGGAAAAGTCCATGGTTCTTTCAATTCCGCTTTCTCAATATATCCAACACAACATGTATCTGTACATATCAAAACAATAATAGCAGTGCAGTATTATCCTCCCAAGATGGCGGCGCCACTGCAACATAGGGGGTGACGTCAGCTTCACATTCTCTATTGGTGACCTTCTGACTAGCACAGATTTAAACTGTTTTCTGGATTAAATTTGTAATCTCGTCATAACCTCCTCAACCAGATTACTCGAGCTGTCCAGATACAATCTGAGTTAAGGACAGATCTGTTGAGTATTAGGCATAACTGCCTTGTCACCTGTCACATTAGTAGGACCCAAATATATTGGCTGATTTTCTAGGACAGGCTTTATGACATTCATCCTGCTGTGAGCTCTAATGTAGATTTCCCCGGAGGGCTTCCCCAAGGTGCCGTTATAAATGCAATGAAAGCAAATGGGATTTGAGTCTGTTGGGCTCTAAAAATGACTAAAAGCACCACAGAACTATAATCAAAAAAGCGATTCATGAAACCGTCAATGTTTAGACAAATATCAACTCATTTAAAGTTCCCTTTTTAAAATAACTAAAACCGTTATAAAATAACTTATTATCAGTGGTGGACGAAGTACACAAACCATGTACTAGAGATACCCAAGGTAAAATATTACTCAAGTAAAAGAAGAAGTGCTGCCTTTAAACTTTCATTTGAGTAAAAGTACAAAAGTATTTGCCTTCAAATGTACTCAAGTATCCAAGTACTATGATTTGTTTTTATGGCTTTAATGTCCTGTTATCATTTTCGTCACAGGACTCTTGCTTAACTCAGTCTATGTGAAGACTCTCATGTCACTCTTGGCACACAATTCTATTAATAAAATTACATTCATTAGTCAGATAGACACTGATGTCTATTAAAATTTTCATAAGCCCAAAACCTTGAAGCCAAACAATTTCCTTTAGAACAAAATGAAATAACAGGACTTGAGAGCAGTTTCGGTTTAACATTTATTTGTAACAGTGATCCAAGTTTTTATTTAAACTTAAACTTGCAATGGAACAAAAGGATCGTAAAAACAAATATGACCTAATCTAAGTGGATTCACTGAACCGTATTACAGCACATTCTCGCTAAGTAATTACACATTTCTCCAACTTGAATTCTTGAAGGCATAACCAAAGGATTGTTGGTTATGTAAGTATCTAGCGCATCTTCATTCTTGATAAATGAGACCGGTGTATTCCTCCTCTCTCATTCTTTTCATTTATTAATTAATTAATTATATGTTCGTGCTAAGTAGATAACGTTACCAAGGCGACAACAGGGGCAAAACAAGTTAAAACAAAGCGCGCAATATACTGTGATTGATGGCTTGTTTTACCAGTCAAGCTTTTACTGACTTCTAAATAAAAAGGAACGACTGATTTTGAAAATGTAGTAGAGTTAAAGTAAGATATTTGAAATGTAGTGGAGTTAAAGTCTCCCAAAATTGAAATACTTGAGTAAAGTACAGATACACAAAAAACTACTTAAGTACAGTAAAGAATTACATTTACTTCGTTACTGTCCACCACTGCTTATTATATATATATATATATAAGTAAAACTATATATTACTGTCACAATTCACTTAAGAGTCCTACTATATAATATTAAACTTGCATTATTATTATATTTTTTTATTTAGTTTCGGCATTTTTGACTTTATAAATGCAGTAGAGGACAAGAAGCGAAGTGAGTGAGGGGGCTGGAATCGGGATCGGACCACGAGCGGGGACTGGAACTCGGGTCGCCGGAGCACAAACGGCACCATATGTTGGAGCACTAACCACAAGGCTATCGGCCCCGACTAAACTTATATTATTTAGTAAAATATGGTGGATAAATTGTGTTAAATGTTAAAAGCTGTAATATTTTGTAATTAATTTCAGTTCAAAAATCTATTATACTGTAGTGAAGGTCAATGTTTCGAGTTTTGCTGGGCTATAAAATATTTCACCGATAGAACTGGCTAATGAGTGCAGTCTATATAAAAGCACTTTTTTCTATTAGAAACCACCCTTATCTATTAATCATGAACGACTCTCTCTCTCTCTGTTCCTTCCTCATTTCATAATCACTAACCTGACAGCTGTTGTTTAAGTTTCATTTTGACCAGCGCAAAAAAATGAGGCTTCGTAACAACAACCGAGTAAAAAAACGAATCAGTTTGTGGTTTTGGTAACCATGAATATTCCTCCTGTGAAAGTGCGGGGATGTGTCCTGTCCCAGACAGCTGATGGTCGAGATTATTCCCCATTCATTCATGCTCCGTGGGAGTAAACAGATCTGGGGAGTTTGTGTTTGTGCTCTTGAAACAATGAGGTCACCGTCTCTCCTATATCCACCAACCCCCGTCATATCCTACATTTAAGTATAAATCAGATGTGTTTTAAAGTATAGTAGAGCAAAAGGAGGAACATGAAATTGCTTTCAATATTATTATCGGAGGATTGTTATTTGAATGTTGTCATGAACAATGCTTGTTTGTGGTATGTGTCGCTGCAGATGTGCCCACGGTGCTTTTCTTCATTGTGGCACACCACATGGAACTGTATTTGTATGGTTTGTCCTGTAAATGATTTTCTTTACAGTTCATTTGGAATATTCATTTATTGAAATTCACATCACTTCTTTCAGTCACCTCTTTTCTCTTCGTGACTAGCTTGATGCAACCCAACCGAAAATGCTGCGTGACTAAATCTGACAGGAAGTTGAGGTGCCTTATCGACTTTTGTACGTAATCGTATGATTGAGGAAGTGGGCTGTAACGGTTGGTGAAGCTGAGTTTGTGAAATAGGAAACGGTTTAGTTATTATGTGTGAAAAAAAAGCAATTTAGTTATCTCAGTTTGATGTTTGTCATTACATTATCATAATACATAAGTCAAAAGTTGCATCTTATACTTATTTCATTTATAGTAACTTACATAAACCAAAACAATGCAAATGCTACAATACTGTGGAAAGCAATGCTCGTTTATTTCCACACCATAGGAGTTCCAGACCAGACTATGTGAGTTTATTATATTAGATAGATTAGATTAGACTCTTAGATTAATGAGAAACTATATTATGTCTGTGTCCCTGAAACTGAACACATTGTTCTTTGGAGTCACCTTGTTTCATAGTCAAAATAAAAGATTAGATGCTAACCATGTTTTCTTTTCTTTTTTCATGAAGTCTGCTTCAGATGGTTGATAGAACGAAACCCAGCAATGAAATCTAAACTACTCCTACATCTGTCCATACTGTATCTCTAAACCCAACAGCCTTGGTGTCTCACCATGACAAAGCGAAGTCAAAACTATGTGTCTTGAGTCGTTTTGTTGCAGTTAGATTGTCTTGGCTTGTTTTAGCTCAGATTTTTTGTTTGGCGGTTCATTGTGAGATTAGGATAGAGCAGGATAAATTAACCGATAGTTGCTCCCATTTAGTTGCTATCGTGTGCCCATAGACTGTGTTTAGCAGTCCGATGTCCCTGACCACGATAATAATGTTTTTCCTTTTCTTTATTACTCTTCTTTCACAAGGAATGTCATTTTCCCATCTGCTGGCACAGGTTTGTTGAATGTAATTCTGACAGCACACCCCACATTCAGGAGGAGTTGAGACATGTGTGTCCTGATCTCTCTGACAGACCCAATGATTTCCAGGCAAAAACTGTTGCTTTGTCAAATCTGACCACAGCTTAAAACTAGGGCTGTGCAATTAATCGAAAATGAATCATAATCATCAATGTTGACCTTCATCAATTACGAAAACAAAATTATCGAGGTAAACGATTATTGTGCCACGTTCCTTTTTGCAAAAATAGATGAATAGATAATTTATTATTTTCTATGTTGTTTTAATGTTAATGAGTAATCGTGTTGAATAATCGGGATCTCAAAATTGGCCAAAATAACCGCGATTATGATATTTTTCATAATCGAGCAGCACTACTTAAAACTTGAGGATATTTCTGGATTTTTTTTATTTCCACATCCAGAAGGCTGCACAGAGACTTTTATAATCTGTCTCCCACAAAATAATCCTCCTCCAAATAATGAATTACCGTGTGTCCCCACATAGAAATCTCTCTTTACAGAAATTTTGTGTTTACAGAATTAAAATACCGATTACTTATACTGAAACTTACTGTATCTCCTAAAAGCTTTCCAATCAACATATTTTATTATAAAATATCCTTTTAATTAGTTCAATTGTCGAGATATTTATAAGCAACTAATAGTTCAGACATTTAAAGCTAACTTTATCACCTTCTTGAGTTCTCAGGTTTGTTAGAGGGACGTATGAACATCTAACCTATACTCCAATACTCGTTGTTGTGTTCTTGTTCATTAAGTCTTGAGGCTGAATCTTTACACAGCTTTCTCTCAGCTTTTTGTTGATGCTAGAATGTGGGATATTAGCAACATGGTATGTAACATTGACTAGCGCTTGGTTTGTGACGGCCTTTCCTTCACAGGCAGGTGGATGTCCGTGTTTGTCTACGTTGGAGCAAAAACCAGCTGTGTTGTGTTTCCGACAGCCAGTAGAACTGAGCCTGTCTGGATCTCAACTCCGTGTTGCTAAGCAACGGATATTTTTATCCAAGCTTCATTTTCATGTCAGAAAGTAATCCGCTACGATGATATCTTGAATTTTAACATTTCCATTTAATATCAATTCCTTGTGTACCTGCTTGCTCCAGAACATCTAAATAAAATAACAATTATTGTTTTGTTTTATTTCTTTCAGAAAAAGAGGGATAGAAGTTGTTCAGGTAAGTGTGTTTCTACTCTTTGTCTATAGCTATTGACACTCCCAACAGTTCTATGACGTGAATAGAATTAGTCCCCAATTGAATCCTGCATAGAAGTGCAACAGTGACTGTCAATGAACAAAACTTTCACTTTGAAGCAAATAAAATGCCCTACATTTCATAATTGTTAAAAGAGTACACGATCCTCTTTGTGGATGCTAGCCAAACATAGTAAGCTAGGACAAACGAGCAAATGCTAAGGTACAATCATATTATCCATGTAGCTTCTATAAAATTCAAGTTTTTGGGGGAGTCGTCCCACTTGGTGGCCATAGATTCAATGATTTAGATGAAGAGCCAGAATATCGACGAACCAGATTGTTAAAAGGACCTGGCAATGAACTCTTAGCATCCGCCTTTTACAGCCTTAGCTGAACAGAACACCTTAGCAACCACATAGCTTCCTGTCGTTTCCTCACTTGCTCTTGACGTCATCATTTTTTATGTGCCTGTTCACTGGGACATTCACTGTAATCTGGAGGTCACATCAATGCATGCGAGTATCCAAAAACCCAGTAGTCCCCTGAGGCTGACCTCACGTTATTTTAAAGTGTGGGAAAAACAAAGGCAGGACTCTATGGTGAATAAATAGGCAGGCACAGGCCTTTCCGAATTCCCTTCAGCCCCCACAAAGTATTTAAACGAAGATTGTGAGAGTTTCCCATCGATTTATCTTGTATATAATGAAGGCTAATTATATTTAGGGATGATTCTAAATGGCTTTGTCAAAAAATGTTTTAACTACACCCCAAATATACCTGTCGCAGACACCATTTAAGTTGCATGTTTAGATTCTACAGTGTGTTACCCATTTATAAGTTCCTCCAATTGCAAAAATATTAATAAATGACAGCAGATTTGGCCACACTCCAACCAATCGTGCTTTGTCTACAGCTAAATTACAGCACAATTATTAATGAATTCAAATGATTTGATTATTTTGTGTTAAATTGGAAAATTGTTGAAGTTATTGTTGAGGGATTATTTTCAACATTCTCTTTTTATAAATAGGAGGTCCAAGACCAATGCTGCTTAACGTTAGAAAAGTAATAAAAACTTATTGGATAATGTTTTACGGTGTTTACCCTAAAAGAAGAAAAAATTGACTTTAGGTCTCCTAAATAAATGTATTTAAAAAATGACAAATCTGAAATTTGTGCAGATAAGAGACAGTAAATATTGCAATAATTAATATGTCTGTTTTTAGGTCATTTGTCATGTCTCTTTAAAAATGTAAGCACATGCGTGTGGTGTTCTGCGTGTTTGGTAAGGGATCTCCAAGAGGCCAGGAACTTGTTTTTAAATAAAAAAATGAAAATGTAACGTTTCATTCTCATTTTAAGGGTTTTTATTATTTGGATAATTTGTAGTTTGGAGGCTACATTAGAGTCTGTTGCATAGAGCTGAATGAACAATAATATATTTAGAATCCTCTCACGATATTTTATTTTGAAAAACTATTAAAAACATTTTTGGGACCCCCCCATAAAAACATCTCTTGGTGGAGACCCCCCAATAAGACTCATTCAATTCTTTGTTTTTTTAAATATTTTTTTCTCCTCTACCGTCATTACATGTTCACAGTTCTTGTCAGATTATTACGTCAAAGCTGTAATGCATCCAGACACATTAACCCAGACAATGATTTCATCAGGATCATTTACTTCCTGAACGCTACATGATTCATATTTACTTCTCTTTCTTTGAGGCTGTTGATGTAAGGCTCCATTAGGGTGAAGAGTATTTCCTGTTTCCTTCAGATGCTACATTGCTTTCTTTATAATCTTGGTCAGTTGTCTCTTTTGTGGGCGCATCTGCATGGGCATAATGAGGGGAATCATGAAACAAGCATTTCTAAGGGCACTTCCCTAATCATATGCATATCATGCTCAGCTCTTTACTGTGGTGATCTTCAAGTGCTTCTCATTAGACTCTAGAGGGCTAGTATTTCCCATCATTATGCTTTTTATACTCATTCCCTGCTTATTTTTCTTAAATGGATTCAACAAACACAAATACTTGGAGCGTGTCAATATTTCATGAATGAGGGGAGATTAAAGGATGGTGACATCAGCAGCGATGGATTTTACCCCCTCGTGTATATTTGGTTTCAGTGTTTGGCGTTTATGGCCTATCTGCTTTTAAATTCTTGTTTTTGTTTGCAATTGTGGTATACAAATATCATTTAAAAACAAGTTCCTGGCCTTCTGTACACAATTCATCAAATTGAAATTGAAAAATGTAATAACGTGCTCTAGCTCTAAAATGACTTGACTCTATTACTGATGTTACTTTGGTTGCATTGACATGAAATATTGTTTATTTGTTTCAATCTATCTGCTAATTCTGCTTATGGTTTCAACTCTAAATGACGTGAATGGGATTCGCTGCACTATTCGTCTAAATTCATTATTAGGCTCTCACTCTGCATGTCTCCCTCCGTCAGCCATCTGCCCACTGTTTCTTACAGCGGGAATGAGTCATCATCAGTGAAGGACTGGGTCAGCATCTGACCCGTGCCTGTTTATTCCTGTCATACGCGCTTCTTATATTTGACTAATGACAGGAAAACATTGTCTGATTTTACATAGATATAGATTCTCTAAAGTTCAGCTTTTTTTAGCTTGTGCTTGTGTGTAATATTAAGCAGAAATGTAAAGACACTTCATAGCAGCTCACCCTCTGCCAAACACGCACAGACAGACATCACAGGTCATGTTCTGCCTTGGGATGTAGGCAGACAGACGTTGGTCTTCAGTTACTTGCGATGTCTCAGTTGGCGCACGGCATCATGAATAATAATAACTGATTCATTGTGTCACTACACAGACAAGGAAATCGAAGTGAATCTTGAATGGGCTATATGCACGCGTTACTTCTGCGTTTCATGGAAGGAAACCCTAGGCAGTTTTCGGCTGGGGAAACTTAAAGCAGAGAGAAATGGGAAACACAATAGAAGCATAAACATGAAAATATTGCAATAATTAATATGTCTGTTTTTAGGTCATTTGTCATGTCTCTTTAAAAATGTAAACGCATGCGTGTGGTGTTCTGCGTGTTTGGTAAGGGATCTCCAAGAGGCCAGGAACTTGTTTTTAAATTAAAAAAAAGAAACGTTTCATACTCCTGTTAAGGGTATTTATTATTTGGATAATGTGTAAAAAAAAAAGGCTACATTAGATTCTGTTGCATAGAGCTGAATGAACAATAATATATTTAGAATCCTCTCACTATATTTTATTTGAAAAACTATTAAAAACATTTTTGGGACCCCCCATAAAAACATCTCTTGGTGGAGACCCCCCAATAAGACTCATTCAAAATTCTTTGTATTTTTTATTCTTTTTTTCTCCTCTACCGTCATTACATGTTCACAGTTCTTGTCAGAATAAAAAACATGATTTTTGAATTGAAGTTCTTGTAGTTTTTTGCAAATAATCTCTTCGTAGGTCGGGTAATAAATGTTGATGATCAATATATTTTGTTTTCTATTAATATATTAATGAACAAGTTTTAAGATCTTACAAAAAAGGTTTTTGTCAACTTCACAGAAGAAATATTTTTGTTTGCGAACTCCGGAAGCGAGTTAGCATTTTAGGACTTCCGGTTCTATCGCTCCAAGGTCTTTTTGAATGGGGTTTTGGTTAATCACCCCAAAAAAAGGTCTATGGTAAACAAAACCTCTACATTTTTTTATAAAGTTTGAAAGAGTTGTCGGAGGCTTGAAGGTTGAGACGTTCATAGAAATATATATATATTACCTAGACCTCATTGTCCACTGAATCGTACGTCAACGCCACCACCATGTTGGTGAGGGCAAAACCCGACTACAAAGAAAATCAAGTGAATGGTGGAGCAGCAGCTTTCTTAACTAATTTAAATACTTTTCTATTTATGTGGAGTACAGAAACACTTTGATTCCAGTTAAAGATGGTTATAGACCTGAAAATGTATTTGTATACATAAGCTTTCGGTCGAGGGAACCACTTCAGGGCTAACTGACGAAAACAGGTCAGAACAGCGACAGATTATTAAACTTCAGCCAATTTATATAACGATATAAATACTGTATGTTTTTTTATCTCCATTAAAACGTATTGTTTTTACACATTGTCATGCAGTCTTTGTTATAGCAGCGCTGTAGTGGTTAATGTAAACTGTGAGCTGTTAGTTAAAGTGGCTTTTAGTAAACCGTACAGCTCAAATGTAAAATATTTATTAACAGAAAGCTAAACCAACCATACATACTGATGAATGCGTAGCGAAGAAAACAAATACCAGCGATAAGTGTGTCTGATTTGATCACTGTATCGATTATATAGTGAGTATTTCTGTAGTATTATATTGAGGGAGCTCCGTCTCCTGTTACCTTATAGGACCAGTGTGTGATATAGAAGCCACTGTTTAGCCAACAAACTGTCTAAGAGTAAGAGTTGTGGTTATTGTACCATCCTTTACACTGACACGGTAGTTGGGACATGGAAGTGCTTCCACCCTCCACATATGGCCTTGTGGTGGAAAGACTTGTTCGTGTACAGTAAGCGTGAGATTAACAGAGACAGAACAGGAGTGTCAGCACTGCTGGATGTAAGCTTCACGATCTGGTTTGGAGTTGTCTTGACGTTGACGACCACCCGGGTGGTCCTTTCTGGATTTGGAAAGTGGGAAGAATAGAAATAAATATAAAGCCAGTTTGGGCATTCATCAAGGTTCAAACATTATTGTTACCATAAATGCAAGGCCAAACATGGGAATGATATCACATTGTAGCCACTAGTTCTTACTCACAGGTAGTGTGTCTAGCTTCTTTTCTGTTCCACTTATTTGATTTAATATGAAGTCGTTCCAAACCTAGGACTTTTGTTTTTTCATTTTTTTCACTTTTTGTTGGGGTTATTCAGGCAGCTGCAGGGAAAGAGTATCAGCGAATAACTTCAATTTGAAGCCATTAAATCAGAAGCCATTTGAAATATTAAACATATAATATCTTGACAACACTGCTTTTGTCTCATGGTCTGAGTGCATAAGATGACCTTTCACCTTTCCTTTAACCTCAGCTTGACTTGAGCAAGCCGTTGGAAGATCAGGGTCCACTGGATGTCATCATTCACAAGCTGACGGATCTGATCCTGGAGGCGGACCAGAACGACACTCAGTCCCTGCTGCTGGTCCAGCGTGTGCAGGTGAGAACCGTACGCTCAGCTTATCGGAGTTATTTTGCAGGACAGTGGTCTGAAGCTTTTGCCTAGACCAGATAAAGTGAGCAGGAATTTGATCTAAATCAAGTTTGTCTTTATCTGATTCAGAGCTCTAAGTGAAAGAAGAATAGAACGAAGCAATCAAAGAGTTATGATGATAATCGGAAAATGTGTTTGCTGTATGTTGATGTGGCACAGTTTTATCTGAGATGCCATCAAAAACCATAGATATAAATAACTAGATGCCGCATTCAAGTGCGGCACGTAGACATGTCCGCCATCTAGGAACGGTCCACTGACGTCACTCACAGTTGACTAAAAGGCCCAACACTGTGCTGCGCAGCTATGGCTGTGAAAACCATTCCCGAAAAAGGGGATAACCTTTCATTGTATCTTGTGTTAGTGTGGCAGATATTATGTTTGAGTGTTCACAACAAGAAATATGTTTTCATAATCATAATCCTCATCAGCTTTATTAGCGTTAACGGACCGGCTCGCACCGTTCCAATATGGGGGACGACCTATGTATAGCGGCTCACCGAAACATTGATGTTATTTATGTCTATGTTAAAAATACCAAAGATGAGCATACGTGATGTCCTTTAGATATTAAAACAAAAATATAATGCATAATAAAATTCACTAGCTAGTTTAGCGTCGTAGGTTTCCGGTTTGTTCATATAACGTTCCATTTATCCCATATATATACATACAGTACGTACACACACACACACAGTAGGTTTCTATACATTACTGGGACTCTCCATAGGCGTAATGATTTTTATACTGGACAAACTGTACAGTATATTCTATTGCCTTCCCCTAACCCAACCCCAAAACCTAGCTACACAGAAGACTTTTCTGCATTTTTACGTTTTCAAATAAACATCATCAAGTTTTAAAATGACACATTATTAAACAAACTCAAAGACCTATTTATTTTATCAAGCTTTTGGTGTTTGATCAGGTCTGAGAATTGTGAGTGATTCGATGATTGATTCTTTTAGTCCTATGGTTTTATGTATTTTATGTTTCTATGTATTTTTAGTTATTTACTATCTATGGAGAGCACTTTGGTCCATTTTAATGGCTTTGAAAGTACTTTATAAAAAATCGTTGAGTTGAGTAATAAAGTGTGTGAGACTTTTACTGTCATTGTGGGGATGTTTGGACCCCACACTGTATAAAAACAAGTACATACGCACACACACACACACACACACACACACACACACACACACACACACACACACACACACACATACTGTACATATAATATATATATATATGTATTATTATTATTATTACACAAAAACTTTTGCTAGTTCAGTTTAGATTTCAGTCCCATTTCATTGTCTTTGTATGAAATGTCACCTCAAGCATTGACCTCTAACAGGCTCAGCACTCTTACGTTCTCATTAATGTTCTTAAACAAAGCTCTCTTCTAAGACCGAGCTCTCACAAAGAAAGCTCTCATGTATATTATATTGATTTGCATTGATCTTAACAATGAGATGCAAAATCACACACACTTTTATGGTTGTTTGCACGATAAAATCTTTCTCTCTCTGTTAAAAAATGAATATCTTACATGCATTTCATGAGTGCCCATTCTTTGGGGTCAAACCCATGATCTTGTCATTGCTAGCGCAGGGCTTTACCATATGAGCTACAGGAATCTATTGTCACATTTTCACATAATTTGAGAGGTTGAGTGAATGAGGACAGTGGAGGGAGCAGTGAAAAAGAAAGAGACGTGGGTGAATGGTTATGTAAAAGTAACATTCTTGCAGCATTTCATTCAGTTGGCGTGAAGTCTGCATGTGTGCATGTCTACGTGTGGCGTGTTTATACATGTACCAGTTCATACATGTAAGATAAAAACCTTTTACATAACACCTAGTCATGTTTAAACTTGTACAAGTAAGAATTTCAATTATTCATGTTATGTTTGTTTTCCACTGGTGTTACAGGATTATATTGACGCTCACCCAAAGACCATCATTCTGGATCCACTTCCAGCCATCAGAACTCTGCTGGATCGCTGCAAGTCTTACCAGCTGGTACATCGGATAGAAGACTTCATGAAAGGTACTCTGACCTGATTTTAGCTGTATTTTTGCTTTTCTCAACCATATTCCTAACATGACACTCAACAAGCACGACCCAACAGTTGAATACATTGAGAGTTCAGGATGAGTCATCAGTATCTCTCGTCCATTTTCCCTTGAGAGCATGACTGTGTATTTTAATGCTGTCAGGCATGAACTAATATCCACAAAACTCCAATTATAATTTCATGTGATCTGTCAATATATTTTCTTTTAATGACTCCCCCCCCCCACTTACAGCGTTTTCTTCTGCCCTAGTTTACTGACCGGGCACGTATGTTAATGTCTATATTTGTCTTTGTGTGTGTGTGTGTGTCCGGACTCTTGAACCAGACATGACAGATGGTTATGTAACACAGTCATCTGTAAGCCCCAGTCTGCGTCTCTGCTCTCGTCCTCTTATCACAGCGCTCCCAAGAAACATGAAAGAAACATTAAACATTTTCACATAGAAACATTTAAGCACGCTGTAATATAAATTGAATTCGGACAATCCGCATGCGTTTTTGGCCCATGTCAGTGCTTATTGCTGAACAACCAAATTACACTCTGGCCATCTGTCACCCTCTCTGTTTCTCTCTCATTCTCTCACAGTCACGGCGGATATAGCCTCACATCCCTCTCTTTAGCAACAGTGAACATGCCTGACAGTGGTTGCCATAGCAACATGCACGACAGCCTCTCTTGATCACGGGTTCGACTCTTTTGGCTGAGGGTTTGAGTCCGTCGCGAGTCAATAGAAATGGGCACTGATTCAAAACCTATTGAGCTGTCTTCAGCTCAAGACGCATACCAACTCCATGGTGAATAATGTGCGATCTGCTTATTCTTGCTGGTTGTAGATAAAGGGAAAGTTTGCTCCAAAACGAACAATCCTGGACCTGTTAATTCACTCTCATGCCTTTCAAAACTTGTACGTATATGAGTCTTTCATCTGTGCAACACAAAAAATATATTTTGAGAAAGGTCCAATGTTGTTTGGTTACCAATGTTCTTCAAAATATTTTCTTTTGTGTTCCACTGAAGAAAGAAAGCCTTACAGAATTATATGAAGGTGAGTAAACGATGAAAGACTTCACATTCAAAGATGAACTATCCCTTTTATAAGGCTTTCCACCAGCGGTCAGCATTGCACAGGAAGTCGCCCCCTCGTTGGTGTCATAATGAACGCTGTTTCGCGTCTGTTCACACTCATTTCTGTGTCACTCAGACCGTTTCCTAATGAGAAGTTAGCGATGTGATAAGTAGCTATTCTTCTGGCTTTCTGCCATCTACGTACATGACTGATGCACATCCTGAAGGGCTTCACTGTCCTAAACACTGTCCTCCTCTATCTTCCGTTTCGTCTGCGGAGACAAAGCAGGACCAGAATTTACACTTCTGAAATACTTTCCCTCCGTTCTGTTTATGTAATTCATGTACAGGACTCCATTTGTTTGTGTAGTAGACAAGAGGCCTTCGGGCTTTATAAGGCTACGATTCACACCTTTATTTAATCTGTAGATGGATCCACTTCTGTGGTAACCTGCGTGTACTTTCCAGAAGGATTCTTTTGGGTTTTTCCAGGAAATGTTTATTACACTGTTATTTGGAAAAGTGCCTCCCATATACGTATGAAAGGGAAGATTTTGATGTACACAAGCCAAATTGGAACTGAAGATGAGGAACAAAGCAGTGCCTAGTGTTTACATGATTGGGAAAAAAAGAAAACTTTCAGAATAGAATCGCAATATAGCACAGTTTAGTTCCTAAAATATGAACGGCCCACATTTGAAGCGTTGTTCTTTGAAGGTTTGTACTCCCCCAACGTTGCATTTACCTATAGCCCAGCTGGAACATCTGATGTTCTACAGGGATTGTGAATTGGGTTAGGCGATGTCTACCAAATTGGCATCTGATGATGTCTACAGAGAAACCTCTTTGTCGTCTTTAAACAAGCCGTGGCGTTATGAAGTGAGGCACGTCTAGGCGCGCGCTGCGCAGAGACACATGCATGTGTCATCTGTACATTGCGAGCTTCTCAGTTCTAAACTTATGCGCGTCTTCTTTATACAACACAAGCCGAGCAGACGCGTCTTCTTTATACAGTTCTAAACAGTTATAAAGTGCGACGTATGGAAGTGTTTTAATGACATTAGTCTTTGAAGCAAAAAAAGCATGTTGAATTACCACTAATCAAAAATAAACCTGTTGGATTACCAGTGCTTGCATGTTTAGAGTCTGCAATTCAATATGGTTGTACAATAAAAATGTGAATATTTCATTTTGAAACAGTTTCACTGTTTATAAATTCAATAATCAAAATTCACCTTTTAAATTTCATTTCAAAAAAAATCTGTAAAACAATTGCGTCCACAAATTCAGGGGTTCAAATTCGACTTGGAATTCAAAGTTTCACATCCAGGAATCCCAGGAGAAGCTATAGAGTGCCGATTCAGTCAATCCATGATCTCTACCTGCTGCCTGATCGTTTCACCGCCAGATGGCAGGAAGCAAGAAATGCAGATACTTTTTTACATGTTTGCCACACAGTCCACTCATCTGCTCGATTAAGTGAATCATTTTTTTCGTATAGATCTCTACTTATGCATTATCAATTTTACTGACGCTTGCACTGCCAGCAGTCCGCACAGACACACTCTAGACCTATTATGCTCAGACTTTGAGTGCCCTCCTGCTCGGGCTTGAAGGAATTAAGTTATTTTTTACTTCAGCACATAATGTTCAGATGAATAGTATGCATCATCAGCATTTACGTGACATTTATTGTGTTTAAAGGGGTCAAATAACTGAGATCTCAACTAGCAGGTTAGACTAGACCCGAAAAATCTTGTGCAGCCTGCAGCCAAGCAAGATGCCTCATGGCGTTATGAATCTAACAGCTGTAAAATGGTTTTTAAGTGCAAAGATACAAACTTTTGTTGCATGCTGTGTGCGTTTCCCAATGAAGTGCCACACACTACACGCCAAATAGCTGTTCATGTAATGCTAACATTTCAATCACTCACGGTATTAACCTAATTATGTCTAGTTTGGTGTAACAAATATTTGTTGTTAACCTAACCATTAAATTGGTTTAATTTGTGTTTTTCGGGTGGATTCGCTAAAGCACATTCATTTTAAATTACCAGGGACCAAAAACTTATAATCTTGTAAGATTTGCTAAGTGCCTGTATCCTATCTATCCTTTGGCGTCCACGGACCACCATCACGGCCGGTGTACCGGTGTAACTTTAAATGTTGCTTTATCTTCAGACCAAATGATTAAAATGAGTATAGCCTACACCTTCTTAATAAAGCGTAGGCTACAGAAATGCAGAAGAGCCCTGAATATGAACGCAAAATATCACAATAAGAATTTTAGGATGTCCAGCCGTATTTCTCAATACCAGAACTAACATCAAAGACAAAACAATGACGCGAGTAAGGTAGGTGTCTTTCTTGTTGCAGTATTTCTGTTTGTTTTTTATTCATCCGTCCATTGCTATCTTTCCTATTAATGTAAATACCAAAATAAAATGTTTTATTTTAATTTAAATGGTGTTATGTAACCAATGTAATGCTTTAAAATCATGTTGTATTGTTTTCTGGCCCATTTGATCAGAGACCATTGCATGTGTCATTCAAATAGCTTCATGCAAGTAGCTTGTTTTATTTTAAAAACTCGATACAAACCGTACAGTTCAGTAATAAACTCAATGGACAAGTGGACTTTTCTCATCCCCGAAACTCAAACCGTTATTTGATGACTTAAGATGCTTATCAATAGCACGATTTTATGTTTGTTTTTGGCATGCTACAGAAATGACCTTTTGCATACATATGATACGCATGTGTTTTGCGTGCACCTTTCGTGTACACCTACTTAACCCACACCATCTTAAGCACTATTGTTTTGCTCCTGTATCACATATCGCTTTATTGCTCCTTGAACTCTTTATAAGTTGCTTTGGAGATAAATGCTGGTAAATTACTAAATGTAAATGTATCACATGCACGTGAAAAGTAATGAATGATTATAGCAAACCAAATAGAAACATAAACTCGTACTATAGATACTATGCAGTACTAGGAGATCAGGTTGGATATGTAAATTATTAAATTAATATTTTAAATTTATTACTAGTCCACTGATTCCTGGCCACCTGGAATTGTCCCCGTGCTCCATGTCCGTTCTAGGGCTGATAGTGGTGAGCTAAGCTGCCAGTACATACAGATCTATGAGAACAACTAAGTCCACTTAATGGAGCAGGTGAGAGGACTGTTTGGCAAAAAGTATCTGTATTTCTTGCTGTGATCTTCGTCATCTGCTGGTGAAGCGATCACGCAGCAGGTAGAGATCATGGATTGGCGAAGTCGGCGCTCTATTGCTTCTCCTGGGAAGTTTGAATTTCAAGCCGAATTTGTGGAAAGACACTTTTAACCGAAATAATATGAACTGAAAATTTTCTGTTTAATATTAAAGGTTATATTTTAAAACCAGTTGAATTTTTTTAAGGAAATTTATTGTACAACCGTATTATATTGCAGACTTTAAACATGCAAGCACTGGTAATGCAACAGGTTTATTTTAGCTTTTTTGCTTCAAAGACTAATGACATTAAAATACTTCCATACCGACGCGTCTGATCTGTATCATGCAAGCTTATATGGCCCTTTAACCTTATTTATATTTGTGTACAATGCAATTTGAAGCACAGATCAGCAAGAGTCACGTGACCAAAGTGAAGGGGACAGTTTTTTGAACCTGGGAAAATTTCAGCAGGCTTCGCTTAGCGTTTTGATACTGATTTAAGGAGGGGGCAAATCCGACTATATTGTCACTAGAACCCCTGCCGCAAGCAGTAAACAGTTATTTTATCCACTTCTTCCAATACACGCCTCACCGTAGCGAAACAGTCAATCAGAGCAGAGCTCAACATTAATATTCATGACCCTTCCAAATAAGCCCAATAAGTGTCCTTTCTGGAGAAGTGTCTGCTCTTCCGAATTCCACCGTGTAAATAGCGAATCCGCCATGGCGTGAGCACAACTGGCTCTTAAAGGGAATTGAAGATGACACTCTGATTGGTTCATTGCAAGTATGCCCAAAAATCACCCATTACTCATGAAGAGAATAGGGCCCATTGTATAATTGAATTCTTTGGCACCTTTAATATTGTAAAGTTAAACATGAGCTTTAAATGACAAGCCAAGACCATTTGAGTCTCTTTAGATTATAGAACATGTATTTAGAATACACAAACATGTATCCATGGCATTATTGCTTGTAAGAACATTTGGTTTGTCATTTCAGAGATTCTGTTGAACACAACTTTCTTTCCGTGGAGAGAAATGAAATGCCAAAGTTAACATTCCTTCAGCCACGTGTTTGCTTTTACAAAGGGATGAACGGATGAAGGAAGAGACTAAGGTGATACAACATCTTCCGTCTGTGTTGTTTAGCAGGATCGGGGCCAAAGCTCCATAGCGATGCTTTATAAACGTGTTCAAAACATGCCATAAACGTCCCATAAACGTCTCTGACGGCTCCGACGGGTCTGCAGAGAGCCGGGAGTGTTTAGACAGGCCTGGAGATTGATCCTGAACTCTTGCTTGGCCAGAAACAGGAACGTTGTGAAGTATTTGTACCTGCTCACGAGGATCTCCCATTACTCTCCCTTTTATTTACAGAATAGCCCTCAGCCGAACGAAATGGAATCTCAAGTTCCAATAATAAGTCACATATTACCAGATACTCATGCCCTGCTTCATGTCCTTTCACAGGTTCCACATCTACAGCTTTCCCTGTGACCTTCTGTCAGTTACCACAGACATTTCTCAATCATTACCTCGTTTGTATGAACAAATTGTTCTTTTAATTTAGTTAAAGTACTTGCACAAAGTTTTAGACATTTAGTTTTTTATCTTTAAAGTCATTATTTTATCCTCCTTTCTGGTGCTCAAACATTGCCTCATAGAAGTCTATTCTAACCGAGGGTCAACAAAGTATCAGTAACTCGCATCGACAAATATTTTACGAAGCAGCCAGTTTTATTATACTCACATTACTGATCATTTGTTAGTCTTCATCGGACGTGGGCGTTTTTGTTTAAACTGGCTTTCATTAAATTGCTTATCTACACTTTCTCTGGAATAGGTGAGCAAATGACTAACAGCTGAATATACGGACTGTTTCTGATAAGAAACAAGCACCATTCAATCAGTTTCAACACTGTAGGATATTTCAATAGTTAAGCTAAAGGAAGTATACGGCCAGATTGTGTTTTTATATTGGCCAATGAGACCCTGCATGTGGAAACTTTGTGTCATCCATTTGCTTGCTATTCTTCCGATTAGCACAAAAGAAAAATATCTGGAAACACTGTATAGTTGAACCTTATATCGCAGCACTTAACTCTATAGTTCAAGCACAAGCCGGCCTAAACCAGCTTGGAAATTCTTTTCAAAAGGACTTTTCTTCATCACTCTCTTTATTTTTCTACAGATGACAGGATTCGTTCTCCTCCGTTTATGGTGTTGAACAGTGAGTGTGGCCCAGACACACTGGAGCAGATCGAGCAACATTGTCTTACATTCCCCTTCAGTAAGTCCCACCTCTTCCTTTTTGGTATAGGAAGTGATGTCCCACTCCTAGAAATCGACTCTCTGGCAGAGTTTAGCTCCAACTCTAATGAAATAAACATGGCTGCTTTGTCAAGCGAAATGTGATACAACGTCGCCACTCATTAGAAAAGGTATCTGTATTTCCATGTTACTTATGTCACGGTGATACACGACGATCTACAATAGATTCTGTATTAGTAACGACGATTGCTTTTTGTAAATGTGTCACGTCAAATGTGGATATGGTATAATTCTGAAGACCTCTGCAGGACATTGATCTTTGGGAGCAGGATTGGCCACACCTGCTTTAAAATGCCAATAAAATCAGCCAATCAGAATGAAGCATTTAGAAATGCCATATTATAAACTTTATTAAGTGCACATATTCATCCGCTACGTTGTTTGATGTGTTCTTTTACTCCCAGTTTGCAAAACACGGGTGGCTCACGGAACAAACTCCCATGAGGTATGACCCTTCTGACTTTATTCATTTAGAAACATATTAATTTGAAACTCTAAAATAAAGGAATAATAATGTTACTGTTTTTAATAAGAATAAAAATACCTAGTACACACACATATATCGGCTTATAGTATAACTATCAAATAATATTTTTCTAATATCAGTTCTTTTTGCTTTCGAATATAAGATTTGAGTGCAAGTGAAGCATTCATTTACAGTAAATATTTCTCTCTACGTTGCATTGCGGGAACATCCATGCACGATACAGAAATTGACATAAAGAGGTATCTTTTTTGGCCGCGTGTCTAAGCAAGCATTTCAGGAGGAAGCTATACGCACACACGACCCCTGTGATTGATATTATTAACAGGAAATAGGAAATTGACTAAATCTTTTTTTCTCACGTTGACCCTGTGCAGATGGCCATAATCTTCGGCGCTGAGGACCTAAAGGATGTGAAGCCCCCATGTGTCCTTCAGAGTTTTATAAACCACAACGCTGTGCTCTATAAGGTGTTTGTGGTTGGGGAGTCGTACACTGTTGTGGAGAGACCATCACTCAAGAACTTCCCCTCCGGGCCGTCCGGTAAGTGCACGTGATCTCTTTCTAAGAATTATGTCCGTGAAAGGGGGTGTGGGTTATTTCATTATGCCGCTATCAGACAGTTGAGTTTATGTTGTCATGATTTACATGCAGAGAAGGTCTGTTGTTAAACCCGGATCCCTTTGCATAACTGAAAATGAAGAGTTTATATGCAAAAAAAAGAAAACTTCGCTTGTTAAATTTTTTAAAGAAGCACGTGTTTTGTTTGTCATCATGTTTTTATCGTGTTAGTTAGCCGTGTTTGTGTGAGTTGTTATTATTACGTAATCAATGAACAACCAAACTGCATTTTGATTGATATTACTTGGAATGCACAATAAAAATACATGGTTCTGAAAATGTTTTTAAACGTTTAAAATGTATGTCAGGTTTTGCGAATGAACTTTTCAAATAATGGCTGAAATTGTGCCGTCATCCAGTCATCAGAAGTGCTCAGACAAGTCAGATATCCACCACTAGCGTCTGGACTTTTGCATATGCAAATCCGCATGGCGTCCATGTAAAGCAGATATGGGTTGCGGCTGAGTGTTCTGCTAGTTTAATGGAAATTCAGGAGATCATCTGTGTGTCTAAATTTGTCTTGAAATATGTAACCCACATGTAACCACATGTGTAAATACAGTCACAAAAATTAATAGATGGAGGTTTTGCAGTTTTTGTGATACAAAACATTAAACAGAGCCATATTTAGAAGCAGAATTTAGTTAGCTGAAGGGGTTTAAAAAGATACGGTCTTGGAGGATTAATACTTTAGATGTGCATGGCTTTGTCTGCAGAAAGAAGGAAAGCTAAATGGTAGATCGCTGTCTCACTGTAAATCAGTATTTTTTATTGCTATTCGAATGGAGCCTATAAATCTCAGCATCCTTCTGGCAAGATTTTTCTTTTTCCTCTCTCTTGCTCTCTCTCTCTCTCTCTCTCTCTCTCTCTCTCTCTTGCTCTCTCTCTCTCTCTCTCTCTCTCTCTCGCTCTCTCTCTTGCTCTCTCTCTTGCTCTCTCTGTTTGCCTGGCACTTCTGAAGCTCATTGAATCTGTGAACTCAACCACAGGCCTCTGCTGCTTTCTAGTGGCTTTCTGTGCACTTACACGTTTACAATTCAACTCTTATTTCTTATTTTTGCCATTCCAGACAGAAAAGCGATTTTCTTCAATAGCCACAATGTATCCAAGCCAGAGTCATCGTCTGACCTCACATCCGTAAGTGAGCATGCTTTTTCAGGCACTGTTCTGAATTCTACACACTGTTGCATCTCAATGCTGTCAAATCTTTTACCACGAATATCTTGTCGTAAGCATGTAAGTCTTTTTAGGCTCACTTTACAGAATTTATTACCCTTGTATTCACGTTTTAATAGAGAGACAATGTGGAAGGTGTATCCCAGCCACCTAACGATGATGTCATCAGGGAGCTTTGTAAATCCCTGCGGGAATCTCTGGAGGTTTCGCTGTTCGGCATTGACGTTATTATCAACAACCAGACGGGCCAACACGCAGTCATTGACATCAATGCATTCCCTGGTGCGTATCCACACAAATATCCCGCTAACTACTGGGCAAAGCAATGTAACATAGAGTTTAGAGAAACCTTGAAAAACATTTTAGGACTTTTTTATTTCGCACACATTTGTTGATCTGAAGAGGGCACTATCAAATTCAAGCTAAATGACAAATAATTGTGATGAAAGGCAACCACTTTTAAAAAGGCTACATGAAGAATTCAGAAACCTATCTGATTAGCGACACCTGTGGCCTTTAAGTGAACTGCACCCAGCAACATTGCTCAAGCTCGCACTTGTGAATTTAGTCTATAGTGATGTGAGCTAAGTGTGATTCACAAACATAACGTTGGCAGCTGAGGTTAATTTAAATTAAAGTAAAGCTTTCTGTGCACCCGTACTTGTTAACATTAAAAAATGCATTAACTAACATGGACTAACAATTAACTATATACAGTGCCATCCACTATTATTGGTACCCTTGGTAAAGATGAGGAAAGAAGGCTGTAAACATAAATCTGCATTGTTTCATATTTGTGTCGTATTTATTTATTCACATTGTAAAAAACATTTTTCATCCTTACACATTGGTCACAATTATTGGCACCCTCAACCTCAATTTATAAGAAAAACAGCTCAGTGTTTTCTGTCTGTCTGAGGTTTGAGAATTCATTGAGAGTCATCTGAGTCCATTCCTCCATAAAATACATTTCCAGATCATATTCAAATGTTGGTGTTCCCTCTTCTTCAGTTTTATAGGGTTCAGATCAGGGGACTGGGACTGGGATGGCTACGGCGGGATCTCGATTTTGTGTTCATTGACCCATTTGTTGCTGATTTGGATGTTTGTTTTGAACCAATTTGCCGATGAAAGATCTAACTAGGACCCATTACAGTATTTCTATAAAAAGTCAGGTAGTCATTTTTATATCTGTTGGTATTTGATGTAATACACGATGCCATGTATCTGATCAAGATGTCCAGAATCTCTGGTATTAGGTCCACAACAATGAAGATCTGGTGATATATTTAACTGTGGACATGGGGCACTTTTTATCCCTGTGTGCACCAAATCTATCTTGTGTTATTGCTGGTGTATTTTTCATTTCATATGGTTATAGATCCCAGTCCTGCTTGAAGTTCCAGTATGACACATTAATATGGTGGAGTTTGTTTTTGCATGAGAGCAGAAGGTTTTTTTTCCTGAACAGGGTCCCAAACAGCTTGTGGTGATGGAGGTGCAGTTTTCCTTTATTTTTATTTTTTCTACACTAAAATTAAACTAATTTCTGCAATTTCTCCATCTGTGATCTTTGAAGTATTTGGCAACTTTGGCAAAATTCTCTTTACCATGAAGTTGGAAATGGGAATTTTTATTGCTTCAACCATTTCCTTTTAAATCCAAATTCTATTTTGTGTACCTCAACAATCTTTTGCTGCCCAACGGAACTATATTCTGTGGTTTAACCCATTGTGATGAATGATTAAGGGGGTTCGGGCTTTGTGTTACTTAATATTATTATCCTGTGAAACAAGAAGCCATGAATGGACAACATCATGTTTCTTGTCGGCTTGGTGTGCTCAGAAAATGTAAATATTAATGGGAACATACTTGGAAGATATTTTACTCATAAGAATTTCTAGGGGTGCCATAATTGTGACCAGGGTGTATTAGAGAAATAGTTTTTTCAAAATGTGATATTCACCCCGCTTCAAATTGTTTTACTTGAAGAGTAGAGTAGATTTTTCTAAATAAAAGATCAAAATGAGAAACAACGCTAATTTATATTTACAGCCTTCCTTGCTCATATTTACCAAGGGTGCCAATAATAGTGAAGGGCACTACAATATAGTCTTTCAACAGTTGTGGATGTTAGTTAATGTCAGTAAAATTATTCATGTTAGTTTATGGTACATGAACTAAAGTTTATGGTACTTTAACTAACGTTTTTGTTTTTCTAACTCAGGAAGCACCTTCATGACTGTTTTAAGACCTTTTCTTTTACTGTCTATATAGGATATGAGGGTGTTCCTGAGTTCTTCAGCGATCTCCTCAACCACATCATCAGCGTCCTCCAAGACCACTCTTCCAGTGACCCACTGGCACCGCCTCCTTCCGCCAATCAAACCACTTTAGGTGCGGGAGAGCGTAGCTGTGCCCCCTCCCAGGAGTGCTGCAGTGTGCTTGCCAAGGAGTCTGACAGCAACCCCTGGATCGTGGAGAGTGACGGTGGTCTGAAGGGCCCGTGTCAAAGACTGGGCTGCAACACGGCCATGTCCCCCAACTTCCAACAGCACTGCGTATCCACAATAGCCACAAAGGCATCGTCACAGTGACTGCCCCCAAGCACCCCAGCCTTCCCCTGAACAAATTGTGAAGACAAAATGAATAATATACAATAACAATAATAACTATTATACTGATAATATATCTGTAATCCGAAATAAACTATAATGGGAGTAATCGTAATGATTTTGATGGGCATTGGACTCTTTCTCCTATGCCTTTGTATGTGTATTTTTTATAGTGCTTTCTTTTCGCTTTTTCTTAAGTCTAATAACTCAGTACTGTAATGTGAACTTACGGGAACTCTATATTGATCCGTTGATATGTGGCAGTTTAAAATCACTATGGAGAATTAGTGGAAGGTAGCTAACTATTGATAGTCGGACATTTGAGCTGGAAAAGTCTCTCTACGTGTTACGGAAAGGCCGACTTATTAGGCCCTTAAACTCACACCTCCAGGACACCTACAATGTCTTTGCGCTGTATTTAGTGGCAATTTAGTGTGATGATCCAGAGTTTAGAAGCTTGTGCATTGTCTCCAGACCTGCTCTTTACTGAAGGCCACATGGAACAGCATGCCGTGCCCAGATGCCACCGCAATTTCATGACACTCCTAGATCTGCACTTCTGTAAACATTATGTCACCTGTCATTTTTCACATGCATTTTGGTGCGTTATTTCTATATAACCTAGTGTTATAGAAAATCTAATATTGGATTGAAACATGTCAGGTGTCATTAATGTCATGATGTGTAATGATAGTCAGTGTTGAGAGTTGTTGGACTTTAGCAAAAGGATATCTTGACATTCCCTGTGTGTGTACATATGTACGTGTAATGTTGTTAGCAGATGGTCCTTTAAAAGTTCATAGTTAAAAATGTTTTGTATTTGATCCTGAAAGTCATTTTTGTGACTTGACCCAGTAAGCATCAGTACACAGATTTTAAATATATGAACAAACTGTACAAGATGGATATTAATGAATATGTCGGGAGTATTTTTTGATGTTTCTTATTGCACAGAAGGACACATCGGTTTCCTGAATGGGTAAACAGGTCAACGCTTGGTTACCATTCCTGCTTTAGAGGGAAATTGAACATTTGCTTTTGCAATTTTGTTTTTAATCGCTAACCTGTTTGAAAATGACTAATGAATACAGAGTATTTAAGTTTTATACAGACGTACAGTTAGCTAGGCAATATTAAATCATTGTTTGGTTGCTGATCAAACTAATTTGTGAAGTGCCATGATGTGTGTCTCATTTAAATAATAAGATTTATTGCTATTAAAACCATGCGGTTAAATAATTAGCAATTTATTCAAATTTATGTTGTATTGAAATCATTATGCATTTTTTTTAAAAGCTTTAAGACAATGTTTTGTATGGTTTACTAAATTGTTTGCTATGCAGATTGGAAAGGTTAATCATAAAACTAATTTCAACCACGTATTGCCCGTAAAGTGATTTGGATACCACACATGAACACACAAGTGTTTAATGACCAACTTTTATCAATTGAGCGGAATGAATGTTGACACAAAGTCAGCAGATGAGTTTCAAATGAGTTTTTACAGGCTAACTAAACCGTGTTTTACTATAATGTGTCTCTTCACTGCTGTGGAGTACATATCTAAAGGTGGCTTTGTTAAAGATCATAAGCCATGTTGACATCAATAACAGTTAGTCTGCTTTTTTATGTTCATTAGTTGTTTAGCCCTTCGTTTGCCCTGGGATCAGGATTATATGACGAATTGGGAATGTGTTATGTTTTAGTTTTTTTACAGAATTACCTGATGCTTTTAGCTCTGCAAGATGAAGAGAGTGACAGTCTTCAATACAGCTTTACATTTTGTCTCTGTAATTTTGCCTTCATTATGCTGAAAAATCCTCACCTGCTGATTCTTTATCCTTATAAATATTTTCCTGTCGATATTTTCTCATATAGGCAACCTACGTATTGCATATTTATTGACTAATGGTAATTCTCAATGATTATGTGCATTTAAATAAAATGCATATAAAATAAAATCATACTAATTTAATTATATAATGTGCATACTCTGGTAAGGAAAATCTAACTAATCTATGGTTTGTCTCGGTTAAAAAGTGTTGGGAATAGCTTGTTTGGAAGTGTACTTTCACTTTCTTGGTTATATATTTGATAATATTATAGTTTAATATATTTTGCCTTACAGACAATAAAAAAAGAAAAAGCCATATAGAATATATACAACTCCATAGCAATATAAATGACTTAAAAAGCCTTAGCAGACACGTTTTGTGCAGACAAGCATCACTCAATAACCGGAGTAGTTCAGATCAATCACGTCAGAAACCATTGAACGCATTTATGGAACGGTGTGTTGTCAATACACTAAAGAGTTAAGTACAAGAAACAGTCCAACATTGTACTTTTTTCTTTTAAATAAAGACATTTAACCAATATTACTAATAAAATGCAGTTTAAACTCATAACTTATATTTACAGAGATAGGCTTTAGCATAGGCCAACAATCGAAGGACATTAAACTGCTTTTGAGCTAACGAAACACACCGTGCAAAGCTTAAACACATAACGCCTCCGTCCCTCCGCTTGTCATTGGTCCACACATTTTCACTCAGGTCATCCTGACGTCTCGATTGGCCAGCCGTTCTGTCCATCACCACCGCGGCTAATCATTGGTCGTTCCCAGTCAACTAATGCGATAAATGTATGTTCTCGGGTTCTTTGACATGTCACTAGAGCAAAGCCGCCCGTCCGAGCAGAAGTACAGAGAGTCGCTCCGAGCCTCGCACGTGTCCACACAGCCGATTTACAGCGCGTCAACAAAACTAAAATAATCATGCAAAGCGCCTAAAGTTGTGTATTTCACTTCAGGAGAGATATGTCGTCGGTCTGTTTGTCTTCGGCCGGACGAACCCGCGCTGACGGCGGACTGAGCGGATAAACGGGACTGAATGACGGCTCGCCGCGGCGGTGAATGAAGAATCACCGGCCGCTCGCTTCACAGCAAAACACGTCCGAACATGGCTGACAGAACAGCGCCGAACTGTCATCTGCGACTGGAGTGGGTTTACGGCTACCGGGGACACCAGTGCCGCAACAACCTGTACTACACGGCCGCCAAGGAGATCGTCTACTTTGTCGCCGGCGTCGGAGTTGTGTACAACACACGGGAACACAAGCAGAAATTTTATTTGGGACACAACGATGACATAATCAGGTTAGCCACGTTTTAAAGGAATTTAAGGCGACGGGTGTCCAATTGCACATAAACTATCACGCTTAATAGTGAACTGGTCAACAACGTGTTAACTATGTTACAACGCGAGCCTACTTATACGAAACGTCTGTATTGAATATGTATTAAATCGCAAGCTGGAAAAGTGCAGACACGGAGGGTGAAGTTGTTCAGCCGAGGCGCTGTCCAGCACGTGCGGCTGCTGAAGGTGATGCCCGTCACGCTCAGCGATCCCCCGATCACCTTCAGGAGGCAGCGCGCTGGACAGCGTCTCAAGACGCGTTCGCAAAGAAACGATGCGCGTCGTTTTCCACCATCCAATGTATTGTATCAAGTTCAAAGTTCAACGCTGAAAAACGCGTGATCGTTTCGGTACGTTTCATTATGTTTGCACTGAGTGCGCGTTACCTTAAGGTGTTGAATTCACCTAAAACATACATTCCTCAAGCACGGTCATAGATGTGCCGGGCATGAGATTTGACATTAGCAGACGTGCAACTTAAATGAAACATCTGTAGGCTATACAATGTAATATTTCACTTAATATTTGTAATTATAATATAGCCGAATTGTGTATATATATTAGCCTGTTCATATTTAGCGAGACCGTCGAATAACACCGATGCCGATTATTTGTAAAGTTTGTCATTTGAATAAAAATGCCTTGGGTTTGTGATCTATTTTATATAACTGTTTGGTTGAGCTTTCATTTATGAGCTAGTATCCAACAACCTCATCTGTAAAGTTGATTTTAATGGCATGACCTCTACAGGTTTTAATGTAAATATTTAGTGGTCGCCTATAGCGTACGGTTTTATTGTTAACCTTAACGTGCATTCTGTTATTTAGAGATATATTATTTTTATGCATATAAACTCGACAATAATGCCATTGTAATTTTGCACGCTCCATCAGCGCCATGTGAGCATCAAGGTTAGGGCATCCTACAGGAGTGCGTGCGTGCGTGCGTGTGTGGGTGTGTCACTTGTGTGCTGTATGTGTGTGTGTGTGGTTTTAGTGAGCGCTGGAGGGGGTGGTGCTCTGCCTGCCCGCCGGTCATCTGCCTCAATTCTCTATTATTAATTAGGTGACAGCGAAACTGACCTTGGTTACCTTGCATCTGTGTATATGCGTTTGTGAACACACTGTGTCCATCTGTCCATTGAGACCGTCACTGTGGACATTTCGGGTTAATCTAAAATGCTTACCGGCTTTCATGTATATGTTTATGAGATTTCCAGGCATATGTGCAGTCTTTCTGATCCGATGTCTCAGTTTGTTTGTGATTGTGTGTCAAATGTCTCATAGGGTCTCATTCATCTCTGGTTACTTCAGTATCAGAATGTGACCCAGCGTTTGTCTTTCTGGCACGGCCATTGAGTGTCATTCATGCATATCATATGTGTCCATATGCCATCAGCGCGCTGTACGTTTTCAGTGCACTTATTTTAATACATTGAGGTACTCAGGTGTTTAAACAATATTCGGCCAACACATTTTATATAAGACACATATATTTACATTTATTCATTTGGCAGACGCTTTTATCCAAAGCGACTTACAAGTAGGAGAGCATATAACATTTTTTCAATACGCTAAACAGTGCCGTTAGATTACAAGGCCATGCTACTAGGAGGATCAAAGCTGGATTAAGCAAGGGAGAGAATGAACAACGAGGTACACGAGACATAGACAATTATTGGTTAGTCAAATAAATACGGAACAGGTATGTTTTGAGCTGTTTTTTGACAGTTGTGAAGGATGCTGCAGTTCGGGTGGAGACTGGGAGTTCATTTCACCACAGGGAATCAACAGAGACTCATAAAAAGATTATCTTCCTCCAGGGAACATTCATAAAACAAGGTCAGATACTTAAGTAATATAGCCTACTATGTATTGAAGATATTGGTTACTAAGTGGCTGTTGGCATAGCATTAGTAGCTGATGGTGGAGTTGGTTTGTATCCGCTGCCCTTGAGGAGAATGCTCATTGGAAGGTAGAGGATGGGCCCAGGGCTGAGCTACAGATGTTGAAAACCAGCTTGTGTGGAAGAGAGGGTGGAAAGAGAGAGTTAGGGAGGCAGAGAGACCCTATTATATTCTAACAGACATGATGCTGTTCTTATCCTATGGTGTGCCGGTCTAAATTCACGCTATAGAGAAGTTCTGATCGTGCTGTGTTGAACACCGCTGATATATGTCCTTATTCCACATTAATGCTCTAAGAAAACCCTCCCTCGGGCAAGTGCATACATAAATATGCATGTGAAATATTTCACCTTGATTTGTCATCCAAAAAAATCCTATAGATGAAATGAGAATATCTCAGAACTTAAAACCCCTGAATAAAGTCTTTGCCCTGAATGGCCTGAGGCGTTTATAGCTTTAATGTAGGACTCATCTGATGTCATGTGTTTGAAGACTGTATAATTCTGATTCAAATTCGAATAACAATTATATTAGTGTTATGTGAAGCATCAACCCCCCCCCAAATATTATTTCTATTAAATGTGAATTTGTTGCAATACAACATTATTTAAATTGTAGTTTGATCCAAGCTGATTTCTCATAACTGATTTATCTTTGATGGTCTTTTAAATAATAAATGTGAAGAATATCTTTATGAGTCATTTGTTCGTGAAATGGGCTATGTGGACAACACGATACTATCATATTGCATTATACAATGTACATACAGACCCAGTCTGTCTCTTATAACAATTTTGTTCTCATGTTACTGGTGCAGTAGTGCAACGCTGCTGTCAAGAGCATTTTGGTAAATTATATTTTTGTCCACACCGCTGGACGAGCCTGAAAATCACTTTTAGAAAAGAATCATACTATTTGTGAATAGCAGTAGAATGGGCATACATGAGTTTTACAGACATGCTTGTCATGCAGGCTTTGTGCCCACAAATGTCAGTTTGTTTACTACAGGTGTTGAAAGCATGAATGGAGGTAGATAGCGACTGGAAAGCAAAGAGTTATTAAGTAACTAAAGTACGGAATGTGGAAAAGGTCTTGACATCACGGTGTGTTATTTTACTGTGTGATGTAACATGTCTACTACATTGATATTCTCGCTGTGCATTATTTGTGCGCATATCCCTTTAAAATGTTAAACAGCTGTGTCAATTATTTTTGATGTTTTTTGTAAGAAAGCTACAGTACATGAATGCTGCATAGGGGTTCTTTACTTTTGAAGACGAGGATTAGGTAAATTCAGCAACATTTGGTTTGATGTTTGGTGAGTTGCCAGCTCACACGTATGAGCGTGTCTAACACCATTGCTCACGCAGGGGGAGGGGTGGACTTTGTGTCTCATTTCAGCCACGTGATCTAATCAGACGGAAGCTCTCCCGGTCATGTGTGTTGCTGGAGTCCATCCGTGAGCCATGTACACTAACTTGGACTCATTTCTAATGTAATCCTTAATCTGAGATGCCTTGTGATGCTCTTACTCTAATAGTATCAATGAGTCTGAATGCGTTTGAGTGTGTGATGTCGTGTGTTTGTAGTCGGGCTTGTCAGTTTTAGCTCAGATCATGCGCGTACAGCGCACCAATGCCAGTCAAGGGTTTGTGATTCCTGTGTGTGTTGGAGTTTCACTTGCCACAGCGATTAAATGTAGGGGTTTTATACTTCCTTTATAAGCCCCTCTGGGCGTACTTGGCTTGTTAGCGTTTTGTCAAAGGCCTTGGCTCTCCATCTAACCTGATTGAACTATTGCTTTTATGGCTTATTGAGTAAAACCTTCTTTAGAGGCAGAAATCACTGCTCGCTGAAAAACAGTCCTACGGCTGGGACACTTTTGTGAGAATCAAAGACTTCAACCACGCTGGTCCAACACCGGCTCAGAAAAACTTCATGTTTCAGTTTTTTTACACGTTTGAACGGAATACAATCAACAGAACATTTATAACCTAATTAAAATGTATGAATATGAATTATATATGTAAGATAAAGTAATACAATTAAAAAAGTAAACCGGAACTGCTCTTGGACCAGTGTTTACATCTATCGATTCACTGTAAAAAAATCATATTGAAAATCATATTCAATTATATTAAATATTATATATAAATTATAATCACTTATATTATGTGACGAGATGTTTAAGTCATCGTAATACGTGTTTCGAACAGCAGGGGCTGCTGTGTTTACCGCGAACTTGGTAAAACGTGGATATCAAAAATGTCTTAAAACTCTTTTAAAAAAAGAAAAAAGTTAGGAAAAGCACACACAATATTCTTAATTTATATATATTAAAGAGACTTTTGTATTGTTCATTTTTTATTTGATTTGCAATTTGTTTTAAAATCGCAATTTTTTATGCTTTGTTATATTTTACAAAGAAACGTGCAGCGTTTGAGAAATAATAATAGTGCAGATGTTCATTTCTAAGTTGTCGTGAAGAAATTGTATCGTGAGTTTAGAATCGTGAATTTCATCGCAGTGTGAGCTGAGGGAATCCTTACATCCCTATTCCGAAGTGTTCTATACCCCAAATTTAGAATAAAGGTCCCATTCAGCAGGGAATGTCCATCTCTCTCTTTCTCTCTGGGTATTAATGCAACCCTTTCTATGTCCATTGAATCATGATCTTTTGTAGGAGTGATTTAATAGCAAATGGTGAAAACAGGATATTTTTCTTTGAAATGGTTAATCTGTGTTGTTTATTTAATAAAGGCATATAACAGTTGTCACATATGATATTGAAATTAAACCTCCAAAGCCCGTGGCAAACTGAAGCACAGTAATGAATAATATGAAGCATAAACATTTGTTCCCCGATGGAACTATGAGCTGAACGAGGGCTGCCAGATTATTCCCTGAGAGTTTAAAATCAGCATTAATGTGGGAATTTATTTGGCAGGTAATATGGATTTGGCCCAGAAGGTTTGCATTGTAATGAAACTGTTCCACCTGCTGCTGCGCACTTACTTCCCAATGGTGAATGATTTTGAGTATGAACATTTTCCTTTATTACATCAAACTTTAAAGCAGGACACCGTGCTGTTTAAAGAACAGTCACTTATTAGTTTCTGGATGAATATTGTTGAAATAAATGATTTATTTTAAAGTGTTAAACATTTGTAATTTAAGTTTGCTTTTATTGAAAGTCGCAGTATGTTTCTATGTATTGTGCAATATCTGCTTATTTAATAAGAAGGAAATTCAATACAAGATTAAAACTAATTAAGAGATTGTTTAGCAATTCAAGCAAGTGATAGATCATTCAATAAACATAATCTGCTCCTTATTTTATTATATTAGACATGATATAATCCAGTATTTTTATCTCTTTTTTTATAAGGTAGAACCTCATTCTGTTGCATCAGTAATATGAAGCGATTTTCATCAAGTGCATATACAGTCCAACGTTTGATGATGGCAAATCATATTTCATGACTTTATTTTTTATCTAAAAAGCACCACCGGTTGTGACATTTTTGCCACACATTGACATTTGCCTATTTCTGTGCAGACAGATACTGCAAGGAGTGTTACTGGCTATTGGGATTTAACTTGCTCTATAGAAACCAACACAAGCAAGATACAGTAAATACTCACTTGTGGAAATGTGCTAATCTTCTCCTTCCTGGTAATCCACAACAAGGGCAAGCAAGGTGAAAGCCGCAAAAGATGCTCTGACCCGATTTGGACTACATTCCGATGTATGTGTGTTCTGTGTGCGTATATGATTGGCATGGATATGACCCAGTGAACCCAAACTTGTGCCATCCTGTCATCTCAGACCTGGTTAGAAAGCTGAAAAAAGCTAAATAAAACAACCTATGTTTACCCATACTGTATGTATTTTGATATGGTTACTGCTAAAGTCCCTTTTTTTCTTTTCAGTTCGCCAGAATACATTGTAATGGCTTTCAGTCTTCATTTAGGGACTTTCCTAGGCAAATATTTACATAAGCAATTCCTTTGAATGATTAATTGGCATAATTTGTAATTAAACCCAATGAAACATCAGAATCGATTGACAGCCCTAACACGTTTTTCTTGCCGTGCCTCTGTAGCCACTAAAACAACGTTGTGCTGTCTAGTGAATCAGCAGCCACTATTAAACACCATAGTCTATTAAACAGACTTTGGACGTGAACAGATTCTTGTCAGGTCACAGGGGGAAAGGTAGACGCTGTCCAACTTTACATTTCACCTCCCACTCATCCTCTTGTTACCATGACGAGCTTCTGCTTCTCACCCTAAAGCTCTCTGGCTTTAGTTTGCGTGTCTCTGCAGCAGCTCCCACCCACCAGCCCACCCAAGCAATCCTCCAGCATTTAACACTCTCCCAGAGAAAAACTAACCGGAGAGATTCCTCGCAGTGCATTTATCCGGCAGTGCTGCAGTCCTGCACCGTTGGCCGGTGAACCCACTGAAGACCGCCATCTGCCCCATTAGCTAATAAGCTGAGGCAGTGCAGGGCTGTACATCACACAGAAACGGTGCTGTGAGAAAACTACCCACTAAAGGAGCACATTAGCTAATTGAAACATTTATTTTGATGCACTTTTGGACGAAGGCAAGTTGAAGAGGTATTCTGGGGGCATTTGGCCTAAATGAATTGTAAAACAAAAAAAGTTTTCACTCGTTGATCATAATATTGAACGCTTAGAGGTGTAGAAAGACAGATTTACCAATGAGTCTTCCTCAAATTATTCTGGATGGATCCCATGACAGCAATAATTGATCTAATGATTAATTGATGAGGAAGAACCGGGTGCATATCCAGAGACACAGTGTAAGCACAATTTAAGCCAAAGCTTTCATTTAACATGCGAGTGTTTGACCTGAAAATGGCAGGCTGTCGTCTAATGAAATACAACAGGGAGTAAGACTGTTCAGCTGGGCCCACGTTCTATGTGGGATGGTGGCATCTGATCATACAGAATCAAACCAGAAATCCCAGCATTTATATTTAGAGACAGTTCCAACTAACAAATCTCTGAGGAATACACGCCAACATCGGTAATGAAGAAAACCCGTGCGCCCTCCGACACCAAGCTAGCGGGTCATAGCCTGTCTGTTCATTTCACAACAAGATCCACTGCATAGAATAACCTTGGCCGTGCAGGCTCGCGCTCGAGTGCACCAACTGAAACGCACGCCAATAATTTTATGTTAATGTAAAATCTTTTAAATGAAACCATCCACAACTGAAAGGCTACAAATTGCAATCCTTATCACAATCTTCATTATTATTACACTTATATTTGGCACAGTGACGTGCACTACCGTGAGTAGGCTTTCTCTCATCCAAAGGACCTGCGTTTTGATTGGTGCGTGAGTGTGGCGAGAGATAACTGCATAACTGATGATGATCGGCTTAGATAAAGTACATTTTCATCTTTTACCAACCAGAGACAGTGTAGGGTGGGTTGTGTACAGTCACACAGAGTACACAAATGCCTACTAGGAGTCAGAGAGCGATGGCACGAGCAACAAGTTGCTGCTTTTGCGAAAACTGGAAATAAATTTGAGCTGTCTTAACTCAAAAAAGCTTGCACTTAAAATAAATATTATATCAGTGCCATTGTTTTGTCTCAATGTGCGAACGAACAATGTTTTCGTAAGGCATGTTTGTATAAAACACTTTAATGTTTGGATTTAACTTAGGCATAGTCCTGGTTTAACCTAAACCCTGTGCGTAAAGCGCCGCTTAATGTATACTTTGCAAAAAAGAGACATATTTAAGCACCCTCTTAAGTAATTGCAACGATAGTGTTTGTAATTCTTTTGACAGAAATACATTTCAGGAAATTCAATGGCCATCACCCATATCACGAGTCCTTATACACAATCCACTTTTCCCAAAATTGCTAATATTTCTCCATTCACAAATTCGGTGAAAAGGATATACTCTTCATATTTTGAATACTGGACAAAATATCAAACCAATCCATCTTTGTTGGGGAATCAGATTGCAACCATTTTCGTGTTATCGCTTCGCCAACAAGATCTTTAAAAGGTATTTCTCCTCGTCCTTCAAGTTAAATTGCTAAATTCCCCAAGTAAATAGTCATAAATGAACATTCAATTCCTTCCCCAACAACATTTCGTATTATTTGTATTACCTCTTGCCAATACACCTGGATTGCTGGACAGTTCCAGAATACATGAAAATGATCTGCCATCTACTCCCCACATTTCCTCCAACATATTTCTCTCCCCTTATCACCCGTCTGGAAAGATTTTAACTTGGGAGTTATAAAGTATCTTATAAATTTCGCCAGCAAAAGTCTCTCCATGTTCCCGAGCCTGTTGTACTAGCCTCTGCCTGACAAACATTCAACCAATCTTCTTCTGAAATAGTTTGGCCCGATTCTTTCTCCATTTGAATCTAACATTTTCTGTTGATTTTTGTCAGTTGATTGGATATCTGAATATAGTTTTGATATGAGATGTCTAGTGTCATTATTCTTATACTGAGGAGTATATCAATTAAATTGGCGTAGGTTCATTCACTCTAAACACACTCACACCACAGAGAAAATCTGATAAGATTATCTTTAGAGCCGTTGAAGATCATCAGGATTTTGCCTAGGATTGTGGGAAGGGGAAAAATTGGCCCGATTATCTTTCGGTGTGGCCCCAGCATTAGACAAGGCTCTTCGTCTGTGAGGGCTCCCTGGCACTCCTTTGGGTGGAAAGAAGATTTCTGTGCAAAGATGTAGACACATTTTAGTATTTTCATTGTGTAACTAATTTGAGAGATATTAGGGTGTAAAGAGAAAAAAATATATTATAAAAGAAGATTAGAAAATTATATTGATTTTGTAAACCCTGTACATACATATTTTGTAAACCCTGTAACATCCGCTCTACCTTCGCCTTGGAGGTAACTGGCCCAGGGGCCGTCTGAAGTCATAATCCCTCCCTGATGTGCAGGAGAAAAGGAGAGCACTACATTTACATTTATATTAAGTCATTTAGCAGATGCTTTTATCCAAAGCGACTTAGAGATGATGTAAAAAATGGAAGCAATTGGGACAAAATAAGGACAACAAAAGGCACTAAATTCGTGAAGTTCAGCAGTGTTTTGTCTGTTCACTGCATTTGGCGGATGAATGTTATATAAACGGTGTATATAACGCTGGATTTGTGGCAGGCAGTGGTGGAGTTGTTACAAAATGAACATATGAAACTGTCTGAGTTGAGGCCACTTTAACCATTGATGCCAATCAAAATGTTTGTTTGTTTATACATCATAATGTGTACATTTTATACATTATCTGTTAACCACTGCTTTTACAATACTAAATTTGCTAAACCTGCTTTTAGATTTATGTATTTGACAAATGCGACATTTTTTAACATAAGTAACAGGAACTTCTGACTACTTCTGACACACATTAAACCCCAGAAATGTTTCTACAGGGATTGACTGCTAACAGTAGAGGCACTCATTTAAGAATCGTTCAGTTTTTATTTTGTCAAAGTTTCACTAAGTGACATGCTAAATTTGAACTAAATTGGAAACAAAGTCAAGTCTCCTACTCACTTCACACAAGATGCTTTATTCGTGTGCCTATATAGTTTACTAATGAAGCATCAATTCAGTAAGAATGAAAGCAGTAGACAGCAAGGAGCTCTTGAGGTGCCCGTTTCAATAAGGAGGTTCAACCGACCAAACCTCCTTTCTGATGTGACTCACAGAATGTCAAATTTCAGAGATTCAGAGTAAATAGCCTGCTTTAGCTATCTGAAGCATTGTTAAGCCCCTTCAAACGCGTGGGTCTCTATGGCTGTGGTATTTTCTGTTCAATTGAATCTTGAATGTCCCCTGATGATGGATGGATGCGAAAGGCATCCACAGTCACTCTCTATGACGTTTATTTAATCAGCTTTTGCTCACAATGAGTGGACGGTTAAAAAAACATAATGCCAGTTCTGAATGCCTTTGCTCTATTTTAAATTACGTGAGATTATGTAATCCACAGAGAGAGAAATGAAGACTGGCGACCGCCCCGAGGATCCGCTCACTGCAGGGTATGTGGTAGAATAGGGAAAAAATGCTCTGCACTTGTTACCAACACAATTGATTTTAACATGGTGCAGAGGAAGAAGAAAATGGGTAAAAAAGGAGAAGCCGGGTGGAAGCGAGACGGAGATTAAAGAAGACAGTCAGGCAGACACAAGTGATGTTCATGAGTGCTACGGCTCCCTGAGGGGTTTATTGTAGTCACTCCTCCACAGTGCCAGGAAGAATCACCCTGGCAAGCTTATAAAGCTTCATCTGAGGGCTCTGACGGTGGGAGATACATATAAACACATTCAGCACTATTCACTAAAGAAGTTGGAGATGATAAATTGTCTATTTTATGCATTTTAAAAGCTTTTTATATGTGATATTTTTTAATATCCCTGTTTTTTTCGAAGGTAACCACAACTCACAATACTTTGCATGCATGTTATCTTCCAACAGGCAAACGGTATATTGAGTCACCATACACTTACACCACCGTTACATATGGATGTGCACATGAGAATGCGCAGCAAAGCTTAGCTGGATAGATGTTATGCAACATCCGGGTGCCTCTGGGAGTTCCCCTGGCATGTGAAGACGAGCCTTGAATGAATTTGGTGAACTTGTGTGATGGTGAGAGGGAAAACCACTCCGTGAATCACGAAGATTGCCGTTTCGGCACCAGGGGCAATATTATTAATAATGCTACATGCCGTGGGATAAAAATAATACAAACAACAACACGGTGTTAATGGTCTTTATCTGAACCCCTCGTATTCATGAGTATTGGGTTGCAGAAGATAATGTCTTCTCCAGATTATCTCTTCGGGTTTCTGATAACTAAAAGCTCTTCTGTCACTTTCACTCATGGTTGTAGAAAATGATAATCAGTGATAGCTCATCTTACTGGAGCCACTCAGTAGAACGGCCCTGTTGTTAAATCTGGGGCAGGCTGGATTTTGAACAGGACACTCAACCATTAAAAATATTTAAAGTTGCAACCTGTAACTGTATGATGCCAAGGAGGAGGACCCCTTAACAAGATAATATATTTTTTAATTTTATAATGCATATCCATCTTTTACTTTTCATGTGTAAAGAAACTTTGTTCGATAAATATTCAATGTGATATTATTAAGACAACATATTGTTTCCAAACCTAAATAGTTGGCTACATGTGTTGTATGTACTGTATGTAACCCTGAAGCGATATTTTCAATTGAAATGTATCTGTACTGTAGCAACTGCATCACTTTGAGTGTGATAAAGGAACTATAGTGAAAAACACTCACTAGAAAGTTACAAATATAAACAATTCTACAAAAATGGTATGTAGGTATGTATGTTTATAGGTATGGACTGCTTTAATGAGTCATCTCTGGAATGATTCATCTGTTCGGAATGACCAGTTTTTGGACGTGGTGCCATCAGTTAAACACCAAAAGTTACAAAAATAACTACTTAGCATAACATTTACATTGAAAAAAATAATAATTTGACTCGACGTTTCTATTTCTAAAACATTACCAGTGGTTTAATTACAAACAATCTGTTTTTTGCAGTGGTCACACAAGACTTTTAATTTCATTGACTTCCTCAGATTCATATGCATGCAAATGGGGTACACAGGAAATGCAACTCCTGCAAAAACACGTCGCATTTCACTGCATTTCAAAGGTCAAGTTTGGTTAACTCTGACTTGCTAATTTGTATAATTATATCACACAATCCAATTTTGTATAAAACAGCATCAAAATAACGAAAACATACTAATAACGAAACTGTATTAAATGAGTTCAGTTCAAAATTAAGATTATTCAATTAAATGGAACAATAAAATAACGGTATTATCTGTATTGACATACTTGTACATTTCCACAGTTTAGCCCTTCATCCAGAGCGAGTGCTGGTGGCGACAGGACAAGTGGGAAAGGAGCCTTATATCTGCGTGTGGGATTCCTACACTGCCCAGACAGTGTCTATACTGAAGGACATGCACACGCATGGTATTGCCTGTCTTGCCTTTAACCTGGAAGGACAGGTAAGTCATGTGACATCCTGTGTTGCAATTAAAATGATTTCTTTTAAACTTCTAAAACTTCTCCTAAAAACAGTTCTACTCTCAGTATGTGATAATGTGTCTGGTAAGGTGCTGTGATGCTTATTAGAAGTTGTTGAAACTTGCAGCTGTGAACGCACCAATGGTGTGACTCCCACAGTGTGACTATATGTGTGAGACTGAGGCTGTGAGTTGCTGGACGTCACAGACAAAAACACTGACACGTGAAGCTCTTAGTGGTGACATCAAACGACAAACTTAAAAAGCATAGCCAAAGTCTTCGACTTTGAACATGACACATTGTAAGGTTTGACCGTGGCTAAACTAATGGTATTACAAGGTTATATCAGTTCTTGCTGCTCTTGCAGGATAAATGCATTTCCACTAGTGACAGCTTGTGCTTTTTAATAGTGGAGAGATGAATATGCTGCTTCTAAATGGTGAAATATGCACTTAGATCTAGTTTGAATGTGTGTCTGCAATGTGGCTTTCAAGTTCTGCTTCCTAAATGACAACTGAACAAAAAATGATGAAAATGGCCAAGATGAAATATCAATACGCAAGAAAAATTTGCAATGATGAACTAAATGCTGTATTACAGCCCCAAAAATAACCGTGCATATTTCTCCAACCTCTACATTTTTAGCAGTCACATACGTCACAGTTTCGCGATTAATCGAATCCAGAATAAAATTAGTAAAAGTTTACATAATATATATCTGTGTACTGTGCATAATTATTTTGTATTTAGAAAAATAAACATACACATATAGACGGATATGTAGATGTATTTATTAATATGTATCAATATCTAAATGTTCATACATTATTATGTTTTATATTTTTCATAAATATGTGCATGTATAGGATGTGCATGCTATTATAAATACAACATTAATATGCACAGTACACATACATATATTATGTGAACACAAACCTTTATTCTGGATGCCAATAATTGCGATTAATCGTTTGACAGCCCTAATATACTATATATGAAGAGTTTGGTTCCAAAATCACAAAATCAATTTGGTTTTTGTGTTTTATTGTGTTAGTAATCAGTATTGTTTGAGTTATTATGGCTTAAATCAAAACAAACCAAACGCAGTTTGATTGATATTAATTGGAATGCTCAAAAAAATGTATGAGTCATCTCATTTTGGAACCAAACTAAAATTCACAAAATATATAAACATATATTGTTCATATTTCTTAAATGTTTGTGTATTTAACTATACACAAACATATTTTTGGAACCGATTAATCGCGATTAATCAATTTGACAGCATTGATTTGAATGCTAATCGCATTTATGATGCTATCATACATTCATAATAATGTGTGATATTGTTATCAATGATGATGATGATGAAAAATGTATTTCACAAAATATTAATATTTATCAGACATGACATTGCTTCATGTTTTGTAGGAGAAAGACAATTCCTAGCATATCTTTTGTCTTGAGAGGCAAAAGCTGTCAAATGAAGTGCTGGAATAAATCATTTTTAGGAGGCATTTTACGCTCTTTACCTTTCAAGGGTTAAAGCAATCAGCACTGACTTTGACATTGTTCAATAGAACTACTTGCCCATTGATTTTTCCGAGCTTTTTGCAATGCTATCAACACTGCACTTAGCAAGAATTGTGTGTGTAGCTGAAGTCAAGCATTATTTTATAGCGGGGAGCACAGGGACTTCGGCCGGCCCGCTTTGATGCGAAACACTCATATTGTGCCGTGTCACGTAGACCGTGGCCCCGTTGTGAGACTTTGAGTCTGTGAAATATCGAATTCCTAACATTGCAAAACAGAAAGACAAAATAGACGAGAATTGAGTTAGATGGACCATTATTTCAAAAGCATTCCACCTCAGTGGAGATATGTAAGGGCTCACATTTCAAATTTCTTAGATAACTCTCACTTTATCTGAGAGAATTCAACCTTTGCCACCTCCAGCGGGGCAGAGAAAGCAGGAAATTGGCTTCATTTATTTCACACAGACAGATGAAACACCAAAGAGAGGAGAGGCAACACGTCGTCTCTAAACCCAGAGAGTCTACAGCAACACTTTTCCTCCTGAATTTATCAAAGGTTGACCGAAGGCACTGCATTTTAGCTCGAGACGGAAAAGTGCTGCTTTAAAAGAAGCCGACACATCAGGTTTGACAGGACCGTGGTGGAAAACATTTTGCAACATCAAAGGGACACTTTACTAATGATATCCCTTCTGAACACAGTTTGGGAACATTATAGAGTTTGAAATAAATTGCTTTTTAAGTCATAGTTTATACTGAAAATCAGGAAGTTAGTAAGTATTGTAGATTTCAACATTATTTAAATGTCTTATGATGTTACTGGCTTGACTTTCTTTGATGGAACACAAAATACGATTTTTTCAAATGAGTTTTTAAAATTAAAAGTAACCGAGTGTTTAGCAACTTGTTGCTGCCTTTTTAAATCTCTTACCATACAGTTGTTAAGAAGTTGCGTTGTGCATGCCAACAACTCACAGGGCTCATCATCAATGGTCCAGTTCACAGAACTGTCACTTTCCCGTTCGGTCTAGTGCTGTATTGTCACCAAAGTTTATCATTTGCACATTTTTAAGATTGGCCAATTTAAATATTCACAAGAAGATGCAAACATTTTATTCTCAAAAGCTGTCCGAGAAATGTGCTCACCAATGCATCACTGCACTCAAAATACGGAATCGAGCTCTCTTTCAGGTCTTCTTACTCTTGAACAGACATATCCACACAAACTCATGTCAATATGAATGTAAACTGTCACAAGTGAAATGTGCGTTGGCTCTTAAAGGGACAGCAACATAATACACTATAACTTATTGACCAATTAGAGCATATTTATTGTATCGCTTTCTGTATATGGCTTGTATTCGGCAGTGTTTGGTGTCTGTGGGCTTGGATTCAAAGAACACAATCTGTGTGTGGGACTGGAAACAAGGCAAAGTTCTGGCTGCCGCTCCTGGTCATACAGACCGGGTAAGACCCTACACACACACACACACACAGGTTTCTAAATTGTGTAGACTTTCTACAGACCTTGTGGGGACGTTGGCAGATTTTGGCAGTGTAGGTTATCGTTTACTATCCTTATACAAACATTCAGTCCCCACAATGCTAGATAGACCTGTACACACATTAGATATGGCAGACAGTCAGCATTATAATTATTCCCCCACTTGGTTTTCTGTTTGCCTTTCTTCCCTTATTTGTTTACAGTCATACTACATTGAGCAGCTCATAAATTACAATCCCCAAACAGACAAACATAAACATATTAGCAATGATTCAACGTTTGGATTTGAGGATACGCACATAGGAAATTATTTTTGGTGTAAATGAATGAAAATGGCAAATAATGGCGTCACAGTACACTTCTGGGGCTGGTTGCACCAGCCGGACGTACACCCGGTCGTAAGACAAGTCTGGACATAAAATGCGCACGTAAAAGTCCTGCGTAGAATCAAGACGTAGCATTTGCACGTACGTTTTTTCGAGTTTCTTAAGCGTTTTGTCTTGCTGTAATGTTTTATTTTATTTTATCTTCTAACTATTGTTCGTCTTTAGCATTTTTAATCATTGGAGGCAGTAAGAATGCCACTCTCAATATCATCTAAGCTGAGCGTAGCTGGGGCTGGTCGTAGTTTTTATGGTGCAACAGGTGTAAATATTTTTCACATGTCTGGACGTAGTGAGGCCCAACGTTGGGCTTACACTCAACTTTTTTACGGCCAGCTGGTGCAACCAGCCCCTGGAGCCAAAACAAACACACAAAACCACTATTTCATTACAGTATTTACATAAGGAAAGCAAGTATAACATTTTTGCATTCAGCCGGCCTCTGGTTGTCATGCATATGCTTTGTAAGCGAGGTTAAGTCGTTGGTTCTCTTCGGTTGTCGTAATAACCGATAGTAGACTTTCTTTGGCTTTGTTCAAACTGCAAAACACTTCCAATCTTTTGGACTGACATTTTAAAAGTGATGAAATCCATGTTGTCAGACAGAAGTCAATATCAGTTGTCTCAGTTGCCATAGTAATGAAGTAAGGGTCAGCATGCTGCTAGGAGACTGTCTAATGCAACTGAGCAGTCAATATAAAACACAAGATGTAAAACTGAAAATGTGGCCTCTGTCCATGTTTGTCATAACCTCGCTGCAGTGCTGAACTCACAAGGCACATGTGATTGTAGAAGCAACCGATACAATAGAGCCTTCCATGCATATAGCTGCATGTAGAATTTAGTTTGTATTCACTGTGTCTTCTGTTGAGGAAGAACAGCGATATCCAGAAAACTCCTTTTCTCCTTTAGCTGGTTTGCAGCCGCACAAGAATGATAAATTACCTTGATAAAGCATCAATTACACCTAATCCATTTCACTATAAAAGCTTTCTGTCTGCTGGAAATTAAAAAAAAAGAGTAAGATATATGAAATAGCCTAATGTGTCCATTTATGAAAATCACTTGAGCGCACATCACACCATAATTAAAATGTCTGAAGTAGGAACTTCCCAAGAGAACCTGAAGGCAGTATCTGTTCACTGGGTTTCTACTGGTATCTAATTGAGCAAATCTTTCTTTTCTCTGTTGTAAAGATATTTGACATATCATGGGACCTGTTTCAGCAAAGCAAGCTGGTGAGCTGCGGAGTCAAACATATCAAGGTAATTCTCTTTTATCTGGATTATGAAAACACAATATATACTATATATCACAATAATACAGTACAACGTGCAGATTTGTGTGGGATATACAGTACAAACATGATCTTATAAAGCTGAAACTACATGGTGTAGATTTTGCATGAGGTACGTCCACTGGAATGTAATGTATGTGTGCAAAAATGCTAATTCAGTGCAAATCCTAGATGGAAATATTGGAAAATTGAACAACCAAAAATGAAATTTCCATTTTCTTCCCCTGTGCATTGCCATATTTTCAGTTCTGAGGAGACATGAGCATCCTCTCAGTGATGCAGAAATGACTGTAAAAGGAGATTAAGCCTCGAGAAACACTCTGCCCAAGCTTCTGATGACAATACAACTCAAAGAATTCCCACAATTAATTTCTGCTCTTTCATCTTCTGTTCATTTGGCTTTTAAATAAGTAGTGCTGGTGACCTGCTTGTAGGTCTGTGTATTTTTCAAGTGGGATATCTAAAACAGATGTTGAGAGTTTCTCTGTTGTGTGAACATAATTGTCTTTTTTTAGTAGAAAAAATATAGTTTTAAATGAAATACTTTCTACTGAATACTATACAGTATATTGTATTCTGCCTACATGGAACAAAATGCATTATACATATTGGTGTCACGTGACTTACGAGATTTCTCACATAACCTTATTAAGTTTGCATGCAGTCTGTACAAATTAGTTGTTACTGCCAATAGATGTGAAATGTGATTATGCATATGATTCGTCCCTTATGAGATATTGTATTCGAGTGTAGGCGAGGTGGAAAAGAAGTTTAAATTACCTTGAAAGATTTCGCTGTTCTGTTAGTTCGCCTCCGCCCACATGCAAGGATGTCATAAAAAATGATGCGCGGATCCACAGGCACTGTCTGCTCTATAAGTGAGTTTGATTAATAAATCGATAGTCCTTTATCGTAGTAATATTATGCATTATGCACAGCTTCAATTTATATTTAAACACTTTCTCTCAAATAAAATGGCGAGTTGTGGAGGCCTTCAATGATATTAGTGCACCTAGCGGTAGAAATTCACCCACACAACTCATTCATTATGTGAACTTTGGAAAATGTGAAAACCATGGGTCTCTTATATATTTTAGTTCTCTCTCATAAGCACAAAGCATTGGCTTTAGGTTCCTGCCATGAAGTAATCCACAATCCTATACCTTCATCTATATTTGTCTCACTCTCTTGCTCTCTGTATGTATATTGTCTCTCTCACAATTCTTTTTTTCAGATCACTGTGCATCCTCTTTATCTTGTTTTGTCACAGTATTTGTTTGTGTTACTATAAATCTCCGTCTCGTTTAAACGGACACTGCTGTACATGTATCAGGCCGGTATAGCGGTTGTCCCATATAATTCCTGAGTCTTTAACCCCCTCGACCATGTGACATCTGCTCCCCGGGCCTGTGCTCAGTCAGCGATTATGCACTCAATCCATGAGATTTAGCTGGCTGTAATCCCTCTTTCTCGCACGCTCTTTCTGAGACAGCTCTAGAGAAACTGAATTATTTGCCTGTTTATGGTGCTTGTTGGAAATGCAATATTGCGATGTATTATTTATAATTAACGTTTCTCTCCATTCATTAGCCATCTCGATATTCAAGTTTCTCAAACTGCCCGGTGTCGTTGCCTTCTCCATAAAGGGTTCAATCCTTTGATTTTGGCAAAAAGATCTGAACTCACAACTTGGGTCCATGTTAGGTCCAACTTGGGTTTTTAATATCACAGTTATTGTCAATAGCAGTATATTGTGACACCCTTATCTGTAGCCCATGTGTTTGTTTGTGTGTTGGGGTGCTCCAATACCATTTTTCAAATATCTAGTATGAGTAGTACCAATATTTATTTTTCTGTTATTCGCCGATAACGATACTATACCGATGCCTGTACCTGTATTTTTCAGGTGAGGTTGCAATTTTCCAAGCACACACTAAATCAGATAAAATTTTAAAAGCTTCCCCTCAACCACATGAAAAAAGACAATTTTTATTAGCTTGTCACAAACTTTCAAAGCTCAAATTTAAGTCAGTTCTGTCAGGTATGTTACGTGAGGTATTGGTCTTAGGTATCGGTGTATCTTTACGAGTACACGAGCAAGGTTGAGATTTTTCTTTGGACGCCCTGGGCTGCTCTTAATCGAATGTATAGCTCAATAAGCCCCACCACGAGCCTGAGTGGCTTGACTCGTGCAAACCGAGTCTGCTCGCTCAAAGAATCCTCCCGCTGCCTCCCACGAGGCATAACCACAGCTTCACCCACAAGGCCAAACATAATCACCATATTTACAACACAACCATCAACAACAGTGGTGTATAAATCTGATATGTGAAAACAGTCGCATGCTACACAATTAGACGTAACTAGATTAAGGTGTTGCGGCCACAGTGGACTAATTATCTCTTTTCTTTTCACAGTATGCTTATTATAGCCGTCTTGGTGGCTTTAAAGCTGTTTGATTAGTCTAGATGTGCTGGATCCGGGGCGGCACGCACAGTTGAGCAGGAGGTGGCTGTCCCCGAAGACCTGGGAGACAGGGAAGATGTGCTTCAGGACGGAGACTGGCTTCCTCTTATAAAGCCTTGGCAGATGAATAACACTGAGTCATTTTGATTATATTAAATCGTTGGCAGAGCACAGACCTGCAGAAACACAGGAGCCTGTGATTCACTGCCGCTCTGAAGCTTCCTGACGTAATGCAGCCTGACAGTCTGGAAGAGAACAATCCTCTCCAGCGCAGGGCTGCTAATGGGCCAGCAACAGCTTTTTTCATCCGCTTCATTGTTTTATTTTAAGTGCCTGGGATTTATGGACACAGAATGAGCCGTAATTAGAACCCATATAATGGAAAAAAAGATATCTGAGATGAGGTTTTGGGTTGAGTGCTGTTTGTTGTGGTTTTATTCGCTGTTAGAGCCCAAATTAATTTTTACTACTCAGAGCAGCGGCTCTTTAATATCTCAGAAGACCTAGAGGAGTTCTCAATTATGTTTTATTTACTGTAGGAATCGACTTTGTGTCAAGTTACAGGGTTGTAGGCGTATCCTAGGGGAAAGGGGCTTAGGGCGATGCCGGCTCAGACACCGGCTGGAAGGCCGGCTGAGGCACTGGCAGGGCAGGACTGGACGCCTGCTGGATCGGCAACTGGACCACCGGCTGTAGAAACGGTTGGAGAACCGGAAGGGCTAGGTTGCGTGCCCCCCGCCGTTGCCTCTTCTTCTTCTTGTGGTCAGCTGGAGGTGAAGGGCACGGCCGAAGAGGACCCCCAGGACTCTCTCCTCCCACGCTTGCCCTGAAGGCTGGCTGGTGGTGGAGAGGTAGGACCAAGGCTGACGACGCAGCGGTGGTTACGACCCCGAGTTCCAGGGTGTGACCCTCAGGGATGGCACCCAATGGAGATATATAAATCGGACGGACTGAGACCCTGGGCTCCGGTCGGGAAATGGCGGACCTGACCACGTCCTCGAAGTCCAGCGGTCTCAGCCTCTTCATCTCCACTGGCGATAGGGGGACCCTGAGGCCACTGTTGGCCTCAGCCTCCCAGAGGATCACCTCCCCTGCGGCTTCCAGGAACCTGGCTAAATAGTCCTCCAGGTCTGTGTTCCCCTGGCGAATGGCGCAGAGGGGACGAGGCTGACGGGACCTTGCATTGCTGCCTGATGGGTTCTTCTTGGTCGGTGCATTTTGTCACGGAATGGTTGGACAGAACTTAGATGCAGGCAGATGAAGGGTTAAATATAATATCTTTATTAAACAAAGAAACCCACGAGGGGGAAAACATATACAAAAACTTGACAAACAAAACTTCCCACAAGAGGGAAAAAACTAAACAAGGCTTTTAGGAAAACAAAAATAAATGTCTACAAACTGGAAACCAGGAACAAGGCTAATCCAACTACACGAGGATTGGTATAAAAGGGGAGAATACCCGTGAGACCATACAGCCAAAATTCAGTGACAAAACAGTGAACAGTAAACATTAGACAGTAAATATTAAACAATGCACCAACAATGGACAGAGGGAAACTGGGGCTATATAAAGGGAGACATGAGCGAGGAGTAATTAGACGGGGAGAGTGGCGACAGGTGATGGGAATAAAACCCTAATGACATGATTACAGGAGACAGGAAGGCGGGGCTGAGAGACATAACAGGAGGACATGTAGCGCCAAGTGACAACAAAAAGCCACATCTCCACACATATAACAACAGAAAGACGTGGCAATGTCATGACTCTGCCCAGGGAGCTAGAAAGCTTGAGACAGGGAGGACAGAGTCCTGACACATTTGGACGATTCTTGAGATGTCTTTTGAAACATAGAAGATTAAGATTCATGTTATTTTGCTCCCTAATACAATATAAATATATAAGAAAGAAATGACATTCTATAATCTTTGGACTATATCATTAGCCTTTCAATGTGACAATCCAAAGCTTTGATGCCAAAAACAGCAATCAGGAAATAATGTTGTTTGGCTTTGAGACATGTGTGGTCTGGATGGCATCTATCAGCAGTGACTATCAATATATGCTTTCAAATCAAATCCTTACAGACTACTTGAAGGAAACACATCTGCTACATTTATACATTCACCCGACCCAGCTTCCAGTGAATCGAAGGTCCTATACAGGTTGTCAATTCATGTTTATGACCCAACGAGAAGGGAAGCACACAGATTGACCTTGAGATTCAGGAATACATTACAAGGGCGTTTTTCTTCATCTTATCTCCTTGTCATATATAAATGAGATATTAAAGAGATCTCATTTTTAATTTCTGTTCTTCAAATGACAGAAAACTGTTAAAAAATAACTATTCTAACTCCACTAAAACACTTCAGGATATCTCGCAGTAAACGCCTTTCACAGAACTGAGGACATAAGGAGGTCGTGAACAGAGTTAACCCTGTTATTCTCACAAATAAAAGGTGTGACCTCACGAAATAGAGCTCCAGGTTGTCACACAAACACACACACACAGCTGAATATGAGTAAATGAGGCAATTATTATGCGTTGGCTGTGGGGGCTATGAGTGTTTGTTCAGGATTGAGATTGTGCCTGTGCATTTTAATGATGTGTTTAACCAGTACACACATTAATATGTTTACGAGCCTGCGTGTGTTTGTGTGTGTGTTCACAAATTTAATTTACTTCCAATGCAAGGACACATTAACACGCACTGGCACGGATTGGTTGTGTCACAATTTATTCTGAAAGATTTTGTTACTATAAATAACAGCAATTAACATGCTAAATAAATCTTTACATAATATACGGTTAAGTCATTAAATTCCAAAACAAGGATTAATGCTTTGGAAGTTGTGTATATGTAAGTTTTTTTAGCAATATACAGTAATCTGCATTTGACGTATAGCTGATGTATACAGTATAATGTTTGTAAAATGTTCTTATATTTATGAATCACTCTCTCTCAGTTCTGGAGTCTGTGTGGGAACGCTCTGACACCAAAGCGTGGTGTGTTTGGAAAGACTGGAGACCTTCAGACGATCCTTTGTCTGGCCTGCGCGAGAGACGAGATCACATATTCCGGTGCCTTGAATGGAGACATCTATGTCTGGAAAGGAATCAATTTAATCCGAACAGTTCAAGGAGCCCATGGGGTAAGTGAGGGGGGACGTTTCCACCGCCTACACCAGATTGACCTCTGAGTGACATAGACCTGCTGTTGCATTATTTTATAAATTGAAATATACATGTAGAGTGGTTTGCCTGTAAAGCTGTCATCAGAGCTTTAGGGTGAATGCTTCAATATTTCTTCAAGTAATATTTGGCATTCTTTACTCAGCCTCATGTCATATAAAACCTTTATAACACATAAGATATTTTGAAGAACATTAGTATCCAAACAACATTGACCCGCTCTGAGTGGTTCACAAAACCACTGAGACATTTCTTAAACGATTTTCTTTTGTGTTAAGCAGAGGAAGAGGTCATATATAACGGTTTTGACTGACATGACGGTGAATGAATGATGATAGAATTTTTATATTTGGATGAAATATCCCTTTCATACTGTAAGGATATTTAAGACAATGGATTTCTTTTGATGTAATTGTTTTAGTTCAGTCTCTCACAAAACCTGTGTGTGTGTTTGTGCGTGTGTAGTCAGGGATTTTCAGCATGAATGCATGTGAGGAAGGCTTTGCTACCGGAGGCAGAGATGGATGTATCAGGCTGTGGGACATGAACTTCAAACCCATTACCGTCATTGACCTCAGGGAAACAGACCAGGGATATAAGGGTAAGTTAGTCACTATTCCCAGAATTCATTGCTTTCTGCGGATCCATTTTGATCCATTAAGTTTACAGTTGGCTTTTGTTAATAAATCCCACAATGCAACAGGATCCTGAGCTCTTTCTCTGTTCTTTTCTTGTTTTACTTCCTTTTGACTCATCAGTAGCTAGAGGCGAAAATTCAAGAGGTGCGTTGCAGTGGTCATTGTCTTAATATGCAGGCCGTCCACCCTGTCTTATATCAATAGCTCGTACCCTTGTTTGTCACCAATCCTAAATGTCTACATGTATATGTATTTTCAAGCCTCCAAGACCATCCCCATCTTCTCCCCAGATGTCCACGGTCATGTTTCCCATGACTGGCAGTCTACGACGTACCCAGTTTACATCCTTCTGTTTAGGGTCATATCTGTGTACCTCTGTGATAAACCTGTCGTGTTTTTTAGTTAACTTAGCTTAATTGTACCCAACGGATCTGTGCAGGCCTGTCAGTGCGCAGCGTTTGCTGGAGAGGGGATCATATTCTGGTGGGCACGCAGGACAGCGAGATCTTTGAGGTGGTGGTGCACGATCGCACCAAACCCTTTCTTATCATGCAGGGTCACTGTGAGGGGGAGCTGTGGGCCCTGGCGGTTCATCCAACCAAACCTCTCGCCATAACCGGCAGTGACGATCGCTCCGTTCGGTAAGAGCCTAAATGAATTGATTACACATCTGAAGCAACAGAAATATTTGTAAAGGCTTTTAGGGAAAAGTGTGGGCTCACTTTGCGCCAGGTGCTCTCCTGTCCCATGTCTTGGCCCCGCCTCCTTGTTTCCCCGTTATGTCGCCCTTAGGGTTTCACTCCCCTTACCTGCCTAGTGTCATTATCCCTCATTAGTCTTCCCCATTTAAGGCCTTCATGTTTTCTGTCCCGTGCCGGTTAAGTCCATGTCAAGTATGCCCCAGCTTCTTGTTTCCCTGTTTCAGTCTTGCCTGTCTTACAAAGTGGACTTTTTATTCTTGTCGTTTGGACTTTCTTTGTTTTGTCCCCTCGTGGGTTTTTGATTTAATTAAGTTTTGTTGCACCTTTGCTGTCTGCGTCTGGGTTCTCCTGTCTGATCCCTGACAGGATGCTTCTCCAGAGAGAAAACGAATCTGCTTGTGTGCAAGGTTAAAGCGTGCGAGAACAGGACTAGCAGGATTTTTTATATTTATGTACACAATAATAATCTTTTATGTTATAATCCATTTATTTGTAATACTTGGCATTATTGTGTGCTGCTGCGTCCCTCTGTGTGTAATAAGCAGAATGTATACGCACTCAGCACCCGCCTATAGGTGCATATTTCTAACGCACACTTTATATAACTAAAGAAATATTGAACAGTTGACTTTAGACCAGGTTTTAGTTGATCAAGGGTGCAGTCTATTTCAGTTGCCTCAAAATAGCAACGTGTCGACAATGCGCCTAAACCCACCTCGTTTTCAGACCACCACGTGGGCACACAAATTGGGCGCATAAATAGGTTCAAATGCATTTGCTATTTAAACAACATGGCGCAGGACGTGAACATGAAAACTGTATTCAGACTGAAACTAGCAAAAAGCACTTGTGTATGATAAGGCTCATTATGTCACTTCTGAGGTTTGATGAATTTAAAGTGCAGAAGTTTCTTCTCTACTACTATGTCTCTTGAATTCTCAACAGTGTCACAAACTACTCAGATTTGTACAAATGTAAAAAAATTCAGCCAAGATTAAATGTTCTGAGGAATTCTATTCGCATTTATTTCACATCAATGCACTTGAGCTAATGAGCTAATTTGTGTTATCCCCTTTATTTATTCCTGTGTTTATCTCTAAAAGACTCATCTAACACAAAAATTACATTTTTATCAAAACATAATTAAGAACTTCTTAGTCTCTGGAGTTGTAAAAGAGCAATATTTTTTCCTCCGGAGCTAAATTAGATGCAGATTAGATGCAGACTATTAAAACACCATTTTCAATGGCCAGTGTGCTAATTTGTGTACATTTATGAGTCATTACTGTCCCTGTGTGTGTTTTGGATTGGAGGATCTGGAGTCTGGTGGATCACGCGCTGATAGCCCGCTGCAACATGGAGGAACCCATACGCTGTGCAGTCGTGAGCCCGGACGGTATCCACCTCTCTCTGGGAATGAAGGACGGATCCTTCACAGTAATGAGAGTCAGGTGAGCCACCCGGACTTAACAGACACTGTCTAGATGAGTTCCCTTACATTTTGCATCGAACTTAAACAAGTTGTGTTAAAAGTGTACTGGTGTTGCAGGGACATGACGGAGGTGGTCCACATAAAGGACCGTAAAGACGCCATCTATGAACTGAAGTACTCCCCTGATGGCTCGCACCTAGCCGTGGGCTCAAACGATAACTCAGTTGAGATTTACAGCGTTGTGCAGCGCTACAAGAAGGTGGGCGAATGTGTGGGCTCCACCAGCTTCATCACACACATGGACTGGTCCACCGACAGCAAGTACCTACAGACCAATGATGGCAACGGCCGGCGACTTTTCTACAGGATGCCCAGTAAGTGCTTGATGCTCTCTTGGATTTATGCGTTGGTTTGTTTTATGGCTAAGATCGAAGGACACCACATATTTGTGTTTCCTGATGGTCTCTACATCAGTCAACAAGACCCTGCTGGTCAATTAGCTTATGGGTCACGATGGTCAGGTAACAAGTTTTCTAAACAGTATTTTTTTATGATTTGTATAGTTTTGGTGGTGTGAAATGGCGTTTAAATTTTTCGGCTTTCAGAACCATCTTTTTAGATACATCTTTGGTCTTGCCAATAAATGTCCCACAAGATTTCATTCAGAATCATTTTGCAGCCTATAAAACACATCAGAGCAGGATTAGGTGGACTTGAAACCAAGATTGTGTTTGACTGATGGTTTTGTCTTTGTGTGTTTAGGTGGAAAAGAAGTGACTAACAGAGAAGAACTGAAACTTGTCCAGTGGTCCTCATGGACCTGTGTCCTCGGACCAGAGGTGAACGGGATTTGGCCAAAGTACTCCGATATCAATGATATCAACTCTGTGGATGCAAACTTCAATAATCAAGTTTTAGTTACCGCTGACGATTATGGATTAGTTAAATTATTTCGGTACCCATGTGTAAGAAAAGGTGAGTCCTCTTATTTGCAATATCTTTTGTTCTTGGTTTAAATCTTGTGTTTTGTATTTATTTCAGTGTACTCAGTTTATCTTTATTTGACCTCTAGGTGCAAAATGTAAAAAATATTTGGGACACTCAGCGCACATAACCAACGTTAGATGGTCACATGATTATCAGTGGGTGATTTCTATTGGTGGAGCTGACCACTCAGTATTTCAATGGAAGTTCGTTCCTGAAAGAAAATCAAAAGAAACTCATCACGTAATTCCTCAAGGTATGAAACAACGTTTCTTTATGCTCATGTTGCCTTTTAAGCAGTGTCTTTATGCTATTCTGAACATTATTATACATAGGTCAATAAACTGCGACAAGTTAAAAAAGAATGGTTAGACTGTATAAAGAGTTTGCACAGTAATTGGTTCAGCCATGTTTTATGAATTAGGATTCACGAAACATACTTCCAGTTGAGTAAAATAGGACAGTTTAGAAGAGTGTGTTTAATGACAGCGTCATTATAAAAATATTGGAAAAAATGCTTGTTATTGAAAAATATACAGTGCAGCACAAAACAGGTGAGCTACTGCCACTTTAATAAAGATGTAGTGTTAGTTGCATCCGTTTCAAGCACTTTTAAATATCTATAGATGGTTTCATCCTAACAACATAAACAAACGATACTGCGCATGCGCACTGTTATGACCCCAACTTAACATCCGGTCCACATTCACAAACAATAGAGTGTCTGTAGATTATTTCTGATAACAAGCAACAGAAACCATTAGATGGCTAAACTCGTCTCTCCTATATTTAGTCTCCGATACCAAACTCAACGGCTAGATGTCAGTGCAACGTACGGTTTGTTTAAATGCGACCAAACTACTGGACCCATTCAGCAAATTGTTTATTTAATAAAATGAACATACAACAAAATTAATCAAATAATATATATATATATATAATATTGTAGGACACTAGCCAAACACAAACCAGACGTTAACTGGGGGTCAGGCGTGCATGCCGAAACAGTTTACATTTTTGACTTGAGTTTTTAGTTAACATGAATGAATAAAATGACATGATCCAATGCAGAAAAATGCATAAGATAAGATGCACATTTAAGATGCAAATTAGATTATTTTTCTTTGAATATCGCAGAGCTCAGACCACCATGCGGCTTTTCATTTTCCTAATGGGTTGTCACTGCTCACGTTGGCAGTTCTGTTTCTTAGTCGTCAGCGGTTTTCTCAGTGATAAATCTTTCTAGGGGAGGGACGATACTTAAAGTTATTTCAGGATCACTTTGGAAATAATGATTCATACGATTGTTGCTAATATGTTAATTAACTTTGCTTTTAACAGAGTTTGAATGCATAATCGATACATGCTGAAAGCCTCTGTTTTTCCTACAGAGACACTGATGGACTCACACAGCGAGGAATCCGATTCTGATCAATCAGACGTGCCTGAGATGGACTCTGAAATCGAACAGGAAACGCAGCTCACATACCGGCGACAGGTCTGTGATCGCATATGTGTAAAAGATATTGTCTGGTGGAGACCAAGCCTCGTGTACTGCATCCTGATGGTCGTTTTCCCAACCTGTTCCCCTTTCCTGTCAGTTTCAGTCTATAATCCACTGTCTAGATCTGCTTAGAATATAAAGAATAATTTATCCAAAGTGATTTTGGACCAAATCTGACACATCCTTTTCTCATGTGCCCTGCATTTTGAATTTGGTGAGTATTTGATGCTCAGATGTCACTGTCCAGGTTTACAAAGAAGATCTACCTCAGCTTAAAGAGCAGTGTAAAGAGAAGCATCGTGCCATGACCATGAAGAAGAGGGAGAGAGCTCCGGCCAGTGGATTGAGATTGCACTTTATCCATGGGTAAGAGCTACAACAGATCCCGTTTGTTTTGACAGTTACTGACGCTAACAGGGTTAGTTAAGTTCACCCCACCCAAAAACATTTCTTGAACACAAAAGCAAATATTTTGAAAAAGGTAGTCATACAGGTTTGGAATGGCATGATGGTGGGTAAATGATGAAATAATTTTCATTAAGGGTTATTTTGGTGGTCTTGTTAATGTATGGTCTGATAGTTCAGGTATGGCTCCTGACTGATGGTACATGGCCGGTTGGCTCTATTGTTAGGACTGTATTATTTTTATTTATCTAAAATGTTTCACAAAAATTCTGCTTTTCTGACTCAGCTCAGAGTCATGCAGGTAGACACTAGAGGTCTTCTCGGGTCCAAAGATCTTCACCCGACCTGAAATGACCCGAATCACTTTTTACCCGAACCCGAGACAGACCCGATAACGTTTTTATTTTAAAGCCCCGACCCGAGACAGACCCGATAACGTTAGACCCGAGTCCGACCCATGATGAACATTTAAACAATGTTCTGCGCGTTCAAAAATTGGAGAGAGGCCAGTTCAGAAAACGTTGAAATTTATTGATCAGAAGTCTCAAACAAACAGCTGTTTCGGTGGATCCTCAGACTCAGAACAGTCTTAACAAAGGATCGACCCCCAGAAAACACATACACATGGTTTTATATTTCACGCCGAATCTCTTCTTCAGCCTGGGTCCAATCAGATCGTCTCCCCTTTGTCCTGTCTCAGCCAACCAGCTCACTGCCTTGTTTTTCAAACCCGACATCTGTAACAAATTATAGAGGCCCAACACGCTCTGTGCGTAACCTGATCTCAACACACACATAGCAATATCCTGTGGAAAAACCCCACAATATCAGCGCTGTCTCGGTTAACCCAACTAACACACTGGTTATATTTTCAACATATTATGCATAGTTAGTAATCAATGGTAAAATCATATTAAATGTAAAGGCACGTTTAAACCACAATAAGATCCTTGAGTGTACACATTGCTTCCCCAAAAATAAGATGTGGTTATTGTTACACATTCACACAAGCAGATCCTGCAACCCCCCTCTCACTGACCACATTCCGATCTCTGGCAACATCTAGCATCTGTAGAACTCTCTGCTTCAAGCAGGAAAATACATCCGATTTAAACAACATCAATCATCCATTTTTATATCGATCCATATACGGATCTAAATTCCCACACCCATCGTATATATTTTTAAACCCTTCTAGACATGAATGTAAACCGACGTGTATTAATGAAATTGATATGGCAATGAACACGTTGATCCTCTTGTTTTGCTCTGGCAAATTGCGCAAACTGAGGCTAAATGGGTTGTGAATCAAATCTAAATAAGTGACGACATGGCAACCACTCGCGCGAACATTCTGTCTCAACGCGTAGTACTGAAATGTGCGCGTCTTTTAATATCTACTTCTGGTCGCCTGGTGGAAGTATGTTTTTCCTGAATACGATGGTAACTACATCGAGTGCAAACCCCTGCAGTGTTGGAAACTTCAGGATTTCAATTCTAAGGTGATTTCAGATCACCGCGATTTCGGAAAATTTGCGTGGCTTTCAACCGATCGGCTGAGGGTTGGAGGAGAGTTGGTAACTACACACACACACACAAGCGACGCGCTGTTATTGTACAGGATAGTTCGGGTCTTCCTCGGGTCAATTAAGCAAAACATTTTTTACTTTATATTACCCGAGACCCGAAGACACTAATAATATACCCGACCCGTGTCCGAAGCTCCTGTGAATCTTTTAGACCCGAACCCGCTCGGGTCTCGGGCCGGACCTCGGGTTTTCGGATCTAAGTGGACCCGTGAAGACCTCTAGTAGACACCTTCACTGTCTCCTGGATTATTACACTTTAGCACCTTTCTGACAGCCTGCAGCGTTGTGTTCTTCAGATGAAAAACACACCGGGAACCGTCCGGTCACCCATCCTTTTTACCCTTTACACGAAAGACTGAAAATACATATAAACAAGCTCATGTCACAAGCATCGGCGGAGATGAGTTATAGTTCAGGAAGCTAGACTTTTAAAGAAGATGATGATGGATTTCTGTTTTGCCAGAGAAACCATTTATCATGTAGGGTTGTATTGTCCTACGGGTATCTAGCTGTATATCCAGACAGAGGACTGGATTTGACTAACACAATTCTAAAGTTGGTTTTGTGATTAAGTGTCCGCTTTAGGTGCCTCCATAAATCATTTGACCGATTAAAGATGCAAGGGCTACTGTAGCAGACCTGGAAAATGACGAGATGCATAATAAATGAAACATTAAACGGACTGCCAATGCATTTTAGCAGATGCTCAATCAAACCCCATTTGTTTTATCTTCTCTATTTAGTTTATAAAAATGGACTAACGGCAAAGTTGAGCGTACTCTTTCTGAAAAATGATATAACTGGTGATGTGTTACTATCGTGTATATAGTATCATGGCATTCAAGTTGCTTATGAGTGGGCACTAGCAATGCCAATGTCATGGGTACTTCAGAACAAAACATTGATTCGTAGTGCGTGTAATGGTCCTACAAGCCAACTGCAATAAATGTTTGATTGATTTAAAGACTTTTTTATCATTTCTGCAACACAGCATTAAACCGAATTATATTCTACTGTGGTAGACTGCGGAATTCTTCATTCTGATTGGCTGACGAACGTTCTACTGAAGTAGTTCCATATCAGTCGACCGAATTACAGTTCATCGATACTGTCACGTATCTGTCTCTTGTTTCCCCTGGTTATTGTGTACTTTTAGTCTGTATTCCTAAGTTCCTGTTTCTCCCAGTTGATTGTCTGTTAGCCCTCATTAGTTTGTGTTTTTATACCCCCGTGTTTCTCCTGTTAGTTAACTGGTATTGTTGCATTGCATGGTGGCTTTTTTGTTTAAATGAAGCAAACGCATAAGCATGTGCGCAGTGCTTTCTGTCTTCCTCTCGCTCGCTCTCTGATAACTGCATATAGGCTCAAGCAACGGCTTGAGGTGAGACGTGTAAGAAATTAGTCCCATTAAATTTATTATGAGCGCATTCCAGGGAAAATATCTTAAAAATGTCTTGACAGCAAACATCAAAACAACGCTGCAACCGTGGCATAAGTGGAAAAGTTGACTCCGGTTAGTTGAATTCTTCTAAAATAATGCACTTCGCTAAATGTGTATTCTTTTCTAAGAACTCAACGGCCCATCATCAATTCCTTACATAAAGAATTGCTTTTTGTGAAATGGGTACACATCATAAAGTTACATGTAAAACGAAATGACCTTCCAGTATTTGCCCAATTACATTGATACAAATACATCCAAACATGATAAATGTAAATTTTTAAAATAGCTATAGTTTTTTAAGGACATAAAATGCAGTTAAGACATTCATCCATGCACCGTAAGTTGCTTTAGTTAAAAGTAGGGTTCTACTATATTGACGAAAACTGCTACAGTATATACAATACTTGCCAAATAATGCGATTAACAATTGTGCGATACGATAATGATTACAGTTAAACTACATTTAAACACACTGAAAATGTTATAACCCACTTATTAGTGACTGCATCAATCAACTGTAAAGCTTTGACTAAACATAGCTTTAAGAATTTTCTATTCAATTATTGCAAACTATTGCGATATGCACATTTGCAATATTTCGATAATTTTGATATATATCGAGTTGGCCTAGTTGCAGCCAAACGCATAAATATAAATGCACATGGATACGTTATATTAGAAGCCTCATTCTTCTTGCGGGTTGCATATGATTGTGTGTATATGTGTGTGTTTGTTGCAGTTACAGAGGTTATGACTGCAGAAGCAATCTCTTCTACACTCAGACCGGTGAGATTGTGTATCACGTGGCAGCTGTTGGAGTCGTGTACAACAGACAGCAGAACACACAGCGGTTTTACCTGGGCCATGATGATGAAATCCTCTGCCTGGCCATCCACCCTGTTAAAGACTATGTAGCCACAGGCCAGGTACAGTCAAACAGCCTTGACGTCTGCTATTCATATCAACATATTTTATCATCTCAGAAGCATACAGAACTAATATGTTTATATAACTAAAGGACTGTAGTAAATGTTTATATTAACCGTATTGTCCTTCGTGTATGTTTCTTATCCAGGTGGGCCGAGATTCTTCTATTCATATATGGGAAACAGAGTCTTTGAAGCCATTGTCTGTTCTTAAAGGATTCCACCAGTTTGGGGTCTGTGCTCTTGACTTTTCAGGTATGATATATTTAATATTTATTCAGCTATTTTTATAATGAGCGTCGCTATTGCCCATACTTGAATAAACATGTTGAGTATTTCTTGTCCCGCTTCATTTGCGCTAAGGACAGGTTTGACATCACTTTACGCAAAACATATTGCTGATAAAGGAAATGATATATAAAAGGTTATATTCTATAGGATTTGAGATGTATCTAGGAACCCTAAAACATTGTGAAGATGGCATTTTATGATATTATTTTATAAGCTTTGTGTGATCAACTGCTTGGTCATAATTTGTATTTATCGTACAGTTATGACGCAGAGAGGAAGAGATCTTATGAAAGGGATTCGCAACAGTGGGTGTCATGTACATTTGAAGCTATACTGAGCCGGTTCTCTATATTCTGTTCGTCTGACAGCTGTCTGGAAATAGAAGCAGACTCCCTCCAACCACTCTGGGCGGCACCTGTTATCTCTTTGTTAGTTTAGCAGATCCAGGTGCTTGGCAAACAGCATCAAATCTGGTCCACTTTGCAGCTTTTTATATTCAAGACCTGACACGTAAACCCACCAGTCACAGTGCTTATAGGTTACAGATGTTTTGGGGCAGGGGATATTAGTGCTTCCCCAATAACAGGCCATCAATAAACTTTGTTATTTTTATTGATTTCTAGAGGCAGACAAGCCCAAAATAGCACATAACCGTCTGTCAAGGTCACAGGCCTAAACTTAAACGATTATTCTCATGCTATCCAGCTGCAATTTCCTATGGAGTGATACATTAGTTAGCTGTAACGTTGCATTACTTGCAATGGCTTGTGTCATAGTTAGTGATGCTGAGATGGCAGGATGTCACAATGCTACTATGCTGTTATTTAGTGGCTTATACAAAGTATAACGAGAGCAGTGTTGTGTCTGTCACTGCAGCGGACGGGAAGAGGCTGGCTTCTGTGGGTCTGGATGACAATCACACCATCATCCTTTGGGAATGGAGAAAAGGAGAGAAGCTCTCTACAATCAGGTGAGTGAATAGGGGAATGTTTCGCTTTTCCCTTCTTATTAAGTGATACTGGCACCAAAAGTGTTGAAGAAATTATTACTGGTCTCAGACTGGTTTTCAGAACTCTTTCTAAAGAGATTGTCCCAGTTCAAAGTCTCGACAATCATTTTAATCTGGTTTATACTGGCTTAGATGGCAACTGATTGTAGGTTTTAAGATCATTTTTTGACTGGTTTTAAATTTTTTTTACATTGCAACATATTTTCTCCCCATCTAATCATATACACCTTATCATATGTTTTAACGAAAAAGAGATCTGTTGCATTTTGAAAGTCTTAACTTGAAATCAGACGTGATTACCCATAGAGACACCCAGCTGTAGAATGATGAAAACATTTCTTTTTTGTATAAAATACTTTCATGTGTGAAAAGAATTAGAGACAATCTTTATCCAAGTTAAAAGACCAATCATCACATTTGCCCATCTGTGTATGAAAATGACATAGAAACGTATGAAATGTTTCTGGAAATAAAGCTGTGATAACGAAAGGTTGTATGATATATAAAATACATGAAAAAAAAACTGTTCAGACATGGACGACTGAACTGTGTGATTGAACATGGAGAAAGTTGCACTCGGGATGATCCGATTAACAATTTTGACCGTGCATTGTGCTTTTTGTATGCATGCAGGGAAGGATTATGACTTCATAGGGCCCCGGGGGCAAGTTACCTCCCCCTCTCACAATTTTTCGGTTCTTTCTCGGCGTATTCAAAGCTATTGAAAATGAAATTTAAGATGACAATGTATATATTAAAACCGTTCTCACTCTGCGCCAAATGCCTGCGTTACGCTAAAAAACATTAAAACATATGTTGCCATGATTTGTTGATCATTACATTTTCTTCAGGGTTTCCCCAGAGGCCTTGTATAGGCTCCCCATAAATTAAACACAGATAAACATTTGCTTTCATTGTTGTTGGGTTCTCTGTACCAAACTGGATGGCGCAACTTTAAAGTCCAGGACCCCCTCGGGGTCATGGTAGTCAAGGGCCCCTGGGCACTGGCCCCATTGGCCCGGTCAGTAATCCATCCCTGTATGCGTGTAGACAGTTTCAGCGGCAAAAACATAAACATGAACTTATCTGTCATGAATCACAGAGGGAGAGAACCCAAGTGCAGGCAGACACGGGGATGACGGGGTTAACAGAGATTTTATTATACAATAAACACAAAACAAAAACCCACAAGGGGGTAAAACAAGACAAGAAATAACTAAACTGAGAAAACAAACACTAAGGACAAGACTAACTCACCAAGACCAAAACTAGAGACAGGATGCACGGAATAATCAATACAAGGGTTACAGACGAGGACCGCATACAAGGTACAATATACAATGAACGAGGACAGGACAATGAACACGAGGATGTTTTATAGGGGAACAAACACAGGAGATAACAATGGGCAGGTGCGGGTACTGAAACACTCAGGGAAGGTTAACGAGACAAAAGGGCGGGAAACACTGACGAGACACGAGAAAGCACATGGCAAGTTAGAATCAAAACAAAGCCATGCCTTTCTCACACAAAACCTAAGGCTATGCCATGAGTACGCTGCAAGACCAAGAATAAACATGACATGATGGCGGAATCATGACATAAGCCCCCCCTTAAATGAACACCTCCAGGTGTTCATCAAGGGGTAGACTGACAAGACAAGGCAGACTGGGACAATGACAAGACAAGGCAAAACATACTAAACAATATTAGGGGCAGACAAGAATACATTACAAAAGGGTTGGGGTGACATAATTAAAATAACAAATAAGGGAGGGGGGGAGGGTGAACAACAGAGTTCATGGGGGGAACACATGAGTCCATGGGGGGGAAGTCCAAAGGGGTTGGGACAAGGGGGAACAGTTCTTGTCCCTGGCGCTCGAGAGCACGGATTCCCAGGGGACTTAGGGGGACACCCTGGGGGGCGGCGCTCGAGAGCGCGGAGTCCCAGAGGCTGGAAGGCCGGCTGAGGAACTTGACTTGACGCCGGCTGGAAGGCCGGCTGAGGAACTTGACTTGACGCCGGCTGGAAGGCGGGATGAGGAACTTGACTTGACGCCGGCTGGAAGGCCGGCTGAGGAACTTGACTTGACGGGACCACCGGACTTGGGACCACCGGACTTGGGACCACCGGACTTGGGACATCAGGAGGCCCGCTGGATGATCGGGCCCTCCTTCCCGTATAGCGGCCACCCAAAAAATATTTGGGCTGAGTCCCGGTGTCCTCCTCCGGCTGGAGCTTCGGGCTGGAGTCGAAGGGTTTTGCAGACGCCGTCCCTGAATCTCTCCTCCCCCACCCGCCGTGGATGCCACCAGAAGAAGCAGGAACCCCGGAGCTCAAGCTGGAAGGCGCCGAGCCCCCCAGGGCAGACACAGCCAGGACGCAATCCTCCGGGACGCTAGCCAACGGAACAGATGCCACGACTGGAACTCTGACATCGTCCCGGTTGATCACGTACCTGACCATGTCCTCAAACCCCAGGGGCTCAAGCAACCTCCTCTCCGATGGCCGGAGGCAGTTGGTGAGGCAGCCGTCAAAGATGACCTTTAATTCAGCGTCACCAAACTCTGTCTCCCGCGCCACCGAAGAGAATGCCCTGGCGAACTCCTGGGTCCCATGCCCTCCCTGACGGAACCCAAACAGCAGGTGAGCTTGGCGAGACCGTCGGGACACTGCAAGATCGTCCATAATGCCGCCTACTGGGTTTAGATGTGCTTTGTTCATTCTGTCATGAAACACAGAGGGAGAGAACCCAAGTGCAGGCAGACACGGGGATGACGGGGTTAACAGAGATTTTATTATACAATAAACACAAAACAAAAACCCACAAGGGGGTACAATCTAACTAAACTGAGAAAACAAACACTAAGGACAAGACTAGACTAACTCACCAAGACCAGAACTAGAGACAGGATGCACGGATAATATACCCGCATACAAGGTACAATAAACAATGAACGAGCACAGGACAATGAACACGACGATGTTTTATAGGGGAACAAACACAGGAGATAACAATGGGCAGGTGCGGGTACTGAAACACTCAGGGAAGGTTAACGAGACAAAAGGGCGGGAAACACTGACGAGACACGAGAAAGCACATGGCAAGTTAGAATCAAAACAAAGCCATGCCTTTCTCACACAAAACCGTGACATTATCTGTAAGACAATGTGCTTTCTTCATGACAGTAGCTTGTTTATTATACAATCTTTCATCTCAGCATGATCATTAGCGCAAAACAGAATGCTGAAACCTGCTGCTCTTCTCTTTTATCCCAAGGAGAAGTTTTTGCATCGTAACACACTGTTAGTTGTTAAAGTTATGTAATGAACAAGTGAAAGTGATAGATACGTCTATAAGTATTTACGGGGCACTAGATTAGACACTTTTGTGATGGGTTTTGTAATGTGATTTATAAAGTTCAGATGTAGTGCAGCGCTCCGATCAGCTCCTCCCTGGTGCTTTCTCCGGTGGAGGCGGTGGGTGTGCGGGTGGAAGTAAATAGGGCCTGACAGTGCAGACACTGCTCAATGCTCTGCCCGCTCCGCATCAGGGCCTAATGTAGAACTGCAGACAGCCACCATTTCCTGTGCTGCTCCATTCACCTCTGGAACTCAGACCGAATGTAAAAAACAATTTACAGCCCAATAGTGCCTCATGCAAACCAAAAACTCCACATTTCAGGTTCAGTTCTCCTTAAGTCAATACAGTACATTCTTGATGATGTATATATTTATCTTCTTCGTTTAAAGGGGAAGTAAGGACAAGATATTCATCATTAAAATCAATACATTCATGCCAGACAAACTCATCACAGCTGGAGTTAAACACATGAAGTTTTGGCATAGAGCAGGTAAGACACTAAAGCTCACATGAAGTACACGAGCGCCAGTGTAGTTCATAATTCATTTTATAATGTGCCGTTATAATGTCCTCAGGAGGTGGACTGATTGGGAAGAAGGGCAGCATGGGAAAAACAGAGACCATGATGTGTGCTGTATACGGCTGGACTGAAGAAATGGTCTTCTCAGGGACCTGCGCTGGAGACATCTGCATCTGGAGAGACATGTTCCTGGTGAAAACTGTCAAAGCTCACGACGGGCCCGTTTTCAGCATGCACGCTCTAGAAAAGGTCTCAGATCTGACAAAAGCAAGGCCTGTTGAAATGTTTCAGCATTGTAATATTAGGAGGTTATGTGAGTTTACTGTTGTCAACAGGGCTTTGTGACTGGTGGAAAAGATGGAATAGTGGCTCTGTGGGACGACACGTTCGAGAGATGCCTCAAGACGTATGCCATCAAACGTTCGGTGCTGGCCCCAGGCTCCAAAGGTAAACTTTTCCTAAGTTAAAACACAATTCTACTTTCATTGATTCCAACTGGAAAAGTTAATATACAAATAAACAGATTTTTTGCAGTGTATAGTAGGGCTGTCAAACGATTAACCGCAATTTATTGTATCCGGAATAAAAGCTTGATGTTACAGTTAAATCTATGTCTGTTTACTGTGCATATTAATTTTAAATATATTAACACAAATCACACAAATACAGGTATATCTATTTAGGAAAAATTGAGAAGTTCATATTTTAGGGATGTCAAATGATTCATCGTGATTAAGTATAACAATGTGTGATTAAAAACATACACACACACATGAATACATTTAAGAAAAATCCAAAATATAAAGATAAATAAACGCTTATGTATAGTTTAAATATAAATATATATAGTTGGTAAATATAAATAAATACATCAGAATATTTCCTAAATATATATTCATATATGTATATGTTTTTAAAATGTAAAAATGTATATGCGCAGTACACAGACATATATTATGTACACAAACACAAACTTTTATTCTGGTTGTGAGTAATCACGATTAATCGTTTAACAGCCGGATCTTATTTAGATTTACCATTATAAAATTTTAAAAATAAAAGCGTTTATTCTTTTTTATATATTTTTTTAAATATATGCATGTTTATGTTTTTATAAATACAAAATTAATATGCACATATATTATGTTAACACCAACTTTTAGTCTGGATGCGATTAATCGTTTGACAGCCCTAGTCTGTAGCTTTAACACTGTGACATTGAGTAACTTTTACAGACACAAACCCCTCCATTCATCCTCTAAGAATATCCTATGTGTTTAATAAATAGAAAGCTGAGGGCATGCATGAGTGTTTATTTATAACACATCCCGTCCTGCAGGTTTACTTTTGGAGGACAATCCCTCCATTCGTGCCATATCTTTAGGTCACGGGCATATCCTTGTAGGAACAAAGAACGGTGAGATTCTAGAAGTGGACAAAAATGGACCCATCACTCTGCTGGTTCAGGTAAGGCAGAGATTCAGCTGCTCAGTGTCCTTCACCATCCTTTTACATTAACTAAGTATGTTTTGAAGGACAACCTATTTCAGTAATATTAAACATTGATGACAAATCTTCTTGAGGTCCTCCTCCCACCCCACATCACAAGGCCATGCCCCTACTTTAAAGACAATGGGCCTCATTTATGAAACGAGTGTACAACCAAAAACTGGGTGTACCATCGTTTCCATGCAAAACATATTCCATGCATTAAACATTGAGTGGTTGCTACAATGAAATCTCACGACAGGTCTCAACTCGTGTATGCAAGTTTTGATTTACCCTTTTGATAACTGATAAGGAAAAATGACAAATAGAAAGATAGATTAAGTTTTTTTCGTTTAGTATGACAATGTAAAAATTGATTCCAATGTGATTTCTTATTTTCATTACATCAATAGAATATTTCGTTTTCTAGCCTAATTATATGATCATTTAAATGCTTGAAATTACAAGGTTATTGGGTGCTTTGGTGTACAAAACTTTAATGACATTTTAGGCTATTACTAAGATCATTTAAATGCACAATTAAAAGTAAAATATTTACTTTAATTTAACTACAATAGACCTAATCAATATATTTATTAGCAATGGGTTAGTTTACCTATTTACAAGATTTCATGTTTTTTTTTATTTGTGCTATTTGTGCGATGTGCACGGGTGGGTGGAAGACGTGCACTGGGTCAAGATTGCCTGGATTTGTGTGGGAGGCTCACCATTTTCTCTTCACCTAAATGATTTTTTTAAATAAAAAAACATTTACACATTTAATACACATTTAATTGCACCGCAAAATGACCAGTATAGGGCTTAATTTACACCTACATTTGTTTTTCCATTAACACATTATAAAGGCGTCTATATATGAGCATGCTGTATTATGTCTTGCAGAACTTATGCATTGAAGTGCAGTTAAAGAAGACATTTCTGATGGTCTGAAAAAACAAATAAAAAATTGCTCTCTCAAACCTTGACTGCTATTGAATCAGTGCTACTTAATTTATATAGTAATTAAGTTCTAGGAATAAGTACACTCCGCTACGCCCCACTTAACATAAAAGTCTATGCCTTTTGAGACCTCAACATTTTTAAGAAGGATTTAAATGATCACTGCATTTGTTAACACAATGTTAATGTTTTTTTCCTGAGTAGTTCAGTTACATAACGTCAGATACACCTGCAATGTCATTAGGGAATAAATGATGACAGAGTTTTCATTTTGAGGTAAACCGCTTTTTTAATTTACATTCACTCGAAAATGAATCTCTATTTTATTTTACAACACCTGCTTCTATACATCCTGACAATGAGTTGTTTAAATTCGGTAATGTTTGTTGGTATAGTCATTTATTTTAAAACATTTTCATAAAACACAAAATCTATAAATAGAATCTAAAGACAAAATATATACAAAGTGAGATTTCGAATTACGCATCAGCTGATGTTTCATATACTGTACTTAGCACTTCAAACATTGATACAGTAAAGCAGCACGGCAATGATATTTGTCACATGACAATGAGTTACATGAAGATTTAAATGTACATTCAAATGTTTAAACTTTCTGAACAGTGAATAGTTTTTTTCATGTAAGCTAAGCAGTTCATCAGTAACTACATTATAGACAACTTTTCAAGATGTAAACGGGGTCCAGAAGCTCTTCCGGTTTCAGTTTTTATATATTTACGAGTATTTTTTTATTTTACATGTTAAACAAATATCTTTAAGATTTAATTATATATTTCAATCGGTTATAAATATTCTGTTGATTTTATTTTGTTTAAACGTTTGTCTATCATTTCTGCATTTTTCATGATAGAAAAGATATTTGGGGTTTGTGTCGTGTTGTGGAACAGCAGATTTTGGACACCGATTAAATATTTGTCTCTTGACATCGTCGGTTGTGCCCTGAAATGTTTATCAGACAATCGACCACTTGTAGCTGTATGGATTCCTTTTTAATCACAGAATACATGCGCAGTTATTATTGCTGATGGTAAAAGCAGATTGTTGGTTTGTTAGTTATGTGACGGTGGATGTGTTTTTAGGGTCACATGGAAGGCGAAGTGTGCGGTTTGGCCACTCACCCCCATCTGCCGCTGTGTGCCACTGTGAGCGACGATAAGACCCTGCGGATATGGGACCTCTCGCCCAGCCACTGCATGCTCGCTGTACGCAAACTTAAGAAAGGTAGGCGGTGGTAACTGAGGTTGCTGGAAAAGATACAAAGGACCTATATTGAATGTAAACCTTGTGTCTTTTATTGTTCCCGTAGCTCAATTTGGAGAGCATTGTGTTAGCAGGTCATGGGTTTGAGACCTTGTAAACAGAGACAATAAAAACCTACTACTGCATCTGATATAAATTGCTCCTGTGTATTCTGTGTCATTGGCATTCCAGGCTACACGATGCCTGACCTTATGCTTCAGAAACTCAATTTGCAAAGAGAAATATAACTTGAGTGAAGAACACTCAGCATGCAAAATGGCCCTAAGAGCATATTGATTGAAGAACTAAAGGATGTTTGTAAGAAAACGTCCCAGAGGAACTCTTGAATTCAACAAGCAGCTCTCCACAGTCCAGATCTGCAAGATGAGCCTTCAACTCTTCATCAACACAAATGAGATGATGTTTGATCATTTTCATTATAGTAAAGTGAATCTTACCCCGTGTAATGAGAAGGAATACGTTACATCTTATTATAACTGTATAATGCTTTATGGGTTTGTTTTACCCAAAGGTGAAATTTTGGTCATTATCTACCCTTGTGCTGGGACTCAAAATGAGAGGTTTAGCAGAAGGTGGACCCAACGTCTATATGCAGTGAAAGTATACTGTGATAAGGGGCTGTTAAAAAAGCTTCAAGTGACAAAAAGATTAAAGACTCAATGCTTTAGAAGAATATATGCAAATGAGGTTTGAAAGATGCAGGGAGAAATTTGCAAGTGAAAAACAACTTCAGTTTTTTCTTTTTTTTTTGTGGCTGCAATAATATGAACAATGTGGAAACAGCAGCAAATCTCCTGATGCTTTTGAATGTACTTCTGGTAGGAGGGCGATGTTGCTGCTTCTCTCCGGATGGCAAAGCTCTGGCTGTGGGCTTGAATGATGGCAGCTTTCTCATCGTGAACGCAGACACGCTGGAAGACCTGGTGTCGTTTCATCACCGCAAAGACATCATAACCGAAATCCGCTTCTCTCCTGGTTATTTATGCTAATATTACTACACAGTGTCTTGGCTATGTAATTCATTCATCTGACACAGAAAAAATGAAGAGACCATTTCAAATTTTAATTTATTCCGTATTTCTAGATGTATTGTGGCCATTACAGTCTTTTATCTGTTGAATTTCATCAAAATCAAACCTCAGGAGTGACATAAAGTCATCCAACAGCAATGCAAAAGACTTACAGCATGACAAGACACATAGAAACTGTAATAAAATTTGAGGTGATCACATAAAATAAATATTGTTTTATATTATTGTTGTATGGCTTCAAAGTGAATATGAACTTGTTTTCTTTGCAGTATTTGAGGTCTGAAAAAACACAGAACATATTTTCTGTTATTTTGACCTGTTTCTCCAGTTTTCATTTTATGCAAATTAATGCAAATAGAATCAATATTTTTATTAGAAATTTTGGAGAAATATTGTAAGTAGTTAACAAAATGATTTTTTTTACAAAAACCTATAAAGAGTAAATTCAGAAAAACTGAAAATAATTTTGAAATGGTCACTTGATTTTCTTACGGGTCTATATTATATACTTTACATTTGCATATGCTAATATGTGTGTAATGTATTAACATATAAATGTGGTATTTGGACAATGATATGAGCTAAATAATAAACATAAACAACTTTGCAGTCACAGGCAAATATTTGGCGGTGGCGTCAGCTGACAGTTTTGTTGACATATACAACGTGATGTGCAGCAAGAGGGTTGGCGTGTGCAAAGGCTCTATTAACTACATCACTCATCTGGACTGGGACAAGAGAGGTGAGAATATTAAAGAGCAAATAAATCGACAAACAACTATTGGTTGGTTCAGTGGTTCAGTTTTAGTGAACAGCAGCTATAAATTGCTTTAGATTCCACTTTGTTCGGTCAGATTTGAGCAGATTTTTCATTTTATGCGTTTCCTTTTCTAGGAAAGCTTTTGCAGGTCAACACATCAGCGAAGGAGCAACTGTTTTTCGAGGCGCCTCGTGGGAAGAAGCAAACCATTCCCTCTACAGAGGTACTGTATGGGTGCTGAGCATCTCACCGTGTCACCCTTCCGAGGGAAGGGCACCCTTAAGGTCAAGTACATGGCCCACTTTTCATTAGCTCTAAATGAAGACAGGGAATAAGGTCATGTTTAGGGCCACTGGTACAGTGAACACTTACTTTAATAACTTAAGGTTTTGTAAAAGCTGGAAGCCCTCCAATGCTTCCTCTGCTGTTAGCTAATTGAACAGTTTTGGTCTCCTTCCATATTGAATTGATTTTTATCTTGAAATGAATGCAGACTGTCATACTCTTTATAAGGTTTTTGTTCTTGTTGATCAATTTTAGTTACATAATATATGGCTTTGATGCAAAAGCTTTATGTACTGCATCGATTAAAACTTATTAATAAATAATTCATGTCAACATTTTAATGAGTTTGTTTTGTAATGAATATGTGACAATAGTGTGAGATTTGTCTACTCTCTGTTTTCCAGGTTGAGAAGATCGACTGGAGCACATGGACGTGTGTGCTTGGAAGTTCCTGTGAAGGAATCTGGCCCGTGGTCAGTGAAGTAACTGAAGTGACGTCCGCATGTCTCAGCTATGACAAGAAGTTGTTAGCCACTGGGGATGACCTTGGATATGTCAAGATCTTCAAGTACCCGGTCAAGGTTAAGAAAATCACTATTACGTAATCACCATCAAGGATCACTGTTACGTTTGCTCATATAGTATTGCCAACTACTGTATAGGAACACGCACAAAAATGCTGACGCATGGAACACTTAAAGGGATAGTTTCATCATTTACTCATCCTCGTGTCATTTCAAACGTATATGACTTTCTTTCTTCTTCAGAACACAAAATACGATTTTTTTTATTATTGGTAACCAAACAACACTGGCCGCCATTGACGGATAACGTATCTTCTTTTCTGTCATATACTGTAAAGGTGTTCAAAAAGGGTGGATAAATCATAGAAGTTTTATTTTTGGGTGAACTGTTCCTTTAAGTCACCACCTATATTTTAATAGTCAAGTAGATTTTTGTGTATCATCATAACTGAGGAGGACAGCCCCCCACACTTCTTCTTAAAAAGAAGTCCTTCACTTCCACATTTAGGAAATAATCACTGTTGTATACGCGTGTCGGTCGCCGTGCTAACTGAACAGGTTTAAGCAAAAGTGTCAGTTGTGCAACGACTACTGGGTGAATGTTATGCCACCCAATGAATATACACGAATCAAGCTGTCAAGGTTTGAGTCACGGTTTAAACTGTGCCTTCCCCTTTTTCCATTCAATAACAGCCTGCTCTAAAAATGTTTGCGCCTGTTAACATAAGCATTATTTTAATAGGGAAAATATACAAAATTCAAGCGGTACATGGCTCACAGCACCCACGTGACCAATGTGCGCTGGTCACATGATGACTCTCTGCTAGCATCTGTGGGCGGCTCCGACACGTGTCTGATGATCTGGAGCCATGAGACCGAGAGCTGTCGTGGGGTCAGACAGTGTGACAGCGAGGAGTCGGATATCGAGAGCGAAGACGATGGAGGTAAAACAGTTATCATTTAGCCTATAAAAACACATCTGATATCATCTAGAATGACCCCCATATCACACAATCTTCATTTAAAAGTGGGAATATTTCTGTTCATCTTTTCTCTCAATATCAATCTTCTGTTGTTCTAGGGTACGACAGTGATGTGACTCGAGAGAATGAGATCGTCTATGTCATCAAGGCCTTATCCACAAACTATCGAGCTATGACGGGAGTCAAGCCCCACTTGCAACAGAAGGAGCCATCAGTAGATGAAAGGTAACCTCTTATGAAGCATCAACGTTCACGGGTAAAACCACAAAGACCCTTCACTTTTCTTTCTCTCATGTCTTTATAAACTAATAAGGATAAACAATTGAAACATACATTCCTTTTAAATTCAGTTTCATGTATTTTAGACCAATACAGCATATCACATAATATCCATATATCACACACCTCAACATTTTATATTATGTAAATAACCTCATGTTGGTAGCACACTCTCTAATCCCAAACTACTTGTCATTTAATAGAACAGAAAATTGTTGTATTCAACATATGGCACAAGTAAACTGCCAAAAGCGCAAGGAACGTCTGAAAGTGTGAATTCATGCAACACATTGGCAGTGAGCCTCATGTTTGTCTTTTACGATTTCCTTCACTCCTTTCCTGCACTCCTCTTTCTGTCCGTGTGAAGGCAGGGCGTAGTCAGGTAAGAGCAACCAAAGTGTCATTTGTTTTCGAAAATATAAAGCGATCTCATGTGCCGCCTCTCTCGTTCTCTGTGGATGTTTGCTACGCTTCACGCGGACAGCCATCATATCGCCAAACTATTGCTCTTAGTTTAGCTTGAGATGCTTTCAATGCAGGTCATTTTAGTCTTCAAGTAGAGTAGGTGGCACAACAATATGGCAAGTGTTTTGCTAGATGACATTCTGTCATTGCTTCATTAGTTTACTGTCATATTTAAAGAGTAGAGAGAGCTTCAGCTAATGGGAGCACTGCTTGCGCTTTTTCCTCTATGCATTCCATCTCAAGACAATCATGTAAGGAAATCATTGTATTGAATGAGCTGCTGTATATTGAGGCGGATGGCTTGACCAGCTCATTGCGTTGGTCAACTGATCATGAACGGGTTAAGTGTTGGTTCCTGTTGTATTACGTGTTGTCAGTGTCCCTGTGTCGAGTGTCCTTTTTAAATGGAGAACTCTGGGAGCTGAACACTAAAAGACTGCTGTTCTAATTTTCTGTCTTTCTCTGTTAATGCTTCTTTTCAAGGGGCTCAAGGTAAGACTGGATCACTCACTTACTATTCATATCATTCAGACCGATGACTGAAGGACTTTTTACACCAGTGTATAGTTTTTAAGGAGACTTTACACAAACTTTCAACAGCTTGCATCAGAACATCATCAAAACATCATCAGCTTTTCTACTTACGTCATATTAAGCATTAGGTTTTATTGAAATCCTGATATACATACAAAAAATATGTGTTTGTTTTGCTTGTTTGGGTGCAGACCCCCAGTAAGCAGGGCTCCACCAATGCCAGAGAAGCTTCAGACCAACAACGTGGGCAAGAAAAAGAGACCCATTGAAGTGAGTGATGGGCAGGACAGTCCTATACTGTATCACTATTATGTAGCAGTATCTACAAAATCCAAACTAAAAGTAAATTTGACTATTTGAGCGTAATTAGTGTGTTTTGTATTTAAAGGATAGTTTGCTAGTCTATATACTAATCTATAATACAGCACTTTATTAGCTGTATTATCCCATTTGACAAACCTGAGCCCTCTGTGCCCTCAGTCAGATCGAATAGGTGATCTTTTTTATCTTTTATCTTCTGAGAGCCAAATACTTTCTGCTGTTGTCATGGATACAACCTCAGACACCCCTCTTTGACTCTCCCTGCAGGACCTGGTGCTTGAGCTCGTGTTTGGTTACCGTGGCAACGACTGCCGTAACAATGTGCATTACCTTAACGAGGGGGCGGATATCATCTACCACACCGCCTCAGTAGGGGTCGTCCTAAACTTGACAACAGGTACCTGACGTTTATAATGCGATGTTTAGCGTGTTAACAAAATGGGATCTGCTCTCCTACTCGTAAGTCGCTTAGGATAAAAGCTCCTACCAAATGAATATCCGTAATGTAAATGTAATGTTTAATGCATTAATGTAGCAGAGTGGGTGTAAGAAGTGAGCATGACATCGGACATGTGTGGATTCCATTATTTACATTAAGCATATGTCAACTAAATGTTGTTCAGCATCCTCATTGTTTGTTATTGATTGTTTATCCTCAGCATGTCAGAGTTTCTATTTAGAACACAGCGATGATATTCTGTGTCTCACCATAAATCAGCATCCAAAGTTCCCCAACGTGGTGGCAACAGGCCAAGTAGGTATGTTCGTGAAAACATCCGCCCTCTCACTTAAGATCCTTTATTGATCTTTGCTGAAATGCTTTTGAAATATTTTTAACATTTGCTTTGTGCTATAAAAAAATACACCTGCTGTTTAGTCTTGTGCTAATGTTATAACATAGTGTTTTAAACCGATTCACTTATGTTGAACCTTCATTATTATTAACATTATTGTTAACAACATTATTAACATTATTTAAATGTGCTGTTTTATGTTGTTCTCAACTTTTTTTCCCATTCAGGTGACACTGGTGATATGTCAGGTAAGAGATTCGAAGTGTATCAAAGCACCACTAGCACTTTCAAAACCTTGAAAACCTATTTATAGTAATAGTTTACCAAGCAACGGTGTGAACACAGCAAATGCCTTTGGTGGCTGTTTTATTACTTTACAAAATAAACAGCAATGTACAACTAAAGTATTTGTGTTTTTGTAGCCACGTCTCCTTCAATCCACGTGTGGGAAGCCATGAACAAACAGACTCTTTCGGTGCTTCGCTGTCATCATTCCCGCGGTGTCTGTTGCGTAAGCTTCAGTGCCACCGGTAAACTGCTGCTCTCCGTGGGTCTGGACGCTCAGCACACTCTTACTATCTGGAAGTGGCAGGAAGGTAAATTCTGGCCACCCACAGCATTCACTGTGCTTTTATATTTGATTCTTGTGTTATATTGTGTCTGACCCCAATTCTTTACTAAGGTGCCAAAGTAGCAAGTCGGGCCGGTCATACTCAGAGAGTCTTTGTGGCTGAGTTCCGACCCGATTCAGATACACAGTTCGTGTCAGTGGGGATTAAACACGTGCGCTTCTGGACGCTGGCCGGCAAAGCTCTGCTTAGTAAGAAAGGAGTGCTCAGCTCCATTGAGGATGCCCGCATGCAAACCATGCTCTCTGTCGCGTTTGGAGCTGTAAGTATGCTTCTGTTTCCATTAAATAACAGCGTTATTTTATATCTGATATATGCAATTTGAATGTAATTGATTGTTACAGAGGGAAGTTAAAGACCTGATTCACCCAAAAAAAGTGAACTCGCATGAACTCACCTTCAAATTTCCTAAAGTTGTAAGTTGTAAGCTATAAGTGAGAAACACTGTAAATAAATACAGTATATCTACATTTTAGAGAGTTAAATCAAAAATATACTTCTATACATTAGAATATGCTGTTGCGTCATTTGATGTCAACGATATTCGGTCACTACGAAAGCAAGAACCAAGGACACATCAGACCTGCCATGGCACAATTTGCCATATTTGAATGTATAGAAATGTAAACGAAATTTGAGAGCTGCAAAAAAACCTACTTTTGTATTTCTTTGTATGGATGAAAGAAAGTGTTGAGAGTTAGTAAACAATGACACAAAACTTTTGGGTGAACTGTTCCTTTAACTGGATTGTGGGAATGCCTGTGAGTAGGTATTTATGTGTACATGCAAGCATATGTGTGCATTTGTGTGTGCGCTTATGTGTCAGACAGAGTTTAAAAAGATCTCTTAATTTTCAATTTAAAACTTCATTTAAAATAACATAACTTTAAAAATCATGTTTCACGCTTGCTTACTTGTACAAGGTCTTTTCAAATGTGCAGTACAAAAGTATGAATGAAAGGATATAGAAATGCTGTGCTTTGCCATGTGTGTGCTGTTGTTTCTCTTAGAGGTCACTAGATTAGTGCAGGTTTGTTTTCTTTTCAGAATAACTTGACATTTACAGGTACCATTAGTGGAGATGTGTGTGTGTGGAAGGAACACATTCTAGTGAGAATCGTGGCTAAGGCTCACACCGGACCTGTGTTCACCATGTACACCACATTACGGGACGGACTCATTGTCACAGGAGGAAAGGAACGACCGTGAGTGACCTGAGCATTAAAACACACCATTGTAGTTTTCTTGTGTGACTAGACAATATTCTTGGACATAAATTTATATGCCCTTGCTAACAAGATGATGTTTTTTAAGAAAATCATTATTTAAATATAACTTATTATTTTAATGTTATTTTAATTTAAAAAAACATAAGCAATTTTTATAAAAAGTTATTGGGTGGTTAAATCTGCTAAGAAGTGAGAGGTTTTGTGTTGGCTGCCCCCTGCAGGTCCAAGGAGGGTGGTGCGCTGAAACTGTGGGACCAGGAACTGAAACGTTGTAGAGCCTTCAGACTGGAGACAGGCCAGATTATAGACTGTGTGCGCTCTGTGTGCAGGGGCAAGGTACAACACACACAACAATACTACATTGCGCAGTGTTTTATATCCAGCATAAACTCAGCGATGCTTTTAATTTTCATTTATTGAATGTTAAAGGCTCAATATGTACGATTTTTGCATTAAAATATCCAAAAACCATTACCACAGCTTTATATATTAACGCGACCGACATGACAAAAGACATTAGAAACGCATTAGAACTCATAATTACAACTTTTGGCCACACTGGATGCCTTCACTTGTGTACTTACATTTTCCCAAATGTTTCCAATAATTTATGAATCCAGAGAAATTCGCAATTTTAATAAAGTGTAACATAACTCCTTATGGTGTTGAGGACGCCTGTCGATGGGGTCATGTCCAAGTAATCCTCACTTTCCGCTTTTACTGTTGCAGATACAGTATCATAGATAAATAATGTTTAATGTGGTGCTGGCTAGACCAATTGGCATATTATCACAGGAGTGATTTGACAGAAAGTACTGTGAGTCTGTGATAGTTTGTTATACACCAATCGATCTCTTAAGCGCCGTATGCAGTATGCTGAAGACTCACATCATTAAATGCTTCCTTATATCGTCATTTGTTTTGTAACCTCCAAAGGCGAAGATTACATATTGTGGCTTTAAATTATTCTCATGAGACCATATTACTCAAACCAGCAAAATATTTAAAAGATTATTTAATGGCAGTGGAGACAGCGATCAGACGGTGGCTGCATATCGTCCCTGTCGGACTTCAGGCTTGTATCTCCAAAACTGCCACTTTATAGGAAATTGCCACTTTAACACTGTGTTGGCAAGCTCCTTTCGAAAATGTTATTGCTTAAGGACATTGCAAAACATACAGACCAACAAGATTTTAGTACAAATAGCGACGGCATGCACCTTTAATAAACAAGCATTCAAATGCAATCTAACTAAATCCTATTCTAGATCAGGCAATTACACTTTATTTTATATTGATGTATAGTAAAACATCAGTAACTACAGATTATATCAACACTTTTGAATGTGGCTGCAACTTCAAGTTGCCTGTTACTTCAAGCGTCTTATTTACCATCACTCTTCAGGGCAAGATTCTTGTCGGCACTCGAAACGCTGAAATCATTGAAGTTGGTGAGAAAAATGCAGCATGTAACATCCTGGTGAACGGCCACATGGATGGTCCTATCTGGGGTCTGGGAGCTCACCCCACCCGAGACGTCTTCCTGTCTGCTGCGGAGGACGGCACCGTTCGCCTCTGGGACATTTCAGAGAGGGTAAATGTACCGTAGCAACACATCATGTATTCCCAGAGGGAACTGTTCTTCTGCAATAAAAATTGATTCTTGTATGCAAGCAGAAGATGCTGAATAAAGTGAACCTCGGTCATCCTGCACGCACGGTGAGCTACAGCCCTGAGGGCGACATGGTGGCCATCGGCATGAAGAATGGAGAGTTCATTATCCTCCTTGTCACCTCCCTCAAAATATGGGGGAAGAAGAGAGATCGGCGCTCTGCCATCCAAGATATCAGGTGAGGCTGGCACTCATTGTTTTACTTAATAGTTTGTATATTTTTTCACTGGATTAACATTCTTGGGAGTCAGGTTTTCATTGTCTAAGTGAGATTTTGGCCAGATTGGGCTGCAAAGTGGACTAGACTCTATTGCAATGGTCGTTTAGTTATTAATGTGGTCCATGCAACATTTTTGGTTGATTTTCAGGTTCAGTCCAGACTCCAGATACCTGGCTGTTGGTTCTAGTGAAAATGCTGTGGATTTTTACGACCTGACATTAGGACCGCAGCTCAACCGTATCAACTGCTGCCGAGACATCCCTAGTTTTGTCATGCAGATGGATTTTTCTGCTGACAGCTGCTATGTGCAGGTACACTGGAAGATGCTTAGCTGTGTTTGAAGAAAGAGCATTTTACATGACATTACTGCTTGGTTAACATCACACATATAAAGTACCTACAGTAGATTAGATATAGTTTATTGCCACTACCCTAAGCTACCCTTCTTAGTGTTTAATTATGATGAAGAAAAACACATTTTGAAATTGTTTCTAGATTATCTCATTCACTCGATGTGTTGCTGTATTCAGTTGTCCACTGGTGCTTATAAACGTGTCGTCTACGAGGTGCCTTCTGGGAAGCAAGTCACTGAGCAAGCCATGATAGACAGAATTACCTGGGCCACATGGACAAGGTAAACTAACTGAACACTATGCATGGTAACAGGTTGTCTCTAAAAAATATTTTTTTTGCCTTTGATGGGAATGAGTGAATCAAAAATTGCACCAGCCAACTCTAATAAGCAAAAATACATCCATATACATTAGTGTAAAGAGCAAGGCGGGACAAGTAATGAGTGTTAGCTACGCGTTGCACCGGTCTCGCATCTCTCACGGAGGAGCTCCGGGAGCATAAAAAGACGAGCGACCGGAGGGTATGACGAGAGAGGACCAGGCCTGGACTTTATGTTGTGTTTGTATGGCCGGCAGTCAACCGTGAGGGAGCATTTTAAGTTTGTTTTATTGTTTGTAACAAAGTTCAATAAAGGAAGGAAGAAGGCGGGAACTGGCGAACGCAACATAAGCTTTTAATAAAATAAACAAACAATAAAACAAACTTAAAATGCTAGCAGCTCCCTCACGGTCGACTTCCGGCCATACAAACACACTAAAACACAACATAAAATCCATGCCTGGTCCTCTCTCGTTGTACCCTCCTGTCGCTCATCCTTTTATGCTCCCGGAGCTCCTCCGTGAGAGTTGCTCATTATCACTCGGCCGTTCCCTCGCGGCTCTCGTCCCGCCTTGTTCTTTACAATTAGTAAAAACCATTTATTTACCATATTTTGTAAGTCACCTCAAGAAATACTCACCTTAGAATCATAATTCTCAAATATTTAACGCATATTATAGTGCAATTGGAGCATGCAAATGTATTAGTTCCTGCATTCTGTAGGAATTGAACCGTGATCGTGGTGTTGCTAGTATACAGGAATATTTCACATCGTCTTGTGTAATGGGACCGTTTTGTATTGGTGTCTGTAGTGTCCTGGGGGACGAGGTGGTTGGCATCTGGTCTAGAAACACAGATAAAGCAGATGTTACCTGTGCTTGTGTCTCTCACTCGGGCATAAACATTGTCACAGGTGATGACTTTGGAATGGTAAAGCTGTTCGACTTTCCCTGTACAGAGAAATTTGTAAGTATAATACTTTTTTAATGATAAAGAAATATGCCTGACATGCAAATAAGATTTTGACAATATTTAAACTTCTAGTGATGTAGTGGTGTTGAAGGAAATGCTTCATACTTATCATTTACATTTCTTCTGTGGTTTTGAAGAATGAGTTCAAAAAACCCCTGCACTATATATAACGTACAATAGTTTTATTAATAAATAACAATATTGGCATTGCATTGTCAGTGTACTTAAGTCATAGTTCATCCAAAAATAAATATTCTGTCATCTTCTCACCCTCTCGTCATTTTAAATCTTTATGAATTTCTTCCACAGAACACAAAAGAAGATATTTTGAAGAATGTTGTTTGCTGGCACCCATTCATTTGCATTGGTTGTGTGTCCATACAATAGAAGTGAATGGGGGCCAGTACTGTTGGGTTACCAACTTTCTTCAAAATAATTTCTTCTGTGTCCTGCAGAAGAAAGTCATAAAGGAAAGAAAGTCACAAGAAGGTGAGTCAATTATGACAGATTTGTCATTTTTTGGGTGAACTATCACTTTAAAGGGATTCTATAACAAGCTATTATGTTCAAATGATCAAATGTTTTTTGGAAGTTGCAAAGCCTTTGTGGTTTCATCTCTGACATGACTTGGTGCTTAGTCAATGGTGTTTTCATTACAGATAGATAGAAACCAGAGCGTCATTTCCTCAATACTAGGAAAAATAACTTGTCACAAGGTAAAGTCAAAATAGCTGCATGTGACAAGGTTTCGTCAACTTCTGTAAAACACGTTTTATGAACACAGCACATTGCTACAACAGCCAAAGTTTAACTGCATAAATGGACCGATTATTTAAGTTGTGTACGTCAGTGGTGTGCGGTGGACTTAAAAAATGAGGAGGCAGATTTCTATCCATGTCATTTTTGTTAATCTCTGCACTATTAACAAGTGCGTTTGTCAGAAAACCAGTGTCATTTCAGTGTTTATGTATGAAAAATTCCTTTTAATTACTACAAGTTCATTACAGTATGTACTTCTGATTTTTTTAGTTTTTTATTTTCCCTGCTTTGGGAAAAGGTACATCAACACCACCTTCATCTTCTTCTGGAACATTGGGGATTTCCTATATAAGAATAACATCATTACCAATACCATCAATTTAATTATTAGCAGTCCCAGAAATACTCAAAGCATTTAAGAGATCAAATCAAATAGATATGACCAGGGCCGCTGCTAGCCATTTTGGTGCCCTAAGCATAATTCCATTATGATGCCCCCCCCCCCCCCTTAAAGGTGCAAACTTTTCTTCAGTAAACAGAATAGCAAAACAAAAAACTATCAATGTTTAACAGTAAAATCTCAATTCCGAAATTAAAATTGCTCGCCCCGCTCTGCACGGGCTTCGAACCTACGTCAATCCGAATAGGAGACGAGCGCTCTAACGATGAGGCTAAAGCGTCTCACATGGTAGGAGTGGCGGCGCTGGATCTGACTTACTTTAGCCTTGCTGCTATCCTGAGCAAGCCTGATCACATGCAAAAGTTTTTGAACAAATCTGAACCACGTAATATTCTGTCAACAATCGATAACTCCTCTGCCTCCGCCATCTCCGACACGAATCCTAAACTCCGATTAATACAACTAATAAAACAATTTAATTAACGTTCAATCTAATTTAGCGCCCGCAGTTTAAAATGAATGACGAAGACGAGCAGGAAGGCGGGATCTCGCTGATGAGTTAATCCAATCATAGCCCGTTGGAGGCATTGCCTCCTCTCACGTGACTTTTCTCCATTCTTTTCAATTACCCCCACTCAAACTCACGGCACGCTTTACGGGGTATATGTAAAGTCAATGAGCTTAGAGGAGGCAAGAGAAACGCTGTCTCCCTTTGGAATTCTTTCGAGCGGGGTCGCTGTTTCACACTCTTCTACACGCTGATTTCTCTCATATTTAGCTCAATACGTTATATCCGTTGTCCTATTCTATTTCTGAACTGTTAGTAATATTCTCATTCGATTATTTTCGAGGGGGAGGGGAGACACTGCCTCCCTTGCCTCCTCGGAGGAAACGCCCCTGGTGTACGTGTCTATTATTATGTTTAGAGTAACCACACTATTTCTGTATTAAAAATGTTTCACATTGTAACGCCTCAAAACTATGGAATGACACTAATACAACTAGGATTTATGAAGTGAAAGTGACCTATTTGTCAGATATGTTGACCCATACCCGAAATGTGACCTCTGCATTTAACCCATCCAGAGAGTAAACACACGCACAGCAAGTCGTGAAAACACGTACACCCGGAGCAGTGGGCGACTATCACTGCAGCGCCTGGGGAGGAAGTAGGGGGTAAGGTGCCTTGCTCAAGGGCACCTCAGTCGTTACCCGCCTGAGAATCAAACCACCAACCTTCTGGTCACGAGTCCAACTCTAGCCATTAGGCCACGACTTTATTTTTGTCAAAAATCTCATATCAAAAAGTACACGCCTTAAGCCTACTTTTTCATATCAATAGAATTTAAGATAAGTGTATTGATCTATCGTGTATATTTATACCTCCTGTGAATATATTAGAGCTGTTACAGTATCAGAATTACATTACACAAGTATTGTGGCCCAAAGGATTCATGATAACTATATTTTTCCAATAATTCTTTCAGTCCAATTTTAATTTTTTTTGGTGTATGAATCACACAAGTGTAGGGAGGCAGAGAGAGAGAGAGAGAGAGAGAGACGGTTTGTAATTTACCATTGTAGCTCTTCAGGGAAAACTTTAAATGGGTGCTGAAAGATTTATGATATTATCATGTCTCATTCACTCCTCAGCATTTGATATATCTCACGTGAAATTGTGTCCTCAGGCCAAGCACAAACGTTTCCTGGGTCACTCTGCGCACATCACCAACATCCGCTTCACTAACGGGGATCGTTTTGTGGTCAGTGCCGGAGGTGATGATAGAAGGTGGGTTCTGAGGGACACCGCTGTTAAAGGGGAAGTTCAGCCAAAAAATCTACTTTGTTTGATTTCTTACTCGCCTGCATGATGTTAAACATGTTTAGAGAATTTCCGGCATCTTAGGAGCTGAATGAAGCAAATGAAGATATTTAGGTGACATCCGAGAGATTTCCAGGCCTCCTCATAGACATCATAGTGTCAGTTTTTGCCAAGGTCCAGAAAAGTACTAAAGACACCGGTTCTGAGCTCGGCAAACACCCAACCCCCCCATCGAGGGGGAGTGATCTGGGTTCTATAGGAACCGGCGAGCTCGAGGCCCGCCCCCCGGACAGCATACCCTCGCTACTCCCGCTACTATCATTATTATCAACATAGGCGAGCACTCGTGAAACATGTGTAATGTCATGTGGGTGAGTAAAAAATCACACTAAATGGATTTATGGGTGAACTTCCCCTTTAAGGGTATGTTCATTGATCCTCCTGGTTCCATCGTGTTGTACTTCAGACTGATATTTATTCTGAACAGTATCTTTGTGTCCACAACCTAGTGAGCTGTTTTGCTAACTACTGCAACATATACTCAATTGACTTCTGTAGAATTTGATGTTACATAATTATTTAATAAAAAATAATGAAAACTGTCCAATATTGCATCTCTTGCATCAGGAGCCTATGCATCCGACGTGCATATGATGGCTTTATGCTGAAGATAGGCAGCTTGCTTGAGGTTTGGAATAGATTATATTTTAATATTTTCTTTCTGTATTTTTTCATCATCCAGTCTGTTTGTGTGGCGATGTGTCCATGCTCCTCACTGAGGGAACACAACAATCTCCTCCCTTTCTATTGCCTCAAAATTGCCATGAGATCCAAAGACGGTGGATATTCGTGAGCAGCAAAACACATACCTGAACTCAACCGTTCTTGAATGACCCTGTCAGATGTGTATGTGTTTACCCCACACCTTCAAAAAAAGGGCCAAAAGTCTGTGTGTTTGTCTGTTCATCCCTTTTATTGATTTAAAGATTTTCTTCAAAGTGAAAAAGAAATACGATCAGCCTTAAACCACCCATGGAGTGTTTTTTGTTTTTCAAGGTGTGGTGGGTTCATTTGGTAACCTTTTGTTTTTATGATAACTGTTTTACGTTGGTTTATCTGCTGGTTTAGTTTCTGGGTTCTTTTCAAAGATTCATAGATCTCCTGTGGCCTTCTCCCTGAATGTAACACTGACGTTATATTCTAGGATGTCAGCATGCCAAAGCAATCTATGCACTGTATACTTGACCTGCTCACTGTGGTAGTCCAGTGGTCTTTTAATGTTGAACGTGTGTGGTACTCTATCATTAATCCTCAGTCTCCCTAAAACAGTAGATTACACTCCTAACCTCATATGTAGCAAATTTAGCTCGAATAGCAAACTTGAGATATGTGTGTTTGTTTGAATATAGGTATGAGCCGTATGCTTTGTGTTTAATGTCCTGAGATCACAGATTTAAAAAGAAAACGGTAATGCAATTATTCCCTCAGAAACTGAATGAGAGGTTGTTTCAATGCCGTCTCATGTTCAATCACTGTTCATCTTGCTGCTGAAGCCTTTGTAACATCACATTTCATTCTGAGTCATTTTTTATTCTTTTTTAATTAGATTTGAGTTTATTTACCTGGATTGTCTTGCCTCAGAATATTAAAGATATATGGTTAATGCATATTTTGTTTTTTTCTGGTTATCAATGTAAATATCATTTGTAAAGACATTTTATTTGTATATTTTTGTGAAATGTTTCTTAAAAGCCACCTTTAATAAAAAAGATATACATTTATCACATGTTCACATCAAGCTTTGTGTCACAATTATTGGTGGTGTTGTTTCATGTATGTACATGCTTATAAAACATTGCACGTATATCACACCCTGTAAATGTTTAGCATTGTGGCAAATACATTTCCTAGACGAGGAATAAAAAAGCACGTGCATAAAGCACGTTAAATAAACCATACAGCTCTTTGTAACAAACATCTATTGCTTAGTTTAAGAATGTAGTTATGCAGGCCCAGTTATGACGAAAACTTTCTGGCAAAATATAATTCTGTGGGCAACACTGAGAGCTTAAAAGTAGCAGGAATTCTTAACATTGTTGTTCTTAACATCGTTTACTACTTTGATTATCTCTAGGCATTGTCAGATCACATATCACAAACATCTTTATCGTCCTGAGATTTGATGAAAAACAAGACAAACTGATGTTTATAATGCAATCTGGTAAATGTTTCATTTATTTCTCTGATCTGTTCATGGAAATAACACCATTTTTGATTGAATCGTCTTATGAAATGATCTTGTCACAAGCCTATAATGGTGAACTACTTCAAAACACGAAAACATTCCTACGGGGCTATTGTCTTGTGTATTTCCTGAATCAGCAAAGGCTAGGAAAACTTTGCCCTGTATTGCCGTAAGTTGCAGATTACTTTATGCACCATTTATGCTATTTGAAGTTTCTTTTTCTTAAAAATGGATTTGACCACTCAACTTCTAAGTCATTACTATCATTACTATAGGGAGATTTTTGCATAACAGATTGGACAGTGATAAACTGAGCATCAACTTTCTTAGACAATATTTTAGGAATTACAACACTCTATCCATATAATCTTTGAACTTTATTAGAAATCTATTTACATTCTACTTATATACAACACACCAACCCAACAGCTTCGGGCTCTTGACTTAACTTCATCATAGTTTTATGTGAATGATGCGTCTGACTGATTCCGTGCACGTGCATTGACACTTTGGATAAGTTGAATCATTGAAGGAGAGACCAGCAGCGCTTCAGATCTTAACAGAGAAGGACGAACCGCACGAGCAGCCGTGTTCAGCCTTAGGGTTCTTCAACACCTGAAAAGAAGAGCGGATGAGCTCTTCATTGAAGTCAACTGTGGATCCTTTCATGAACTCCAGACTGTCCTCGTCCACTATTACTCCCACACCATTCTTTTCAAACACTCTGGAAAGGCACCAAAGCAGAAAACCAGAAATAAACGCAAGAGAGCCAAAGCTATTGTAAGACCTTTTCTATTCCACACGTTAACATTACCTGTCGTCTTCATTTTGGACTGTGTCCACTGAGAATTTATACTGGAAACCTGAACATCCGCCTCCCTCCACTGTTATCCTCAGATACTCTCCCATATTTGTAATCTCTGTCAGCCTCTGCAGGAACATCAAAACACATCAGTCACACAGGGTGATTCTTTTTATTCGCGGCCAATGCCTTGTATGACGGGTTGGTAATGCAATCATTGTTGTGGTGACTCTATGATGAAGTCAAACCTTGACACAGGATTCACTGAGAAGAATGCTGTCAACAGCTGGGCTGGAAGCGTTTAGAGACACGCCGCTGTAGTGCACAGTGGGTGTGAGAGGGGAGATGAGAGATGGCCATCTTCTCGCCCTATGACCTCTGGATGATGTCACACTAACAAGAAACCACAAACGCATGTCAGTATACACACAGTGCCCTTGATCACAGTAAACGTGGCTAACGAGCGCCTTCCCTTAATATAGTGACGTGACCATATTGATTGAAATAAATATATAACTGAAGCGAGACGTTTATAATGTTGTTTTACGTTAATAAAATAAGAGACGTTTGGTTGGCCATTGCATAGGGAAGACTTCAGCTAACTCATATTTTATCCGACATGTTGATTAACATTAATTTGCTGCCGAAATGCGACAAGTTACTGAAAAGCTGTTATAGAGCCCAATACTCCATTGCGTCCTAAAGCTAGCTAAGTTAGCTAGCTAAGCTAGCCTTTATGAAAATAACAACCAAACAACTCAGTTAATTACAGAAGGAAGTGCAACCGAAACGATCACTGTAAATTCGTAAATGCGCGCATACTTGAGAAGGTAAACTGATGCACTTTTAGGGACGCTTGCAAGTAGCCTTCCAGCAAATGACATCTTGTGTAAAGCAAACAGTACTGCGAAAAAGCGCATGCGCACTAAAGAATGACCGATAACGTGTTGCCAGGTTTAACGTTAAACAAACCCTGGAAATGTGTTTGCGTCCACTCTTACGAAATCGTGATTGTTTGTTAATTGTAAAAAAAAGACCAAGAAAATATGAGTAAATTAAAGCAAAAACATGCAGTGCGGAAAATATCAGCGAGCACAAATACATACAAGACATACATTTCAGCCTGTAAATGATCAAAATAATGACGTCAAAGTGACTACTTTCAGATGACTGCAGAACAACACCAGATAAGGGCAGTTTATATATATTCGGCAACAAGCTCGCCCCCACCCTTCAAGAAGCGCTATTATTTCCACGAGTCACCGCCATTGGTTGAGCGTTAAAGGCACATTCGTCATAAACACGATTGGAGGACAGTCATACGCATCTTGTGACACGGAAATAAGTTGTGAGATTTAAAGCTGGGATTGGTACGTCAACGCATTTTTTTCTTTCCACTTTTAAACGTCTTGATCGTCAGATTTGCGACCTTTCTGCTGGTCTGAAACTCAATTTAAAGAGGAAGCGTCCTGAAAAGTGCATTTTCATGAACTCACTGTCATGTGATTGACTATTGTTTTGTTTGTACTCTGAACATTAGTAAACATTTATTTTCGGCCTTGACAGGGTTTATTTTAACGATGGATCGCCGCGTGATGTGCGTTGTTTTGCTCTCTTTCCTCGTATGTGCTTACGCAGAACATGTGAAATATATAGACTGTGGTAGGTGCTGTTTATCTTAACGCTTATGATGTTTGATTGGCTATTGCTTGTAATCAGATTTTCAATCAATTGTATTTGTCGTTTTTGGTCAAATCTCTTTCTCTTTTGAGCTTTCCGCCGCATTATAAATCCTAAATGATGACTTCGTGGTGTTGCATCGGATGTGATCATTTGTGTAATCTTTATCCTGAAATTCTTTTTTTTGGTTGACCTCATAGGCTCAGTAGAAGGTAAAGTTGTTGATGTTGATATCCATCCCTGCCCACAACAGCCGTGCCAGCTTCACAAGGGACAGTCCTACACAGTCAATGTAACCTTCAGCAGTAGTAAGTTGCTTTTGTCTCTATTTGTATTGAGTACTAATCCAAATACACTAAATACTTGAGTAACAAACGCTTGTTTATATGTAGGTGTTGGGAGCCAAACCAGTAAAGCTGTGGTTCATGGAGTGATTGCTGGTGTTCCCGTTTCGTTCCCGATTCCGATCGAAGATGGTTGCAAGTGTGGAATCCAGTGCCCGATTCAGGAGAAGAACGTGTACAGCTACGTCAACCAGTTGTCTGTTAAGGACATTTACCCAGCAGTAAGTGTGCTTAAAGGGATGCTCCACCCAAAAATGAACATTCTGTGATGAATTTCTCACCCTCAAGTTGTTCCAAACATTTATAAATGTCTTTGTTTGGTTGAACACAAAGAGAGATCATTTGGAATAATGTGAGCAACCAACAGTTCTGACGCACCATTGACTGCCATAGTAGTCAAAGGTGGCCTAGAACTGTTTTGTGTCAACAGAACCAAAACATTGTCATCCTCCTCAGCAAGTGCATTCTGTAAAATAAATGTCACCTTTCACAGCACTAACTTCCTTAATTTATACTTTTTGTTTGTTTTTCTTTCTAGATCAAATTAGTTGTCGAATGGGAGTTAAGAGATGACTTGAGCAAAGATCTGTTTTGCATCAAGTTCCCTGTTCAGATTGTGAACTGAAGGCCGACACTGAATCCAAGCAAAGGACTCTCAAAAAGGGATATTATCAAGAAAAAGAACCTCCGTATGTGTGCCTAAATAATTCTCTATGGACATTTTAGAAGTTTTATATAAATCATTTTATGATTTTTTTCTAATTATGACAAATCTGTCATTTAAATTTAATATCTATCAAAACAGGCTGCAAATAATTGCCCAATTCCATTTTGTGTCAATGATTCACTAGAATGAGATATTGACAAATGGCAGTTCATGTGAGATGAGCACAATTTCATGATTGAATCACGAACACTGATCTCAAGTGATTGTTTGCTAGCTGCCGTGAGGCCATACAATACTGTTCTCTAATCTTTAAAGTTTTATCACTCATTGACTTTTTACTCCTTTTAAATCTACATATTTAATAAAGACTTCATTTTAAAATTCTTAAAGCAGCCACAATTGAAAGGCTATGTTTAACAAGCAATATGTATGAGACATGTCTGACTAAAATAAATAAATTTACTTTGTACGTATGAAGTGACTATTTGAATTTGTGACTGGGTTTTTGTTAGCCGTTTCTGTGCTTAAAGAGCATTCTGATTTTACCAAAGCTGAAAAACCACAGAAAATTAGCATGTCAAGATGCTGAAAGTTCATACTGACACATAATTTTTTTTGCCTATGTAAGCAATGTTCGGTGTTTCAAAAATGAGCACATTGCTTTATTTTCGTTTCCATTTCACAAGCAGCAACAAGTATTTTTTTAACTTCACCTGCTTCTTCAAAATTATGTTTAGGTGATAACTAAACATTGTAATTAAATATAACGATTCTTAAGTATTATATTAAAAGCAGAATGTGTTGACGGCTGTAAGAAAGCGCTTACTTTTGAATGAGCTGTTATTGAAGGCTTTCCTGTAGCTCAGTGGTAAGAGTATTGCGTTAACAACGCAAGGTTGTGGGTTCGATCCAAGGTGATTGCAGATGTAAGTCGCTTTAGATAAACGCCTCTGCCAAATGCCTAAATGTAATGAAATATTTTACAGCCCTGTCTGTTATATATGAGGTAGTAAATTAAATGAAACCAAACCACATTAACATTTTAATGTGTGCTTTTTATTATAAGGAAACAAAAGCAAGCAACTGTCGTCAGGTTTTTGAGCCATATAAGCCATCAAAAGACACATTTATATGACTTCTATTTGAAAGATTATTAACAGACTTGTCTAAAACTGTTATAAAGATTTTTGTTCCTTTTTAACAAAATAACATACCACCATCCTTTGCTTATCCTAAACCCGCTGAAATGCAAAAGTAAACGGGCTGAAATTCGAAAACCCAATACGAGGTAGAAACCCATCATACAAGAACTTCCTGCATTGATGCATCAATTGATGATTAAATTGTATGCTTTCTGAAACCAATTAAAGGGAGATGAAAACAAACAAAAAGACTTGGAAGGTAACCTTTGCAAAATATTTAAGCAGCCCTTCTAAACAAGTCAGAAAATGGCTAGCTTTTTTCTTGTAGTGCAATATATAAAGCTTATTTAATCCCCAAAAATATTTATTTTAAAACATCACTATTCAGATTACACATTGTGTGATATGTTTAATCAACCATGAGAATTTCTGTCTTTACAATAGAAAGTGGGGTGTTGCTAGTGCAGCCGTGGTGCATTTTTGCAATGTTTGGGACTGATTTCAGAAAAAATACCATTACCTACATTATCATTATGTTCTACAGGAGCCATCGTCGTTTTTAGTTATTTTTCCAAAAGATTTTGAACATAGATTTTACCATAGTTTTGGCTTTTCAGTCCTTTCTGCAGACTTGACACATTTTTGCATGTACAAAAGGGAGTTGATATGACCGCAAATACCGAGCAGAGGAAGGTAAGATACTATTGTGAATTTTAAAATTTTCAAACCAATTGATCCACAACCCTGTGGACAGCTCAAACTTTTAAAATGTGAATGTAGTAGTAAGGCAACAGACGTTTTAATGACAATACTGAACCATCCTGTACACCATTGATGGAGTTCGTGCACCTTCATGTTAACACAAAGATATTAGTTTCAATAAAAATGTCGCCAAATATTTGACCATGAGAATGAACGCACAAGTATAAATCTTACAGCACTGCCTCCAAAAAATACTTATCTAAATAAAACTGTAAAAACATCACGAGCAAGTCATGTTCTAAATAATCACATAATGTTTCGTTAAAACAAACAGGTTAAAAATGGCAAGTATCACTGACACTTTAGGCAGAGGGCAGCACAGGACTTGGTATAACTTTAAGCAAGCACAGATGGTTTAGTGATACTGAAGCCCTCACTGTCCATTTTGTTTAAGCCTCTCTAGTCTCTGTAGCAAAGCATTTCCAAACGCTTCTCTGTAACCAGGGCTCAGGGAATCCAACAGTGAGTAAACAGTCTCATGATACTGGGTGCTCAAACCTTCATCCACCTGATCAAAGGCGTGTCCCACCACCTGAAAAAACATGCATTCATTAGGATCAAAACAGACACATTAAGCTGGATATTACAATAAATTGCATGCACTCACCCTCAACCCAGCCTCGGTGAGCTCCAAGTAATACCGGTTCCCCTCTCTGGTTTCAACGTTTATATGCGCCACACCTACTCCACTGGTAAGACTGTGAGAGACGTGCATGTCTGTGACTGCGAAGAGCACATCATTGACCACCGCCTCGGCTTCCAGCCTCATGTCTTTAACCTCTCCAAGCTCCGCACAGCGTTCTTCATAGGAACACTTCGACAGGTCCTCTGGTTTACAGTCCACTTCCATCCCCTAAAACAACAGCAAGTCTTCAGATGATCGGATGCAAGACAAACAAAATGCATGTTTATAAATAAACATCTGAAGTCGACTGATCATGAGGGGGCGCGAGCGCTGCTAACATCTCACAAATGCAGCAACTGACCAACGTACAGAACTACGTTAAACTCGATTACTTTAAAAACAACACTTTTGGTATAAACAAACATCTTAACGTTAACGATACAGCGCGATATCACTTGCCTTGACGCAATCCGAAAGCATAAAGCGCTAACGCTAGCTAGCGATATTACTCGGGACCTGTTGATATGACTTCAATAGTAGTGTAAACAAATAAATAACATGGTTATTTGTTAGATTAAAAAGTTTGGTTATTATATAGTATCGCAATTTTGAGAAATACTAACCTCCGGGAGCAGTTCGTCAGAAAACTTCCGGCTCATGCCGGTGACCAGTGCGGAGATTCATGGGCGTCATTTAAGCGTAGCAGTTGCGCAGTGAACCTAGGCGTTTCTTTACTACGATTCTCCTCTTTTTAGGCGTATAGATAGATCTTACAACATAGAATTGAACATTTTACATACAAGGAGCCGATGAGCCGATAATGCGTATCTATTAGCTGATCATTCTTCATGTAACTGTGCGAGTAGCCTAGATGTAAATTACGTGCTTTTGGGCAGCTTTTGGTGGCGGAACGGCTTTCAGTGCATTCTCAATAACATCAACAATTCTTTTTTAAAAGGATTATTTGAATTGATATAAATACCAACGATTAGCATTTTATTGAATTTTATTTGTATTATTTATTTATATATATTTTATTGTTATTGCTTATCTTTATTTATATAAAGTCAATTAGTTACACGGACTGCATAAATACACGGAATACACATGGAAAATGACTGGATTCTTATTGGAGCTCTGTTCGTGAAAAAGGCACAATTTGTATCACCTTTAGCATTTATTTTTAGCACGTTTGTTTGGACTACACATACATTAAACTAAACGTATATTATATTGCCTCTCAATGAAATCCATCGTCGGTCAGTAAATCATGTCAGAATCTTAACTAAACCTTTGACAGCAGGTCTTTTAAGAAAGAAGTAACTGTGTGCTAATTGAACTGTTTAACGATGCCGAATTTAAATACAGACCAAACCAATACAGCAATTACACACAGCATAGTATTTACACAACAGCAGCTACATTCTGACACCACACAACGTATCATATAAATGTAGTTCGAGTAGACTTACCACAAATAAAGCACATCGACTCTTCTTTTAAAATATGTATTGTACCGTAATAACACAGACATCTGCGTGTCCGAACTGTGCAGTGGCTGCGCACAGTGCGCAGACCGGAGGCTCCTGAACACGCCGAGCGTGAGCGTGCGCAATGAAAGCGTGTTTGTAAACACCACCATTAGCCTCATCTAAACAAATAGAAAGGCAGTGATGTTGCTTTCACATGACCCGACGTCCACTTATAACTCGTTCAAAGACCGCAACCTTAAATGTATTATATGTATTATGATTACGCGAGCCTCAGCTGAACAGACAGACTCGAATGAACGTTTGAAGGATTCTGTTTAGCCATCATGCTAGTTCCCCCAAAGCCAAGGAACAACGGTTAGTCAGCTATTTCATACACAGGTGAGTTATTTGACTTCAAATGTCTTCTCTTGAATGTCCACGGCGCGTGATGTCACTTTTTAACATGTTTGACTGTCGGACATCGAGACGCCATGATTGATTTGTTATTGTTGACAGGCAAACTCCCCAACCTTGAGGGAATTGCGCAAACGCCGGTTAATATGCTGTAATAGATCTAGTGCCATGCAGGCCAGACGGATTCAAATGGGGCTACATGTCGATGTAGACTGGTTCAATACGGCCTGGCTTTTCTAATGCTATATTGCAGATATTGGATGTCATTTCTGTTTGATATTTAAAATCCATTTAGAATTTGACTTAATTTGTGACGTTGTTTCTTATGCAGATGTGATCTGATCAGGTAGAAGCATCACTTTAATGGCATAATAAAGTCGGATAATAAAGAAAACAGAGATGACTATTTTACTAGTACTACTATTTTTAAACTCAATGCATAAGCATGCACATTTGACGGCTGCATTTTATGTTTATATGAGCTGTCTGTCATGTCATGATTGACTCTGAATTTTAAGTTACACCATTTATTAGGCTTTGACCTCCCATAGTTTACAGAGATTTCCAGCAAATAGCTCTTAGGTTTTGATTATATGTAACAGTCTTTTGTTAAGTCAAATGGATTTCTTAACTTGTTTTAGTACACGCTGAACTCGAGCACTGGTCAAGATGCCATGGCCATTTTCTGAGTCTATTAAGAAGCGGGCATGCAGGTACCTGCTGCATCGCTATCTTGGCAATTTCCTCCAAGAGAAGCTCAGTTTGGACCAGCTTAGCCTGGATCTCTATCAAGGCACAGGCTCACTCGCTCAAGTGCCGCTGGACAAATGGGTAAGTTCTATACTTTGTGCTATTTCCACAAAAAAGCTTTGCTTCGATTATGCAACCATCAAAAAGGTTTATCCACAGTTTGACTTTGTTTCATGTATTCTCAGTCCCTGAATGAGCTACTGGAGTCTGTGGATGCTCCATTTGAAGTATGTGAGGGATTCATTCAGGCCATTTCCCTCACTGTTCCATGGGCCTCACTGCTCTTGGACAACTGTGCGCTGGAAGTGAGGGGCTTGGAGATGGTGTTCAGGCCAAGACCTCGAACGAGTATGAAATATTGTTGCAATCCCTTTTTGAGATGACATTTACATTTAGCAGACACTTTTATCCAAAGGGACTTACAAAGAGTTCAGGGAGCAATAAGCGATATGTCATAAAAGAGCAATAGTAATACAAAGATGATGTGCAATAAATTGACAAATGTACAGGTTGCAATGCTGTTTGTACTATAGATACGTTTGTAAATATTACTAAATGCTCTAATGGTGTCATAGACCTTTCTAATGGCATGCACTGGGTGTAATGAATTTTGTGTATATTATATTGGTTTTTATAGAAGCTTCTTGTTTAGTATGTATACTTTGTCATTTATGTATATCTTTTTATTCATTTTAAGCCTCTGGCATGGAGCCCATGTGCCTGTCAAGCTTCATGACCAGCAGCATGCAGCTGGCCAAAGAGTGTTTAAGCCAAAGATTCACTGATGATCAGGGAGAGAGCTTCCCTCCTCTGGATGGGCTGGAGAAGTTTGCAGAGACCATTGAAACAGGTATCCTTCTTGCCGTAGACCGCGTTTAATCTAGATTTAAGAATGTAGTTCGTTTGTTTCTTGTAAGTTTGTATAGAACATTCTCATTTAATGGCTCACTTTGACCAAACCAAATTAGTTTTGTTGAGAAGTTTCCCTTTTCTACCAAATATTGCAACATCAAAGGTGTCCTGAACTGTCTGTTTTTATTCTTTCATACTGTTGTCTGAGGTCTACTTATGACGTTTGTGTGGTTTTTACATTAGAAAATCAATAAGTAATAGGCTTTTTTCTACCCTGGTTTTGAGCCTGGCTTAAGAAACACTCAGTTTTTATGGGGGGACCGCATTGAAGACTTGGAAGTAAACGCCCACTACTATGATTGGATAACAGTTCCAAAAGACAGCTGTGTTCCCTGTGATGTACATTTCTGTTTGACAAGCCACATGCTTAGTTCTTTAAACTCGATTAGACATGTAGGTTACACATAATCAGGACATATCAATCGATCTCTAACAAAGCAATAGTGACGCATCATACATATATTTTAATTTAATATTCAAAAATGAAGGGACAGCATTGTCTCCCTGCAAAAAATGTGTTCTTCCACAACCAGGCGCTGCACAATGTTACATGTTTGTTGCTTGGTTACTCTATATAAAAATAACAGTGAAGAAAGTCCTTACTTTTCCACATATGACACGGGGCTAGCCGCTCTCGAGATCACTTTGCTAAAGTCACAGGGATGCCAGATATTAATAGAAAAAATAAGCAAATTAACCTTAAAATGCAAATTGTTTATATATTTTATGATACAAAACATCTCAAAATCTGCAACAGACCATTTATTAAAACTTAAGTGCAGAGGCTTTTTGATATAAGACCAAACAACAATCATAAAGGTGCTTATAAAAAAAAAACATGGCAACACAGCAAAAGACGGTTTAAACTGACGTACCAGATTGTAAATCATCACAAATGTGGGAGTGTGTACTATGTGTGGCTAAAGTCATTCGTGGACCATTGGGCGGGCCTAGAGAAGTAGTCGTTGATTTTCTTCTGTGGAGGCAGTGTTCAACAGTCCAGTACCTGGAGTTCGCTGGGCCTTTTGTCAAAAAAAGTTCTTATTTCAGTAACAAGAACGGCTTCAGTTCTGACACTTACAGGATGTTCGTTTGAATACGATGAACTTTTATACAACAAAAGCTCGGGTTAAAATTGGTTTCTTAATTCATGACTCCTTTAAAGCGATAGTTTACCCAAATTCTGTCATTATTTACTCACTCTCAAGAATGTTTGTAACCAAACAGATCAGGGGCACCATCCACAACCATAGTAGGGAAAAAACTACTATGGCAGTCAATGGTGCCCCAGAATTTGTTAAGTTTCAGAGCAAAGATTTTATACTGTTGTGGAACAACTTGAGGGTGAGATAATGATGACAGAATCTTTATTTTTGGGTGAACTATTCATTTATAGCGATCAAATATGTCAGTCATTTATGGGTTTTCCTCTTTCCTCTGTTAGTGTTGAGAAGAGTCAAGGTCACTTTTGTGGATACCATCCTGAGGATGGAACACGTTCCTGAAAACTCTAAAACTGGCATTGCCCTCGAACTCAGAATCAATAAGTACGTTCTAAAGATGAAAGTAAATATTTTGTATGCAGTATGATATGATTTCAAAAAGTGCCTTGTGTATTTGCCACACTGACTTTTATCATAATTTTGTTGAGTAATTGTATTAGTTTGAGTCGTCACCATGTTCTCTCTGCATGATGTGGTGTTTAGGATGGCTTATTGTGATGAGAGTGTGGAGGAAGGCTCCAGTGTCAATATCCATCAGCCCACAACTTTTGCACATAAAAATCTAACTCTGGACGGTGCTGCTGTGTTCTGGGATGAGTTTTCAGAATCAGCTCGAGCCGGCCACAAATCACCACCCCCTCATACAGTGAGTTTACTTGTCCAGTTGTCATCCAACAATCCTCTCAAACGGTTATAGCAGCAATCAAGTTGTTTTTAATATTTGTATTGATACAGTAGACAATGTTTCACATTATTTCCAGTCACTATTACTATGCATTTAGCATTGTAGGTTGTCTAAAAATACATCCTTTACTTATTACAGGAGACTGAACCTAAACTTTCACCAAGTTGGAACCCAAAAATCATCTGCGAGCCTCACCCACAATTCCCAGATCCGGTATCTTCCACTATGCCGTTTGAGCCGGTGCAGGTGGGCTGCCTCAGTGGTCGACTGGAGCTGTCCGTGGTTCTGAAGCAAAATGAAGCAATGCCAGGAGCTAAGGTGAGTACAAGCGAACTGTTACAAACCTACAGTTGTTTTATTCTAGCAAGTTATAAAAGTATTGAACAGATTGGAAATTCTGTATTTCTGAATGGAGTAGTTTATTAATATTTCTTCACAGTTGGACATGGACGGGCAATTTGAATCACTAATCATGCTGCTCTCACCCCGTCAAGTCCATCTTTTACTGGACATGTTTGGTGTCTTCTCCAACTCAGGTGACACCTTCAAGCTTCATTAAAATTTCCATCATGTTTCATTCACACACGATTCATTTAGGTCTATTATAAACCACTATAAAGTGCATTCATTGAGTGTGACTGAGTGACAATGTGTCTGTAGGAGGGCAGGAGTGGTCTGCTTTAGGAAAAGACAGGAAGAGTCGTCCTATGCAGCAGGAAGATGAGTATCGCCTCCATATGGAGCTAAACCGCTGCCTGAAGAAAGACACTATAACAGGAGCCACAGATCAAGACCTGTTTGAGAGTCAGACCGGCAGAACAGCATCCAGCAGAGGTTCTGCACAGAACATTTCCGTTATCTATGCACTTCATGTTCCTGTTGCTTACATCAATGATATGTCTCTTTTCTGTTGGTCTGACAGAGGATGTATTTTTCTCAATGGCTGAGATGGATATGTCTCACAGCCTATCATCTCTCCCCCCTCTTGGAGATCCCCCTACGGTGGATCTAGATTTGTCTCTAAACAGCAACTATTCTCCCTCCCTGGGGGAGTCGCCATCTGGAAATGTTGCCGTAGGTTACCACCTCTCACTCTTTTGATTAGTGTTGTTAAAGGAGTCATGTTGCACATTTTCCCCTAGCAGCGGTCCTGTGTTCATTGTTGAAATGAAATACATGTTCTATACATGAAAAGTGTGGCTGTTTTATAAATGGCTTTTTTCAATAGGGAGGAAGTTTAAGTCTAACATTTATTTATAGTATAGTTAACTTTTTCCTCCAGGAAAATGTGATATTTATTGTAATGACCTACACCAAACAAGGTCTTCATTAGATGTTTTTACAAAATGTTAGACATATAATCTGTTCTACTTTTTACAGACTGTGTGGGAGGAGTACATGGATACTACTAGACAAAAAGAGAAACAGACCAACGAGATGCCACAATTTTCCAGAGATCCTCAGTTCCCCCAAAGGTTACACCGGCAAACTTGTGAGTCCCTTTCATGATCAATTATTGATGAACTAAGCTTGTGTGTTTAATCAAATCTCAGCTTTATGATTTATTCATTTTTAATTTATCTATTTGTGGTCTGTAGCTCATCCATCTAAGGGCCACTGTGATGAATCCAGGCCTGAGCTGGTTCTCAGGCTGACAGTGGGGACTCTCTGCTTGTCTGTCCTCCATATTGACCCTCTCCCACCACGAGACACCTTACAAAACCCTCTCGCACCAATGGCCTCAGAGTTTTTTCGTATTTTGTCTATAAATAAGCTCAATGTAGGGGATTTCCTGCGATCACGAACTGTATTTGATGAAGCATGTCCACATGATCATCTAAGGTAACTCCTGTATTGATTTTTAGTTTTCTCAACTTCTCAGCAATGTTACATTTATTTTATTATATTTTATTAGCTTTTACATAACAAGGAAAGGTAAAGGGATCATGCACAAAAGAAAAACAACAACAAAGGACCCAAGACAGAGCCTTGTGGAGTCCAGTATTCATGCTCTTGTGTTAATGTGTCAGAGGGAAGGGGTTAAAATGTACCACTGAATACAGATTAAGTTTTTGTGTGTAATTATTTTTATTCTTTAGGTTCATAGGTCAGGGTTTAAAGGTGACATACGAGCACTGCCAGGGCTCCAACGTACGGGCACTGAACACAGATCTCTCCTTGAACCAGGTGGAGCTTCTGGAGTGCCTGTATTCTACTGACAGCCACACTACCCAGAGTGGAGCACAATACACAGAGGTACACATGTTTAAACACTCAAATATATGTTTAACAAACATAGCTAATCTAACATACACAGTAAAGTTTGTTTATGGCCCATGTTACAGAATTTCTGTTGATTTACTACTGAAATTATTTGTTCTTTTTGTCAATCATTAGCTTCTTACTTTTGACGTCCAAGCCAGTAGTGAATCTCCCCCTTTGCCTTGCCTCCACCTAATCTACAAACTAACAGAACGCAGAGGCCCACAGGTAACAAATCAGTACCACGCAACACTTTTTAACAGATGATATGGTATATTTTGGTACAATATCTGTTGAATTTTTAAGTTTCTTAATAATAAAAATCTACGACAAAGACAACAAAGATGGTCTTCAAACATGCTTTCTGTTTTCATAAGGGCGGGCAGGTACGTCTTAGTGCTATACCTCGCAAGGCAGAGTTTCATGTTGAGCTGGGAAAAGTTCACACGGAGTGTGATGTCAGTATCGTGGACAGACTTAACTCTCTGCTCCAGCCACAGAAACTGGTTACCACAGAGATGATGGCGTCTCACATGTACACATCCTACAATAAGCACATCAGTCTGGTAAGAAACACCAGGTCATCACTGTGTGCTATTCAGACTCATTTTATTTAATAGCCCTTTGCCTCTCATCACCGTTGTGTTTCTCTCACAAGCACAAGGCATTTGCTGAAGTCTTTCTGGATGAAAGCCGTAACCCAGCGCACTGTCATGTGTCCATATCGGTAAATGCACCCCTGCTGGTGCTGGAGGTGCGGTTTCCAATCCCTGACCTGCGTTCGGATCAGGAGAGGGGGCCCTGGTTTAAGAAGTCCCTGCAGAAAGAGCTTCTGCGTCTGGAACTGGAGGACCTGGTGTTCAAGACAGAGTTAACTGGAGGAAACTCATCCGAGCAGACCAAGATGGAGCTCACGTTTAAAGAGCTCAGTGGTACAAAGAGTAATTTCATTCGTTCAATATACAAATTATTTCTCAACCTTAAGTTAATTTTTTCTGCTACTCTAGGGTCGTTCCAAAAAGACAAAGATCATCCCGCAGCCAGGTTCTTAAGAGTAGCTAATACCATGGAGGAGGACATGACATCCTCAGACTGTGGAAAATTTGACTGGCCCAGGTACGCTAGGCTCTTGCAAAGTGGAGTATTACTTGTACAAGAATGTCAGACATTTTTTGTTACTTTTTTTTTTCTTTTCAGAGTGGTTTTAAAGGTGAACCCCAAGGCTGTGCACTCCATCCTAGAGCGTATAACAACAGAGGAAGAGGAGGAAGGGGTAGATGATCTCTCACAGGAGGAAGAAGAAGAAGAGGAAGGAGCCTCCCACTCTCTGAAGGATGTGTGTGATTTTGGCAAACCTGAGCCCTCCCCTTTTTCTTCACGGCGTGTCATGTATGAAAACGAAGAGGTAGAAACAATTCTTCAATTAAAAATGAAAGCTGTCTTATTCATCTCGCTTTGGTTTATTGATGTCTTTTTACATTTAAGTGTATTAAGAATCTTTTCTATTGACATATTAAAGGTCTAATGTTTTTTTTTGGATAATTTATTGACAGAAATGCAGTATATTATACATAACTATGTGTTCAGAGCTGTATAAAGACCTTACATAATGAAGCTTTATGTTTTATAAATGTTATGTTTAGAGACCACAGGTCCCCTCACATGGAATTGAATTTACATGTTGTTTCTACAGTAGCCCTAAACGGACAAACTGCTCTACAGAGCGCGTTTCGTAAATATGTTATCTCCATAAGGAAATTAGCGAAAACCTGACGACATCGGTGTCCTCTGTCTGCCACCGTAGCGCTTCGAAAAGGAGAGGTGTGCTGTGTCCCAATTCACCTACTTACAGTGCCCTCCACCATTATTGGCCCCTTTGGTAAATATTAGCAAAGTAGGCTGTAAAAATAAATCTGCATTGTTTCTCCTTTTGATCTTTAAAAAATCTATTCCAACATTTCATTCAAATAAAACAATTTGAAGTAGGTGGAATATCACAATATGACTTTTTTTCCCTCTAATACACCCTGGCCTCAATTATTGGCACCCTTGTATTCAAAACAACCTCCATAAGCTGCGGGCCCACAGCACAGCCAATCTGGATGCAGCGCAGCCAATCATGATATGCGGGTCTTCTTACCGCTTTTCGGTTGGCGATTGGGCGGGCTATTTCTTTTGCCTCTCCATGAGCGTGCTTTTCTGGGAGAATTGCCCAATAAACGGAATAGGATCCCTGTTATGAAACAATACTACGTCCAACTCGTTGAACGAGCATGAGGAGCTATCACGTTTAACAGTGTAAAGAAATCAGAATGCATGAAATGGCATGTTAGCCGATCTTTAACTGTCATGAACATTAAAATAAAGCTCTTTCTTGCATGCAAGTATTTATGAATTCATTATTTCGGATGTGATGTTTACTCTATAAAAACATTGATTTGTTTAGCAAAGCATGCTTTTATTTATTTTGAACAATGCAGTGTAGCATCACTAAACTCTGCCCTCTGAGTTAATATCAGGTTATATTAGCTGTCCATGGAATTACACTTTGAATTTTCACCGGAAACAGTAGACTATCTGGTTACTTTGAGAATACTAATTTCAACTAAAATTCATATTAATTCTATTTAGGATGCATAGTATGCGAATTGGGACGCAGCTGTTGAGTGAGCCGGCACAACCTTACCGCTTGATGCGGCTAAATTTCATACACTGGACATTTAAGTAGACACAGTAGAAATGCCAGATTTTTGTATAATGATGATTCACTGCAACCCATATTGTGGGGGAAAGCAAAAAAAAGAAACTTTGCTTTCATCATTCACATTTATGCATTTGGCAAATGCTTTTATCCAAAGCGATTTACATTGCATTACACTATACATTTGATTCTGACTATGTGCAATCCCATGGGGTTGACCTCATGACCTTGGTGTTGCTAGCGCCATGCTCTTACCACTAAGCCACAGGAATATCATAACTTTTAAGAGCCTGTGACAAATATAGAAATCTGTTAATAGCTTTTTCCATGTGACCGTCTCATGTTTTGATGCAGATGGTCATCCCAGGAGACGTGCTGGAGATGACGGAATTCCAGGAAAAAACCATGAGCAACTCTCGCTACATCCTGGAGTTGTTTTTCCCGAATGTTCAACTCGCTTTGCCCAATAAATCATTTTATGAGAAATTACACAACAGGTAACACAATTTCTTGTCAGTACATCAATAAAACCTGATAGTTAAGATTCAGTTTAGGCCTGAATCATCAATACTTTGTAGTCCTTATTAATAAACTTTAAACCAAAGCTGTAGTTTGTCCAATAACTGTCTCTTTTGTTCGGACAGGATTAATAATGACCTGCTGCTATGGGAGCCCACTGCTCCGTCACCAGTGGAGACGGTGGAGAACATCCCATATGGCGTTGGTCTGTCTGTAGCCAGTCAACTCATCAACACGTACAGTAAAGACAGCTTCAGTCAGTTCCGATCTGCAGGCACAGAAGGTGAAAAAAACACCTTCCCTTTATTAAAAAAACCCTTCTTTTCGTGTTATGATCATTACTTAAATTCTGTTTGCGTTCATGGGTCTTTTAACAGTTTGCATCTGTGTTTGTCTGTGTGTGTAGAGGAAGACAGCGGTTCTGAGGAAGAGACCCTGCTATACTACACTCCTGCAGAACTGGGCTACAGAAGCAGGAAAAAGAAGAGGAGTAAGATACAGCCCAAGACCTCACAAAGCTTATTTTCTATTGTCCTGTCCATAAACCACGGCCTGGTGGCTGTACACACCCAGATCAAGGTATTACAGGAGTATCACACAGAAAGCGTTTTAGTATTGAGATTTTTGCTTTGATTCAAACACGATTGAGCTGCCTACAGAGAGAGCGTTTGTAAAATATATTTCAAAAGACTTAAATTTCAACAGAGCAATAATAAAGCGATGATACTGTATATAGCCTACATATGAAGTGACTCCCAATATATCCAGCAGGATGATAAGAGTGTGTTACAAAACAAACATGGAGAGTTTTGGATGGAGGTGAAAAACGGGACTCTGTTCGGCGTGACGCAGCACGAGGGCTACAAAGACCAGCATTACGTCTGTTTCCACACGTCGCTGGCCTGCCTCTATCATCAGGGTCTGTTCATTTTCAGTTAGCCTTATGTTGGTCTATTCAGATTCCTGTTTACATTATTGTTAATTTTATGTGGACAGAAACATTTGCGTATGTAGTTATTTCTTTGACCCTAGGTACAGTATAGCGTGCGAAAATCTGTATAAAAATACCCAGATGGCCAGTAAGGCAGTAAGAAACTGCTAAATTCAAAAAGTTAATAAATTGTAAATACTACAAAAAGAAGTATGTACTTCATAAGATTCAGTACAGGATTTTGGATGCAGGGAGTGAGCTGATCGTACCTGTTTATTTTAGTGCTTATGTTATAATAGCTCTTTAATTCAGATATTTTCTTTGTTTCTGAATACTTCAGGTACAGTAGAAGGAGACGCCCCTGACTGGAGCATTAATCTGCCCTGCAGGACGCGTCCGCATTGGCTGGAGCCGGTGATGTATGCGTCTGAGTCTGCACCAGAGAGGGCATCTCCCTCTGAGGGCCTCAATTTGGAGCCTCATAGCATGCTGTCCATCGCTGTTAAAATTTCCTCCCATAACACTGAGCGCAATGTCAAGGTGAGCTACAGCAACTGTGGACAGTTTATTGTATTATAAAACACAAATGCATTCAGTCGGTTGTGAAATGTAACTGTGTGAAAATGGTGAGGGGTCTTCTTTAAGGTTGTCAATTTATGTATTCCAAGGATTGAAAATGAAGTAAAGATTAAAACGTTTATATATGAAAATGTATAAAACATTTTGAGCCAAAAGGTTTGGGATCATGAATTTAGATGAATGTTCCTGATGCAGAATATAACATTTTGAATATCATTTCATTTTAAGATCCAGATCATTTCGCGTATAGTTCACCTTACACCCCGACAACCATGACGCTTTAAAACAACTCGGTTTACTTCTTTCCTTGAATGCTTTTTGAGTTTTTTTACTATCCTGCTCATTGTGGTTAAAATTGCTGAGATCATGTTATGTGTTTCTGTGTTCTCAGGAGTTTCTCATAGCCGTTGGCATGAGGGGAGTCACACTTCAGCACAGAGTGGTGCCTTCAAATCTGGGCTGGTACAACCAGGTAGTAAAACAGAACCACATGCAAACAACCTGAAGCAAAAAGCTTCCAGGACTTTATAGTTTATAAAATGTTCGAATGATATACGATAGTTGACGTCTTATTTGAAAAATACTGAAATGCATCTGTGCTAAATAACTTTGTTTGCCTCTCCGGTATAGATAGTCGACCTTTTAAATGTGTCTGATGAGCCAGTGCTTGGCTACAACCCCCAAACCTCCGTATCTACCCTCCATCTGCATCTATGGAGCTGCTCCCTGGATTACAGGTAATGCATTTATCACAGTTACAAATACCGATTAAGGATCAATTATCGTTCATCTCATTAAAATTGTAATTCATTGATATTTATTACGCTACTAAACAGTTGTTTTTTATCTATAGACCCTTATATTTACCAGTGAGATCTCTGCTGACCGTGGAGACCTTCAGTATCTCCAGCAGCGTGTCCTTAGATCACTCTTCCTCTAACCTCAGGTAGAGCTCTGGTCATCTCAACATCCACGCCAGCTATTACTGAATTCTTACCTGGCTAATGTAATTCATATCTTTAACCTCCTAGAATCATTTTAGATGAGGCCACATTGTTTCTGTCTGACAAGATCAACGCTGTATCTGTTAATCTGGCTCGAGGTGAGGAATCGTATACTGTATGTCTGATGCTAGGATGAAGGTCACTATGAAAGACACTAGTGTCATTTTAGATTTTCTTTCTGTTTAGACTATGTGCAGGTGGTTGATATGGGCACTTTGGAACTGAGGATCACAGCAGTGAAACCAGGAACCGATGGCAAAATGGTAGGAAAGTTCTCTCTTTGAGTTGTCTTTGAGTGTTGATATTTATCGCATGTCATGTATATGTTTATGTATGTAGACTGAGCCGAGGTTTGAGCTGCGTTGCTCAAGTGACGTTATTCACATTCGCACCTGTTCGGACTCCTGTGCCGCTCTCATGAACCTTATTCAGTACATAGCCAGTTATGGGGATCTACTGCCCCCTTCTGGACTGGAGAACAAAAGCAGAAGCACAAAGCAAAGAGTAAAGGTCAGTTCGAGTGGACCTCATTCTTTTCAGATCTCTAAACAAAACAAACCTGGTTTGTTGAGGCTTAATTGAGCTGTTCTTTGTAAGTGATACATGTATATGCTGACGTTGTCTAGAATGAAGCAGGGAGCCGCCCACCAGCACAGACTCCTCTGCTTCCTGAAGCAGAGCAACAGATTCTTCAAGATCTCATGAGTGATGCTATGGAGGAGACAGACGGCCTGCAGAGCCACACATTACAACAGAACGGTCAGCCTCTGCTCACAAGTTTTTATTTTAATTGTTATTATTGAGTTGTTTCTTGAGTCGTGAAGTCTTCAAGTTTCACGGATGTCGTATCTGTCAATCTCTGCTGTAGGGATGAATGAAGATCACTCACACGACCATGACCCACCCCGTTCTGATCTCTTCCTCTTTCCTGATGAGAGCGGAAACATGGGGCAGGAGCCGAGCCCCACCTATCCCACACTGCATTCTCCACTCATCTCCCCTCCAGCTCCCTCTCTGCCCCACGATTCTGATGACTTCTGCATCCTGGACACGCCCGGCTCCAAACTAACGGTGAGCTGTTTTTTGTGACGCTATGATCACATCACTGTTTTTTAAATAGGTAACTTATGTGAACTTATATTTCTTTATGGGTTTGGTCTTCAAGGAAACGGATGAGGAGCCCATGGTAAAGAAGCTGACCTCTGAACCCGTCGTAGTGAAGCAAGACCACTTCAGTGTGCCTGTGGGGGGCAGCAGCTCCAGTAGGGGGCCACTTCACTCTCCCATCCCTGAGGTCAGATATCTTGTCAAGGAGATCTCAGTGGTGTGGCATCTCTACGGAGGAAAGGATTTCGGAGGTGGGGCGCTCTCCTCCTCGCCAGCTCGCAGTCGAGGGTACAGAGGCGGTTTTGCTTCGCAGAAATGAAACCGTACACTTGCATTATGACAAAGCATTTAGTTGGTTTGTGTGTTGTAGGTGCACTCCACACAGTTCTCCGTCACAGACTCCTGTTAGACTGGTCAGAAGAAGCTCCCGTGCTGGAGGAGGATGGGGCAGAAACCCTGATGTTCTTATGGAGATTCAGCTCAGTAAGGTAAGAATCTGGCACTGTTCGCAAAATCATACATCTGAATTGTACAGAATGATACAGAGTCACAATAAATGAACGATATTATGAAATTTTGTGTTCATTGTGCTCTATTAATATGACCTTTTACTGTTCTTATTAGTGGTCCTTGTATGTCCTGCACTATGTTTTGTTAAGTTTGTACTGTAAAGGCAAAAATTTCACTACAAGACTTTTGCCCAGATTTTCAGTCTGGAAAGTCTTTGCCAGTCTGCAGATTTGATCCGTTAGTGTGTTTCTTTCTGAAACTATAAAAAAAGCCTGCAAATGTATACTTTTAAAAAATCTGGTGAGATTTTAAATGTCTTGTAGTGTATTCCAGCCATTAGATACCACATCTTCAGAAAATCATACATAAAAAGGTTGCATATTCTAATAGAGACAGTCCAAAACTTGGGGGGGTCAGCCCCCCAAATACATACCAAATGCTTAATTTTTATTTAGACATTTTACTACAGTTTTACTACAGACTACCACAAAATATGTTAATCATATTCTGGCGAAGGTAAGATTATGTGTAATCCATAACAATCCTTGACTACTTGAAAAATAATCATCCCTATAATGCTGTATTATACCCAAAAGGTGCGGTTCCAGCATGAGGTGTATCCTCAGATGACACCAGAGGCAGGTGTTTTAACAGAGCAGCCACTGTCCAGACAGGTGTTCTCAGTGCAAGACCTGGAGATACGAGACAGACTGGCCTCCTCCATGATGAACAAGTTCCTCTACCTGTATTCCAGTAAGGAGATGCCCAGGAAAGCTCATTCCAACATGGTGAGATCGAAAAAACATTAACAGATAGATAGCATGGTTTTAAAAGAAGCACTCAAGCCATGCACAGCATTCTGAAAGGAGTGTGTGATGTTTGTGTTTTAGTTGACTGTCAGAGCACTGCATGTATGTCCAGAGGCTGGTCATGCGCCTCAAGAGTGCTGCCTGCGCGTCTCTCTAATGCCTCTTCGTCTTAACATCGACCAGGTACAGACAAAGACACACCCTTCACATTCAGTCATTTTTATTCACTCTGTATATTTTTGCTGGAAATCAATAGAAAGTGGTCTCTTTTTCTCCATACAGGATGCTCTGTTCTTTCTAAAGGACTTCTTTACCAGTTTGGCTGCAGATGTCGAGCTCTTTTCCCCTCCGGAGCAAGAAGGTGACACTCAGCTCAAACTCAGAGGGTCACTTAAGCATGTTTTATCAGTGTTATCATTTATGGATTTGTGTTTCAGTCTTCTGCGTGTCGATGAAGAAGCCTCCCGGCCCTGAAGTCTCTTGCAATTTCTCAAAGTACAACGGCGGGGCGGGTCAAGAGCCTGCACCCATCATCTCGGTGCCAACGCAAGCACGTGGAGGCTCAAGTCTCATCAGCAGCCAAGACAGCGCCACTGAGACAGATACATCTGCTTCCTCATCGTTCACAGACCAGCCCATTTTCTTTAGGTCTGTTAGATTATCAATCTACATAAAACATATCAAGTTATTCAGGAAGGAATCAATCCGTAACAGCAAGCATGTGGTTGTTTTCCAGAGAGTTCCGGTTCACGTCAGAGGTGCCAATCAGATTAGACTACCATGGAAAACACATGGCCATGGAGCAGGTGTGCTATCTAATCTTTCATAAAATAGATTTAGAGTAGCCAATATTTCATTGAGGTCAGAAATAGCTGATTTACCTTTTGACTGTAGCTTGTGGTTAAAAGAGAAATTTCACGTAATAATAACTGTCAAGAAATATTTCTTTCTGAAGCTACTTTTTGTAATGGTTGCATAATAATAAATTGGATTTTTCTTTCGGGGCTAATTTCTGAGCCAAATTTGATGTGTGATGTGCTACGTCGTCCAATTCATTCGATTAAACATTTGAATCGCTTGGCAGTCCCTAGACAATTTATGAAAAGTAAATGAGTGGATGATACAGTATCTGGATGTGACATATAATATTTTTCAGGGCACATTTGCTGGTATCGTGATTGGACTGACACAACTGAACTGCTCAGAGCTCAAATTACGGCGATTGTGTTACCGACAAGGGTAAGAACGGTATACAAATGAAAAAAACATTTAGCTTTGTTACTTATCTATTCGGCTCATTCAGAAATGCTTGTTTTTTCATAGATTATTGGGTGTTGACAAGCTGTTTTCTTATGCCATTAATGAGTGGCTGAATGACATCAAGAAGAACCAGCTGCCGGGGCTTCTGGGAGGGGTGGGGCCCATACATTCCCTGGTGCAGCTAGGTTAGCACAACACTTCTATCATACCATGTGAAGTAAATGCTTTAAATTGTTAAATGTAGACCATAAAATAGAAGCGATCTTGTTAAAAGAGAAAGGTCTCTGGTTTGAGCAGTGTTGTATTCTTTGGTGTTTCTCTGCAGTTCAGGGTTTTAGGGATCTAGTGTGGTTGCCCATTGAACAATATCGCAAGGACGGGAGAATAGTGCGCGGCTTCCAGCGCGGCACCGCCTCCTTCGGAACCTCCACTGCAATGGCAGCTCTGGAACTCACCAATCGTATGGTCCGAACAATACAGGTGAAAAATAAAGTTAACAGCACGTATGAAACCGTTTCTAATTACTGATGTGTAGCTTTTCTTAATTCTCATTATTTTGCTATGTAAAATACCCTGGAAGTTTATTTTATTAGTAACACTAATAAAACACATCTTACTCGCATCCAGAATAAATGTTTGTGTTTACATAATATATGTATTAATTTTGTATTCATAAAAAACACATACATTTGTATATATAATAGAAATGATATATAAATATGAGATCAACTTTGTGCTTTCATAATATACGCCTGTGTACTGGGTATTTTCATTTTTTTATTTATAAACATACACATAATTCATTTTTTAAACGTTTACATATAATTTCAATTATTTGTAAATATAAATAAATACACATTCATGTATGTTTTTGTGTTTATAAAAACAAATTAATATGCACGTTACATAGACATGTACTGTATTATGTAAACTTTTATTCTGGATGCGATTCATCGTTTGAAATATAAATATAAAGTCCTAATAAATTAAAAATATATATGCATGCAAATATTTCCTAAATATACAGGTATGCGTGTGTTTATAAATACAAAATAAATATGCACAGTGCACAGACATATTATGTAAACAAAACCCTTTCTTCTGGATGCGATTCATTGCTATTAATCAATTTAATATACATTTCTCCTGATCTGTCCCTGTTTTTTGCACAGGCGGCCGCTGAAACCGCTTATGACATGGTCTCTCCAGTTCCAGATGAGAAAGAATGCAAGAAGATTAAACGGTACTCGCATTACTGCCTGGCTCATCAGCCTGTGGACCTCAGAGAGGGAGTTGCCAAAGCGTACAGCGTAGTGAAAGAGGTATGAGCTCTCCCACCCTAATTTTTGTTATTCACTACACCGTATATAAACAATAATGCAGATTATTTCCACTATGTGTTATTACAGGGCATTACAGATACAGCCCTGACCATTTATGACACTGCCACACGTGAGCACGAACAAAGGGGCATGACTGGCGCTGTGGGCGGAGTCCTGCGACAGCTTCCTCCTGCTGTTGTTAAACCTCTCATCGTTGCAACAGAAGCAACTTCCAACGTGCTGGGAGGCATGAGAAACCAGATTCACCCAGACGCACGACAAGAGGAGTCTCAGAAATGGCGTTTGGGGGAAGAATAAGCTGTGCCCCTGCAAATGTACTCTTTCGTCACAGATGTAAATCGATATTCGACTTATCAGCCCCAAATACGCGTGCTGATTTCGAGTAGTGTGTTTCGTGCCCTTACAGGTGATATGAGGCCCATTTCCGTTTTCTGCTCATGGTTTTGTTTCTAGCACTCTTGGAGTATCTGTGGCAGACGATCACAGGCTGTGGTGGACAAAGTCTGACCCCCAGATGAAGCATTAGATGAAACTGGAGCAGTTTCATACTTTTCTCAAGAGTATACCTGTTGTGACATTTAACTGGAGTCATTGAGTATCTTAAAGCCACACTACTGGAGACCCACAGCTTTAATAAATTTGTCTCTTTTCATACCACCAATGAATGTTCTCGTAGTGCCTTCGTGTTACAATTCATTAATATCATATGAAATGGTGTCTTGTGGTAAACAAGATTACTGTGCCATATAGGTTTTTATCCCCCTGGTTAATTCTAAACCGATGCTGGTTACAACAGATCTGGGTTGTGTTATGCTTAACTGTCCATAAGGGTGAAACTCTAAATGAAGTGTGTTCTTTATTTTTCATTTTGATAAGAAATAATATTTTGCATAAAGAAAATGAAGCCTGTAATAATGCCATTTCGAAAATAAATTACAAAATAATTCTCCTGAGAATGGTCACCCCCTTTTTTATCTAATAAGTGTATTCACATTATAGGAGGCTACGATACAAACAGGCTTGAATTTTGTTATGCAGAATATACAATTTTCATTATATAACACTTTGTTTTCTGCCCATAAAGGCTTAACATGCAAAAAATACTACTCGAGTCATTGCTAATACTATTGGAATAATATAAAGATATCAAAATAAGCCATCCAGTAGCGTATTCATGCTATGAACTATTTACAATAATCATCTCTTGTTATCAAACAGCACTACTATCTGTGTCCATGGAAGACGCATCTGTACCTGATATATTTGTCTGGCTTTCAAGTAACACAATTTTTGTGTAGCATTTCTCTTTTCAGCTGTGTTAGAAACTAGTCCTCCAACATGAGGAATGTGTTGCGGCTATTATTATCACTTGCACTTTGTATTTCAGTGATCCCAGAAAATTATGCTTTTTTATTTTTCTGTTTTTTCTTAAGCTGTTAAGACGCGTGTCAAGTGACATTCCTAAGCAGCTGCATTACAGAACTCTTATGGACGATACTTTAGATAAGGACACAAAAACTAAATGTAGTTTCCATATTGTTCAAATGGTCAAATAAACAAGCATTTGTAATTCTTTGCCGTTTATCAATAGTGATGTCTCAGATTTTTTGTTTGTATGACAGTACAATTTGTTCAATTCTGAATTCATTTAATATTGAATAATATTGAATATTTATTGTATGTTTCATTTTAAGTGGTAATAACAGTTCTTGTACATAGATGTACATTTTCCCAATTTATACAAAAGCATGTATTATCAATAAAAGGGAAATAAATTATTTAATGTTGACCACTCACTTTGACTTGTGCTTTCATATTGTTTGCAGAAAACACTACTGCCAGGATTCATAGACAAGGTGATGGTTCACCCAAAAATTTTTATTCTGTCATCATTTATTCAACCTCTTATCATTTCAAACCTTTATGACTAATTTTAGCGCAGAATACAAAATAATATATTTTGAAGAAAGTTGGTTACTGACCAGCACTGGCCCCCATTCACTTGTATGGACACAAACCAATGCATGTGAATGTTAACAGTTAACGACATGCATCAAAATGTCTTCATTTGTTTTCTGCAAAGAAAGAAAGTCATACAGGTTTGAAATTATAATGAGTAAATGATGCCTTTTCACTTTAAGGCTAGTAAATGAATATGTCAGTGCTGTTGTTCCCTTTCTGCCGGTCTCTCGACGTTGTGTCGAGACTGACAGAATGGGGTTTGACTTGAGAACCTATCATCTCCGATTATTCTTTTGAAAAGGCCAGTGAACTTGGCGAATGGGACGGCACGGCAGTCCCTGCCCCGTACATGCGGGTATAAATGGGAATATGGCGTGCATACGGAACAGGGGGATCCGCATCCTGCTCAGGTGCCAAGTTCCTGGGAGAGCTTGAGGAGAACGGAAACCTAGAGCGCCTCCTTCAGGGTGTTCACGGTAGACGAGTTCGGTTGCCCTGACTTCCTTCGACTCTGGAGCAGCCACTTGGGGAGACCATACTAAGGCTCATTTCCGAAGCTTGCAAACTCTCATCATCGCTGATGCCAGGGGCTTGCACTGCGGCAGATCCAGCTGTGTCCCTTCAACCCATGGCCCCTGCCACCAGGCTAAGCCGTTGAAGTAGTTAGTCGGGGGTAAGCACGACCCAGTGGTCAGGCAGGGATGGCGCCCTGTCACTGGGCGACCAAGGTGACGGCGTGCACACTGGGTCGGACGATGTCCACTCGATGTCCACTTTAATGGTCCCGAGAGAGACACCTTTGGCTGTTTGCACAGTGGCAAGACGTCGAGAAGGCACACTTTCTTAATGCGCCCATCACGCAGACTGGGCTGTTGGTGACGCCGTTGAAGATGACAGTTTTCGATGGTCGGTAGCAGATGGAGACACGTCCTCCTCTGCCGTGACAGCACCACGCCCAAGTTTCGTGACATTCTCTTACCTAGTCAGATGAGCTTGTTGTGTACGCACAGGGAACCTGTGCACCAGCACCTAGACCGATTGTGTTTACCACTCTTCCCTGCACGGAGCATCTCTTGTCCTAGAATAGAACTAGACTCTTTTACCGTAACAGCGTGTCTCACGAGAGCGCGCACAGTTGGTGCTGTGCTGCCTGGCCTTCGTCAGAGGCTCCTGGAGCATACGATCTCCTCATCAGCAGTCATGCCGCTCAGGTTGGCGCATATGAGACGGCTTCAGCACCTACTTCAGAGTCGGGTACCCTGGAGAGTGTCGCACACCGGCGTGTGAGTGTTCCCATCACGCCTCTTCGCCGGTGCACCTTAGCCCCTCGGACAGGCATGGCTGGAGGCCTCCACCTGCGGGCGAGACCATGTAGGTGTCTCTACTAGGTGCCTCCCTGCGGTAGGAAGTGATCTCCGTAGCACGTTTCCTCAGTGAGGGAATAACGCCTCCCAGTGCTCCTTATGGTGTCAGGCGGCCATCTCGCCTCTAGAGTAACAACTGGATGGTTACGATTTGTGGGGATGCAAATTTTATCAAAGCGACTTAAATATCTTAAATTAACCAAGACACCGTCCAGGCTTTAGCTAAGCCTTGTCTTTGAAACATTTAACTTATTGCAACATAATACTAAAATATCACTTCATTTAACATATGGAGCAAACCCTTAGAATATTAAAACACATATTGTCATAGCATAATGTTATTTACAGCTATTTCTTATATGAGGCGACTTGTAACAGTACATTTCAAATACTTACATTAAATCCACAAAGACAAAAAAATATGTTTGATCAAAACAGTTATTGATATTAAAAGAAAATATAACGCTTCTCTCATAACCCACGCTTCATAAACTTGCTATGGGAACTCTTGAACACTTTACATCTGTGGAATTCTCGAGATATGACACATATGTTTAACAGCAAGTGTGTTCCCATGATTTTCCTGTTGACAGCTTATAAAATGACAGTGTGACCACACCTTCTGTGCAGAGGCACAATGAAGCTTCTAGTTGTAGCTGCACTCCTTCGGCTGTGTTTTGCCCAACACGACCCAAACACTAAACAGGGCAGGACCTCCATAGTGCATCTGTTTGAGTGGCGTTGGGCAGATATAGCCGCAGAATGTGAGAGATACTTGGCACCTAATGGATTCGCTGGAGTTCAGGTATGTGTAGAATTAGTTTCCACCTTATTTTCAAATGAATACATTCATTTTATCTGCTAAGAATAATAGGGTCTATCATAATGCTGCCTGTGACTGAGAGATAGCAGTAAAGTTATGATACATATCTATATTACAAATATAAAAAATTTTTTTGCAACAATGATTCTATTTAATGTTGAATGTATTCCATGCTGATAATTTATTAAAATGTGAATATATGCAGTAAAATAGGATTTTAGAATGGGATTGTGCATCAATTCACATAATCCCCAATAAATCAACATACCACCATGTCTTTATTGGAAAAAAAATCTTATTGCTCCGGTCCTATGTATTTCTCAGTTAGTAACAGACATTGTAAATTATAATTTGTAGTTTCAATTTGTGATCTCACATCTCACTTTTGTGACCTGGCAGATCTCTCCACCCAGTGAACATATTAAACTGACTAATCCTTGGCAGCCTTGGTGGCAGAGATACCAGCCGATCGGCTACAACTTGTGCTCTAGATCAGGAACAGAGGCGGAGCTAAGGGACATGATCACACGCTGTAACAATGTTGGGGTAATGCAAAATAAAAGCTCAAAGTATCACTGTAATGGACATATAATAATATATTTAGTAGAAATATATTGATCATTGTTTTATGGAGTTATTTTGTTATTATTTTTACAATTATAGTACATTTTCGAATGATTTGTATTATGTAATACTTTAGGTGAATGTATATGCAGACGTAGTGATAAATCACATGTGTGGAGCTGGAGGTGGTGACGGCACTCACTCCAGTTGTGGAACATACTTCAATGCCAACAAGGAGGATTTTCCCTCTGTGCCCTACACATTCCTGGACTTCAATGATTACAAATGTAAAACTGACAATGGAGAGATCCAGAACTATCACGATATTTACCAGGTTCTTTTTTTAATGGATTCAATAGAGACATTTTTTACAGAAAAATTTAACAAATGAAACAAATCCGATGTTTTTTGTATGAAACAGGTCAGAGATTGCCGCTTGGTGAGTCTCCTGGATTTGGCGCTGGAGAAGGACTACGTTAGAGAAAAAGTGTCTGAACACCTGAACGAACTGATTGATTTGGGTGTGGCTGGATTCAGAGTAGATGCTTGCAAGCATATGTGGCCTGGAGATCTTAGTAATGTTTATGGCAGACTCAATACCCTCAACACCAAGTGGTTTCCATCTGGCACCAAGCCTTTCATTTATCAAGAGGTAACATATAATGACTTTTGAACAGACTTGAAATGCTTGAATAAAGCACAAAGCACATAACACATTTTGTAGGTTATTGACTTGGGTGGGGAACCCATTGCAGCCAGTGAATATTTTGGGCTCGGAAGAGTGACAGAGTTCAAGTACAGCGCAAAACTGGGGCTTGTCATTCGTAAATGGGACGGAGAGAAGCTAAGCTACCTGAAGTATGTAGCAGTATACGTGTGACTTTTATGTGAAGTGGTAGTTTAGAAGAGAATTGTAAAAGTGTTTTTGTCTCAGGAGCTGGGGAGAGGGCTGGGGTTTCATGCCCTCTGATAAAGCCGTGGTGTTTTTGGACAATCATGATAATCAGAGAGGTCACGGTGCTGGTGGAGCTTCTGTTCTAACATTCTGGGACTCCAGGTAGGATTGTTTTAGTCTCCTTTAATAAAGATTGCTGTCCACAAGCCAGAACTTCTCTTACTTTAACTGTAAACTATACTTTTCAGGCTTTACAAAATTGGTGCTGGATTCATGTTGGCTCATCCATATGGTGTGACCAGAGTGATGTCTAGTTTTCGATGGGATCGACACTTTGTCAATGGAAAAGTAAAAAATCTGAATAAAAAATAGGTTATTCTATTTAATGCCATAAATGTGTGTAATTATTTTCTATGTGATACATCATAGGATGAGAATGACTGGATGGGTCCTCCGAGCTATTCTGATGGATCCACTAAGCCGGTACCCATCAACCCTGACACCACCTGTGGCGACAACTGGGTATGTGAGCACAGATGGCGCCAAATAAGGTAGAGGATTAGATTATGTTTTGTACATCGTCCTTATTAAATATCAAAACCCAGAAATGTAATTGTCTGTTTTCTGATCACAGGAATATGGTGAATTTCCGCAATGTGGTCAATGGTCAGCCTCTCTCTAACTGGTGGGACAATGGTAATAGTCAGATCGCATTTAGTCGTGGCAGCAAGGGATTCATTGTGATCAACAATGATAATTGGTGAGGAATCTCCCAACACTTACATTTTTATAATTGTGTGTACCAGTTACTCCTAACTGAGTCTTATCAATACCCCAGGGAGCTGAAGGAGACACTGAACACTGGCCTGCCTGGAGGAACATACTGTGATGTCATTTCTGGAGATAAGATTGACAACAGTTGCACGGGAAAAAATATCTCAGTGGGTTCTGATGGACGTGCCACTTTCCACATCAGCCATACAGAAGAGGATCCATTTATTGCCATTCATGCTGAATCTAAACTATAATTACATAATATTAATTTGCAGTTGATGCTGTTAAGTTTTATGTTATTCTCTATTCAGTGTACATGCTGAGATTGTTTTCCAATAAACAATATTTTAAATAGTTCAGTAAAGATTTGTAAGCAATACAACATTTTATTTTTACTGTGGGCTGCAAAATGTCCTAACGTTATACGTAATCAATGTTGGATAAATGTTGCTATCTTCATACTTTAGTCAGCTAACATAACGTGGAGGCGAATCAGCGGTCGATTGTACAGGTAGTGTGTACACATCACTACGATCGCCATCAGCACTTTCAGCTTGAACGCTGTAACAAGGTTCAATAAAAGGGATGGAAGGAGTTGGGAACCGGCGAACATAAAATAACTTTTAATTAAATAAACAATAAAACACAACATAAAATCCAGGCCTGGTCTTCTCTCTCTCGTCATCGTTTCGTCATCAAACCAAAACAAAATTAAGTAGATATTAGCTGTTTATATAATTTTTTGTGATCAGATGCAAAAGGCAGGATTCAGAAAGCAGAGCAATCCAGAGGTAAAAATCACAAGTTAAGAACGATGTCAACCATTGATGTGTATGTACTTTTTAAAATAGCTTATTCAGAACCTCTAGCAACACTCTGAGCCATACAGTGTAGAGAGCCTGAAAAACAATCACCTGCACTGTAAAAAAACCTGTAATTTTACAGAATCTTCCCGTTTCATTTGACAGATTTTCAGTATTTCTGAAAAACTGTCAAATTACAGAAATATACTGCAAATTTGTTTTATTTTACAGATCTTTTCTGTATATTTAAAATATGCCTGTAGAAATAGGCTGAAAATGTACATTGTTTATTTAAAGAAAGTATCTGTATATAATTGAAAATTACTTTTTATTACGTAACGCACAAATAAAACGTACATGTGACCTATGGTGTGACATTAATTAATATTAATGTTTATAATATAAATGATATACAAAATTAAATGGTATCTTCATTAGGGGAGAGCGGGGTAAGTTGTCACATGGGTAATTTGTCACACTGTTCATAACTCAAACACTAGAGGGTCTATCTCAAAAATCAAATAGCATTGACAACTTGCCCCAGTACAAATAAACACATAGAACATGCTGAAAAAACATTGTGATATTGTTATTTATTTGTAATTGCAATACAGTTTTTGAAGAAAGGAAGTAAAAGTGAAGTTCGCACCTTTGTGGGCAGAAAAAGAAAAGGCCTGCAAAGAGTGGTTTACATGCTTCTTAAAGCGGCATACAATGCTGTCACTTGCAAGGGCAAGTAGCTTCAACAGCGAGAATGTTAATGCTTTCTTTGACAACTTAGAGAAAGTCTTACGCAAATATGAGTTTGGACCAGGAGACATTTGGAATGTTGATGAAACTGGGGTCACTGTCAAGTTTTGACCTCCTTCTTGTGCAATTCCCCACTTGAAAAGGACAGTCCCTCCACATGAAGATCTTAACTGGATTTCACTCAATAAACAGCCATGGAATCAGTTTTTCGTCTTTTATTTACCATTCTTTGGTTGGCAGAAAATAGGTGAAAAACCTCTAAAGAGAGATGACAACTAGAAGTTATTATTTGAGTTGTCAGTCAAATTAAACACACAAAATTACCCACATTCACCTCAAATAAACACATTGCTGCCATTATAAAATACAAGGTTTTTACTTTTAAACAGACACCCAGCATTTTGAACCAAATGAGCAGAGTCAATATATTTTTTAGCTGAATTTTTATTTTAGCCAAATACATTCAAAATATTTTTAGTCGTAAAAAATTCTATTTATTTTCTAATCAGTAGTTTTAAGCAGATAAATCTTACATATTTTAGCCAAAGATTTTCTTTTACTGAATTAAGAACTTTGTAGAAATCTTAGTAAACCAAGTTTAAATTACCGTTAACCATATCAAACACGTTCTTTGTCAACAATAAATTTGGCTCTTACTTTTCCTTTATACCCCACAACCAACATTTGTTATAAATAACACTGCAAAAAGTCCTAACAAAGTCAACAAGAGTTAAGAGTCTGTGTTTTTCAGAGTATCATTAGCAGTCTAGCCAAGCATGGCCAATATGGCGCTTACCGGCTGTCCTTCACAGTTTTGTGGAGGGCTTGGTCTTGCACAGTCACCTTGATCACAAAGATGAGGTTTCCTTGGTTTTGTGGTGCTATAAATGCTCCTTTCACTGCAAGTGCAGTGCTGGCACGCCCAGATTGCCTGGAAGATTTGTTCCACCTGGTTCACCACTGATTGAAGGAGGAGGAGTCTCACCATTGAGGAGCTCCCAGGCAATTTGTCAGCACAGTCAACACTGTACATAAACCATTGAAAGTGTTGGCCAGACGTAGATTCAAACAAGTAGGGTCACTAACCTCTGCAGAAAGGGGAACCCTTGTCACACTGGCCGGTGCTGTCTCAGCCGCAGGGAATAGTATACCTCCATACTTTATTTCCCCCCGTGTCAACTTCTGTTGTCATTTCCTGATCAATGGGCTACCTGGCAGCAAAGGGGGGGGGGCAAATTCCTCTGGATGGATGAAAGACACGCACTTTGTTGACTTCCTGAAACATAAAGTGAACATACAAAGTGCTCAAAGGAGAAGCCCTGTTTACTCCTTTTGGACAACCACAAGTCTCATCTGTCCATTGATGGGCTCAATTATGCCAAAGAAAATGGCATAATCGTGCTGTCATTCCCACCCCACTGCTCACATTGGCTCCAACCATTAGACTGTCTACGGGCCACGAAAGAGGCACATCAACTGCGTGTGTGATGCCTGGATGAGGAACAACCCCGTGAAACCAATGTCAATTTATGACATTCCTGGGATTGTCGCAATTGCCTATCCTCTGGCTGCAACCCCCTTGAACATTCAGGCTGGCTTTAGGTTGGCTGGGGTTCAACCTTACAACAGAGATGTATTTCTGGAAACCGAGTTTGCACCATCCTACGTCACAGATCGCCCCATTCAGAACCCTGCCCTGCCAGGCTCCAGCACCAACTCTGCTCTGTTCTGCCAGGCTCCAGCACCAACTCTGCTCTGTTCTGCCAGGCTCCAGCACCAACTCTGCTCTGCCAGGCTCCAGCACCAACTCTGCCCTGCCAGGCCACAGCACCAACTCTGCTCTGTTCTGCCAGGCCCCAGCACCAACTCTGCTCTGTTCTGCCAGGCTCCAGCACCAACTCTGCTCTGCTCTGCTCTGCCAGGCCCCAGCACCAAGTCTGCCCTGCCAGGCCACAGCACCAACTCTGCCCTGCCAGGCCACAGCACCAACTCTGCCCTGCCAGGCCACAGCACCAACTCTGCCCTGCCAGGCCACAGCACCAACTCTGCCCTGCCAGGCCACAGCACCAACTCTGCCCTGCCAGGCCACAGCACCAACTCTGCCCTGCCAGGCCACAGCACCAACTCTGCCCTGCCAGGCCACAGCACCAACTCTGCCCTGCCAGGCCACAGCACCAACTCTGCCCTGCCAGGTCACAGCACCAACTCTGCCCTGCCAGGTCACAGCACCAACTCTGCCCTGCCAGGTCACAGCACCAACTCTGCCCTGCCAGGCCACAGGACCAACTCTGCCCTGACAGGTCCCAGCACCAACTCTGCCCTGACAGGTCCCAGCACCAACTCTGCCCTGACAGGTCCCAGCACCAACTCTGCCCTGCCAGGTCCCAGCACCAACTCTGCCCTGCCAGGCCACAGGACCAACTCTGCCCTGACAGGCCACAGGACCAACTCTGCCCTGACAGGTCCCAGCACCAACTCTGCCCTGACAGGTCCCAGCACCAACTCTGCCCTGACAGGTCCCAGCACCAACTCTGCCCTGACAGGTCCCAGCACCAACTCTGCCCTGACAGGTCCCAGCACCAACTCTGCTCTGACAGGTCCCAGCACCAACTCTGCCCTGCCAGGCCACAGCACCAACTCTGCCCTGCCAGGCCACAGCACCAACTCTGCCCTGCCAGGTCACAGCACCAACTCTGCCCTGCCAGGTCACAGCACCAACTCTGCCCTGCCAGGTCACAGCACCAACTCTGCCCTGCCAGGCCACAGGACCAACTCTGCCCTGACAGGTCCCAGCACCAACTCTGCCCTGACAGGTCCCAGCACCAACTCTGCCCTGCCAGGTCCCAGCACCAACTCTGCCCTGCCAGGTCCCAGCACCAACTCTGCCCTGCCAGGCCACAGGACCAACTCTGCCCTGACAGGCCACAGGACCAACTCTGCCCTGACAGGTCCCAGCACCAACTCTGCCCTGACAGGTCCCAGCACCAACTCTGCCCTGACAGGTCCCAGCACCAACTCTGCCCTGACAGGTCCCAGCACCAACTCTGCCCTGACAGGTCCCAGCACCAACTCTGCTCTGACAGGTCCCAGCACCAACTCTGCTCTGACAGGTCCCAGCACCAACTCTGCTCTGACAGGCCCCAGCACCAACTCTGCTCTGACAGGCCCCAGCACCAACTCTGCTCTGTTCTGCCAGGCCCCAGCACCAACTCTGCTCTGTTCTGCCAGGCTCCAGCACCAACTCTGCTCTGCTCTGCCAGGCCACAGCACCAAGTCTGCCCTGCCAGGCCACAGCACCAACTCTGCCCTGCCAGGCCACAGCACCAACTCTGCCCTGCCAGGCCACAGCACCAACTCTGCCCTGCCAGGCCACAGCACCAACTCTGCCCTGCCAGGCCACAGCACCAACTCTGCCCTGCCAGGCCACAGCACCAACTCTGCCCTGCCAGGCCACAGCACCAACTCTGCCCTGCCAGGCCACAGCACCAACTCTGCCCTGCCAGGCCACAGCACCAACTCTGCCCTGACAGGTCCCAGCACCAACTCTGCTCTGACAGGTCCCAGCACCAACTCTGCTCTGACAGGTCCCAGCACCAACTCTGCTCTGACAGGTCCCAGCACCAACTCTGCTCTGACAGGTCCCAGCACCAACTCTGCTCTGACAGGTCCCAGCACCAACTCTGCTCTGACAGGTCCCAGCACCAACTCTGCTCTGACAGGTCCCAGCACCAACTCTGCCCTGCCAGGTCCCAACACCAACTCTGCTCTGACAGGTCCCAGCACCAACTCTGCTCTGACAGGTCCCAGCACCAACTCTGCTCCGCCTAGCATGCCCAGTAATGCTTCTGCTACCACCAGCTCACCCTTATCCAGCAATGCTATTGCTGACAGCGGGCTACCAACTCCAGAGGATATCCGGCCATATCCAAAGTCTGGCCCCCAAAAACCAGCCAGCAAGGGAAGAAAACTACGCAAATCAGCAATTCTAGAAGAACAAGGCAGCTAAAAGAAGAAAAATCATACAAGATTCATACAAGAGTGCATCTGCCTCGTCTGTGTGGAGCCATTTTCAAACAGTCGTCCAAAAGAGACCTGGCTAAAATGTGTACAATGTAACAAATGGGCCCATGATGCTTGCACCTCAGGCCAGGCAATTTATCTGTGCCAGAATTGTGACTCTGAACAAAACCTGTATCTGACCAATCAGACTCATCTTCAGAGGTGAAACAAGTTATCTGCTGCATTTCATTCAGTTATCATGGATAAAGTTCAAAGCAAAGTGCCCCGCCAAAGCCACTTAATGTGTTTTGATGTGTATTGTTTGGATTGAAATAATAACAAATGATGTGCCCAGGACGTCCTTCTTTCATTCGGTATGACATTCATACCATTGTGATGTAAGGTGCTCAGTAAATGTTAGACAGTGTGAAAAGTGTGACAACATGCCCCGCTTGCCCCATATAGATTTTTTCTAAAGTTTTGCCATCACAAATGTGCATATTGATTGTTTATTTATCTCTTTGCATTATATAGCCTATTGTATGATATATATATATATAAAATACCATTTACTGGAATAAAGAGATAGAAAGAAACGATGTGACACAGCCAGCATTAAGATTTGACATCAAGTTCAGAGATGTTCCTTGCGTTTTGTTTTGTCGTTTCACGAGTTTAATAGCGTGATAGATTGAGCCACTCGTGAAGAATGTGACCAGTAGTCCGATACACGCGCGTCCCGGGTTTATTGTACGTGATATGTTACGTTTAGCAGCTCGCGCTTCGGGGCGTAACGTTACGTTTCACTGGACGACACAATACAGTCTCGCGATAATGTAGGCTAATACGAAAACCATTTCCCCAGGTAAAGTATTAGCTATGACCACACAAATAAGGTAACAGAACGAGTGCAGTTTGGTGATAATACTTTGCCTTATATCTGATGTACACTCGTTAATATTATTATAATTATTGTCGGAGGAGGACAGACAGCTAGCAGAAAGATACAATGCATTTGGGCTATTTGTTATGTTTACCTTAATGTGCTAGGCTAGGTTAAACAGGTGGACTATATCTTTCGGCATAAATGTGAAAATATAGTAAAGTTTAGTTAGTAGGTCCCATGTTTATGTGCGACAGTATACCACTAGATGGCACACGATACAAATGAAACTGCTAACTAGGTGCTATTTTATAGGATTTGTCTTAAACATTAATTTCTGGAAAACTTTAGTGCGTTCGTATTGTACAAATATTATATTTTAATATATAGTGACATTGTTTTTGTATACACTGGTAAATATTTTATACGAAGTAATTCCTGTATTGCCAGTTTTGTCAATAGAAAATGAAACACTTGACAAACATGACCATGTTATTCCCAAATTTTCTAGCTAATTTACTATCTGTTTTTAGGCTTTCGTTCATGATGTTGTACAGGCAGATGATGTGTAGCAGCACCGAGGAAGTGACACCGGGCTCAAGTTCTGAGCCTGGACTAAGTAGCAGTACCTTCACACCAAACAGGCCTACCTCACTCAAGTATCCTAGATCATCTTCTGTCCTACACACTTCGTATGGATCAGATGATGTTGGGAACAGTCTGTGTCCTGGATCGACCGCTGCCACTGATACTGGTGCTCAGACAGCTGGGTTCACTGAAACACCACCGGCTGAAGGTGAAAGAGGAAGTACGCATGAAATAAAAGATGAAAATCTAAATAAAATGGACTCAAGAAAATTTAAAGATCAGATGTGTAATGACTACTTGTTGGCACTAAACTAAACAGCTGCTTTAAAGGAACAGTTCTCCCAAAAATGATAATGATGTTGTCATTTATTCGCCCTCAAGTTGTTTCGAACCTGTATAAATTCTGTTGTTCAGCTCAACACAAAGATATTTGGAAGACAGTTTTGGGCACCATTGACTGCCATTTTCTACTATAGTCAATGATGCCCCAGAACTGTTAGGTTACCCACATCAATATCAACATTGGCCATAAACTATGTCTGAGGGTCAAAGTTTAATCTTGTCTCAGTCATCACCTTTACATATTTAGTATTCTTTTGAAATTTGAGTCAATATCGTTCAGCAAAATAAGTCTATATGGTGTCATAGTCGTGCATCTCATTTCTTTAAATCACAAACCTATTCTTTAGATTTCAACATTGGAATAAGCCAGTGAAAAACAGTTCCAGTTGACCACTAAACAAGCTTTTTCTTCTCAGCTCAGCAGCAGCTGAATTTCAGGACCTGTTCCTCTGTGGGTTCATCTGCTCAGACTGTCCTCTCCAAGAGCTTTAGCACACCACATTTGAGGACCACACCAGCACGCACACACCTTGGCCGCACCCCCCAGAGGGACTGTAGTACGCAACTTACTAACCTTCACCTTTCTCCGTTTTCTATATTTTTCCTTTCTGAATTGATATTGATATATTTAGGTCTTATTGGAAGTGGGTGGAATGGAGAAAAGAATAAAAATACAAAAAATGTATTGCACATTTTTTATCTTTAATATAGTGACGACATCTTCGTCTGCAACGCTGTCTCATTCCTACTCTGTGATAGTGGCTTTGGTGGAAGGTCGTGGTTTAGCTCGGGGTGAGATTGGCATGGCCAGCATCAACATGAAATGCCCTGAGCTGGTGGTCTCACAGTTTGCCGACACTGGAACTTATGCCAAGGTAAACACGCTATAGTGTTTGACAAAGCTAAAATTGTTGAAAAAGCATTTTCCGACATACATTTATAATGAATACAAACTCTGTAGAACCAATACGTCAAAAATGATGTTAAATGTTAATACAGGTTATTACCAAGTTGCACAACCTGATGCCCCTTGAAATTCTGATGCCAGACACAGCTAGTGTAAAAGGACAAGGAACCAAACTCTACAACCTCATCACAGAGACGTTTCCGGTATCGTGCCCTCTTTCTAATGAACAGCTTCTATCTTTAGTATACATCATGCGAGGTTGATATTGTGCAGGTTGTAAATTTGGACTATTGTCTGCTTTCCATCCGAGTGCTGAAAATTTCCTTTTGCTACCTGTGCAGTCAGTCACATTTACTGCCATCCTGAGGAAGCACTTCAATGAGAAAAAGGGCCTGGAATACATACAACAGCTGTGTGTGCCTGATTTTAACACTGTCCTGATGGAAGTGCAAACCAAGTAAGACCATGTGTCCATTTCGTTTTTAGATAAATTGGGCTTTTGGATTTTGGATGTACATGATACAGCCGTTTTAGTTGATTCCATGAGTTATAGAATTCTGTCTGTAGATACTACTGCCTGGCGTCTGCATCAGCTCTTCTCAAATACTTTGAGTTTGTGCAGAACTCAGTATATGCTCCCAAGTCATTGAAAGTGACCTTCACAGGCAGCGAGCAGACAGCTATGATCGACACAGTATCAGCTAGCAATTTGGAGCTAGTAGTAAACAACAGAGATCACCGGTAACTTCAAAAAGTCCACATATCAAACATATTCCCTAAGCATGTGCATGTAAATGTCGTCAACGAAATGTTGTTATATGCAGAAGTGATCACACTCTGTTTGGGGTGTTAAACTACACCAAGACTGCTGGTGGGGAGAGGAGGTTACGCTCCAATATTCTTGAGCCTCTTCAGGATGTGGTCACTATTAACTCACGTCTGGACACCATACAGGTGATGAGCTGTTACGTTCATCTTTCACTCTGTTGAAAATTCAATCGGTGAATCATCTGGTTGATCTATTTTCAGGAGTTGCTCCAGAATGAGGAGCTCTTCTTCGGATTGAAGAATGGTGATTTTGATCTCAAAGTCTCTCAACTTCCTGGGCTGTGGATTGAAATAGCACACACAATCATTATAAAACAATATTAGCCTGATGCTTGGCTGTGTAATGGCAAAATTGAATTGTTGTCCTCTAATTCACAGCCATTGCACACTTCTTGGATATAGATGAGCTGTTGTCTGCCCTCATTCAGGTCCCAAAGCAAGAGACGGTAAACACGTTTAGCACAGACAGACATAACAGATGTTTTCTTTTGGGAATGATGGTTTGTATAATTGATTTCTTTCATGTTTTAATTCAGCCTACTTTGGAATATTGGTGACAGTTTACAGTAAGGTTGTATCTGTTATATTTTTCGCAATAATTCGCGACCCGCTAGATACCGCTACGTTTCGAACACTGAACCTTTAACATTAGTAAATGCATCAAGTAACATGAACAAACAATGATAAACACATTTTTTACATTTATTAAACTTTGGTAACATTAGTTAAAACCATTACAGCTGTTCATGTTAGTTCAGTGTGCATAAACAAATGTTCGTTGATTGTGAAAATGTATTAGTAAATTAATGTTAAAGTGACAGCTCACCCAAAAATGAAAATTCTGTCATCATTTGCTGTTTAAATGAAAGATATTTGGAAGAATGTTAGCCGCCCATTTTCAATTCTGTGACATCATTGACTGCCATAGTAGGAACAATTAAATGTTAGTCAAAAGTGCCCCACAACTGTGTTCCTAAATTCTTCAAAATATCTCACTGTGTGTTCAACGGAACAACAACATTTACAATATTCTCATTGCCCAGCTTAGGTTATAATAACTGTAACTACAACTTTAAAAAACTTTGGGGGTTCGTTAAGTATTTAAACTGTGACCGTAAATAGTTTTCTGGTACTCGCATTTACCATAATTAGTGAAGTAGTCTTTTCTATGGTTTCCCATGTAGGTATCGGTGGTTGAAGCAAAAATAACACAAGTAATTCAGCTCAAGCACATTCTGGAACTGGTTCCGGTGCTGAAGGTTAGAACTGTACTGTAATACTGTATTTATTTGATAACAATCTATCCACAACTGACTGAACAAACCTAACTGTACATTAACCTTCTTCCCCATTAGACGAGGTTAAAACATTCCAAAACAGCCTTGTTGGAAGCATATTATACTTCACTTGAAGACAGTAGGTAATAACTTTTACACACTCCCTAACTGTAGCTATATTCAGCTGTGCGAACTATATTTGCATACATGGATGTGCTAGCATGTTTCACTGACCATCTACGTCAAACATGAAACACGAGCCTGTTCTTCAATAAGATGCACAGTAGGTGATGTGCTGTGCTTATATTAATAACACACAAGGCTCTTGGAGAAATAACATGCGTAATGCAATTATTTCATATGTAGTATGCAGCACATCTGTGTTTATTTACATCGATTTGTATTGCTTTAGGTTTAACAGCATTCTGGATCAGATCAAATCAATGATTAATGATGACGCCAGCTACATGAAAGGCAGTCTAAACATGCGTACGCAGAAGTGCTATGCTGTGCGGCCCAACATCAATGAGTTCTTAGACATCGCAAGGCGGGCCTACACAGAGGTAGTAGATGACATAGCAGGTGAGCTCATTTTTATAATGTCCCTTCAATATGAAAGAGATCATCCTTTACCGTTTATAAATTGTAAAAAGAAATAAAAAATGGTAACATCACATTTCATATTGTTTATGCTACGCCTGTTTTACACCCATTATTTTAAATGTATACTTAAATTTGCAGTCTATTCTTTTAAATTATGTGAAAATTCTATAAAATAAAAATGTAAATCTCTGAAAAAAAACTTGTTTTCTACAGGGTAGGGTTATAAAAAGCCAGGTGTAAACTTTGTTCCTCACGATTTGGCCATTACAAGAATTTCGAGAATCCTAAAAGATTAAAATCTATAGTTTTTGATCAATGATCGCAGATTGATGACCATTTTTGTTGTGCTTTTGCCAATCAGGATTGGTGGATCGTCTAGGAGAGCAGTACAACCTTCCCCTAAGAACAAGTTTCAGCAGCGCACGAGGCTTCTTTATGCAAATGAGGCTGGAGGGTGGAGCTTTACCTGGAGGGACTTTACCAGAGGAGTTCATCAAAGTAAATAAAAGATACACTGCCATAGCCTAATCTGCATAATCTACGGCATAAAGACGCCTTGTGACACATTGTGACACGTTTGTGTGGGCGGAGCTTTGTTTGGCAATGGCAGCAGGTTTGTGTTAAAATATAAAATTGGAGACTGTATTATGTCGATTGTGGCACTTAACAACACAACAAGACGATATTTTATATACCTTATGTAGCCGAATCTGTGTTGGATTGTTTTGACCACCTCCAGTTTTCCCTTTGTTTTGCCTCCAGCTAATACCGTGATGTAAGCGTTACCTCTGCGCAAAAGGGGCCTATAGTTTAAAGTACTGTATGTGTACATCACTTTATAAATGATTTGGCTAAAAGGTAAAATTACCTTTTTTATTTCAGTTATGAAAAGGAGTCTTTTACAAATATTAAACATTACAATGAACCAATTACCGCCTCTTACTTTCTAAGGCCAGACTATTTTTACTATTTATTTACAGACCTTGCCTTAAGCACTGTCGTTATGTAACACAAAAGGCCCTGAAACAGTAGGATAAAGTTAGAAACACTGAATTTTCTATAATGTTATTGTATTGTGTTGTCTGTAATTCTGTGGAATTACTGGATTCCATCTCGAAGTATCTGCTGTTTTTGGGCTGTTTGTTCAAGATAAGCATTATTATTAATCGTGCACTTGTCTTGTATTTGTACTATATATATACTACATATTTTGAGCGTTTGTTTTGAAAATGACAGTATGAGGTGTCTAGTAGCATGTGTTTGCTGATGAATGTGAAATCAACCCTTTAGGTCACCAAGCAGAAGAGCAACTATAGCTTCACCACTTTAGACCTTATGAAAATGAACGATCACTGCCAGGAGGCTTTGAAGGAGATATTCCAGATGTCTTATGTGTGAGTATGGTTGTTTGAAAATCATTAACAATACTGCTGATGTAGCCATTAATGCTATTATGGTGAACACCAGGGTGGTGTCCAGGTTTCTGGTTGAGGTCTATGAACACATCCACTGCCTGTACAAATTATCTGATGCTGTGTCTTTGCTGGACATGCTGCTGTCTTTGGCCCACGCCTGCACTGTGTCAGAATACGGTAATTTCTCCAATCCGCAATAGTTTATTGATATAGAAGCGTGACATCCTTTGCAGCCATATTAGGCTTTTTCTCTTATTCATTTTAATACAAGATGTACTTATAACGAAAGATGTGTTGAAGCACTTATTTTTTTTTCTTCTTTAGATCTTGATTTCCTTTTTACACATTTAATAACTCATTTTTTCAATAAAATTTTATTTATTATACATTTACGCAATAGCTACAACAATTATGTAAATGATACGGAATAACTGTAATATACTGTCACGATAGTCAGCTGGAGTGCCCATAAACTCCAGTAGAGGGCCCTCCACACTGAACTCCATTTCCACAAAGAACTCCATTTCCCAGAAACCCATGCTAACCGCCACCAGGTGTCTGTGATATAAGACACCTGGTGGCGGTTAGCATGGGTTTCTGGGAAATGGAGTTCTGTGTGGAGTGCCCTCTACTTGAGTTCATGGGCACTCCAGCTGACAATCGTGACATATACAATCTGCCTGAATTTTTTGCAGTACGTCCTGAGTTCACTGATACGTTGGCAATAAAGCAGGGTCGCCACCCTATTCTGGAGCGCATTTCTGGGCAAACACCCATCTCGAACAACACCTACATTTCTGAGGGAAGCAACTTTCTCATCATTACAGGCCCCAACATGAGTGGCAAGTCCACATACCTCAAACAAGTGGCCCTCTGCCAGATAATGGCTCAGATAGGTATGAGTTACCAATTATATCAATAAGTTGTGATTTATTTTGCATGCGGTCACTACTTAAAGGGATAGTTCACCCAAAAATTCACTTTCTTTCTTCCACAGAAGACAAAAAGAAAAATGTTTGTACCCGAACAAAGCCGACACCCATTCACTTCTATTGTACGAACATAAGAGCAATGCAAGTGAATGGGTGCCAGTTAACAACATTTTTCTAAATATCTTCTTTTGTGTTCTAAAGAAAGAAAGAGGAATGAGGATATCAAGAGGATATCACTTTTAATCTCTATACTTAAATTTGTGTTATAGTTTTAATTTAAAAATGTGGAATTTGCTAATAATAATAATAATGAGTGAGGGGTGAATAATTTGCAGGTTTGGTTTTTTTGGCAAATGGCTTGGTCATGGACTAATTCCTGCAGGATCAAAACAAAATGATTTACAAAGCTTTGTTTCAGGATCTTTTGTGCCTGCGGAGTATGCTTCTTTCCGTATTGCGGATCAGATATTCACCAGAATTGGAGTGGATGACGATTTTGAGACCAGCTCCTCCACATTTATGGTCGAGATGAAAGAGGTTTTGTGTGCATTCTGATATTTCTGTACATTCTCGCAGAGTATCGCACTTGTAATGTCATCAGTATGTTGCTCCATAAAGTATTTATTTCTATAACGACAAAATATTTGAGGTGTTATGGTTCATCTCACATCGTTTAAATTCTTTTAGGTGTCTTACATTATCCACAATGCAAGTGCCAAGTCACTTATTATCATAGATGAACTGGGGCGCGGCACCAGTCCAGAGGAGGGCGTTGGTATCTGTCACAGTGTTTGTGAATTCCTCATCAATCTAAAGGTACATTTACAGTATCAAAGTACATCTGATAAGAGACAAAGAAGATTGTGTATATCAAAGAGATATCCAGGTAGATACTTCACAATGTACACTTTGGCTCATGTAGGCCTTCACACTGTTTGCCACACACTTTCTTGAGCTATGTCAGCTGGAAACTGTTTACCCCAATGTGGAGAACCAACACATGCAGGTTCAGCACGTTCACAAAGACGGCAGAGCAGAGAGCATAGTGTACACTTATCTCCTTAGCCAAGGTCACTCGGAAGAGCGCAACTATGGTGTGTTAAGATCACTACATAGTTTTCATATATTGTGTTGAAACATTATTACAGATGTGGAAGACACTTTTTGCTATTGCTTAGGTATAAGAGCAGCAGAGATGACCGCAATACCAACTGATATTAGTCAGGAAGCCAAAGCTGTTGCAGACAAGATCAGTCAAAGGCTTTGGGTATTGTTCATTGTAGACATTCATATTATAGTCAAGAAAAACAAATACGGACGGTCTTGGCTTTACATGACGTTACCTTCTGTTGTCCTCTTTGCAGGCCAAGCATGATAGCGACCCAGCCACTCTCAGGCAGAGGGCAGTATATCGTCTATCCAACAGACTTTTGCAGACTGCCCGTAATTCACGGCTTGACCTTGAGAGCCTACGTCACTACCTGAAAGGCTTGAAGAGACAGTATGAAACTGAACTACAAAACAGTCCAGTGTCCATAGAGGAGTGAGTCCTGGGTTGAGGAAAAGGACTTTGGGTAAGAATAAAGGTACTAGATTTTCCTGTTTCAAATAAATAAAAAGATCACTATTTTCATCTTTTTTGAGTAGGCAACATCTTCCTAAACAAAGCCAGGAGAATGTTTTGTGATGAATATGATTTTGGTGACATATTTTAGTATTCTATTTTGTTAATTTTGTAAATATATTGTTCTGTCTGTGTGGTTAGAATATTGTTTGTGTAATCGTTTTGAGTTTATTGGAGGATATTAAACATGACAACATTTTTGTCCAATGTGAGCTGCGGTCAACCAATATGATATTTATTATAACAAAACATGTGTGACCGAAACTACGTTTTAGTGTGGCCAGTTTGTACAGTTGTGGCCAAAGGGCAAATATTTCTGTACTAAATTTGCTATTAATGAATCCCAGGTTCGACTAAACCATAAAAAAATACGTAATAAAGGAGTTTGGTCAAAACAAAAAACTTGTCTATGGTGTTTATTTGAGAAATTATCATATTATCATATACAGAAGCCGTAGGTATCAGGAAATTTTTATCATCAAAAAACCTCACAGGAAATAAAAAGGTGGAGCGTTCTAAAGTATTTTTGCTCTTAACTATTTGTGACACTGAACAACAAAACAAGTAATTTTTTTGAAATTGCGATTCGTACATCAACTGAAAGTTGAATAATTAAGATTTGTATTGATATATTAGTTGTTAGGATAGGACAAAATCTGGTCAAGATACAACCGTGTAAAACTCTGGAATCAAAGGGTGGAAAAGAATCTATATATATTGATAAAATTGCCTTTGAAGTTCAATTCAATTTTATTTATATAGCGCCTTTCACAATTTGCATTGTTCCAAAGCAGCTTTACAGGGGAAAAACGAAAAACCCAAGAAAGGGTAAAACACACTACATGGTGTTTTATATAATAAATCCAATTATTCTAGTAAATAATATCTAATGTCAGCATCTCCTGGTGGTTTATTTATCATATTTTGAATTAAGTGAATGCTTGGCTGAAAAGATGCGTTTTTAATCTAGATTTAAATTGGGCGAGTGTGTCTGATCCTCGAATAATATCAGGAAGGCTATTCCAGAGTTTAGGTGCTACGTATGAGAAAGCTCGACCCCCTTTGGTGGATTTAGTTATTCTAGGTGTTATCAAAAGTCCTGCGTTTTGAGATCTTAGAGAGCGTGATGGGTTGTAGTGTGATAGAAGCTCTGTTAGGTAGGTAGGGGCTAAACCCTTTAAGGCTTTATAAGTGATTAAAAGAACTTAAAAGTCAATACGATACTTAATGGGTATTCAGTGAAGGATTGATAAAATTGGGGTTGTGTGATCGTATTTTCTGGACCTGGTTAGAACTCTGGCAGCTGCGTTCTGAACTAACTGTAGTTTGTTTATTGATGATGCAGGACATCCACTAAGAAGTGCATTACAGTAGTCAAGTCTTGAGGTCATAAATGCATGAATAAACTTCTCCGCGTCAGCAACACACAGAATATTTCGTAACTTGGCAACATTTAGGCTGTTTTTGGGACATTTGAGATGTGATTTCGAAATGACAGGTTGTAAATCAATGGCACTGTAGCAGGCCATCCACTCACAAAAACAAAGTTTTTATATATTTCGGGTTTAATATTTACAAAATATCTTAATGGCACATGATCGTTACGTAATATCATAATGAATTTTGACATAAAAGAAACATTTTAAGAATAATTTTGACCCACACAATGTATTTTTAGCTTTTCCTAAAAATGTTCCTGTGCTACTTTTGTGATCCAGCGTCACATTTGTTGTTTTTATCAGAATATAGGCCTAAATGTGAAGGTAAAAAAACAACATGTATTCATGAATTGTAATGATGTGTATAGTATGACCCCTACGCTACATTATGCTACTATGTAGTAGGCCTACTGAAGTAGGTAAAACACTCTACTTGTTCTTTAGTAGAAAGAATACTTAAGCAGGCCTACTGTCCACCTCTGGCACACTAATAACTATTTTATCAGTTATTAATATTTGTATTACAGCAGACATCCGCCTTGACCCGATAAGCTTTGCGCACGTGTTGTGTGTATTTTTTCTGCCAAGCCTCCTTTGTTCCCAAAATAAAGCTTCAGTTTACACTCCAAGCACAACTGCGCTGCGGCGAAACAAGCAGACAACATTCACCTTCATTTTATAAAATTCTAAACATTGATATATAGAATAACATTTTCGCCAATCCTTCCAAAGTTGTACGTTACACTGTAAAACTTTTCTGTAAATTTACAGGCAATTTCTAACAGTATTGTACTGTATTTATATAAAACAGTTTGAGACTGTATATTTAACAGAATGGCTGTAAATGTACAGTATTATTCAGTTTTCAGCACGCAAAATTCGTAATACAGTATCAGGCTGTGAATGCTTTGCATTGTGGGATTGATTTCCTTCGCGCTCAATTTTTTTAAATGTGAGCACACATCTGTTGCCGCTGAAGCACTTAATTTGTAAGTGGGATATTCATATGAACAACATAAGCTTAACGCTACATAGGCTACTGTATGAAGACATGCTAGTCGTTTCGTCGTGATTCTTTTTTCTTATTTGAGCAGCGAGTTCGCCTTTTAATCTATAGCTGCCTGTGACATTACAACTTTGAGAGACTACCGGTGAAAATGAGAGGATAATGCCGCAAGAAGACGGGGGAAATACATTTAGTCTGTATCGAAGAGAAATGAAGTTGCAGCAGATGGATAATTCTTTGACTGAGCATTGACACGTAAGACAGTTGTTTTATTCGATTTGATTTCTGAACTGTTAGCACGAGTGGACTGATTTTGGGAACAAAAGTGTTACATTAATCAAGAATATTTTGGATCGGTGTGTTAATCCTGTTTTAATCCTTTTGACGATTGAACATAAGATATCGAATATTATAACGCCCAAGATAAATTGCTGTCTTTCGGCGCGATGTGATTCAACTTAGCTTAGCCATGTAACGTTACACGTAGGTTAAAACACGAGTGAATAGTTCAATCTGTTCTCAATTATTCACCAATGAACTTTGAGAAATATTTTGAAAGGTAAACATGTATCATGCCATTCGCACGACCTGCGTTTGATTTTCGATTCATTTTTAATTTCAGGCTGAGTCATCTGATGACGATCCACTGAGTGCTAACGTAAGTTCTTAGCCTTAAAGTTATAATTCACTTGTTCACAACAATGATGTGGTGTCAGTTCTGTGATGGTCCATTTGAATCGATCTTATCATACTGCCATCACATGAAAATACATAGTCATGCTCCTAATGCTAATTATAAATGTGGTATTCCTGGTTTCCCCAGAAGATTCAAAAAGTTTGCTGCTTTTAAGGCTCGATCAGGGATCACAAAAAGAGGGACACAAATACATCTGCTGAGCAATTAATAGGTAATGCTTTAACTTTAGTCTGTGACATTGGTGTCTGTCAGATAAGATGTAGTGATTTGGAAAACTTCATGTTACACCTGAAGTCTCTATCAAAGAAGGCATCAGAGTGTCTTGCCCATTTAAGTGTAATAAAAGCTATTCTTTTGTGTCAACACTGACCTCACATATATCCAGGTATCACTGCAACTCCTTGGCAGATAGGCTTCTTTATAATTTACTACATTTGAACTTTTCAGTACAGAGGCAACATGGTGAGGTATGCAATGTGACTGAAGACTCAAATGCAATGTCTGATTCGTTTATTGATTGTGATGATGGGGAAGATCAGTTGGGTATTGCACTATTGCCAGATAATGCAAATGAAATGCTGTTTTTATAGAATATTTATCTCAAATTGCAGGCATAGCACATTCTCCCATCATCTGTAATTCAGTCGGTAATTGAGGGGCTGCAGGACATCTATGATATTACCCAGTCTCATTTGCTAGGGTAAGTGAAAAATTAACTACACTTGGAATTTCTGAAAATGATATCAAGAATGATGTAGACATTATGTCTACAACATCAAGAATTCTTATGTTGTTCTAAAACTGATGATCTTTTTCCGATGTGTAATACCCATGCACTACACACTGATAAGAGGAGAAAGTCTTTCTTAAAAGCCAATTTCAAGTATGTTGAACCTGTCCCCATCTGCCTCGGTAAAAATTAATCTGGCAAGGAAAGCTTTGCTAAATACATTCCCACTATGCAAAGTTTAGAAGCTTTGTTCTGCTGTAAATCACTTATAGAACAACATAAAAATTCATGATCTGAAATTAAAGCAAACGGTGTCCTCTGCGATGTATGGGATGGCAGTTATGTCGATGACAATGTGCTGTTAAAGGATGATACAGATTAACTTGCTTTAATCTTGTATCAAGACGCTTTTCATTTGGCAAACCCACTTGGATCTGGCAAAAAAAGCACATAATTCTTGCTGTTTACAAGACACTTGGAAACCTGTTGCCTCACTGCAGGTCAGGAATTGACCACATGCAGCTTGTTACTTTTGGAGTGATAACATTATCCAGACAATTTCTTGAAAGACATCTGATTGAGAACGAGAGAGACCGAGATATCTAGAAATAGGCATAATCATCATAATAATTGGTTTCTGTTCTTTCTTGTAGACGCTTTCTTGACATCAACCCGGAGCGTGGATCAAAAGCCAAAAAGGGGAAAGTGACTTAAAAGAAGACTGGCCAAGTTGTGCAAAAAAAGGACACTACTGTGCACCCACAGGTTTCCTCTCTTCTGAGAATTTACAGACTTTAAATGGAACTTTGTTTAGACACTTCCACTTTCCACTGTAATTGGACTAAAAGGAAGTAAGGCATTGTTAATGATGTACTGTTAATTGCAATACAAAAATAGTAGCATGACCTTGATTTATAATGTTCTGCTAATTGTAAACGGTTCTGTCAATTTATTTCGTACAGCTGACATTTCAGCCAAAATGTGTTTAAATGGGATTTCTCTGGCCTTTGCATCAGAAATAAACATTTTATATTCTAAGACTATTGTTTTCTATTTCCATTTGAGACTACTGATATGGAAGTAAAATAAATTTAATTCTTGATTTAAGGAAAAAGATATTCTGTTTAGAAAAAATTGATTGCAATATATAACACCTTGTAATATGTCAAATTAAATGGCATAACAGTATAATACTTAATACAGTCATAGTTCTGTAAAAATACAGTAATTTGCTGGCAACCCAGCTGAAAGAATGTAAATTAAAAGTGTAAATATTTACAGCACACTGTAAAAAAAATACAATTACAGCATGATACTGTATCTGGCAACTACAGTACAACACTGTAAATATTGTTTACAGTTGTGGTTCTGTAAAAATACAGAATGTGGCTGGCAACCCAGCTGCCAGTATTTTACTGTAAATTTACAGGGAAAAGTTTTACAGTGTACATCAGTTTGTCCTTACATTTTACATTTAGTCATTTAGCAGACGCTTTTATCCAAAGCGACTTACAAAGAGTTCAGGGAGAAATAAGCGATATGTCATAAAAGAGCAATAGTAAAATACAAAGTTACTAGTTTCAACAAAAGCTAAACCACTACCTGTTGAGAGAAAGTATTATTATTATAATTTTAGGCAGTCAATAACAAATGATAAATGAATAAATGTCCTTTATTCATTTTAAAACCTTTATCACGCGTAAATAAACCAAGCTTATCCAAACATAATTTGGGGAAACAGCAGCTGCCCCTCGGACCTGTTCCGTGCCCCATCCCAACAAGTACCTCCGTATCGCGAGAGTTTGCTCCCTTCCTCCGCGAGATCTCGGTACCACGTCATCCCTTGTTTCTACAGCAGAGTTTCATCTCTCTCTCTCCGCTGACTGTTCGGTTCAGCCCACACTGACCTGTCCCTGCCAAAGCGGAACGAGTCGAAGTGCCGTCTACAGCCGGGCCAGAGCCGCAGTCCACAGCGCTCTCTTTAAGGAACGCAGTTTCATCCCGACGATAACAACAGCGAGGAAATCATCGTAGGTAAGCCGGGCGCATCTTTCATTTGTTTTATAGCCAGCGCTTGAGGAGATTACACGGGCCTACTGCGATACTTGCTCCGCCTATCCTACTCCATGTCATGCCGGAGGGAGCCTTTAACCTGTCAAAAATAAACTGACGGCGCATTTACAAAAGACTAGAAACATTGTTTGTAGATTGACGGGACGCAGACCTCCGGTTGTTGTTATTGTGCGATTTACGTGGAGGTTAAACGCGGCTGAACAAGCTGACAGCGTCCGGTGGGTCGGTCAATCCACGCTTCTCTCTTCAAAGCTAAGCTAAGCTAGCGGCACTACTGCTGTGCGACAGAGAGGACGACAAGTGTTCGCGGTTTGACGTATATTTCCCTGTCTCGCGCTGCTCTGTCAACGTTCACTATCTTGACAAGACGGTCACGGTACGCGCGTTCTTACTATCGCTGCTAGTCAACGCTAGCTGGCCATTCATACAGCCAGACGGCGCAGTGACAGCCAGCTTCCCTTTAAACGCCTCGACCTACTTTAATTCCCACAGCCGTGGAGTTATTTCACTGTGATCCGAGGACTTCGCTCCTTGTCCCAACCCGCACTGATATCGCTTATCAAGATGCGAGGTTTATGATAGACCTACCTGAGGTGTCCGCGCCCCCGTGTCCATTGTTGTGTCCGTGTCGCTTCTTGTAGAGCCCTGTTAGATTTAAGTAGCCCCGGGGTGCTGTACACGTTTGCCGTGGTGAAGATTACCTGAGCGGTTTTTAATAGGTTACCCTTTAAATTTCGCGCACGCGCACTAGTGTGTCATTGAAAAGAACAGGTGGGAGCGTCGTTCGGTTGTAGAGACTCTTTCTTGAACGAATCTTACCAAATCGAAATGAGTTTTGTGACTTACACTAGTGTCCTGCCAAAATGATGTCGTAAAAAACCTTTATTGACAAAATGTTAAATGCTGGTTTCGATTTAAAAACGTCTGCTGTAAATGGAGAAGATTTGCACAGTGACTTGAACGCTGTCGTGGCAAAATTGGCCATAAATATTGGTGACCTATTTGTGTTTTTGTCCTGTGGAATGATGAGAATGTGCCTCACACTTGCGCTTGTGAATGTATGTAAGACCATAAGGCTCATGAGCACCCCCCCTTTGAGGTGCAATGCACCCTCCATGCATGGCATACTTTTAGCAAGCTAAGGGCTGACAGTCTTTATAGAGGATTACTACCCAGCAGTCTATGCGTCACTACGTTACCATCAAGTTTAGGCTTACGTTCTCATTTTGGATAAGGCATGACCAGCCATGGAGGCCGTCAGCTCTTGGGGAGAATTGTAGAGTCTTGATATTTCCTTCTTGTTTTAAGGCCCAAGTTTTTTTTTTGCACTTTTCACACCTTGTTGCCTTTGTGCCGGTGTTTGACTTTTGTTCTGAGTTGTGTACGGAAATAAACAGCGTTAGCTGCATATGTATTTCTATGACTTCATTTTCACTTCCTGTTCCTCCCGTGTTCCTTACATCCGGAGCAGGAGGGGTGTAGCTTGTATCAAAATATTGTATGCTAGAGTATGGTTTAAAATATCTTGGTTCTTCGTGTATTTCAGGGTCACAAACACAACTTGATAAAGGAAAGGTCTTGTTTGCGATCTGTAGCTGGCATCAGATGTTTATTTGATAGATAACGGTGGTTAGGTACACTTTGATAAAACTATATATTCTCCCACATATGCGTCAAAGCTGGACACTCCATGATGTGGCAGGATTCGTAGGCTCGCCACTTTCCGTTCTCATCTTTGTTTTCATTTTCCTCTCAGCATGACAAAGTACACAGTTCAGAGAAAGCGAGCACACCACACCCATGTACAGGGCTGTTCGAATCGAACGCACACGACACCAAAGAAACGTTTTGTCCACTTGGCAAGGAATATGAAAGTTAGAGCAGTGAGACGATTTAGCTTGCATCGTAACAGCTGCTTGTTCGGTCTTGTATGTTTGGAGCAGCTTTCAAAATTCCTTTGCTGCATTGGCTTTAATCCTAAGTGTTTTATCACAAACCCAGTGATTCTTTTCTATTTACAGTCCCAGACATTCAAATACACTTTGTCCAGGTTCTTGTTATCTTAAATGACTATTTTCTAAATGAGTAAACCATACGATAGTGTAGGGCTGGGCGATAAATCGATTTTATCGATTAACTCGAATTTGACGTTTAGGGCGATTTTTTTTAATGAAAATCGGTTTTCTCTTTAACTTCTACGACCGACGCTCTCGAGTGTTCACACCAAACACGAGTTGCGCGAATAAAACGCGCTATTCGCGAGTAGTTGGACGCTTGAACATTTTGATTTTACTCGCTTCATTCACGCGTGTAATTCGCGCCATTCGTGAGTGAAATACGCATCATGGGAGGGGCTTCTGGCAAGCCGCTCTCGTCTAATTGCGACATGGATTTTGTTGAGAGGGTAGCGGCACACCCAGACACTGATCCACTGCAGTGGTGGAAGCGTCACGAACCAAACTTCCCAAGGCTCAGTAATCTGGCCAAAAAACACTTGTCTGTCCCTGCTACAAGTGCCCCATCAGATAGGCTTTTCAGTGTGGGAGAGGGCATTGTTACATGTAACCGGGCATGCCTCAAGCCAGAGGTAGTAGACAGGCTTGTCTTCCTGGCTAAAAATGTGTAAATGAAGAATGTTGAAACTAAAGTAATGGATGTAGATGTTTCATTTTGTTTACAATTTCAGGGATTCAGGAAAACTGTTTAAAGTTTTGTTTGCACTTTATGAATACCACTGCTGTATGTATTTTTGTACAATCTAATTTAGTCATTTTTGCCACATTTATTTGACCAAAAAGGGACACAATTAAATTATTTTTTCATATTTTAAGTTATTTTGAAGGTGCATTGTGTCACTGTAAGTTTGAGGTTATTAGAAAACTGATAAGCTAGATTTTCACTGTTTACAACGGCAGGGCCTGCCATCTCGTTTATAAGCATGTTTTAAGGCTTGTTTCCTGTTACACTTATGCCCCAATGGGAAATTTAGATTAAACTGCATAAAGGAAAATCAGAACAAAATAAAGAGTACATTTGTTTTGAGCAATTTCTTTGTCAGTTGTAGTTTGTTTTTAAATAGAAAAAATAAATCGATTAAAATCGAAAATCGGGTTTGTTGTGAAAAAATCGGAGATTTTTTTTTTAAGCCATATCGCCCAGCCCTACGATAGTGTAGTGTATAAACGTGGTAAAATGTGATCCACGGAGTACCACATTCTTACTACTAACAATGAGATCAAATGGGTAGTAAATAAACCTGTTATTGGTGGCAGGACTTGAATGACAAGCATATCTTCACAGGTCTGATGGTACAGATGCCTTGTGGGCCTGGCTTAGATGCCGTTTATGTAACAATGTTTTCAATTACAATCGTAAAACATTTAATGCTTTTGTCTGTTCGTTTACATGAAAAACTTTTTCTTTTTCTCCTACATGATTGTCACCTTAGGAAAGGCCAATATGGGAAACTGTTTACTGTTCATTTTATTTGCTTTGAAAGGATTTATTGTTGGCTAAGTAACTAAGATGTGACAAGTGGGCTCTTAAAAAGAAAAGTTGACCCAAGTTAAAAAAAAAGAATTTTTAACTTCTGTATATATATATATATATGATGCCATTTTTAGAAATGTATCAGTGGTTTGTGTTCATGAAACGACAGTCAATAAAAAACATTGTTTTTTGCCTTATTTATGATATCTTCTTCTGTGTTTCTTGTGGCCGATGTGGAACCGAAATAGAAAGACATTTCTGAGTATTCCTAATGGGATTAGTTTATTCTGATTCCCGACACAGCGGATCTCTGTGCAGTGCAGACTGCAGTCAGACTGAAAGTAAAAAGCTCTTCCAGGGCCCGGTGCCTCTTCTCCCTGTTTGTTTCACTTTCCTGAAGGCAGAACGCAGCCAGGCATGTCATCCAGTCGAACACAGCACTGTTTCCATTTACTTCACATTTTGTACCGAAGCACTCAACCAGAAGTCCAGATTTTCACTTTGCATGGCCCCCATCAGCAGACTGCGTTTTCCTTGGAGCTTCAACGTAATTGTATATCTGGACGACATTGTTGTGGGATGAAATATATTGTTCTGACTCAAATAGGCGTTTTGTTTTTGTCCTCTTGTTTAAATATCCCCCGGGTGCAATATTCATATTCAGTCTGAAAGTAAGATTCTTTTTCAAAGGAATCGCTGAGCTTTTGGGCAGATTCACTTTGAGGGGGGAGTGAGTTTTGTTTTAAGATCCGAAGCCACTCGGCGTCAGGGTACCGGTGCAGAGGAGTGACATTTCCCTGGCTGGATATTTTTATTCCTTGCAAAGCCCCTCTGCGCTGAGATCAGGATATCATTGCAATTGATTTGTTAGTGAAGGGTGCGACAGCGCTGGCTAGCTTCATGGTGTCATCCTTTCAAGTGAGCAATGCAGTAGGTTTTGATAATGACAGCATTTTTATGCAATGTATTTTTAATAGTCTTAGTTTATCACGGGAACAACTAGTGAAACAGGACGGCTGCCAATTGTTTAACCATTCCGAAATTTAGGGTCACCTACTCATTCTTTATTTTATTGTTTACTCTTCAAACTATGGTGTGACACAAATGTAACTATGGGAGCTATGTTAATTGAAAAATAATTGAAAGTGGATATTAGATTTTATTTTCAATTCAATATAATTTATATAGCGCTTCTCACAATGTGAATTGTTCCAAAGCAACTTTACAGGAGAAAATAAGAAAAACTGAAAAACACAAAAAAGTTCAAGCACAATACATGGTGTTTATATAACAAGTTAAATTATTCTAGTAAATGATATCTAATGTCAGCAGTCTCCCGATGTTCTATTTTGCATATTATGCATTAAGTGAATGCTTGTCTGAAAATATTTGCCTTTAATCTAGATTTAAATAGGGCGAGTGTGTCTGACCCTCGAATACTATCAGGAAGGCTATTCCAGAGTTTCGGTGCGTATGAGAAAGCTTGACCTCCTTTGGTGGATTTAGTTATTCTAGGTGTTATCAAAAGTTGTTTAAGGCGTTATAAGTGATTTAAATAACTTTAAAGTCAATACGATACTTAATGGGTATCCAGTGAAGGATTGATAACATTGGGGTTATGTGATCGTATTTTCTGGACCCGGTTAGAACTCTGGCAGCTGCGTTCTGAACTAACTGCAGTTTGTTTATTGATGATGCAGGACATCCACTAAGAAGCGCATTACAGTAGTCAAGTCTTGAGATCATAAATCCATGAATACGTTTCTCTGCGTCAGCAAACCATAGAATATTTTGTAATTTGGCAACATTTCTAGGGAGGAAGAAGGCTGTTTTTGTGATATTTGAGATGTGATTTCGAAATGACAGGTTGCTGTCTAACGCCTAGATCTTTTTCTGTATTTGTTGGAGTAACAGTACGTCATTCAATTTGCAGGTTATAATCCGATTATAATAATATTTTTGTATAGTTTAGTTTCTTTGTAGTTTAGTTTCATCCTTTGCAGAGAATATGCTGAAATATTCTCTTGGTATATTGTCAAGCTACTTTTTTGCTCCCTAAAATGCTTTGTAAACCGTACTGAAGGAGTTAGATATGTAATGTAAACCAGATATAAACCAGAGAAAATGTAACGCTCCGTAGACCCTTTTCACGTTTCCGGGTTTCTCAGCATCAGAAGTCGTCATAGTTGGGTAAACCTCTATAGCGGTGAATGGGAGACTAGGACAAATATATTTTTTGCATTCTCATTTGCTCAAATAGCAAAAAACCCTCAACAAAATGAAAGGTGTTTAAATATTGTCAAATTTGAATGCTTCTCCGCCCTTCAGAGAGCAATTAACAACCTTTGTGTCGTTGTCATCTCTGGTTTTACTCTTTCTGTGTGTGTATACTTCGTAAGGTGTACGTGCAATAGTAAGTGTCACTGCTCACAGGTATTTAGCTGACAACCAAGATTGCTGCATTCAGCACGCATACATAATTGTATCACCACTGTGAGAGGGTGGAGATGCATGCACAGGCTGGGAGGAATAGGTTATAAGGTGTGTTGGGGAGTGGAGAAAGACTGGTTTGGCTAAACAGAACTGTTGCTGGTAGGGCATGGCAGATAAGCTAGTACCATTTCTATTTTCCAAATGAGGCTGTTTTGATTTTGCTATGCCTGGGGCAGTTTATTATCAAGTTCCTTTGAACAGCCCTGCGAATGTGGTTGCTATAAGGAAACTGACCATACTGATTCATATTTTTCCTTTTCAGCTCTCATTAAGATGTTAATGAGATTTGTTCAGATTCTGAGGGGTTTAGATGTAGGACGGTTATTATTGGATTAAAGTCCCACTGAAGTGCCTTGAAACATGCAGCATCATTTGTTGATCGCAGTTTTAACTTGTACAGGAAGACAATGAGATGCCCCTCCCCGTTTTGTTTTGATTAAAAGACAAAGCTTGATTTGAGAGCTTGTGACAGCACAGAATTAGTTCATCTGAATTCTAGATTATTTTGTGGCACATGAGAAACTGCAAGTTTTAAAGTCTTGTATCTTTTCTATGTGAAGCAAGGCACTCTACACAAAATGGTCTTTGCAATGAAAAAGCCTGAGAACCACTGCTATAGAGTGATATGTTGTGCAAAAAATGAGTTTTTGCATGACCGTAATATTCAAGCATTATTTATAAATCCATGAGACCACGGTTAAAACTTTTTTGTGTCTTTATTTGATGTAATCATGGGTTTTAAACTTTGGGGACAATGCATTTCTATTGAATATCATACACCATAGTGCACTTTGTGTTATTTTATATTGCATTAGTGAGTGGCTGTCATGCTGCATTGAGTATTTATCCTCTCTCTTCCAGAATGGCACTGGATATGGCTGACTCGCAGTACCTCCTCATCTTGGCACCGTCACTGGTCATCGCTCTCATGTTCCTGTTCTTCTGGCTCTTCATGAAAGAAACGTCCTACGAAGAGGTTCTGGCCCGCCAGAAACGAGACCTCAAGCTGCCGCTTGCCAAGCCTGATACTCGAAAAAAGAATGAGAAGAAGAAAAGCAAGAAGAAGGAGACCGGCGTAGGGGGAGGAGGCGGCGAGTCAGAAGAGGATCTGAGGGATTTCGATACGTCAGATGCCGGTATCCACACATCAAACGATGAGGATTCTGAGGTGGTACCCCTGACTCCACCTGTTGCAACTTCAGTCCAGGCAGATCCTCCATCTGGGGTACGGGAGAGGAAGAAGAAAGAGAAGAAACCAAAAAATGTTCAAACCGTTTCCCCAACCATTGTCCCATCAGCCCGTGCTGCCCCACCTGCCCCTCCTGTCTCCGAGGAACCGGCGGTCAATGGCTCCAAACCAACCCTCTCTCTGACCAAGAAGTCCAGCCCACCGCAGTCTCAAGCCACACCTCCTGCTCCCACCGAGACTGTCAGCAAAAAGAAGGCCAAGAAGCAGAAGAGTGAGTCTGGTAAGTTGATTGTGACGCTTAATTTATGCGTGGCATAAACCGTTGAAGGAGGAAAAGTGCAGCCCAAATGAAAATTTAGTCACTATTTACACACCCTCATGTTGTTGCAATCCCGGTTACTGTTATTTTTTCCGGTTCAATACACAAGGTGAAATTTCACACTCTCTTTCCATGCAACTACTTTTCATGATATGGAAAAGAGAAGCATAAGAAAAATGCTAGTTTGGAAAGACAACCGTGTAGGAATATTTTTGTGAACTATTCCTATATACATGTACAGATTTCATCTTGTGTATATCAGAGAGAAATGTAGACACTCAACCCCTGAACCTTTCATGACACACTGCCCACAGTTGCTCACATAAGTGTCCATGGTGAAGCTTGTAGACTCTTCTGCCTGATCAAGTCTAATTAGCTTGCTTGACTTAGCAAGCGCTACTATTAATGTTGCTTATACTTGGGTTGAGAGTTTGATCTCAGATCTAACCAGGAGTATCACAGACTTCGCAAAATGATCTGAAGTGACAGAGGAAAGGTGTGCTTCTGCAGACACTTTGAAACTTGTACAATCCGGAAAGTATTCACAGCGCTTCACTTTTTCCACATTTTATCATGTTATAGCCTTATTCCAAAATTAGTTCAATTCCTTGTTTTCCTCAAAAATTCTACAAACAATACCCCATAATGACAACGTGAAAGAAGTTTGTTTGAAATCTTTGCAAATTTGTTAAAAATGAAAAAGGAAAGAAGCACATGTACATCAGTATTCACAGCCTTTGCGTCAATACTTTGCTGAAGCACCTTTGACACCAATTACAGCCTCAAGTTTCTTTGAGTATGATGCTACAAGCTTGTCACGCCTATTTTTGGGCAGTTTCTCCTATTTGTCTTTGCAAGATCTCACAAGCTCCATCAGGTTTGATGGGGAGCGTCTGGCACAGTCATTTTCAGATCTCTCCAGAGATGTTCAATCAGGTTCAAGTCTGGGCTCTAGCTGGGCCACTCATGGACATTCACAGAGTTGTCCTGTAGCCACTCCTTTGTTATCTTGGCTGTGTGCTTAGTGTCAGTGTCCTGTTGGAGGATAAACCTTCGCCACAGTCTGAGGTCTAGAGCGCTCTGGGTCAGGTTTTCATCGAGGATGTCTCTGTACATTGATGCATTCATCTTTCCCTCGATCCTGACTAGTCTCCCAGTTCCTGCCACTAAAAAACATTCCCACAGCATGATGCTGCCACCACCATGCTTCACTGTATGGATGGTATTGGCCAGGTGATGAGCGGAGCCTGGTTTCCTCCAGACATGACGCTCGCCATTCAGGCCAAAGAGTTCAATCTTTGTTTTCAGAGAATTTTGTTTTTCATGGTCTGAGAGTCCTTAAGGCGGGCTGTCATGTGCCTTTTACTGAGGAGTGGCTTCCGTCTGGCCACTCTTCCATACAGGCCTGATTGGTAGAGTGCTGCAGAGATGGTTGTTCTTCTGGAAGGTTCTCCTCTCTCCACAGAGACATCCTGGGGAACCCATCGGGTTCTTTGTCACGCCCCTGACTAAGGTCCTTCTCCCCCGATTGCTCAGTTTGGCCAGGCTGCCAGATCTAGGAAGAGTCCTGATGGTTCCAAACTTCTTCCATTTTATGGGTGATTGATGCTCACTGTGCTCATTGGGACCTTCAATGCTGCAGACATTTTTCTGTACCCTTCCCCAGATCCGTGCCTCAATACAATCCTGTTTCAGCAGTCTACAGACAATTCCTTGGACTTCATGGCTTGGTTTGTGCTCTGACATGCACTGTTAACTGTGGGACATTATATAGACAGGTGTGTGCCTTTCCAGATCATCTCCAATCCAATGAATTTACCACAGGTGGACTCCAATCAAGTTGTAGAAACATCTCAAGGAAGATCAGTGGAAACAGGTGGCACCTGAGCTCAGTTTTGAGTATCATGGCAAAGGCTGTGAATACTTATGTGTATGTGCTTTTTTCGTTTTTTTATTTTGAATACATTTGCAAAGATTTCAAACAAACTTCTTTCACGTTGTCATTATGGGGTATTGTTTGTAGATTTTTAAGGAAAATAATGAATTGAATCCCTTTTGGAAAAAGGCTGTAACATCACGAAATGTGTGAAGCGCTGTGAATACTTTCCGGATGCACTGTATTATTATCTGGTTTGTCATCATTGAACAAAATTGGATGAATTTTCTGCACTTTGTTTCCCATAGAAGAGCATACACCTGAGGTCAAGCCTGATCTGTCTCCACCTGCAGTAAAGAAGGAGGAGCCTGTGATCATGGAGGTGAAGGCCCTGGAAAGAGCCCCTGTTACCACGGCAGCGCCGCCAACCGCTTCCAGCGGCAGTGGGCGTAGAAAGAAGAAGCAGAAGGTGGAGCCTGTTGTCACAGGTGAGCTTCAGGGAAAGTACAGTTAAAGTCTGAGTAAACTAATCAGTATTTGATTATTAGTGGATGTCTGATCTCTGTGTCCTTGAATTAAAACGGTGTTTAACTGTTTTACACATATTTTGTGTTTTCTGTATCAAATAAGTTATTTGGACAGCGTTTTTCATCCTCAGGCTCACAAGAATGGAGTTTTTGTATATCAGTAAAAGCAGAAGTTAATGGTCACATTGTGCCAATACAATGAAATTAAACCGCACGGAACCACAGATACACATTTTATGTTTCATTTCTTTCTGTGGCGGTGTTTGAAAATAAACATAAAACATTTAAAACATAACATTTGTAAAAACATTTGCTATTTTCCAAGAAATTATATCATCAATGTGTGTGAGGAACAGGCTAGAATTTTTTTGTTCACTGAGAAAATGATGACAGAAACGTTAGTTTGTTCCGGACTATCACTTTATGCTCGCATGTTTGTTTCAGTGGAAGAGATAAGTGTCCAGTCTTCTGCCCCCATCACTCAGTCTGACCCGACTGACCCAACAAACCATCAGAACAACCAAAACAATGAAGCCCCGCCCTCTGCTGCACCATCCACAAAACACGGCAAGAAACAGAAGAGCGAAACTAACAAAGGTACTCTATTTATCTGAAACTTTCTTTTAATATTTTGTTTTTAATGCTTTAAGACTTTTTTTACATTGGCTACTCAATCATTATATGATGGGGTCTATCTTCAAGTTCAACCTACTAAATCGTAATTCTTGTTTTTTTTTATGGTCCTCAAGTAAGGATGGCAAAGTTTTAAGTATGCAAGGCTTGAATTGTTAATTTGTAAATCTTCGGATGGCCTTTGCAGGGGATTCTGACAATAGCGTCTGCCTGCAGAACTTGCACTCTCAGACACCAGCGCTTCCTCTGCAAGTGACGTCGCTTGCAGTCTCTTCTTCCTGCGGTGTCAACTGCACTCGAAAAATTAATCTGAAATACGACGATTCTAGCAGTTAATTCCCGTTTTCAAGGCAGACGCTTTGATGGTTGATTGTTAAAAATACTTTAGTGCTGAAACTAGTCCGAAAATATTATTTTTGCTGTTTTTATTTATCAAAGAACTGTAATAAATGTCATACTTTAGCACTCAAGAAGTCTTTGAACGATATAATATTTATAAAAGCAAAATTAATCATAAACAATACAAGAGAACTGTCAAGACTAAACAACACCACAAAATGTATTTGGAAATTATACATTCTTAATATGATGCACATTTTATACTTGTATTTATTATGGACCTGTAACTAGACCTCTTTTTTAGCTTTAATGGAAATAAATAAAGCGATACTAGATACAGTAATCTATTTTATTTTGTAAACTTAATATTTAATGAGAATTAGCAGTTTATCGCATTTGGCTAGTAAATATTGTTACCGGAAACAAAGATAAGTGGCCGAGCATTCGCCTACACCCGTAACATTTTGTATTACATTTCTAAAAAACATATCTTATATTCACAAATACATACACATGTGTATATTTACGTACAGTATATTAACGGCAGTGTTTCTTAAACGCCATTGGAATTTAGATGTAGGCTAGTCCTCACTCTGACAGGTGCCTTCTGGGTGATGTCCCAGGAGGCGGAGACTGCAGAGGAAGCGCAGGTGTCAGAGAGTGCAATTCTGCAGCCAGACCCTTCTCGATTCTGAAGACCTGCTGCAGTGTCAGTTGCAGATTGCCGTTCATCGATTTGAAATGAGTTGGCAGTGATTACATCATACTTTTAGGCTGAACGTGAACGGTCGACTAATAGACGTCTGTGTTTGCACAGAGAACTCAGAGGTGAAGTTCAAAGAGCTGGCGGGGAGTCTTAGCGGACTGGTTCTGTCAGACTCTGATGTGGTCAGTCTCGTCTCTCTGCTCCGTGATAAGAGTCCCAATGCATTGGATGCCTGGTACAAGGTAAGTGAGTGAGCTTTACGTGCGTCCTCGCAGTGTTGGGAGTTTGAGAATTTTTGATAATTGTTCTGGTTTTACTTTCACAGTCCACGGTTAAGTTCGAGCCGTCGGCACAGCAGCTGGCAGAGAAGGATCGGATTCTGAACACACTGCAGGAGGAGGCATCCATCGCCAAGGGCAAAGTCAAACAGCTGAGTCAGGTTAGCCATTCGTGTCTCCTGTGTTTCCTTCTTGGGTACAGATTCGTATTTTATTAGATTGAACATAACATCAAAGACTATCAAAAACTAACTAACATGACATGACAAATGTATAAATATCTGTAGGGCTGTTCAACAATGAATCATGATTAATCACATCCAGAATAAAAGTCTTTACATAATTTACTGTATGTCTGCGCACTATGCATATTTGTTTGTTTTTATAAACGCATACACATAGATGTATATATTTAGGAGATATTAGCATGTATATATTTGTTTATATTTAACTTGTAACTTATTTAACTCATAATTGTATTTATAAATATTATTTAAATTGTGTATATAAACATTTAATCATATTTATTTATTAATTTTAAAATATATACATGTTTGTGTTTATAAATATAATATATTTAATAAACACAATAAAGTGTATAGACATATACTATGTAAACAACAACTTTTGTTCTGGATGTGATTTACCTTAAAATGGCATATTTGTTTTGCCCTCCTCAGTTGTGACATTAACTGTATGTTATAAAATATAATTGGTCATAGACACAATCTGTTGAGTTCTTATTCAATTAACTGTACAAATTTGTAACATTTTGCCCACAAACCTAGTACCAAATGTGCATTGTAAAAAAAAACACAACATTGCAGGAGTACATGTAGATTTAAATTTTTAAAAAGCTGTTTCCAGAGATGTCACAGCATAAAAACATTTCATGCATGCAGGCAATGAGTTGCATGTCTGAATAATACAATGTTTTCTCTGAGCAAAATAATTAAATGGCAACAGCACAGACTTTAAGTTTATTAAAGAAATGTTCAATGTTAAGGCAAATATGAATTAACGTTGTTAATAAAATATATATTGGATAGCAAAAACCACCTTTGAAGATTTGAAGAACCACCTTATTGTATTTTAACCTAACTTGTGCTTCTCTTAAAATGTTAAATGGATCCAAATTCATGTTAAATGAAATTAATTGAATGCATTGTACTTTACAATTTCTGCAATTGACTAATATCGGAATAGGATGATAGTGGTTTGTTAAAATCGGCAACGACAAAAAACATCCTATTGATGCATCCCTAATAATCACCATTATTTTAATAAAAAATTGAATCACGATTAATAATCATGATTAATCTGGCAGGTTTTTTATTTAGTTTTCACGCTTGTCCTCCTCAAGTGGTTCTTGTAAGCAACAGAGTTTCAATCCTTATTTTCTCCTCTATTTGTGGACGCTCTGGAGCACAATTATAAAGCAATTGCAAAGTTAGGAGTATAAATATACCAGTATTAGCTCTGCTTCACTTTGAAGACCATTGCGCTAATTTCTCGAGTGGGGTTTCAGGAACTGCAGGCAGAGAAGCAGAAGACGGGCCGCGTGGAGTCTCTGTTACATGAACAGCGTGTTGCCAGAGAGAAAGACATCATGCAGGCTAAAGCTCAAAGCTACCAGGACATGCAGATTAAGGTAATGAATCTCGCTAGCTGGTAAGTCTGTCCTGCAGAGATGCTCACTATGTGCTTGACGTGCTGTGTTTGTTTGACAGTTCCAGCAGGTAAGAGAGCAGTTGGAGGGTCAGATCGCACGGCTGCAGCAGGAGAACGGCATCCTTAGAGATGCTGTGGAAAGATGCTCCACCACCAACCAGATGGAAACTAAGTGAGTTTGTACAACTCACTAATATTCCCTATTGAGGGCAGATTTAAGTTTGTTTTTGATTACAAGCTGACGAGTCCGATATGCTGTACGCTATCATTTTTCATTGTAAAGCATGTGTTGTGACAGGTCCACAAAATACGACATTTGTTACGTGACTATATTAGAGTAACTAATTCCTTGAATCACCAAAGTCACTAAATGTTTTAATGGCACAGACAACTAGATAACTTCTAGATAAACTTGCTATCATGTTTAGCAATGTTTCAGAATAAACACAATTAATGAGTTAAACCTTAAATGCTCATAAATCATCTTTTCTTCCTAATATTATGAGTTTTTTACATCTTAAATGTCAACATAGGAATAACGCTGAAAAGACTGGTGAAAAAATACTGTGAATGTAACGTGTTTGTGTGTGTTCAGGCAGTCATCCGAGCTGAATAAGCTGCATTCAGAATACAACGGTCTGATAAAAGAGCTAGGGGACACCAAAAACAAACTGCAGCAGGAGGAGCTGCAGCGGAAGAGCCTTGAAGTCAACTATAAGCAGAACATGTCGCAACTCGAGGTGCACAGCCAAACCCACTTCTTTCTACACAACCCTGCAGTATATACTTCATTACATCATACACACCCTTGCATAGCTCTGCACAATATACTTTGACATCACCGTACTTTTAGTTTAACACACACAGCTCAGCACTATGCCGCACAATTCTGAATTGTACAGTTCAGGACGTTACACCCTTATTATATACTTTTGACATCATCACAACCTAAACACTTCATAATGACATCATCACAGCCTCAATATACACTATGGCATCATCACAATCTCACACAACTCTGCACTGTACACTTCATGATTTAACAGTCTCTTTGTACACTTTATTGCATCATCACAACCTCACACAATTCTGCACTGTACAGTTCATGACGTTACACCCTCATTATATACGTTGACATCATCACAACCTATACATTTCCTGAAAACATCATCACACCCTCAGTATAAACTTTGACATCACAACCTCACACAACTCTGCACTGAACAGTTCATGATTTTACATTCTCTTTGTACACTTTATGGCATCATCACAACCTCACACAACTCTGCACTGTACAGTTCATGACGTTACACCCTTATTATATACTTTGACATCATCACACCCTCAGCATAAACTTTGACATCACAACCTCACACAACTCTGCACTGAACAGTTCATGACGTCACACCCTTATTATATACTTTGACATCATCACACCCTCAGCATAAACTTTGACATCACAACCTCACACAACTCTGCACTGAACAGTTCATGATTTTACATTCTCTTTGTACACTTTATGGCATCATCACAACCTCACACAACTCTGCACTGTACAGTTCATGACGTTACACCCTTATTATATACTTTGACATCATCACACCCTCAGCATAAACTTTGACATCACAACCTCACACAACTCTGCACTGAACAGTTCATGATTTTACATTCTCTTTGTACACTTTATGGCATCATCACAACCTCACACAACTCTGCACTGTACAGTTCATGACGTTACACCCTTATTATATACTTTGACATCATCACACCCTCAGCATAAACTTTGACATCACAACCTCACACAACTCTGCACTGAACAGTTCATGATTTTACATTCTCTTTGTACACTTTATGGCATCATCACAACCTCACACAATTCTGCACTGAACAGTTCATGTCGTCACACCCTTATTATATACTTTGACATCATCACACCCTCAGCATAAACTTTGACATCACAACCTCACACAACTCTGCACTGAACAGTTCATGATTTTACATTCTCTTTGTACACTTTATGGCATCATCACAACCTCACACAACTCTGCACTGTACAGTTCATGACGTTACACCCTTATTATATACTTTGACATCATCACACCCTCAGCATAAACTTTGACATCACAACCTCACACAACTCTGCACTGAACAGTTCATGATTTTACATTCTCTTTGTACACTTTATGGCATCATCACAACCTCACACAACTCTGCACTGTACAGTTCATGACGTTACACCCTTGTTATATACTTTGACATCATCACACCCTCAGCATAAACTTTGACATCACAACCTCACACAACTCTGCACTGAACAGTTCATGATTTTACATTCTCTTTGTACACTTTATGGTATCATCACAACCTCACACAACTCTGCACTGTACAGTTCATGACGTTACACCCTTATTATATACTTTGACATCATCACACCCTCAGCATAAACTTTGACATCACAACCTCACACAACTCTGCACTGAACAGTTCATGATTTTACATTCTCTTTGTACACTTTATGGCATCATCACAACCTCACACAACTCTGCACTGTACAGTTCATGACGTTACACCCTCATTATATACTTTGACATCATCACAACCTCACACAACTCTGCACTGTACAGTTCATGACGTTACACCCTTATTATATACGTTGACATCATCACACCCTCAGCATAAACTTTCGACATCATCACAACCTCACACAACTCTGCACTGTACAGTTCATGACGTTACACCCTTATTATATACGTTGACATCATCACACCCTCAGCATAAACTTTCGACATCATCACAACCTCACACAACTCTGCACTGTACAGTTCATGACGTTACACCCTTATTATATACGTTGACATCATCACACCCTCAGCATAAACTTTCGACATCATCACAACCTCACACAACTCTGCACTGTACATTTCCTGACGTTACACCCTCATTATATAATTTGACATCATCACAACCTCACACAACTCTGCACTGTACAGTTCATGACGTTACACCCTCATTATATACTTTGACATCATCACAACCTCACACAACTCTGCACTGTACAGTTCATGACGTTACACCCTTATTATATACGTTGACATCATCACACCCTCAGCATAAACTTTCGACATCATCACAACCTCACACAACTCTGAACTGTACATTTCCTGACGTTACACCCTCATTATATAATTTGACATCATCACAACCTCACACAACTCTGAACTGTACATTTCCTGACGTTACACCCTCATTATATAATTTGACATCATCATAACCTCACACAACTCTTCACTGTACAGTTTATGACGTTACACCCTCATTATATACTTTGACATCATCATAACCTCACACAACTCTTTACTGTGCAGTTCATGACGTTACACCCTCATTATATACTTTGACATCATCACAACCATACACATCGCTGCACTGAACACTTTATGATGATAAACCCTCATTATACACCATTATGTCATCTAAATCTCATGCAACTTTGCATTTTATACTTGATAATGACAAGTCATCACCTCCTCTGTATCCACTCTGACATCATCACATCCTCATACAACTCTGCACTGTACACTTCAGGATGTTACACCCTCATTATACGCCATGACATCATCACAACCTATACGCTTGATCGTGACAGGATCACACCCTCAGCATAAACTTTGACATCACAACCTCACACAACTCTGCACTGAACAGTTCATGATTTTACATTCTCTTTGTACACTTTATGGTATCATCACAACCTCACACAACTCTGCACTGTACAGTTCATGACGTTACACCCTCATTATATACTTTGACATCATCACAACCTCACACAACTCTGCACTGTACAGTTCATGACGTTACACCCTCATTATATACTTTGACATCATCACAACCTCACACAACTCTGCACTGTACAGTTCATGACGTTACACCCTTATTATATACGTTGACATCATCACACCCTCAGCATAAACTTTCGACATCATCACAACCTCACACAACTCTGCACTGTACAGTTCATGACGTTACACCCTTATTATATACGTTGACATCATCACACCCTCAGCATAAACTTTCGACATCATCACAACCTCACACAACTCTGCACTGTACAGTTCATGACGTTACACCCTTATTATATACGTTGACATCATCACACCCTCAGCATAAACTTTCGACATCATCACAACCTCACACAACTCTGCACTGTACATTTCCTGACGTTACACCCTCATTATATAATTTGACATCATCACAACCTCACACAACTCTGAACTGTACATTTCCTGACGTTACACCCTCATTATATAATTTGACATCATCATAACCTCACACAACTCTTCACTGTACAGTTTATGACGTTACACCCTCATTATATACTTTGACATCATCATAACCTCACACAACTCTTCACTGTACAGTTCATGACGTTACACCCTCATTATATACTTTGACATCATCATAACCTCACACAACTCTGAACTGTACATTTCCTGACGTTACACCCTCATTATATAATTTGACATCATCATAACCTCACACAACTCTTCACTGTACAGTTCATGACGTTACACCCTCATTATATACTTTGACATCATCATAACCTCACACAACTCTTCACTGTACAGTTCATGACGTTACACCCTCATTATATACTTTGACATCATCACAACCATACACATCGCTGCACTGAACACTTTATGATGATAAACCCTCATTATACACCATTATGTCATCTAAATCTCATGCAACTTTGCATTTTATACTTGATAATGACAAGTCATCACATCCTCTGTATCCACTCTGACATCATCACATCCTCATACAACTCTGCACTGTACACTTCAGGATGTTACACCCTCATTATACGCCATGACATCATCACAACCTATACGCTTGATCGTGACAGGATCACACCCTCAGTATACACTTTGACAGACATCATGTATGATTGAAAAAAACTACATTTGTAAATAATAGATTTTTCAGACAAAAGTAAATTTTCAAATACTTAAAATCTACTTGATCGTGATGTCTGCTCACCTTTAGTTAACACTCTGACATCATCACAACGAACCTCACACAGCTCTGCACTTCATGCTTCATGAGATGACACACACTAGGGTCATCACAGCTCTGCATTTTATACATTTAACCTTGCAGTGACATGCACAGTGCAGTAGCTAATCCATTGTCTTTATAAAATGTGTCAAATTCTTCTGACATCTACAGTCAACAAAAAACACATTTTTTATCCAATATATTCTGGCTACGATGGCTTTTTGTTCAAACTGTTTTGACTCATGATTTAGGATGTCAAACGTCGCTGGGAAGATCTGCAGAACTATTTGCACGGCGTGACTGCAGAAAGAGAAAAGCTTCAGGCTACTAAACAAGGTAGGAACAAACACGTTTACACTCATCAAATGTGCTAAACACCCCCATTCAACTTTCTTCCTCCGTGTCCTCTCAGAGCTGCAGAATCAGCTGATGGTAGTGGAAACCGAGATAACCAATAAAAGTAAGGAGATCCAGAATCTCCATAGCAACCTGAAGGACATGCTCATCTGTAAAGAGCAGGAACAGAAGAAAGTCATGCAGCTGGAGCAGAAGGTCAGGCAGCTGCTGGAGGCATCACAGCACAACATGCAGCCTGACAACCAGCTGCAGGAACAAGTTCAGGTTGCTCTTCTTGCTTCAAGCTAAAATAAGTGCGTGTTTATTACAGCGATGCTGACAATGACACATTGTGTTTGCTTGCAGGATCTTCTTAACGAAAACAAAACGCTGAAAGTTCGGATCGATAATCTTCAGGCTCAGATCAACACTCAGGTTTGTTTGGAGGTGTGTGAATCTTGTCCCTACTTATTGATTGACAGTCGCAGTCACAGCTTCTTTTTTTTTCTCTCTCAGGCTACGACACTATCACATTTCGAGGAGCTTCAAAAACTGTAAGTGACGACCTCTCAGAGGAAGCTGTTTTAGTTTCTTAACGCAGCGTCCTAACCAGACAGGACATGACACGTTTCAGTTGCTAACGAAAGCTGTGCGAAGAGACAAAATGACTAGTGCCACCCAGAGCCATTGAGAGAGAGAGAGAGAGAGAGAGAGTAATGACAACGGAAGTTCAATTTTGTTTTCGAGTAACGTGATTCATGGAGCCTTCAGATAGTTCCAAGGAGTTATGTTTTCTCTTTAAATGCTTCATTTCTTTCATTTATTAAATCACTTGCGTCTTGAAATTGGTTTAAAGTTCATCACAATCTGTCTGTTTAGCCGCAGCTCCATGTGTAACTAGTAACTTGCGTGAACTATCGAGAGCCACTATCGATGTTTACTCAAAAATGAAAAATCTGTTATCATTTATCCACCCTCTTGTCATTTTTATCCTGGATGAATTTCTTTCTTCTGCAGAACACAAAAGAAGATTTTTTGAAGAATCTTGGCAACCAAACAATAGCGCTACTCATTCACTTCTATTGTACAGACACAAAGCCAATGCGAGTCAATGGGTACCACTGTTTTTCTTTACCAACATTCATACAAATATATTATTTTCCGTTCTGCAGAAGAAAGAAACAAGATATTTTGCATCGATACAAGGCTGTTGCAATCACAACTGGTTCTCGTCAGTGTGTAACACATGGCATGGTTTATTGCGTTCTATCTGGTTAGATCACGTTGCAAGACAGTTGGCCTTGTTATACCTCAGATTAAATGTTATTTTACACATTTCCCTCTTTAGACTGGCTGAGAAAGAGCAACAGAGAAAGAGTCTAGAAGATGCTCTCAATGCAGAGAGGAGCAGCGGTGCCAGCCGGGAAACCAACATGCAGGCAAGTGTTGCCATTATGACTCCAGTTACACCTCAGTACGGTTTCCTCAGCGTAATGGATGCATTTCTCTCTCTCTCTTCACAGGCCATGCACAAGGAGAAGATTGCATTGAAGGTAGACCTCCAGAAACTGCAGGCACAGATTTCTGAGCAGGTTTGTATTGATTCTTTAAAAAATCCAATAGTGCACATAAACAGTCACTCACTCTTCTTACTCGTGTGTCTTTCTCAGGTCCTGTCTGTGGATAAGCTACAGCAGAGGTGAGTTCATTAATTTTGACCTGCTCAAATCTTATTCACAAACCGTGCATCCGGAAAGTATTCACAGCGCTTCACTTTTTCCACATTTTGTCATGTTATAGCCTTTTATACCCAAAAATACTGCCCAAAAAAAGGCGTGAAAAGCTTGTAGCATCATACTCAAAAAGACTTGAGGCTGTAATTGGTGTCAAATGTGCTTCAACAAAGATTTCAAACAAACTTCTTTCACGTTGTCATTATGGGGTATTGTTGTTAGAATTGTGAGGAAAATAAGGAATTGAATCCATTTTGGAATAAGGCTGTAACATGACAAAATGTGGAAAAAGTGAAGCGCTATGAATACTTTCCGGATGCACTGTATAACGGTTCAAGTATCAATTTGTCATGTGTAGTTCTTATCATCAATTCTGTCATAACATGTCTATAAGCGGCCTGCTTACACGGAGTTAAATAAATCTTGTGATATATACAATATGTGGTTCATCATGTATGGATGATTCAGTGTGGTATTATGTTCTCAGCCTACAAAAGCGTGAAGAGAAGGTGAGGACGGTAGAGACCCTGCTGGAGTCTAGTCTCATACAGGTGGCCAATAAGGAAGATGAACTGAAGGTGAATGAGGAAATATGTTCATATATTAAAGTGATTTATGCGTCTACAAATATAAAGCTGCAGAAGAGAAGTGACTGGTGTATGATTGATCGGTTCGTAAACCTTTTGACTTTTTTTCTGGTGTGAAATTGCAAAAGGGATTTTAATGGTCATTTCTTCGACAGATAGAATCTTGCCACTTCAGTTTTGACATAACAAGCTCTAGTTTTTCCATTCATTTGACATTGTAGATAAAACCTTTTTGTTTTCTAAAACAAGTCCAAAAATGTAAAGGAAAAAGCGTAAAGAAAAAACATCACGCAATGTAAATAAGTTGACACTGAACATGAATTGTGAACTTTATTTTCACAAATTGTCAGATAGAACCTTAACATTCCAAGGCAGCGATATATAGACCTCTGAGGGTTCCTTTTTTAATAGACTTTTGTTCCAAAACTCTTCTTTTCTCAAGATCTGTCATTCCTGAACAATTTCATGAAGGTATCTTTGGCTTTTTTTTCTAATAGGACATAAGAAAACAGTACGAAGGTTTAAAAGAGCAACTGGAGTCAGTACAGCAACAGAGCGCAGAACAGGTAGTGAACTTGAATCCGCAAATATGTCAAAATATGCAGAGGAAAGAATTGAATTTATTCAACAGCCATCAGAGCTTCTTACACTCATGCATCTTACTCATTTTTGTCCCACGTTTCCTTTTCGCAGGCGACTTCAGGAACAACGCTAGAGGAGCTACAGCAAAAGTATGTTTAAAAAAAAAAAGATTTGCGATTTTATGAAAAAGAAAATTCTTTCATGAATTACTCACTCTCTAGTTGTTCCAGATCGGTATAGATTTCTTTGTTTGGTTGAACACAGAGAAATGTTTTTGAAAGAATGCTTGTAACCAAACAGGGAAAATGACAATGGTAGTGTAAAAAGTGGCCCAGAACGGTTTGCTGTCCTACATTCTTCCAAATATCTTCTTTTGTGTTCAACAGAACCAAAAAAATGTAATTCTTCCAAATATCTTTCTCTGTGTCAGAACAAAGAAATGTATACAGATTTAGAACAACTTAAAGGTGAGTAAATGATGACAGAATTTGTATTTTTGGGTGAACTATCCCTTTAAGGCAAAACTCATCTGAAACGCCCAAAACACACTCCATGCAGAGCAAGTCTATGACTACAAATGCTTCTAGTGCATTATGCAATTCCTTGCAATCTCAGTCTTGCCACAAGGGGCTGTGTAATGTAACCTGTCTAGTCATTTTAGTTCTTTTCTTTTGCTGGCATGCTAGAGGAAATGTTTGACAAGAGTCTTGCTCAGGTGGTTTGCTGTGAACATTCAGTTTATTGGCAAAGCTGTTTAAAGGCAATTATAAAGTCCTCTTGAATACTAAGGTTCGTTAACCCACAATTGCACAAATCTAGTGTTTGGCTTTGGCTTGTTAAATGCCCTATGTTTATTGTTTCAAAACATGCATTTAATGCCATGATGGAGATGTGGTAAAATGCTTTGTTTTTATCAGGATTCAAGAGAAGGATGAGAAAATCAGATCAGTCGAGGAGAGTTTGCAGTTGGCACTGGACAGTGAATCTGAAAGAAAGAAGGTAATGAAGGTGAGTGTGTTCCACATAGAGTCTTTATCACTGTTGAGCAGTCAACACCCATTTGAATGATGTATTGTAAACTAATGCATCTGTTAATCTGAATGTGTGTTTGTGTGTCTACAGGATGTAGAAGAGAATGTGAAGACTTTGAACACTGAGCTGGCACAGCTGAGGAGTAGAGAAACCCAGGAGTCAAACTCAGACATGAGCACTAAACTCCAGGCACTACAGGCTCAGTATGTCGTATTCAAACAGCATATAGATCACCTTGAACTGTACTCGTCTTAAAGAAATACCAAAAATGAAATTCTGTCATTTACTCACCCTTAAGTTGTTCTAAACCTGTATACATTTCAATGTTCTGTTGATCACAGATATAGATATTTGTGGAGTATCCCTTTAGCAGAACGCTAAAATGTCACAAGTGAAATGTTCAAAGACACTTTAACCAAGAAAGAAATTGCGAAAGTTCAACAAGAGTGAATTCAAAATGTATTTACAAAAATAAATGTAATTGTAAGCTTTTATGATTTGAAATAATTCCCAAAATGATCAATTCTCTGCTAAAATTATTTTGTATGATGCAATAAGTATGTTGTTAGTTACTATTATAGCTTGTCAGGAGAAATTACGTCATTATGAATCAATGCTGGTATGCATCATCGATATTGTTTTCACTGTCTGTAACACCCTGTCTACACCTGATGTGAGCAATACAAAAAAACCACCATTAACAACAAGGCATTTTTCGCATCACATCGCGGCTCATCCAGTGTGGGCCAAATGTAAATTCGAATGGGTTCTTTTGTCTTTTGTAGCATCACATCACATCTGGCGCAGGGTGTAACACTTATTACAGTGCTTGAAATGAAGGTGTCTCGCTTATTAATGCACCGTTTGTCATAGGTTATCAGTTAAGGACCAGGATGTCGAGAGACTGCAGAGGGAATTGGAGAAGGCACTACAACAACAGCAGGTAAACGTTCTGACAAATTCAGAACATTTTAAAAGCTGCAACCTTTAATGTAAAAAGTTACGTTTAAACTAGGTGATTGAGAATTGAATTTGCAATGGTCATGTAATTGTTTGTCCCTTGTTTTCCACAGCAAAGCCAAGAATTATTCACAGCGTAAGTATCGTATTCCTGTAGCTACAGTCTAAAAACATCCTTTTATTATTTATGATGTTATGATCAAAGGAGTATGACTCGCACACACGTGCTGTTCTGTGTCCTCAGGTTGGCTGAGAAGGACAAACATTTAACTGAACTTCAGACAGAACTGGTTGGGTTGAGGGACTCCGTGGAGCTTCATCGCAAGAAAAACAACGTAAGTGAGGAGGAGTCGTGGTGCCTTGCAGCTCCTCCGAGCAGTTTAGCTTTTTTTCCTGTAGCTGCTCATGCTAATGTACATGTAAAGCGGGTCATTTGAATGGCGGCATTGGGCCTTTCGCGATATGCATCATTCAGCAAAGCTGTAGGAAGGTTTTACAATTACTGTATGTCAGCGATGATTATGAGAAACCTTGTTTCCTGCTGAATGCTGCTCCTGTTTTCTGAGAAGCCTTCATATAGCTGCTGTCCTTCTGAAACCTTATATCTTCCTCCTTTTTTTGCCGTTAATCATTTTTATTAGTCACCCTTTTTGTTTCTCACCGGGTTTTCAAATATCTAACCAATAAATAAAGTATTAAAGTACTTGGATAACACCGTATTTAACCACTTGCATAGGGCCAAGGGAAATGGCGTTTTCATTGTGTCTGTATTTTTATTACCTTTGTTTTACATTATTATTTAATCAACTATTAAAAAATGTGCATCATTTAAAAGCTAAAACACTATACTTGTTTGTGAGATCAATACAATTAAAAAATATCGTTTCATCGGACGCTTGCGTGCCTGACCATCAGTTAACTTCCGGTTTTTGTGTGTGGCTAGTGTCAAATTATATAAAATCTAAATAGTTATGCGATTTACGTTAATATCAATTATTATTATTTTACTGTATGATAAACGACTTGTTGAATGGGTTCTGTAGTTCGGTTGCATTTAAACAAACCGTGTGCTGCGTTGACATCTAGAGGTTGAGCTTGGAGTCTTAAGTTCAAAATATTGGAGAGACAAGTTTAGCCAAGTAACGTTTCTTCTCGGTTTCTTTTAGTTGTTATCAGAAATAATCTGCAGACACTCTATTGTTTATGAATGTGTACCGGAAGTTCAGTAAGGGTCACAAACGCTTCTTGATGTTGTTAAGATGAAACCGTCGATATAAGAGTTTGAAAAAGGTTTTTGCTTATCCTAAGAAACAGTGACATCTGAGATTTCAGAAGGACAGCGACACTGTTATGGTTGGGTTGATCCAATCTGATTAAGTAGAAAACATGCTTTTGGCTATTTCTGCTGAAACTTGTTTTTGCATGAATCTGTGTTCCGAACACACCAATCGACCTCCACAGATTTGAGCAAAATTAGAAAGCCTATCATTGACGGAATTCTACGTGAGCTCTGCCCCCTTTTCCACATTTACATAACTGTAATACGCTTTCTCCTATCAAGTGTAGTACTATAAGCTTCAGTTTCAGTCATTTTCACCTCATTTTTCACACAAGTCAATGCAGAAAAAACTGCGAAATGATTTGGAAATGACTTTGTACACGGTATAGTGTAGCAGCAGCCACAAAATGTTCTTTGTTAAACAGATGCCACATCAATTCAACTTCCAGGAGTTTATTAAGTACTATTTATGTTTTGTTCTTTTCCTGTTTACATGAACATCAAGCCCATGTTGACTTAACACCCGATTTCAGTTTGAAAGAATAACAATTGGTTGCACCACACAAATATCACATCTATTTGAGTTATTTCTGAGTATTGACCTAGAAACACTTGTGTACTGCTGCGGGATGCTTTGCCTTTTTTTAATCCAAATAGCGATTATTCTATGGCATCGGTTTGCACCTTTATTTTCAAGAGTGTATGTGTGGGCACAGTCATGTCTCTGGCACGACTGTAGGCTGATCTGAAAGTGGTGTTTCTCTGAAACTGACTAGGAGCTACGGGAGAAAAACTGGAGCGCAATGGAGGCGCTGTCAGCCACAGAGACCTTGCTTCAGGGAAAACTCAACAAGAGCACCAAGGTTCGCACCACAACTGCTAAACTACTTCACTTTAGAGTCGAATCAAAGCCTTTGCCATTTATTGACCAGTGAAGTTCTCTGCATTCTCATTAACTTTCTCATGTACAGCTGCATACTCGTTTCATAGCGCTCGACTGCATGATGCTAATGCGCTGGACTGAACGCCACCAGTCGCAAGAAGCTTTATACTTACAAATGTGTGGCACATCTTGGCTGAACGTTGCCGTTTCTTTTTAAATGGACTTTCTCGAACAAATATGTGCTAATCTGTGATGCTTGAAATGAGTGTGCAGCTAACAGTTTTTATTAGATGATCAGTTGTTTAGGAATCATATTCTGCCCATTGTGTCATGTGATCATTCATTGGTCATGTGACCTTCCTTTAATTTCCTCTTTCCCAGCATGCATCAACCCCTGGTTTTCACCATTCTGCCACCAATTTAAGTTTATTTTTCAAGAATGATGAAATGTGTATTATTATGATCCAATCAAATTGAAGAGACGAGAACAAATTCAAAGAGGTTATAATCACCTGGAATGATTTTGTAAGGTGTACTGTTGCATCCATCATGTCTTTACCTTTCCCCAACACCTCTGACCTCACCAGCTCTCTCCTGCCAGGTGTGAAGATCTGTCAGTAGTCTGAAACTCCTGCCCTTTCCATCCACAGGGTTGGCCGCCAACCCTGTAATAGCATAGACCAGTGGACCTATAAACAGTCACAGTTACATCTAACCCTGCTCACGTCACAAGGAGTTAAACTGAGCCTCGGCTCGCTGGCTTACTGCTAATGGATTCATCGAAAACATGTGCTCTAACCCGTCTCCAGCAGCTGTGAAAGTGGATACCAGTTTTGCACAACGCATAAAATAGGGATCTAGTCAATACACGTTACAGAAGAAAAATGTGTTGTGAACTCCTAGATGTAGTCTTATCATTTTATTGTTTGGAGTTCATGAAGTGCTTCAAGTGATAGTTCCCCCAAAAATGAAAATGCTGTCATTATTTACTCACCGTAATCTTGTCATTGCAAACCTTTAAGTCTTTCTTTCTTTTGCAGGACACAAAAAAAGATATTTTGAAGAAAGTTCATAAACAAACGCCGGCAGCACCCATTCACTTTCATTGCATGAATACAAAACCAGTGCAAGTGAATGGGTGCCGGTCGGTTGGGTTACCAACATTCTTCAGAATATTTTCTTCCGTGTTCTACTGAAGGAAATAAATCGTTCAGGTTTGAAATGACAAGAGGGGGAGTAAATGATGACAGAACTATGAACCATCTCTTTAATTCAAGTATTTATGGCTGCAATCTGTAACTTTTTGGGGCTTTAAATAAAAAGTAGTGCATATAAAGAAGTGTTCAAAACGGTCTCATTATCTTCCACCAATTCACAATGGCAAGCTGATTTATGTTGAGCTTTGGGTCGGATTTTACGAAATTCCAGTTTGATTGACTGATGTTTAGATAAGTACATGCAATTTTATCTTTCAAACTGAGATCGCAAAAGTGTTACAGATTGTAGCTTTAATTTTTAAACCTTTTACTCACTTGATTTGTTGATGTGTGCTGGATTAAGTAGAAATGTATTTCTTTATTCTTTATTTATTTCTCTTGTTTATTTCTTTCTTTATTCTATATTTATTTGGGATTGTTGTAGGGTTTTCATGTTAAATGAACATTTTACAACATAAATGATCTGTTTAGATTGTAAAACCCTCCAGTGTTTGTACATGGTACCTGAACTGTTCATTTTGAAAAATACATGCATACAAGTAATCTAAGTAGAAATAGACTGAGAATTGGAGTGTTCTGGGGGGGAAAGAGAACTGCGTTGGTCAAATGCTTACAGTGTTGATAAAGCTTTCTATTGGTCCCTTAGAAGAATCATTTCTGTCTCATTTTGTAGGATTTTTACATTTCTTAAAACAAGATAGATTTCTGAAAACTTGGTTCTGACTAACCAACAAAATTCAGTTTTTTACCCATGATTCTTGGTTTTCCTCAACCATGTCATTTTTTTATTAGTTTTTTCAGTAAGTTTATCCATATAACCTTGAGTTAATAGTTTAGGTGTAAAGTGAATGGTATGAAAACAAAGACTGAATATCTGTAACCGGTTGAGTCTGACAATTTGCTCTGCACTGATTCTGGCACATTTTGGTGTGGTTTATAGAGTTGTGATATGAAATGTAATCGGCTTGTATATTTGTAGCTATAACTTTAATTGATGGAGTGTTATTTTGTATTCTTATCTACAGGAACATCAGACGGTGTTGGAGTCTGCAGACGCTGAATGCCGAGCGCTGCTGCACAGACTCCTACCACACGTGCCTCTGCCCACCAACCAGGTACCCTACACCGAAAATAAACATTTCATTCACTGGATATATGCAGATCTAATGTACGTTTCTTTTCTGGTGTTCAGAACCACCAGCAGTGGCTGCAGAAGTTTGAGACATCTGTGAAGGAGTGTGCGGCTAAAGGGCATGCTGTTGCCGTGGAGATGACCTCTGCTGATTCCTCTAGGGCTGGAGATGCCCAGGTAAAGATTCGTTTGAAATGATCCAGAAAAGTCGAAAGTTTTCATACTATGTGTGGGTGTTCGCGCACGTTTTTTCTTGGTTGAAGGATTGAGCGTTTGTTTCCTCGACAGGCTTTAGCGGAAAAGTTGAAGGAATCCGAGGAGGTCCAGAAAGTTCTACAAAAAGATTGTGAGACGTACAAGAAGGTGTTGGCAGAAACGGTGAGCTGCGGATCATTTGTTGGCAGTTTTCTATAGCCTGAATGCTCAATCTAACGTTAATATCGTATATATCGCACGTTTATTGGTGTTGTGTATGTACACAGGAAGGAATCCTGCAGCGGCTGCAGAGCAGCGTCGAACAGGAAGAAATACGCTGGAGAGAGAAGTTGGAGCAGTCACAGTCTGATCTTAAAGAGGTTTGTCACCAGACAAAAAGTCAATCCCACAATACGCTGTAAAGCATTGCTACACATGAATGAAACCGTCAGATTGTAAAATAAAATGTACATCCCATTTTTTTTAGATGACGCAGAGGGTAAATGCATTGGAACAGGAAGTGGACAGACTCGGCTCAGATGGAGACCTGGAGAGTGTGAGTTCACTTGGTTATGGGCCGCAGTGACCTGTGCTATACAAATTACAACATATGCCTACATTTGAAAAGCAAAACTGCCCTCGAAGCCAGTGGAGGACATTTGAATACCGTGAATGTTTGTTTTGCAGTTACGGAGAGACAAACAGCACCTTGAATCTGAGCTGGAGCGAGCGGAGCGTGAGAGCGCCACCTATGTGTCGGAAGTCAGAGAAGTACGTTTTAATTGTCTTGACGGTAAACAACAAACATTACACTTGTTGTTCCAGTGGTGAAATTGTATTTAGGTATTCACCACAAAGTTCTAGCAAAAGGTAGTAAGTTTGATATTGGATTCAGTTAAGACATGAACCAGTTTTTGCTTTTCAAACAACATTCCTCATAGGTTTCCAGTATCACAGTCGATCATGCATTGTATTCAACATTTTAATAATGTTTCACAGTGGGCGGAGCTACAGGAGGTTGCGTCTCTTAGCAATCATAGTTGAGAAAAGTAGCATAAACATGGACTGACTGGTTGATAGGAATGTTGTTTTAAGAACAACAAACGATATTAATAAAGACACCCATAATGATAATCTGCTACAAGGATTCTGCTAGCATGTTGTAGCGCACACACGAACCCAACCGTTCAGTGTTCATTCGAAGCCCTGAAATTATGACATGGACGTGTCGGAAATGATATAGGGTCCCGTGTTCATGATTGCTCGTATCCAAACTCCGTCCCACCACTCGTTGCTTAAACATCTCGAACTTCATTACAGCTCAAAGATCTCTTGACCGAGTTGCAAAGCAAACTTGACGGCCAGTACACAGATGCCGTCCGGCAGAATGAGGAGCTGAATTTGGTAAGCTCTGGTTAAACTAAAGTAGCTCACTTTGTTCTTGCGACGCTGTCACGTGGTTGCTTCAGTGGGCTGGAATATTATGGCAAGTTGCTATCCGTTATCTTTGACGGCGAAATTATTCATGTGTACATTTCTTAAATGTATGGTTTCCTGGATGAAACAAATGACATGAATTTTTCTGTGAATTTCTTTGAATTGTTTTCATCATGCATCAACACACAACACGCTTATTACAATAAATAAGGATTGGATGTTACTTTAAATGCCCTCATGAAAGTACAGACTTGTAGGCATATTATATAAAAAAATAAAGATGACGGATAGACCTTGCCTGGTTTATGTCTAATCTTTCATCTAATACCTCGCTTTCAGTTTACTCTGTGGTCGCAGCTACTGTCACATCTGACTCGCTGATACTTCTGCTTAAGATCTTGAAGCTGCAGTCACTTGTACACACGTCACTGACTGCTTGGCTCTTGTCTATTACTCACACGGTTGTTCAACTTTTTGGGATTGTCTGTTATTGATTCTTCTGTTCTCTGAACTAATGTCTATTGGTGAGTGTTTTTAAACTTTGAAGTTTCAGAGTACAATGTGGTTAATTTATTCACTCTGGGCAGAGTGCTGTGAAATAAAACAAAACGGTTGATGTAACCGCTTCAATAAGGCAATTCATTTAAGAGTTTTTTCTTGGTAGATATCTAATACACAATGTAAAAAAAGTTTACCCTTGTGTTTCTTTATGAAGTTTAACACGCTGAATATGAAAATCACAGTCGACGGTACTCGCTAAAAAGCTTACAAGTGTTTTCACACATTTTTACATTTTGGTATTATTACTTGTACGCAGAAATCACAAGTTACTGGCATAACACTGAGCTCAAAACAACTAAAAATGAGTCGTCCAAAACTTCAGAAGTCTACATTGGGCGTTTGTCTTTTATGACCACTACTGTCCTCACGAGCCAAGTTCCAGGTGTAGTCACCCATCAACGCTTCATCCCACCATCCCTGTACTACAGAAATTTCTAGAATTTGTGACCATTGGAAAATATCTTTATTAGCAATTTTCCCAATAACATGCTGTCCGACGCTGTTGTGTTTCAGCTCAAGACTCAGCTGACTAAGACATTGTGTAAGCTCGAGACGGAGGAGAGCGAGCGTCAGAAAGTGGCCGGAGATCTTTACAAGGTAAAGCGTACCAGTGAATCTACAGATTTTAAAGCACTTGTTCTGTTGCCACATTAACTCTTGGGTATTCATTCTGTTTCACTTCTTTCCATCCTTGTGTTGTGTTGTGTTGTGTTGGTTCAGGCCCAGCAGTCTCTGGAGTTGATTCAGGCAGAGATCATCAAAGCAGGCCAGACTGATCTGATAGAGACAGGCAGCCTCGCACAAATGGTGAAAGCTTTGCATTAAAACATACAGTTTACGTTTATTCTAGAAATGAATAAAGTACGACAAACTCAAGATGTGTTCAAATGCTTTTCTTTTGAATGGAGTCTAGCGTGTCGATGTAGAATGCACAGACGTTAACTCCTTTTTCAATAGAGATGTATCGATTCACAGTTAGACGGTTGAAGATCGATCATAATATTTCATGATTCATGTCGGTTGAGATGTTAAATGAATCAAAATACATGTTGAACAGTAGGGGCCGCTGTGCAAACTTTGTAAACGTGGATATGCTAATATTTATATATTTCCGGTTTTTGGGGGAATTTGCAATTTAGTTTTGTTATTTGACATGGAAGATATTAAAATTTTTCGAAGAAAACTGCATCATATGAAAAATAATAATATAATCTCTAATTTCTCTCAACTCATTTAAAAAATCTTATTTAGAGAACAGAATCATGAATCGCATCGCTGCGAGCTGAGCTGAGTGAATCTTTACATCTCTTTTTTTTTTCAATGTTCTTAGGAGGAGATTGATCGCAAGGAGAAGATGACTGCAGGGTTGAATCAGACAGTCCAGGAACTACAGCAACTACTTCATTCTGTTAACAGACAGCTCACCAAGGGACATGAACGGGTACGCGCTTTTCTCCTTTTACAAAGAAATTACGTTTCCATCAGCAAATGTTCACAATATTACAAAATTTGCCAAATATTGCTGAATTGCTTTTTTGTTTGTTTCAGGATGGTGGGGATAAATTATACTCTAATTATGAACTTTAGTTAACCGAGGACGGCTTTGGTGTGCATAAAGCCAACGAATCAACCGATGACAATAACCCAGATTCCAGCCCTGTTTACCAGATCTACTTGCGATCGCCTGTTAAACTGATCCCTGCACACTCCAACCTGCTGTCCAGATCTCCCAGAAGAGCGCTGACTGATCTCGGACCGTCGTACCCGTGTCGTCGACTCCACCTTGGCTTTCCTCATATTCAGTAGACATCCAAGAACCAAGGCCTCCGATAGACAGGATGGTTAGATTCGTTGACGTTTCGTTCACTTTACCCTTTTTCAGTCGATGTACTTTGAATACTACTTTTGTTAGCTCTCTTCGGCCAGAGAGATTTTTATCCTTTCCTAAACCGAGCATTGAGGATATTTGTGTTGTTTTAAAGATGAAATAACTGTTATGATCTACTGATACTTATGTTTTTGGCTCATGTCTTGAACAGAGGCACAAGAGTCCCATTTTAAAGAAATAACTGCTTTTCCTCACATGCAGAATTGTTTATCATGCTGAATTTTGTTTCCGGACGGGCTTATTTTGGAGTGGGATATATTATGGTATCAGTGGTGAATTATGGGTTGAATCTGGGCTAAATCCTGACAATAAGCACCATTGCAACGTGCTGCCCTCACAAGTGTGATAACCGAGTCCTCAAAAAGAAAGAGGCGTCCACCTCAACTGTCAACACACACCATAACTCTTGCTAATTTCATTAACACTGAATTATTGCATTTTTTGTAAAACAGGTGACCGGTATAAAAAGGGATGCTTGATTAAAAATGCTGTGTGGTCTCTACTTTTTATAAGCGTTTCTTTTATAAAATGGTCTAATTGACTATAATATTAATTTTAGGTTAATTTGTGTAGGTATGAATGCAATTGCAATATTTCACAGTTTTTGGTAAAAGTTTATTTTTCTTTAGTGTTTTACATGAGTTAAAATCCACCGTTTGAGGTGAGCGATCTTTTATTAACAAAAAATGAACATCTCACCCTTTGTTTCTGAATTGAGTTACATTTGATGCTATACATTAGGTTTATAATTCCACACACACACATATATATATATATATATATACACATCAACTTTAAAGCCAAAACAGTATGTGTTTCTTTACGTCCAGGGAATTTGCTACTACCTTGCATTTGATGGTGTCATTTTGCATGAGCTTATATGTTACCCCCTTCAAAAACGTGGTTGGTTTTTATTAGGCTCATATTAAAACGGGGCGATGCATGTGTATGGATGATTTAATTCAGGATCATTGCAGTAAATGCACAGCTGCCGCAAGAGGGCGGCGAAAACTCCATTACAGTCCTTCATGTTTCTACAGCTCTTTTTCAATCAGTGAGGAGATCGACCATATCTGTCATCGTTTCAAAACGATATTTGCCATAAGCACTTCATATTTACTTCTTTAAAATGGACAAAACATTACCATGTTGAAATTAAGCCTTGTAATGGACATTAAAATCACATAACTCATGTTGGTCCAGGTTGTATTTTTTAAATGGCACAAATGAAGCTTGTGACAGATTTTTGCAAACTGTCAAAAGAGACTTAATATTCACAGTTGTAATAAAAATATATTTAAAATCATAAATCAAGAAAAAGAAAACGAAACAAGTGCCTTAAAGTAACAGTTCACGCAAAATTTGCTTTTATCATTTGTATCACTTTCTGACTGTGGAATACAACAGAAGTATCTTAAACAATGTCCGGTTAACTACAAAATCAAAACATTAATGAACAAAGATCAGAATTTTGTCAGCATTTGTCATCAGGTGGTTCCAAATCTGTATCATTTCTTTATTCCAATGAGCACAGAAAAGTAGATATTTTGAAGAATATGAAAGCAGTTCTGGAACACTTTTGACAAGTCAATGGCGGCCTGTTAAGTTATCCAAATATCTTTCTCTGTGTTCATCACAACAAAGAAATGTCTGCAGATTTGGAACAGGTCGAGTGTGTGTCGAGTGTAAATGAAGACAGAGTTCTTGTTTTTGGCTGAACTGTCGCTTTAACTGTTTGAAAAGGCAACCTGAATCAAGGTTTTCCATCAAATGAAAGAGAATAGTGACCAGCAGCAACATGACACATTTCCATGTTAAAATAATAATAATAATGAAATGAATAAACTGTCTCTTTCAAGGGATCGCATCTACAGTATGTGGTTTTGCTTACACATTTTGAAAGTCACACAGTTTCACTTATCTTTGTGTTTCAAGAACTCCAAATAGCTACAAAAATTCAGACCGTGATGCAGATAAAGCAAATATTAAAGTGATGACAATGACTTTTTTGTGACTCTTAGCAGACCGCTAATGTCTCGGCACATTCCAGCCATTTCCTCTTGTATCATACTGCAGTCAGCTGATACCAGACTTGCCATTGTTCCTGCCAGTATCAATATGGACACATACAGGGTCATACAGGGTGTCAAAACTGTGGACTGTATTTCAACATGCAATGTAGTTATACAAATTGATATATTGTACATGGATGAACATGTTTCTTTGTACTCACCTTTTTACACTTTACAACTGGGTATATGAACAATAATGTCATTAAACTATGACATTAGAGAAATGGAGGGAAATTACAGTGACCAAAAACTTTAGAAACCAAAAGTTGAAAGTCAGCGAAGCCACAATTTGTATATCAGCATGCTTTGATGGGAATTCACATTTTCTCAAACAACTTCATGGAAAAGATACTTTTAGTTCTCTTTTTGTCTGTTTTTCTATCACTCTCCAGTCCATCAATTAAAACAGCAATCTAATTGTTTTGACATTTTTATTTATTTGTATTTTCATATCAAAGAAAAATCTCCTGAAAAAAAACCATCACGTCTATATACTGTACACGGCATACGCAACCAGATCTACATTTGATCTAAATAGTACATTTTTTGTACTAAAATCAGTGCAAGAATTATGTTTATGTCCTGGGTAAAGATGATGGTACAGTAGATATATATTGATATACCAATACAGCGTACTTTCCAAATCCAAATAATGTTTGTCAATTCACTCTTTGCAATGTATGAAAGACTCAATTCCTATACTGTAAGAAGTAGCAAATAAGTATGGCTGCAATGCAACAACATTTCCAAAAGGGGGCATTCACAGCACCCTTAGATTTCCTGAGGCCATTTTCTGAAAGCACCTTACCTAGCATCAAGTTTTGCATGGGGAAAAACCTCCCATTTTTAAAGAAAATGTAAAAATGTTGTGTTATACAAATCAACCTTAATTTATGTATCCCAAACGACAAATTATATTCATGATTCAGTCAGGATCTAAAGTAGGAGTTGCCCAACCATTCTTTCTGCCCGCTGTGTTCATGCGTCATGCCATTCATTTCTTTCTGTACGTGTAGTAATATTCTCAGAGTACAAAGATCTAAACCAGACACGTGGCTTTCAGGAACAGCAGCTCTTTGCATCTGCTATCCATCAAGATGGTATGAGTAACCAAGCCTATGATCCTTTGTCCAGCCACGGTGTATGACGTACAGTATGGTTGGATTTATGTAGAAGATCTGCTTTTTAGAGTGAAGTAACAGCAATTTATAAATATCTTGCTACTGTATACACATAATGAATAACAGATCTAAAACAAAGCTCAGCAATTCAGAATCGTATTCGTATTATTTTATCTATTAACATGAATTATGTTAATGTGGCAACCGTACATTTATGTACACACCCACTGTTATTAAGGGTTTAAAATAGATTTGCATTTTAGGGATTAATTCTAGAACAATTATGATGTAATAAACAAGTATTTTCTGAAGGATTCAGTTGTCTCTGTGTAGTGTATTAATATCTCATATATTAGTCTTCAGCATTTACACAAAATAAATGTAAGTGATAGTTCACCCAAAAATGAAAATTCTGTCATCATTTACTCACCCTCTTCTCATGTCAAACCTGTACGAGTTTCTTTCGCAGATCACAAAAGAAGATATTTTGAAAAATGTTGTTGACCGGACAGCGATGGCCGCCATTCACTTCCACTGGTTTTGTGTCCATACAATAGAAGTCAACGGCTGTTCGGTCATCAACATTCTTCAACATTGTTTAGAAACAGATATTAATAAATTCAAGTAATCCATAAATAACAGGACCGCGATCAAACATTAACTAGACAAAGGAAACACTGGGGTTTAAATACATAAGATAACAAAAGAACTACAAAGGACTACAACACAGGACAGGAAACAGGAACTCGTACAAACTAAAAGTCCACAAAACAGAAAAAGCACAGTGGGTATATTTCGAGCACTTAATAATACAAAAAAAGGTGTCTACGGGTTAATTGTGAGGTTGGACAAGTGTGGAGGTAACACATTCAGCAGGAACGTGTGAATGACTGAACAGCCGTCAAAGAACATCCAAGTGGAGTGGAACTGGCAGGTTTGTAAAAAGAACAACAACACACTAGTGCGAAGCCCCACCACCTGTTTTCAGTGAGAAAATGTCTATTCTAGTTTTTACTCAACCACAGAAAGTGAATTGAGAACATGCTTTAAACTAAATACATGCACTCTAGTTTAGCAAAGTTTGTCATTTAGTATACTGTAAAAAATCGTTCCTGTGAATCTAGTTGATTCGTCCAATCTCTTGACAAAATGATAAAAGTTATCTCAACTTTTGGGGGTCAGCACAACTAAAATGCTTAACCATGCAAAATAAAGCAATAAGCTCCGAGAAGAACGTGGCTCGACCAATCAGAATCAAGGACCAGAACCAACCTTTCTATAAAAAGAAACTTGAAAAGATGAGTTAAGATTTGGCCAGTGTAGAATGGGATTTGTACTAATATTCCAAAACAAACATTTCTATACTGTCTTTAAAGTGTTGTCTACAATACATCTGTTTACAATTATTTAAATCCAATTTACCAATCCATCAAACAGTCTGGACAGAGCTGAATCGAACATGTTCCTGGCAAATGGCTCCTTTGTGTGAACGGAGCTGTAAGAACAGCATGATGTCTGTCATTGAGTGACAGCTTTAAACACCGTAATGGTTTACAGCAGAGCAGGTCAACAGTTTATGTTCCCAGGCCTAGTTTACATAGTTGGCTCATAGATTTACAGTTACATAAATAAAAATATCATTAAGAAAAATTCCATCCAGCATAACTAAAATGATATCATAGAAAAACATCGAAATCATATTTTTCTGTTTGGGCCAATAAATTATATTTGAATAGGAGAAATACTGCAATTTAAGTATTTGTCTGAAAGGGTCAAAACCTATGAAGAAGAAAAAAACGTGTCGACTTATTAGTGAAAATGTCAATAAACAGACTTTTAATCTGTAAGATATCAATTCCCATGAATTGACTATTCGACACAACTAAAATAAATATAGTACATAACGTAATTATTTTAATGGAAATAATCTAAAATATTAACCAAAAAAAAAAACATTTAAACTGTACGTATGTATTTTCAAGTAAGTAAAGTGAACTTTCTTGAACCGTGAGGTCGTTATCGCTTTAAATATTTGTAAGTTTCTCTCTTTGTTTACATAATTGAAGGTGCCGCCTCGGACCGCCGTTTCGTTGGACTGTGCCGTCGGAGGGGGAGCTTGGCGTTGAGATGGCTCGTTTACATTTCACGGCATCACACCTTTCATGACACGTTAAACGGGCGTAACGCAATCGTCGAGCAAACGCATGTAGACACAAGCCCGCGATGAAGCTGGCAAACCCGTCTGTTTGTTCGATCGAGAGTTCATTCCTGACTTCCCCTGTGTAAAGTCGGTATAAGTGAATGGTACGGTCCACCCCCTACTAGTGCTGTTTTTCTTACGGCGTATGGAACCACCAAGTTAAACGCTCCTGTTTTAAACGAAATGTCTACGCGAGTGAAGCCTTTCATCGTTAAACGTGTGTCGGATTTACGAGGTCGCTGATTCGTACCAGAAAAGTCCAACGCGGGAGCGGATTCGTGTGTAAAATGGCAGTTTGGAGCGTCCTTTGAAGTGTTTGCCCTTCTTGTGACTGGATTCATGATCGTGTAGTTTTGCGTACGGGGCGCTGTGTTGTTCGAAAAGCCTCATGTTTTCACAGGGTCCGGAGGAGCACTGTGCGCCCACCAAAGAGCCTGTGAAGTACGGAGAGTTGGTCGTTCTGGGGTGAGTCTTAACGCACGGATATTTTCTCTCATGTCTGTGTAACATTAACGGCCGTTTTCTTATTAAGTTCGCTGCTTCCGAGTTGCGTGTTTTGACGCGACCATGAATACTTTCGTAATGTAGTTGATTGAAAACGCCCCGCCATGTTTGTAAGTCGTTGTTTAGTCGATCGATGCGTTTTTCTGGAGTACGGAAATACTTTGTTTACACACTTGATATTGGCGTGCCGTGCGCGAGACCTCCCAGCTCTAAAATTCACGCGATCACGTTACTGCACGAATGAAACACGTGCGCTCAAGCCAGTGCTCCGTGTCATTTCCACGCGCGAGTCGGTCATTAATGTGTCATTAAAATCGGTTACAGCAAGTAATACTTGATTGTCTCAAACCAGAACACGTACATATTTTGTCCTCCGTAATGCTCGTTCCTCTCCGCTTTTATTTCCTGCTCCCCACGGGAAGTCAACGAGATGAAGGGCGGTGGAGGAATTTGGAGGGGCCCCTCCTTTTCTGTGACCGAGCAAGGAAGTTGTGCCTCTTTTTCAATGGCCCCTTCTCGCTCTGGTGGGCTTTAAATAAAAAATGTTCAATGATCCGGGCTCGGAGTGCACATGATACAACAACACACCCTATTCCGCTCATTGGCTTATTAATAGAGACCCCGTGTACTGTGCTGCGTGCGCTTGACATCCCAAAATGTGTCTGGCTGTCCAGGTACTGAAAACATATATTTCACAGCAAATTCACGATATTATTTGGAACTTTTGGTTAAGAATAGACTCATTATGTTGATTTGAATTGTTTATAATATTACGCTGGACCTGCCTATGTTTTACCATTAAAGGGATGGTTCACTAAAAAATAAAAAGTCTGTCATCATTTACTCCGGTTGTTTCACACATACATTTCTTTTTTCTGTTTAGCACAAAGAAGGATATTTGTAAGAACGTTAGCAGTTTTCAGTTCTGTGACTGACATCATCCACTACCATAGTAGGAACAAATACTGTGTATTTTTCGTTCTGTTGAACACAAAGTGGGATATTTGGAAGAATTTAGGAACACAAGCGGTTCTGGGGCACCTTTGACCACCATTTAATTTTCCTACTATGGCAGTCAGCGATGTCACAGAATTGAAAATGGCCAACGTTCTTCCATAAACTTTTGCCGGGTTCATCAAAACAAAGTCATTTATATACGAGTATGAAATGACATGAGGGAGAGCAAATGATGGCAGAAATTCCATTTTAAGTTCCCATTCTATCAAAGTATATTTAACTTAAGGTCACGTTTCTGTTTGTAAAGTGTTTTATATTTTATAAGAAGGTTATGTGCATTTTTTCCTAATCTTGGATTGTTTGGTATTTAAAGAATCTGAGACCGTATTAACAATCATTCTTAGCCAAATAACTTTATATCTATTAAAGGCTTTAGTTGTTCTGCTTTATATTCGTTTTTAAAATCCTGGGACAACACCGTACCGTCCCTTTACTGCCCTTGTTCACCAGGGTTGCCTGGCATTGCCCCCTGGCATACACATACGAGAGACGGGTGCTGAAAGAGGGTATTATTGATCTGGGCACAGGCCGTTCTGTGACTAGTCATCCTCTCTCTGTTTATTGTTCTCATTAGACTGACTGAGATGTTTCATGAGGCTTTGTGGCACACTACGAGCCTCAAATGCACCTTTGTGACGGTGTCATTCTTTAGTGACTGATATCTGTGGGGAGATGGGTCTTGCCGACTCGAAAATGTCTCCCAGCTCACTTAAATGGCCAAACAATAACTGTCTTTTAAACTTTGATCCGGAAAGAATCAACCTTGGGAAGCTATTTTATAGGGCAATTCCTTTTAGTTGGTGGTGAAATAGATTTAGTTTTTTTAATTTCTTGTTTTTTAACCAAATTTTGTTGTATGGTTTTGCTCTAAACACACTTTAATCCACATTGGTGTGTGAAATGTGAGACACCATTTTGCAATTCTGCATGCAAATACATGAAATTGTTAAATGATCAGGGCTTTTGCTTGTTGTTTTGGAGTTTTCCCTCCAGTGATAAGTATCAAGAGTACAGGATGGTGGAGCTCTGAAGTGTTGACATTCACACAGTAGGGAGCTGATTCTAGATCAGCATTTTATTCTGAGTCCTTGTTCACATGAGTTCTATATTACAACTCGCGGGACCTAAAACCTGGCGTCCCATACCAGGATAACATTTAGAGCTGCTTAGAAGTGTTCAATTCAAGTTTGCATGCAAAGTAGGGCTGCACGATTTGAGGAAAATGTCACATTGCAATTATTTAGGGAAAAATTGCAATTACGATAAACTGGGTATAATGAGTCAACTTGGTTGATATCAAGGAAAATGCACACAGATAACTGAAAATGCTGAAATTTGTATTTCTCAACTGAGATATATAGTTCAAACTACAACAAGAACTAGAATTGCACAAAGTTTTTCAAATAAAATAACAGTAACATCTTTGCATTACGGAATTAAATTCACTTAAAAGATGATATATGCTCAACAGTACAGGTAAATTAAACAAGTAGAACATAAAGACTGACATCGTGATATGATTAACCGGGCAGAACTAATGCAAAGATCTATTGACAGTAGGGCTGCACGATTAATCATATTTTAACCGTGATAACGATTTATGCTTCCCACAATTAATTGAGCATCATCCTGATATAAATGTTTTGATAAGGTCGGAAAATCTTTGCAAAGCTTGTATCTTTTAAACCGCAACTTTACAGGAAAAACAAAACACAAATTTTCATTTTCTATTTGAATACTTTTTTGCAAAACCCACAGACAAACACGAAGGGTGATCAATGATTTATAAGAAATAAAATGTAGGAAGGTTTCATTCCGAACGTCAAAAAATGATCATATTGTGGTGGAGTGTTTAGATGATTGACGGCGTGCCTTTAAATACGGCAGTGTTTCCCACCGGATTTTAAGAGACAATGACGCACGCGTGTGACGGCACATGTTAATTAGCATATTTGTTGTGACATCATGTAGTGTTTGCGATTGGTCTAGTTTTGGCACTTGAAATCCGTTCGCTTCTAATGTCTGATCACATTATATTGTATTTTAACACAACGGCATCTTCTGCTTCTAAATGCAGTTTAAAAATTTCAAATGATTTGAATCAAAAAGATCGACACCGAAATGCCAATACAAAACATTTAACATTTAAATAAACTCGATCGCTTGGCGACTTTAAAACACGGATCTGCAGCACCTGCACGGTGAGGAAGTGAGAGAGACGGATTTTTCGCTTTACTCAAAAAGCTTTCCTGTAGCTCAGTGGATTGCACATACTTTGAAACAAATGTATAGTATAATGCAAAGTCGATTTGGAGAAAAGCTTCTGCCAAATGCATAAATGTAATATGTACTCACTCAAATGTTTACGTAGCTATTGTTCTGTACTTATAACAAACTCGCATGGCATACACAGGATAATGGAGCTTGTTTTTGTATAGCCTATAGCTTAATTATAAACTTGTAATGAAATGGTGGCACACGAATCCACACGAGAGATGACACGCGAAATAAAAAAATGTTGTAATATTAATTTAATATTGTCACGTTTCCCTGTCGCAGCAGTGTGGACAGAATCTCGGAGCTGGTGTTTACAGTGATGCATTTGCACAAATAATGGTTCATTTTTATTTTACTTTCTTCCACTGTTCAATTTGTTGAGGCTGAGCAAATTTCCTTGTTTCAAGCGTACACAATTTTCTTTTATATATTTTCTTTTGATAACTAATACTTGTATTATATGTAACATAATCTGGTTGGCCTGGAGTCTTTTCTTTCGTAAAGGAAAAAAGGCGTGTAGCCGTGCGTTTTTATTGCACCTCATTGCTCTGTGTTGGTCTGCATTCACCAGTAAATACAAAGAATTATTGAATTGGTTTTAAAACGTCTTTTCATTTAAAAACAACAGTATATGCTACATAACAATAGCCCAATGTTACGAAGCCTGCATAACCATTTGGCTCTGTTACAAACTCATTCACTTTATTGTGCGGCCTTTATGTAAAAGGTATGTAACACCCAACAACATACTTTATGGATATTTTCAACCAAAATAAGAATGAAGGCGGTAATATCGCATACCGCGCACCTTAGAGCCACACAATATCACCACACAGGATATTGCGTCACCGCCTCAGTCCTAACTCCATGTTATTTTCACATATTATCGGTTCTGTTGTCAGACATGAAACGAGTATAAAAAAAGTGACTGAAATGAAACTAGGGACGTGCATGAATTTTCGAATATTTGATCCGCACTAACTATTCGAAAAATTCAAAATGCTATTCGGATTCTTCGTAAAGTCGGCATGGAGGTATCGAGCCTGTTTATTGTTTATAATGTTGATAATAAATAAGGCTAAGGAACTTAAGGCCTATATGCTTGTTTTTCTTATCAAGAACATGTCAAACAAGAGCCATATATCACAGACTGTCAGCATACATTTTTGACTAGTTGCTCGGAGAAAGTCCTGAATAATCATGTCGTGTATACACTGTGCAATATAAGCAGTGTTTTTGTTCAAAACCAACTCATCATTGTATATTCTGTATGCTATGCAGGGCAAAAGCTAACGGTTTGCTAGAAATGCGAAATTAAAAACTAATTGAAGTCTTAAAGTATTCAAGGAGAAATCCAGACAAACAGTTCTTGAGATCATGAATGATGAACAACCAAGGCAGTGGATCTTAAATCTTTTTTAATTGATCGGTATTAGCCGATAAAGGGTCATTTCTAAGGTTATCGGTATTGGCCAATAATACAATTTTGTCCGATATATTATATCCGATAAATAATTTCCTCTGGTAAAACTTCTTTAGCTTCTCAGTTATAATACACTACAGTATCTTTCTGTCTTGATCATTCACTTGCTGCTATTGGCAAAACATTGTTGATGTAGATACAGTATTTATAAATATGTAAATTATAGGAACAAAAGCATATTGTTTGAATCAGACTGCTGTCTGAATGCTTTCTGTCTTGAGACCTGTTAGACTTTATTATGGCTATTAATAAAATTGTTCTGTGTTGCTCGGGAAGAGCATCTATAGTATAATTTGTTTGTTGTCTAAAAAATATATCAGAAAAGTTTGAAGGTTAAACAATCTTTAACTAATGTAAAGTAGGCTTGGTACATGATGTCACAAAGTAATAAAAAGCAGATACAGTGTCATGTGGTGATGTCTATGATGACGTAAAAGTCTTATGAACAAATTAATTGATATGCAAACATCCTTAAAGAAACTTCTGTCATACCGTATTGTCTAATGTTATGGTATTTGTCTTTAACAGGTACAATGGTACACTACCCAATGGAGACAGAGGGCGGAGGAAAAGCCGGTTTGCTCTTTACAAGAGAGCCAAAGCCAATGGTGTCAAACCCAGCACTGTACACATCCTCAACACACCACAAGCCAGCAAGGTAATCACACATCAGAAGAAATGCTGGATTTGACCATCAAGTTACCAAAGTTTCTCCGAAACGTATACCACTTTTTTTGAGGTTGTTTAGACCATTATCTGTCTTAAAGCGGTCATTTTCATTTTGTAGGGTATTGAACCCAAAGTTTCATCTGTAATTTTATTCTCGACTAATCAAAGTTTGCTTTGTCCTGTTTATTGCAGATCAGGTTTGGTCAGAAGCTGTGGCACATAGAATCGGACATTTAGGGAACTGTGTTTGAAAATCTTTTGTCTTAGTAAAAAGCGGGTAGTTGATTTTTACTTGTAGTTGGTTACCTCGCTGGCAACCTCTAGCTCCGCCTCTGCTCAAAGCTCTGCCAGCTTAAGGTTGAAGTATAGTTCCCTTTTTACACGTACACGGTGGACATCGTACATTGCGTGTGATCAGAATAGTATGCGCGGACTGTATGTCGTGCATGCGCATTCCATTTCTAAGTAATTAGTTTAACCGCCAGGTGGAAACCGTGTTGTGGGAGCATCGATTTAAGGTAGTAGAAGTAAACTTGACCCCTGTAGGCCTGGAGAGGTATTGCAACGCGTATGAGTCCAAACCACTACACTTGCAAGGCTGTGCGTTCGGTTTTACACGTAGACTCATGAACACGTAAAAAAAGAAACTATTAAAGGAATTTACAGGGTCATTCTGAACATGATAGGTGGGGCTGACTTGTCAAATTTTAACTGCCACTCAGAACAGCCACTACCAATAAATGAACCAACCTGATGGTGGACCATTTACAGATGCTATAATGAAATTTATGGAGCTGGATCAAAGGGGACTTGTATACCCTCTGACGGGACATAAGAGTTGTACGTTTCTATAGTGTGTTGAATGCGACAGACCAATACCACGTCCCATCTTGTAGCATTCACAAATCCAATGTTCCATTCTAGTGAGACCGATCATGTTCTCTAAAGTTTTTTGCTCATGTTTGATCTTTCTGTGTTGTGATGGATAGCCCCTCTGTGATGACTCTGGCTTTTTGGTGTCATTCTCGTCAGCCAGGGCAAACTGCCAACAGCCGGCATTGTCTGAGCAAATCTTTCTCAACGAGAGCCGCTTTATCACAGCATGTAAAGCTAGCTTTGTTCCAAAACTTACTGAGCTGCCTACCTTGGACAGCATTTTGAGAAATCAAATTCTTATACCTGGTGAATCAAATCCTTTGATCTTTAAGAATATCTGCCTTGCTGCTTTGCAATCGAAGTTAATCCCAGAATGAGGTGCGACAATGGTTGCTCCACCGTGGGTCTTCTGTTTTCTCCACGGTTATAGAACTGACGTTGATAAGCTGTGCATAGCAAAACATGTTTAACTTGAGACGGTGTGTTAAATATGTGTCAGTCTAGCATGTGTTTACCTGTATTTGCTAGACTGACAACCGTTGAAAAATAGTGCAGTGGAATAGAAAGCTGTTCTGTGTGACAGACCCTAATAAGTTTCCTAGAATGTTCCTTGTGTGTGAAAAGTTGTTATTTTGTGCTTGTTTGGGCCACGGTCAACAAAGTTGACCCTGAAGCTACATCAGGTCACAGGCTGAGAATAGCTGTGGCAGTGTGCCACCTCACTTCCACTCTTATTATCCTTCTTAACTCCTTGACCTGCATCCATCTTGGAGGCTGACTCAAGCTGTAGTTCTTTATCTTTTTTTGCTGTTTTAAATGGCAGAACTTTTGTGAAATGTGTTTTACGCAAAGCTCTGTAATTATAGTCCCACAAACTCTAGGAATGTTTTCATCTCACCATGAAATGTTCTGGCATGCTGTATTTTTGGAGGTTTTGTTTCCGTTGGCTGCTTATTATCCATCCGCAGTGTCTCGTCAGAGCTGAAAATAGCTCCGTGCACAGTCATATGTGAATCGCTCTGTTCTATGGGGTCAGAGCGCTCTGAGGTGATGGGACTCAGGGATTCGACCTAAAGGGTTAAATGGGACAAAAAGAGCCGTTTCAACTGACACAAGTGCAGCTGCATCATTGTAATGTTAAAGTTGAACAAAGAACAGGCCAAGCGATTATTTGCGGTGTGCAGGCGAATTCTTTTCAGATAATAGGTCACCAAATGTCACTAAAGTATTCGTAGAACAATGTGCGATTGTTCATGGATGTCTTGGAGTTCTTTTTGGAGTTTGGAGTTGTTGTCAACTTGTCAGCAACATCGTGGGCTGTTTAACTCTCGGAGGTAAGAGTCGGGTTTGATGTTGGTGGGCACAGCATTTCTTTTCATCATATGTTTACAACAAAGACCGTGAGAGAACTTAGACATGTCACAGATGGAAATGCTTCGTTCACCCTTGTTGGCTGTTGGGTGCATCAATACTAGGTCTTTTGTTTGGGGCCTTTTTGTAGCTTTTGTGGCCCACTGTAAAACGGGTGGGGTGGATAGACCCCTGTTGTGATCTGGCAGCGAGAGCTAATAATGCTTCAGTTTCAAGCGCCTTTGTTCCCCTACAGTATGGTCATAAACACACCACCAACTGTAATGTCCCAAATTTAAATCACTAAGCGTGGTCATGTGCACCAACTAGGTCACAAGTCTTTATCTTTTCATGGTAAGGTTGACTTTTCACGGAATTCCCCATCATCAATAAAGTTTTTACCAACGGTTTTTACTATGGTTACAAAACAGATATTAACATTTGGTGGTTCAAACATTTGCTGGACATTAACTAAAAAGTTAGTCTGGAGCCCTGTAGTGTACACTGTTTGATGCTCACTCAAAATGACATGTAGTCATTTAGCAGACACTTATCCGACTTATTAAGCGACTTCCAAAGAATTCTGGGAGCAATAATATGTCAAACAAGAGCAATAGCACAATAGGTGCTAATGCAAAGTTACTAGTTTCAACAAAAGCCAGACCACTACCTGTTGAGAGAAAGAGCGAGTGTTAAAAATCTGTTTCAACTTTATTAGCTTGTGCCTGGCATGGAAGTAAATGCTGAGCTTTCAACTTTGTAATGCATTTGGTTGGCGTACACAAACCACCTTCCTGTCTCGGCTGTTGTTTTTTCCAATGTTGCACACTAGTGTAGTAACCATGACCCAGTTTCCACTCCCTCTTGAGCACACGTGATTTGGAAATCGCAGATTTAGAGAAGCGAACGAGTGCGTTAGGTGAGAAAAATGAGCACAATGGAAAATGAACTCCTGACAGTTTATCTTAGGCCATCAGAATTGTTTACACACAATCCGGTTCGGTGCAAACTAGTCATGTGAGGACGATCTGAATTGTAATACGAACAATGTTGGGACTGTTATGAGCTGAATTGAAAAAGAATGGACCTCCAAACCTTTTTTATTAATTTATTAGTCATGTGACATTTGCCTTGGATATTACACCCTTGAATTGAATCCTGCATGATTTATTTATAACAAGCATCGTATGACAGCTGTCTGAGTAATGAATGTTTGATGTTGAATGTTTGGGGTGTGTTTCACACAGATCACCGTTTGCAACAAAGAGTAATGGAGTTTGTGGATAGACTTGATAAATTCACAAAGAGACAGGTTATTTGGACCCGGAAGTTACCCGGGATCCAGAAAGTCCATATTTGGCAACCTCAGTAGCTTTTTCACACTGTATCAATTCTGCGAGTATTATACCTCTGAGCCTAATCTGGCATGTTTATGCTACAGACACGGGTAACTTGTCATGTGGCTCGTTGAGAATAAACATTCTATTACTTGCCGAAGTGATCTGATGGGAAATTGTTTGTCGACTTAAATATGCAATGCGTAACTTGCCTCTCTACTTGTATGAATGTGGTCCACTTACCTCAAGACAAATTTTCTCATTATCTTTGACTGCTCAGATTATAAATAAATATTTCAGTTATTGTTATAAGCCTATTGTGTTTTTAGTTTTAACCCCAAAAGGTACGATGCGTCTTTAAAGATGTTTATGGTGTTCCTTGACAGGCGGTGAACTGCAAGGGCCAGCACAGCATCTCCTACACTCTGTCCAGAAACCAGACGGTGGTGGTGGAGTACAGCCATGACAACGACACTGACATGTTCCAGGTACCGTTCTGCAAAGAAGCTCATTTCTGTTCTACTGTTCCTTTGCCCGACAAAGGCAAATCTTTCTTTCTGACGTGCTCCACACCCTAAGGTCTGATCTACACCTCAGCTAATACAAATCTGTGATTGGATACGGTATATCTTCCCCTTGAGAAGTTGCTGTTGCAGGCACATACTTGAGTGTGGGGGCTGCTGGTCTGCGTGCGCGTCTGGGAAAAGCGCAACATAAATTGCAGCAAACAGTCAGAAAGCAAAAACGGGAACCAGCAGCAACCCACAGGGACAAAACCGAAACTGGTGCTATAAAAGGAAATAAAGTGAAGATGGTTGCGCCTTTATTTCACTGTGTATTTATAAACAGGATTTTGTGAAATTAGCACCTTGCTACTCTTGGGAAGTTTCAAAACCTAAATAAGCTCTTCATACAAGTCCAAGCATGTGTGTGGCTAGTTTCAGCCCATGTCCTGTTTACTGCTGGAAATAGTGTAGGGTCGGTGCTCAAAACAATGTAGCACATATGCAAAAGGGAAAATCTATCAAATCCAGTCTACGGCATAAACTTTCACAACACGTAGAGAATGTTTGGATAGTCACATGAGGTCAGATGTTTGGTTCTTGGAGTTTTCTCATCTTCATTTTCAGTTTAGTTTTCATGCTGAAAATTGTTAGTTGTGCTTTAAAAATTCCAATGCACCCTTTCGCTTTAAAAACCTTCATTGGATTCAGTGAGAGAGTTCAACCAAAGATGAAAATTCCAAACCTGTGAATAACTTTTCTTTTGCAGAACACAAAAGATATTTTGAAAGAATGTTGGTAACTAAACCGCATTGGCCCCCATTGACTTCCATTGTATGGAGACAAAACACTTTTCTCTAAATGTCTCGACATAAGGGTGAATAAGTGACAGAACTTTCATTTTGTGCAAACGATCCCTTTAAAGTGTACATTTTTCTTTCTTATAGGCAGATTTAGCCTTCACTTGAGTTCATACACTAGATGGTAAGCTTTTGGAATGCATTTCTTGTGTGTTCTAGATTGGCCGTTCGACGGAGGGCCCGATCGACTTTGTGGTGACAGACACCATATCAGGGGGCGGGGATGGTGAGGACACGCCCATCACGCAAAGCACCATCTCCCGGTTCGCTTGCCGGGTGGTGTGTGAACGTAACCCACCCTACACGGCACGGATCTACGCCGCAGGCTTCGATTCCTCCAAGAATATATTTCTCGGAGTAAGTGTTTTCTGGCCCGTTCTTGATATGGAGTCATCTGTTACACGCATATACCTATTAGCACTAGAAGAAGCTTTATTAAGACATGCGCAGACAGCACATACATGAGTGATTTATTCACAAGTATCCACTTCTGCTGATCCAGTGCTACCGATCTAAACTGTAAATATAGGTGTGTCCGTCTTGGTGGAAGTAGTCGCCCATGTGTAACTAAAAAAGAGAGTGCCACGAACACGTTTTTGTTTATCTGTAGTAATTAAGTGTCTCCGTAGGAGAAAGCAGCCAAATGGAAGAATCCAGATGGTCATATGGATGGGCTGACGACCAACGGTGTGCTAGTCATGCACCCGCGGGGTGGGTTCACAGAAGAGTCCAAGCCTGGCGTGTGGAGGGAGATATCGGTGTGCGGAGATGTTTACACGCTGCGAGAGACCCGTTCTGCTCAGATCAGAGGCAAACTGGTCAGTTGCTTCCACAGCACCTGCTCACAATGAGATTCCCTTCAGTAACTTTTCGTGCTTCATTTGTGATTTAAGCTGAAATGAATAATATAAACTAGTTTAGTTCAGTTGAACTAGCAGTACTGATTCAGTCCTACATGGTGATAACTGAAACCGTCAACAATTAAAGAACTCTTTATGATCCATAGTTTGTGCTTATTTTGGGTAGCAATGTATGGCACGAGGAAGGGAGCCATCTGCTGAACAATTGTAAAAGTCCTGGTTTATGGACCTGTAGCTCCTCCTGGAGGTAGAATGTGGTTCTGCACACAAGTGTTGCTGAACTTTCAGGAGTGTATGAATTGCAGTACTACATCTGCATACATTTTTAGTTGAGAGCACGTTTATTCATTATTTTACATTCAATATAAAGTTACATTTTAAAGCATGGTCTTTAGATATACATTGAATGTTTTTCTTGTTATATTGATAATAAAAATGTTCTGTATTACTATAATCTATTAATTATAATAATTGCTCGTGTTTTAGGTTTAGATTTGAATAAAACTGTACACCTTTACTGAATACATTGTGCTCATATGTTCGCACTGTGTGTTGAAAAGGTGGAGAGCGAGAGTAACGTACTGCAGGATGGATCTCTGGTTGACCTTTGCGGAGCGACGCTGCTCTGGCGCACGGCTGAAGGCCTTTTCCACACCCCCACCCAGAAGCACCTGGAGGCCTTGAGGCAGGAGCTGAACGCAGCCCGACCTCAGTGCCCCGTCGGCCTCAACACCCTGGCCTTTCCAAGCATGCAACGCTGCAGTCGTGCCCTGTCTAATGTCCCCTCCCAAGAAGACAAACAGCCTTGGGTGTACCTGGCCTGTGGCCACGTTCACGGTTATCACGACTGGGGCCACCGTTCCGAACGAGACTCCAATGCTCAGAGAGAGTGTCCCATGTGCAGAACCGTGGGCCCGTACGTGCCGCTCTGGCTCGGATGCGAACCGGCCTTTTACGTGGATACTGGCGCACCAACGCATGCCTTTGTACCATGTGGCCACGTTTGCTCCGAAAAATCGGCCCGCTATTGGGCGGAGATTCCTTTACCGCACGGAACCCACGCTTTCCATGCAGCTTGTCCCTTCTGTGCTTCCCAACTAAATCTGACTCAGAAGTGGTCTAAGCTTATCTTTCAGTGCCCCGTAGACTGAGAGTGTTGGAGACGTTAACCTTGAACGGACGGATGCTGGATTATTGCGTCATTTAAAGTGAAACCCAGTTTGCCGAAGGAAGGACTGAATAAAAACGGATTCATACCGCAAGCTGTGAAGCTGCCCTTGTAATGTGTATGCTCGCATGTCGTCACGTACAGTCATCTAAGTTGCCTTGGTGATGGAAAGGTGTCAATTAGTTATTTTATCCAACGGCCCACAAAGATGTCAGATCCCACCAGCATCACCACACCGCTCAGGAGATTTTCCGATCGCTTTTCAAACAGGATGCTGCTTTAGACCCGAGGTGCTTCTGGTGACCTGTGGATGTTTTTGTGCCGCCCTGCTTTCAAAACTCCCTCACTTCCTTTCCAAAGAACTTGAATCACACTAAAACCAGGTAATAGAGGTTGGGCTAAACTGTGTTGGACGGTCAGTTTGGAACGAACAGCGTTGCTTTAAGTTGTAACTAATGTGTTGGAACTTTGTTATGGATTTATAAAGGCCTAACGGTTGGAGCAATGATTTGGCAACTGATATTCTTCAATGGTTGTTTCCAAAGATTAAATTTGTGCTCCTGTTGGGATTTTATGACGCCATTAGACTCCTGTAGTATGCAGTTATGGTTGATCTCCCACGGTGGAAGCTTTCTTTTTTACATGGATTATGAACTGTTGAAGTGGATAAATGATTTGTCGTTTTTAGCATAGTCTTCTGTCCTCACTGATCCCTATAAGTATTTGTCTTTCTCCGAATGTGTCCTTGGTGAATTATTGATGTCTCAAAGTTTAGAGTCGAAGCTTTTATTTTTTTATTAATATCTTTCTAACGAGATGAACAAGTGATGTTGCCAAATACTGTTGGAATAGGCTATGAAGAGTGCAACTGGAAGAATAGACTGTGTTATTTACTACTACTACTACTTAAAAGCTTGACCCAAATATATTTTCTTACTATACATTTGCTAGCTAAGTTTTCGAGAATTTTCGTTTATGGTGGTGTCGAGATTTTGGGCTCTGTTCTAAATGCAGAAAATGATTAGGATTTAAATCAAATGTGTTTGTGCAGTGGTATGAGATTTCAGAAGATCTGAGATACACCTGGTTGTTTAGGATTATAATTGACAGTCCCTTAAAGAAATCGTTCACCCAAAAATAAAAATTCTGTAAATGATTCACCCCAAGTCATTCAAATCCTGTTCATGGCTTTTTCTTCTGTGGAACAGAAATGACTGAATGGAACACAAAAGAAGATATTTTGAGAAATGTCTCTGTGGTTTTCTGTCTATGCAATGGAAGTCAATGGGGGCTAGTGTTCTTCAAAATATATTTTCGTGTTCTGCAGAAGAAATACGTATGGTTTGGAATGATATTAGGGCGAATAAATAAAGAATTTGAATTTTTGACTGAATGAACTATCACTAAGTTGTCATTGGTCAATTGTAGTGTTTTTATAAGAACCTTTTATTCCACTATTTTCCTAAGGTTTATACAGAGATTATGATGTCAAGCAGCTGTTTTAGGCATATTGATGCTTTATGTTTTAAAAGACTTCCGATTTTATAAAGAGCTTTTTTGCTTTTATTACTCACTAAAAGTATTTTAGTACACAATGGCCCTTGTACAGTTTTAAACAGATACTAATATATTTATTCAATTGTGTACTTTACTGCGTTGTGAGGTGTCTGTATTGAATGTATCAACACCAACTGCATCTGGATGCTTAAAGGGATAACTCACCCCAAAACGATTGGTTGAAGATTAGATTAGGATTCTCATTTACATCTGTTGTATGGAAACCATCCTTTTTGTGTTCGGCAAGTCTGACAGGTTTGGCACGACTGTTCATTTTAGGGTAAACCATTCCTTTAACGCTGTAAACTGTCAGTAACATTTTCTTGATTCGCACTTGAGCCTCCTTTAGGCTTTGCTTGGTTCTTAAATTTAATGTGAGGTCTCCACCACCACAACCATCATTCTCACTGCTACTGTTTGATCCAATGTCAAGTGTTAAAGAAACAATGTAACACTTCACCTTAGGCTGACTTTGTACACGGAACTTGTGTTGTCTTGTCTTTTTGTCAATTTTTAAGGTATAATAATTAATTTGGCAACACATGCAGTTGTTAAGGTGTAAATGCTTTGTCATATACATTTGGGATGCGGTCTGGGAAAACCCATCAAATAATTTTCAGGAATATAAAATTTTTTTGTATAAACATACGTTTTCTACTGTTATAATTAATGTAAACAACAGCTTTAAAACCGTATAAGATCCAGCATAGTTCCCGTTTGACGCTGGGTAACGATGTTATCCATAAAAGGTCAACAAACTACATAAGCAACATATTCACAACCTATCAAAATCGATTCATTACATGTACCTACCTGTCCAGAAGTTACCAAGGCATCATCTTTTAAACCCTTGACTCCCGTAGTTGCTCCCAGCGTGGAAAACCATCACCGATTATAATCATACCCGTTAACACTTCCGTTTGGGTTGGGCCAATTTTCACAACCTTCTCCTGTTGAAAACAATCAGGAACGGACCGAGCGGGAAACCCACAGGAAGGGAATGTTTGGTTCCAGCGATTTACCTGCTGTGTCCGCACACTGCACAGCGTGTGGCCGCGCTAATGACTTATGGTGTCTGCGTGAACAGTGCGTGCTGGGATGCAAAATACGTTGACTGACAAAAATGTTTTGGTCCTACGCCTTTCACAGATTTATGATAAACATACTAATGTATCAGTTTACTTCTTGATCGCTACCACGATGTTAAGAGACTTCCAACCAGCATGACAACAAACTTTTCTGGACAGGACTGCCTACTCAATCCCTGCACCATTTTCATTTCTTTCGTTTTATTCAAGACGGTTTTATAGAGTATTTTTAGAGATTTCAACACTTGGAAATGTTTCTGTTATTAATTTGTTAACAGAGCAAGTCTTTTAACCGCAGTAAAGAGACTTTTATTTTCATCTTCGAGCCTCTTTTTCTCCAATTTCCGTTCCTTAAAATGATAGCGCTCAGCTGACTTCAGATAGTCATAAGTTTTGTTACATATACAAGGTACGAAAAAACAACTGATTTGTAAAGGGCTTGAACCAATCTTTCATATGGTATTAAAACATGGAATGTCAAATTTCATCATGTGTTTGTTTTTCCCAGATCGCATTACATTTATTTAACGCTGTGTTCCTAAAAGAGGAGCTTTGTTTTACTGAAATCATGAAATCAGACCAAAATTTAAAATGCAGATTTCCGAAGATGCTTCTGTCTGTTAACGGTGTTGCTTTCATTTTCTTATGGAGTGCTAACTTAAATATACGAAAAAGGATCTTATCGTAATGTAAAATTCCATTCATTTCCCGCAAGTGTGTAAACGTAAATGTAATTAGGCAAAAGGAGGACACTAAACTTTAATCTAAAATCAAACTGGATTTCAGAAACCTCTTTAATCTTGTCTGATACCCAGTTGATCTTTACTCAATGTTTCTCAAGGATTTTTTCTGCGGCAAGAGAATAGTATATAAGAGCTCTATGTGACCGACTCACTGAAACTGTACAGTGGCTTTTTAATTCATTCAGGTATTATGTATTAAATGAATTAACAGTTCACATGCAAAATGAAGTCTGTTTCTACATGTATAAAGTGTGATGCAAAGAGAATGTAGCTCTGGCCATTGGTGTGGTAATCTTCATTCTTACCAGTGTAACATTCCTTTGGTTTGTCTTGAAGAGACTGTACGGTTTTGGGTCTTTGAAACACACCTTGCCCCATCTGTACCATAGGGTCAATGCACAATGAATAAAATGTATATAAAAAATATTCAAATGGTCTGTTGCTCATTTTGGAATCTCCCTGTGAAAACTGCAAGCAACCTTAAAGAAATATAAATGAAAACATACTTATATTTGAGACCTAAACTTAATGTTTGTATGAAAAGTGCATTGTGTTTGAAGGCAGTTTCATGGATACAGTGGTATGCAAAGGTTTGGGCAGCCCTCTGAGATTTCATGATAATTGGCTCTACCTTTATAAGATAAGATAACAGCAACCTGATTTGTTTTCCTACAGAGATGTAGACATTTAAGTGTTTTCCAGACCGAAATTCTTCGAGTTGCATTACATTGTTTTGTTATAATAAAATAAAATGTACAAAATGGGATGTGCAAAAGTTTGGGCACCCTTTTAATCGCATTCATTTCAAGACCTGCAGGGAGACCTTCAATTACAAAGACAGGTGGAAACAGTCATGAAAGGTTATTTAACAGGTAATTGCTGGCTGTGCTTGTCCTCGGTTCACAGTGTGGCAACAACCTCTAAACAACTCTCCACTGACCTAAAAAGTAAGATCATTCACTATTATGAATTAGGAGAAGGGTACAAGAAATTATCTGGAAGGTTTGGACTGTCCGTCTCCCCAGTCAGAAATGGAAGGCCACAAAAACAGTCCTTGTGAAGGAAAGATGTGGTAGGCTGAAAGAAATACAGGAAAGGCACAGGTGAAGGATGGTTAGAATGGTCACAGACAAGCCACAGACCGAACTACAAGAACATCTGGCTGCACAATCCAGCGTACTTTGCACCAGGAAAAGCTCATTGAAAGGGTGATGTGCAAAAAGCCTTCCCTGAGTGTTCGTCACAAGAAGATTCGTATGAGGTATGTAAAAGCACATCTGGTCAAGCCAGAATAATTTTGGGAAAAAATACTGTGTCAGATGAGACCAAGATAGAGTTATTTGGTCAGAACAAGAGGAGGTATGCATGGCGACAAAAACACACTGAATTCCATGAGAAGAACTTATTGCCTACCGTGAAATTTGGTGGAGGGTCCATCATGTTATGGGGCTGCATGGCTAGCACAGGTACTGGAAACCTTGTTTAAGTTGAGGGCCACATGAATTCCTCTCAGTATCAGCAGATTCTTGAAGCTACGCCAGGGTTTGATTTTTCAACAGGACAATGATCCTAAGCACTGTTCAAAATCCACCAAGGAATTCATGCAGAAGCACAAGTACAGTGTTCTGGAATGGCCATCCCAGACCTTAGCATCATTGAAAATGTATGGATTGATTTGAAGCAGGCTGTCTACTCACGGAAGCTAAGAAACCTGACTGAGCTGGAGGCGTTTTGTATGGAGGAATGGGCCAAAATACCACCTGCCAGACTTCAGGGACTTGTCTGTCGCTATAGGAGGCGTCAACAGGATATTATTGCAGCAAAAGGAGGCTCTACTAAATATTAATGGAATTCGGGGTGCCCAAATTTATGCACATTTGTGTTTAAATGCACATAAAAATGTTTCTGTTGGACCAATAAAAATGATTTCACTACTGAGACTGTTTCCATATGGTATAACACACAAATGAAAGTTAAAATGAAGTTGTGGCGTCACAAGCTCGCAAGTGACAAACCGATGCAGTGATACCCTAAGGGGTGCCCAAACATTTACATAACGCTGTAAAAGATGAAAATCCTCTACATCCTGATATTTGCTTCCAGCCTTGTCAACATTCCCAAACGCATTTACAACCTTTCAATAAAAAATGTGACCAAAAGCCGATCCAAATAAATGCTTTAATTGACATCGTCTGGTGTTGTGTGCGCAGTCAATGGTTCTTACATTACATCATCACTCCACCCCCATTTGCAAGTACACGAAGTTACAAAATATTTATTTCTCAAACAAAAGAACAAACAAAAAAGCCATATCACACATTATAATGTAACAATGGTGTTTTGTTTTTGAAAACAAAGAATGGCAGAGAAGAACTGAGGTGCTACCTCCACTCGTTCATTCTTTTTTGAAGCCTCTGCGTGTAATAGTTATTCACAACCGCAAGAGGGAGCTGTTGTCACATCTACTGTATTTGCTCTGAGTTCATTAACATTACTGCAGACATACGATTCATGTTATTTATTAAAGTACTAACAATATAAATTAAGAGTGCGTTTGTTTCATAGCAACGTTTGTTATTTTACTGATAGGTAGATTTAACGTTTGCTTGACGTTTACGTAAAGCGGTTTACGTTGGAAGTAGCATAGTAAAATATTGAATATTGAGGTACCACAAGTTTAAGATTGTTTAACTTGCCAAACGCACATCGAAATCATTGCTTTTGACGTCCACACGATCGATCGTGTGCAGCTACGTTTCTCACATTAAACTCTGTAAACATTTGTGAAAGGACTTCGAGTAATGGCGCCCGCATTATCCATTAAACAGTGGTGACATATTCGTCCCTTTCAAGCGCTCTCACTGCAAATAAGGGCACGTGAAAGGATTTAGATGTTGAGCGTGTCATTTAGCTGCTTTGAAAAGGAAGATCAGTGGGATGCCATGACTGCTAATGAACATTTCCTCCTCCTGTAGATGCTGGAGAGATGTCCCCTCAAAGCTGCCTTTCCAAATGACAGTCATCGCAGTAAAGGTGACAGAAAGCTCATTGGAAAATCTCTTGCTTGGCTTGCCCTCCTTTAAGAGGGTTTATTAAAAATGACATAATGTCTGCATTTGTGATAAGGGCTTGTCTTTTGTGGTTCCCGAGGAACGTTATTTTGTTATTGCATGATGTAATATTGCATGACTGAAAAGGCCACCTTGCTATAATTTCACATACTTGTACACTTTGCTTCATCATTTACATTTACAACTTGAATTAGCTTTATCATTTTAACGTTATTATAAAGTTCATGATCATTTCTGATGCGCCTATGGGCCCGAAATGGACGTGGATGAAAATATTTCATATTTCAGTATATTACTACGAGGATGCCTGTCAGCCCAGAAAACCTGTCAAACTGGATTAAAGTCGGCGTCACGAATAATAATAAATGTTGACTCGCATCATCAATTCCAAGATACTAGAAAATTGTTACGTTTTTGCACCCCCATTTTTCCCAAGTAGAAAACACTTGCTTGGTGATCCCGATGTATTACAGTGCAATTACAAGAAATACAATAATGCATCATTATATAAAAGGTATCTATTTGAATGTATAGGCCTTTGTAAGCGTAGCTTAGTATGGACGCTGGTAGGCCTATTATCAATGCATATTTTCATGCAGGCCTAATAGACACTGAGAGAGAGAGAGAGTATGAAGAGTTTGGTTCCAAAACGAGATAACGTTTCGTATTATGTTTTTATAGTGATAGTGAGCTGTATTGTGAGAGTTATTACGGCTCAAATAAAAACATGCCAACTGCAGTCTGATACATATTTATTGGACTGCACAATAAAAAAAATCATCTCTTTTTGAAACCAAACTCTTCATGTTTATTTAAGACTTAGATCAAGGGAGTTTTTCCAAGGAAAGTGCTGACTGGTAAACACTATTATTACTCATCCAGGGTGAACAGGTCCGTGCGCTATTTCTCCCCGTTGTCGATATATGCCACAGGTGGCCGGACGCCAAGTTATCAATAGGACACCTTCGTTTCGGCGGCGTTGATATTTACCTCTTTCCCCAGCGCGAGATGATATGCAGATCAAAGCCTGTAAATAAGAGATAATAAAGCAAGTTACGCACGCACACGCACGCGCACGAAGACGCACGTTTGTTTCCCTCGCGCTCCTGATTAAGTAAACTTGGCAGTCGTTTTTAATCTCCCGGCAAATTGAAGCGGTAGGGGATCGCGGCAAGTGTTGGATGCATGTTATTAATTCCTCGCTATTTCCGTCTAGCGCAATTAGTCACTGTTTGCCGCTGAAAATGTCCCATTAATTATCCACGGCCTGTAAGTGAGTTGAGCTCATGGCTACTGTCGGAAGATTTTGGTGCGGTAGCGAGAGGTCCGCATTCAGTGTCCTCACCTCTCCGAGCGTACGGCGGCTTTGAAACGTCTCTTTAATGTCTTTTTTACGCGTAATCTTTGCCTCGGTGTGAAAGCGCAGCACGAGCCCGCTTAGTTTGTCGTCTGTTGTCATCCTAAATTGTTTACGAACACCCGAAGGCTCAAAAGTCTGGTGTACCGCTATTTTAATGAAAAGCCCTTTGATGGCGGGCCTGTACTTGACGACAAATGTGAAACATACACACAATAACAATGTTTTTATCTGTCAAACAAGCTGATTTAACTAAGCAGGGCCCGCGTCCCACACAAAATCGGTCACAAGAATTATAACGTAGACTACATTTAGATGAGCGATGTTGTTATTTTGTAGACGGTTTCTTATCGGACCCGAAGTTAACTTCCGGTCTGTGTTTGGTTATCGATGTGGCTTGTATATAACAATTGAATTCATATTTAATTTACGCCTATTGTGTATTTATATGAATCATTTATTGCATAATTGCTTACAATTAATTAAAATATATTAAATAAATAATAATGCTTTGCGGAGTTCCAGAAGTTACGTTTGGGCCGCCGTATAGTCTACTGTAATTCATTGTGCACGTTGTACATTATTAGGGGCCAAACTCTAGCGTTTTTCTCATTTGCCTGTTGTGTATTCAATTTTTGTTCTTTCATGAGCTTTAAAAATGATACAATTTTGCTGTCCATTTATTAGCCTTTTTATTTGAAATGTGTGCTGACTATTTACATTTAGTCATTTAGCAGACGCTTTTATCCAAAGCGACTTATTAAGGTTTCAGTGAGCAGGAAGCGATATGTCATACAAAGTGCAATAGTACATTAGGTGCTAATACAATAGTTTCAACAAAAGCCAGACCACTACCTGTAGAGAGAAGCAGGTCAGTGTTAGTTTTTTCTTCATTTGTATTTTCATTGTATTTAGACTATCATATGTGTAGTATTAACACAATATTGTTAAGTATCATTTCACCCCCTCTTTAAATATTTCCTATTTAATCACGGGTACATTTAAAAAACGAATACATTTTGCTGTCCTTCCCGTCAATGACAAAGCAAGCACCTAGTCACAACTGCAGTGTATTTATAGTCTTCAAACTGCGGCTAACACACAAAACACATGCATTCGGCTCCTCGTCTTCACCTCCTCCTGTCCCCTCTCTAATTTACAGCTCTATGGCAGCAGTGGCACTCTTAGCTCCACAAGAGGACAAATGACTTTAATTACAGAGTAATTGCCGAGCGTTGTGTTAATTAAATCTTGATCAGTTTAAGTAACTGGATTGCTCCCACATCGAGCCCATGCTGTGATGTGCTGTCTCACTCTCCCTCATGCACATCCTCTATTTCACACGCGCTCACCCACATACACCCCATTCAACCTGCCAGTCTTTCCTCTACCCGTCTCTGCGACACACAGCTAAAACCTTTTTTGTGTTTTATTTAGGCTTCACTTAACGTCATTTTAACAGCTTCTTTTTTATGCTTGGGTTCCATTATGTATCAGAATTTCTCACAACCATAAAGGCTCTCATCAGACATACAGTGTTTTATGGACACGTCTTTAAAATAGTTGACTCCAATACCGAAGGTTTCTCCTTAGCACTAGGTGATTTGCGAAAATGCAACAAGACGCAAGCAAGAGACTAATGTCTAATGTAATTTCAGATACATGCATTATCTTTGGGTTCCTGTTGCTTTGGCTAAATTGAATCCTCTTATTTTAATTGGCCTCCATTAGGTGTTCTGCTCAAGGCAATTCTAAGAAGCCCTTGCTTTTGTTCTTGCATCACTCCAGGCCCCACCGCAGAATATTAATCACAATTGTCTTAATCTCTTGGATTTAAAATGAAGTGCTTTGTAAACCGTAAGGAAGTAAACAGAACACAAAGGTGGCCTGAAAACCTACCCCCCGTATAGTCAATGCATACAAGCGCAGACTTTTTGTTTTTTGTTAGTTGTCGACTGCGAACCCAGTAAAGTGTATATCATTACATGCTTGTCTCACAGATTTTGAAAAGCTTGTCTGATAGAGCTGTATATAAATAAATAGTGCACATTACTAATACACACATTACTCTACCAGAGAGAAGTGTTGCACTTACCAATGCAATTAATCTGTTTCAGACCGAATCCTTTCATTGCTGTGCATATTTGTGTAGCTAACACAGAGGATCATGGGATTTCTCTCTACAGATTTTAAAGGGCTTTATTGAAAATCCACTTGTTTGCTATATGGGTTTAGATTAAAACACTCTTGTCAGTGTAATGTAAGTAAGCAGATGGTAAACAACAGGCTAGTTGAAACATATTGATATAAGTGGTGGATTTATCTGCGATTTAGGAACACTTAATCCAGTTTCCAATGATGCACTTAGTGATTGAATTGACCATTATGGCTGTGATTTAAAAAATATATATTCTGGTGTTATTCCAGCATAATGCCTCTTTGACTCTTGACATACCCCAATTGATTTATAATCCTAACATGTTTGAAATGTACATTTAACACAGATGTATTAGTGTATTGGCAGTTAATATGTTTATTTATCATTGAATAATATCACAAAAGCAAATTTTGTGATTTATGCATTCTTGTCAAAAAATATTTATGTGCAAGGCCACATCATTCCACATGTGATATACTCTCATCTCTTTTTATATGTGGTCCTAAAGGAAGTTTCTCTTTGAGGCAACTTAGGCGCGTCAAAAAGAGATAATGTGTGTATCAGATAGGTGGTTCAAACAGTGAGACAGTAGGATGGTAATATGACGGAGAGCATGGAGGATTAGCAACTCTGAGGTGCTGAGACATCTCTACTTCTCAGAGTTCTCAATTTAGTCAAGGATCAGACTCACTTCAGATAGAGGAGGATTAATGATCAGTCTGGCGTGACATATTTATGAGTGTAACCTTTCCACACATCAACATCTCCACTCATAATGCACCGAGGGGTCTGTGTACGTTTTATTATATACAATTACTTGTTTCTTTGAATTGGAAACATTTCTAAATGTAAATGCAAACATTTTATTTTTTTCTTAAAGCTCAAAGAAATGTAATCTTGACTTCAGATGATAAGACAATAGTGACACGTCTTCTAAATTCTAGTATAGGTTTACTGTTGTACAAATGCACATTGGTAATAATAGCTAGAGAATATATTTAGTTACTAAAATACAGTGCTTTGACAGACTTTTGTTGAAATTGTAGTTATGTCATCTCTGACATCAAATTAACCTTAATTTCTATCGAAATACAATCACTACTGAATAAGTCAAAACGACGTACAGTCTTAAAATGTCTCTACGACGTTTTAAAGAGACATTCTTTCACTTTTACGTTTCCGCGGAACCGGTTACTACGGTTAATATGGTACATATTCTTACAAACCACGCCCAACCAGGAAGTCAAATTCCTTACCAGCCGACGTAGAAAGTCTCAAATCCACAACGGGATGTAAATACAGTCAATGAAATTGCATAGTTGTTACGCAAAGCGATTGCGCTTCTTTTTACGCTTCTTTTAAACTCTTTAAACGATCGCAACACACGGCAACATTGCGTTGCTATCAACATTAACGCATGCCGCAAACAGGAAAACGGGTACCTTCAACCGGTTATGCAACACATTACCTGTGTAATGTCTGCGTATTCCGTTTATAAGTATACAAACAACATGCTAGCTTCGCTCGATGTCTTTAACTGCGCCCCAGAATGCTAGTCAAGAACTATGTATGTAACGTAAAAACAAGCGCAAAAAACAGAAACGTCCGAAATGTCGTCGGACAAGTTGACATGGACGCTGACGGGAGCAACAGTCGCCGGTGTTTTAGCGGTATATGTTCCCTGTGCTCCGCGTACCGTGCCCGGTGGAGACTCAGGTACGATTACACATGTTTGTGTTTACGTCACATGCAGCCTATCACAGCGAAGCATATTGCACCATCGCCCCTGTCCTATAGAGATGCTGTTATTCTTTCCAAATGCACGTGTAAACTTGAACCTACAGGGTCTCCAAACACTATTACGACCCTTTAAAACGTATGATTGTTATTACCACCGGTAAATAAGATGTAAGCTATTCAGACGTCTTCTTTTTCAAGAGAGTGGAAATGTGTCTGAAATGTGTCTCTTGGTGCTTTTACTTGTTTACTCTCCATGTTCTTTACCTTTCTAGCACTTATTGTTAATATTTTAATGTTCAGGAACAAAATGTTAGTCATGGCAATAATGGAATATTATCAATCCATGCATTTGAGGTGTTTGAAGATGTTTGAAATAGTGTGACAGATGACTAAAGATGTTATTGGTACACATGTGGCCATGGTCGGACTACGGTTTTCTGTTCAAAGCTGTCATGAGAACAGTAGATGAATCCCTCTTGTGAGGTCAAACATTCACCAGAAACCAGAGGGAAATTAAATGCTGTGTTGAGAACAAATTCTGTTTGTAACATTTCTTACCAGTTTGGACCTTTTACCTGTCTGTTGAGCCGTATCATGCACAGAAGACTATGTGAATGTAAATATTTCGTTTCTGATCGTCATACTTTGTTATTCTCAGCGTTATACTCTCTGACAGTTTTATTTGAAAGGGAGAGTTATTTTGTGTTTTCATTTGCTCGATGCAAATTATGACAGTTTCACCAACTTATGTTAGTACAACGGCCTGACTGCATTGCGCCGCGCAGGCCGACGTAGTGTAAATACAAAATTGTACGTAAGCAGTGCTTCTGAAATGTCCTCGGTATAATCAGGTTCCATAATGTGTCGACGAAATGAACCTTTTTTCTTCTGGGGCTGTGCAAACAAGCAGCTGCTGTTCGGTTAGCTAAGCAACATCTGCACGGGCAAGGTGGCTTTTGAAGGCTTTGGGGGGGCAAGAAGCTGGTTCAGGGCTTACAAAGAGAAAAAATCAGCCAACCCCTTAAGCGTGGCATTTAGGGACATGGCAGGATGCTGCCGTGATAGCGACAGCTGAATGCTCGGCAGAAATTCTCCAGGTCTCCGTCTCGCAGTTCTAATCCCGTTAGGTGTGCTGCGCCCCGGAGAGGCTGAGCGGGCGCCCTGCGGGACCGCTGTTGTCTAGGAATGCGAGTGTGCAAATGAGGGGGATTATGATGGGGGAAGGCTACTGTGGGTGCCCGGTGGTGTGCTATCAAAAGGGCACTTGGCTCCTCCGCCGCTGCCCTGTGCTCAACTGCATTTGCGTCTTTTTCTCTGTTTCGTGGCCCCTCCCAGGGACTGGGTACCGCTGTCAGCTCTAGACGCAGCACATGCACCGCCATGAATGAAATTGGGAGGTGTAACATGAAAAATTTTGATTACAAGGAGATCCAGACGCTTTGAAATGGTGTAGACCTGGCCTCAGTGTGTGTGTATTTATTTCCATTCTAAATAGGACAGTGAAAGCAGAGAAAATTCAGGCGATGAAATGTGAGGGGTCTGCACCTTCTGATAGAAGACTTCCAGCGTGACAACGAAAACAGACGGCCGCTGGTGATATGCTGGAAGTGCCAGCTAACCATTTCAGAAATGTTTTGGATGCACTGAACATTTCGTATTGCATCATAGCACAGTTTATGGGATTTAACAGTGTTTAGGAAAGTATTGCATCAGGCAGCATTGCTTAGATTTATACATTCTGGCTAAAACATACAGGATTCCTATCCAAATTTACTTCTTTGTCCACTGATCTCTGCACTGAGGTTAGATGCATATTTTTAATATGTAGATTTAAAAAAAAGGAGCTGGTTGTCATATCAAAAACATTTGTAATTTCAAAAACACACTCTCTCAAAGTGTGTATTTATACCAATAGAAAGTAGCCAAATGCCAACATCTTGCAAAACAAACAACCGTGTTCCTTACGTTGAATAAAATATGAGCGAAATATAAATAAGATTCTCCAATATTTGCTTTCCAGGATATGTTTATATATGTTTATGCATTGCTTATATTAAAGGGATAGTTTCACCAAAAATGAAAATTCTGTCATCATTTACTCACACTCGTGTTTTTCATACCCGTATAAATTACTTTGTTCCGATGAACACAAAGAAATACATTTGAAAGAGTTTTAGACATTTTCAATTCTGGGTCATTCTTCCAAATATCTTTCTCTGTGTTCATAGGAAAACAACCTTAGGGTGAGTAAACGATGACAGATTTTTCATTTTTAAGTTGTATAATATTGTAACATGGGTAATTGGCCCTTATGAAAGAAGCAGGGGGTATCACTAAAGTTCACACGCCCCCATAGAGATTAAGGGGTGGCATTATGCGCGTGGCTATGTTAAAAAGCAACCGCCCTCGTGGGCACGTTCACGCTTTATGCCATACAGTGATGCTGAGCTCTCTATGCGAGCACCTTGCGTCACAGAATACGGGAAAAGCAAACAGATTTGCGTTCGTATGTGCGCATCTGTCTGCTCAGGGATCAGGGGGACGTGTGTGCGATGCAAGAGAATGAGCGCGTGTCGCTTAGGAAATGTCACACTGGGAAAATTTTGCAGGTTTTGATCCGGGCAAATTAATGCAAAACCCAGTGCAAGTATTTGATTTGGGAAAACTTTCAGGACTTGTCTCTTAATAATAATTATTGGGTTTACATTAATTTCCCTCTCTGTTTTTCTACCACAGGAGAGTTGCTGACTGCTGCCTGTGAGCTGGGGGTAAGCATTAGCTGCATTGTTTAATCAATCCATTCATTAACTCTTATAAGCATTAAGGAAGTTTAATTAAGTATGGGGGGAGAGGAAAGATGATTAATTTACTTTTCAGGCCACAGGTTTTTTATCCTCTTTTTTTACTAAGTTAGGACTAGAGAATGCTATAATTTGCAACCCTGTTCTTCAAATCCAATTAGACTGAATGGTTAGGCGATGGCTTTTGTGAGCTTCGCCTTATATACGGTATAAGGCTTATTATACTCAACCCTTCTCCTTTTTGTGCATGCGTGTGTGCACTTGTGTAAGCCGCAAAGAATGAACTAAATCGGGTTAACAGTTATAATAAGTTTATTATTTAATAAAGTTTATTACGCCGCCACGATCCTTTTAGGGAGGCCGTGGTGGTGTCACTATGCCAGTAATCCCTCCCTCTGTCCGTGTGGCCTGCCTGTCTGGCGGCTCTCCCCGGGGTCGGAGGGCTCTCTCCGGGCCGCAGGCCCTCCCTTCCTGCTCCCTGGAGTCGTGGATCTGTTCTCCTTTAAACTCCTTGTAGCGGGACTGCCCCCTACCGCTCTGCAGCTGTGTGTTCTGCCGTTTGCCACACACTTACAGAGTGAACAACGCATCTGCTTTCCTCTCCGTGATGCATGTCAGGTGGCTCCAGTGCAGGCATTTCTTCCACACTAGTCATAGGCGCACACACACGTACACGTGCACTTTCTATTCCACCTAGCTGGCACTTCCAAATGTGTTCTTCCCGACCTTGCCATCTGTTTACCATATTGTCTCATCCGTTTTCTTGTATAGATGGATATTAGGGTTGGGGAAGCTATTTTGAAACTAGAACTCCGAAAGCTAAAAGCTACTTTTCAAGTGTGTTTACTAAAGACACGCTGCTCCTTTAAAATTGTTATTAAAAGTGATGTAACTGGAAACAGAGCTGTGAAAATAGTCTGTATAAATACTGTTCTGCCATCGGACTCAGTGGTTAAAGGCAAGGCAAGTTTATTTGCATAGCACATTTCATGCACAAGGTAATTGAAAGTGCTTTACATAAAATGATTGTCAAAGGAAAAATTTAATGTGTAATGCTTAAGACATCTTTAAAAAGTAGATCATTTAAAATTACAGATACAACTTTAAAATGATGAACTTTTAACAGATTTAAAATATGCATATATAAAAACTAAAAAATCGAAAGAAAATAGAAATACAAGTGCAGTTGACTCCAGATTCCAGCTACGGCAAAAAATGGTGGGGACATGTTGCACCTGTCCCACCCCCAAATGATGCCTATGATTCATAATATATAATTATATCTAAATAATAAATCATTCAAAGCACAACGGTGGCTGACACAGGACAAAGATGTTTTTCGCAAAAGTCTATTCCCATGGAGTTCAAATTCATTATTAAAGTATTGTTTTCCTTCTCCCCTTTATCCCCACCATAATGCCACTGTTATGAATTATTTATATTTTTATTGTCTCTGAAATGTTGCGTTTTAACAGGTTGATCAACATTTTGCTTCACTACTACAAATTTCAAAATAAATGTGTTACTGTTAATGCTGCGCTAAAGCCTTAATGAAAACTAATGTCACACAACTGCAAAGTGTGGTCACTCGTCAACCCTTTCTTTATTACCGCCGTTCTTTCCAATAAACCGATGGTGTGGCCAGCCTTTTGAAATGATCTAGAAGGATGAATTGACTGGGACCCTCTCTCCGTCTTTGATCTTGAACTCACACTGGCTTTTACCAACTCGCTTGTCCACCAATTTCCAATCCACACCACGCCTCTTACATCCCTCTTCTTTGCTCTGGAGCGCTGCGTTTCTCAGCCTGCTGTGCCTGTGTGTGTTATCAGGCCAGTAGGAATGAGACAGTCTTTAATAGCTCTGGTCCTTATCGCTTCTGAGGGGACTTAGTGCCTAATTGCTGGGAAAGCAAGGAGACAGCAGATCAGGCTTTTGGGAAGAGGGGGGACAGTGTGAAGCTGTTACCCGCAAAAGTAAGGCCTGTCTTTGAAAGCTGAACTGCAAGGTGATGTGTGTGTGTGTGTGTGTGTGTAGGGGGTTACTAGATTTGTTGCTGTTATCTTTGCTTCAGAATGTTCTCTGAGTGAGTCTACAGTTGTCTCTTCCCCCCCAGGTGGCTCATCCTCCAGGGTACCCCCTCTTCACCATGCTCTCTTCTCTGATGCTCTCGCTGCTTCCTCTCAGTTCTCCGACACACAGTATCAATGTCTTGTGCGCTGTCTTTGGAGCCGGAGCAAGCGGGGCCCTCTGCTTTACTGTCTGCAGGTGAGCCAGTCTCAGACTTTTGATCAAAGCTTTAGGGATAATGTACATCGGTACAAAACCAATAATGAGAATCAGAAATCTAAATACAATAATGGAACAAACTATAATTGTTAATAGATAAGCATATCAAAGTTGTTGACATCAAAGGCTGAGCATCCAATCAAACGACACCATTTTGCAAATGTGTCTGTCAGTAGCCAAATTAGACAGAAGCTTGCATGGGCAGCGGGTAACATGCAATGCCCTCATTGTCAAAAACCATGGCCAAAACTTTCGCGAGGCGAAGTGACAGCCTAGACTTAAACATGGTTCACTTGTAGTGAGGATGAACAGAACGTGCAAATAACTGAATAGTGGGCTGAGAGCAAGAATGCATTAAATACATTGAAATTAATAAAAAAAAATTGACATTGGGAGAGATCAATCGATATGCTTGATTGTTTTTGTATGCTCACTTTGTGGACTTGATGTACCCTGTGTGTTGGTACGGTTGTTGTCTGCTCTGTCAACAGCACTTGAACCGATGCCATAATTCATTTTAAAGTTCCCTACATTTTTTTACATGTTGTATTCATCTGGTTGTCTTGTCCACACAAAGATTTATGAAATACGAACAAAAATAATTTGAGTGTACAGTAATTCATTCGTAAAACCAAGATTACATGAATTGTTGTTATGAATAGACTGTAAGAATGGTTTTATTCTGGATAAACACAAAAATTGGTTTTGTTTATGTTTCATAAATCTTTAAATGTATACTTAGTATTAAATGCTGGTTTTGGAGCTTCTAGTGCAGTGATTCTCAAAATGGATCCGGGGGGGGGCACAGTGTTTGTATATTGTACTATAGAAATCTACCATAAATTGTGTACAATAAAAAAAATACAAAAAAGACAACTACCAAACAAAATAATTGATGTTACAGCATTCTATAATTGTATTTTTTTGGTTTAATACAATTTTTAAGTCTTTATTTGGGGGGGCCACAAAGCGATGCACCTACACAAAGGGGGCCTTACAACAAAACGTTTGAGAACCACTCTAGTTTGTGTAGGCACATGAGCACTTAACATACTGACTTCACCATGTAGATCATTTAATTATATATAGCAATTGAAATATATAGTTAGTTCAAGTCCCGAATTAAAATTAAATTTGAACATTCCTGTCAGCTCCGTCTTACATCAGGATATTACAAGTCATGCAGCATGGTCCTCTTGCAAGGCCGAAACAACTATTTTCAGTTTACAGCACCATAAAAGCAACCTTTCAAACATATGCAAATTCAAATACTCACATGCACTTATTTTCTCCTTTTGCAATAATGTTAAAATGTCCACACGCCTTTAGTTTTTCAATCAGAAAATAAAGGGTCTAAACGGACAGTTGCTGCCGCATGTACTTTAGTGTCTACACGTGACTCTTGCAAATGATGTGAATTATGTGTGCTCCCACTCCGCTGAGTTTGCCAGCCAAGCTGACCGGAGATTTGGCTGCCGTTACATGCCCAATGCAACCTCTGCCCTTAAACCTCAAAGGATTAAGATCCAATTTTGGATTACAGCATCCAAAAAAGTCATTTCCGTTGGCCTCTGCAACCCCACAGACCATCCTCCTTCAAATGCTGATGGCCTTTAGGATTTCGTTCCAGACCTGCACGCAAAACCCCCTTAGCCCTTAAGTTTCAGAGCATAATCTGTGCTTTTAATTGAAAACATAAGCATAATGGGTTTTGATGGTTATCTGTCCAGGCTCAGGCTGGGGTTTGGCCTCGTACATCTCTGCTGGGCTCAGACCAGTAGCTGGCAGGCTCGGCATGCCAGAACTGGGAGGAGGGAATGTTTTAGGGGTTTCAGAGTTTCCGGCACAGTCTGGGACTCCCCTCTGGGTTGGCATTGGGGTCCTTAGGTGCTTCGCCTGTGCCCAGTGGTAATGCTGAGGTGGCATGCCACTCCCGGTAGGGACACTACCGGACAGGCCTGCCCCCAGGCTGCTACCCTGGCACCCGACACCACTCTGAGCATGGCCATTTTGTGCCCTATATGTGCTCTGCCATCATTTGCATCATTAGTGGAATTTCAGTGCATCAAGGCTTGAATGCATGTGTTGTTGTGCAGGATTTAAAGACGAGATATCGGTTTCTCAAAACTCTTTGGTAAACGTATCATCAACAAAATTTGAAAGTCAGATAAAATACTAGGGAAATTCCGTAAAAATGCCAACCTTTGTCAAGTTTTTATGAACAATTTTATTTGTATTACGTTTTATTAAGTTTTTACTATGCTAACAGCACAGATATAAACATTTGGTGGTTCAAATACGAGGGAGGCCTCTTTTCATGTTTTAAAAGCATTTGTTTTATTTTAAGTGCATGATTTGTTGTAAGTGCCATTTTCAGGATTGTCACATCCACAACGGTACATATTCCTCATAAATGGACACATGAAAATTTAAATGAAGGTACTATTTTATGTTCAATAAAGAGGCATCCCTTCTCATTGGGTATTATTGCTTCAGGTTTGAGCATTTTAATTCACAGAAATCCTACAAAGTTTTTCGTCTCCCAAAAACAATTTTTTTGTCACTTCCAATAACGCATGTTTATTTCCCTTTTTAAAATAGAAAATTTAGAATTTTTATCTGATGTTCAGACTCTATAAACAACAAATACATTCATACAAGATTTTTATGTCACGTCCATAACGCAAAATGTCACATCCATAACACCGTAATTGCCCACTGAAGTTGGCAAAACTATACCAGTCCTATAGACGTTGTCTTTGATGTTCCAAGTTAAATTAGACGGACGGACTGTTGTAGTGTTCCGCAGTGTTACTCGCATCCTAGCGCTCGTTTTTTCTTTGATTTGTCAATTATAGAAAACGTTTCTGAACGTCATGGTTGGAGAGTCACATTACATGCCTTTGTTTTCTCTGTGCAAAGCCATTGTCTGGGTAAGCCTTTGAGGATAGCTGCCTGGCCTCAATAATAATTATACCCATTGATTGCATTACAGACTAGGAGGAATCTTTCGGAGGCTTACGCTTGGGGTTCTTAGTATTTGAGAACTCTTTGTGAACCCTGAGAAAATAGGGAAGTACAATAAAACTTCAGGGAAGGCTGTTTTTCAAAACTGGCTAGTTGGCTAATATCAAGACGAATTACACATAGCTTCCAAGTTCATCAATAACTAGTTGTGTTTGCTAACCACCTTTTCTCAAGCTTGAAAATTATGCAAAAGCTTATGCACAATTCTACCATTGCATTTTCCATAGATCATCGCAATATTGCATAATTAAAGTTGTCATGTGGTTGCCGAAGGTGACTCCCCACGTCCACCTCAGCCCCGGCTCCAGCGCACCTGTGTGGATGCGCACCAGCCAAGAGCTGGTCCAGCGTCCACCTGTCCTCGGGCGTCCACGCCATATAAGGCATTTTACCATATGGCCGTGACTGTGCTTTCCTCAGTGGACCCACAAGTCACTCTTAGTCACCTTGCTGCTCTCTGCGGTGAGCTGCGTTTTTAATCAGTTGCTTATTTGGAGTACATACATTACAATGTGTTGAGATGTGTAAATATGGGGATGCGAAGGTGCACAGTGTCTTTCTTGTTTATACTAAGCCCCGATACTATTTTGCATTGAGTTTCTTCACCAGTTTGAGTTTCAGAATTGAGGGTCTATTTTTGTGTACTTAAAATGAAAATAAAAACGGGTGTAATTTCCCACGTCCCTTGGCTGCCCCCTCCTACATACCTCAGGTAATTCATCGACGCAGAAACAACAGCTCCTGGCAGCTTAAGCACATTTTGCCATGTTTGGCAAAACCTGCATCTGTGGTTTTCTGTTGGGTACCACTGAAAATACATTTTATTCTTCCGTATAGAGCAATGAAACAAAAATTCACGTTGGAAATGTAACTATGTATCATATAGATGTTTCAACAAATGTGGCCAAAACTTTACTTCCGGGGAGACCTCCACAAAGAATCGATAACTGTTGAGTAGTTTTAATTTAGTTGGTTTAATAGTCTAGGTTTAATTGTATGTTTTTCTATAATTCATAACGTAAAAATTCACTCCAACTGTCTACCTTGTAAAATAGTAACAAATTCCATTACTATACATTTCTTTTTTGCTTAAATAAGCATAAAATAAATCAACATTATTTTCTATTGTAATAGACAGCATTCCTCGATTGCTTTTAATGGAGTGATTTTATTTAACACCGTAAGGGCCATTAAAAACCTCACTGCTCTGGGCCTTGAATTCCACAACTCTACATGACCAACGGCACCATTTAAACCCATGCAGTAATTTTTCCTTAACAGATATTTAATGAAGACATCTTAACCCTCATTACCCCATTCAGAATGGGGGAAATAGGGTCATTTTCTGTGCTATGCCATCACTTTAATTTCCTCTTGCCTGGAGCTTTAAGATTGTGTCTGTTGCATTGGAAGTCAATATTGCTCCACTATTACATTTTCTAAACTGTCTCCACAGGCAGTTTTTAATGGAAGTCATACAAGGAAAAGATCAGCTTTTCTTGGAAAACATACGTTCCATACAGCTGCAAAATACTTCACTTTAATGACTTTATTAGAAGAACAGAAGAAAATAAAATGTGCATTTGCCAAATCAAATGCATAGTTCATTATTTCTGTGATGCGGTTTGTTCACATGACGCACGTCAGTAAGGGGATTAACATTGAATTGGAGAATATTGTTGTGTCACAGACTGTGTTGTTTGAGGAGGAGTAAAGTGATTAGTTTTTAACACACACTGCCCTGCCGGAAGAGACGAGTCAACCAAATACGGTGCATATCTCTAATGGCATGTATTAACATAACTATAATTCTGATCGAAATTTGCTAGGTTGCCAAATCTTTTAATCTACCGTACAGCGTCCACATGTTCATCCAGATATTTTACCATTGCACTATTTGGCTGGCCTATGAATCACATCATTATTGTTTGTCAGTGAGACATTACCCTACACCCTAAAAAATGCTCAGCGTTGGGTCAAAAAGGTTTCATTGGACACACGTGCGCCTGGCCCCCAGTTAACTTCCGGTTTGTGTTTGTCTAGTGTCTAATAATATAATCAATTTAATTTATGTTAATATATAAATTTGTATCATTATTTTAATGAATTGTATTAAATAAACGATTTGTTGAATTTTGTTGTATGTTCATTTGATTAAATAAACTATTGGTTGAATGGGGTCCTGTACTTTTTCGCATTTAAACAAACCGTACATTGGCACATTGACCTCTAGAGGTTGAGCTTGGTATCGGAGTCTAAATTCAAAGTATTGGAGAGACAAGTTTAGTCAAGTAACGGTTCTTCTTGGTTTCTTTTGATTGTTATCAGACATAATCTACAGACACTTTATTGTTTGTGAATGTGTAACGGAGGTTAAGTTGGGGTTCACAAAAGTGCGCATGTGCATTGACGTTTGTTTATGATGTTAAGATAAACCCGTTAATATTTCAAGTTGGCATTTTAGCATCTTTGGAGGATATGCTGTGCCGATTTAGGAGCAAACGCCTCTTTGATGCTATTCTCAAGTGTCTCTCGCTCGCTTAACAAGAGAGTGTGGTGGTAGTGCTGCATGTACAGGAATGAAGGGCATGTCACATGCTTTCCTTCAAACTGTCTGACATTCCTAAAGCGGGAAGTGTCAAGCACCCTTCAGTGGAATAAAGACGAGCCAGGCGACTGTCAGGCTGCCCCATTGAAGGGATGACAGGGGGAGGATGTGATGTTTCTCCCTACCTCTGGATAGCACTCCTGCTTTTTAACCCGGCGCAGCCCCCCTACCTCCAGCCTGTGAAGGGGGTTAATTGGTACGCAGCGGGGTGGAATCAAGGTTGCGGGGAGTCCGCACCTTCACCGGGACCCGTCTTCCTCACCCCCTCCGTAGTGTGCGTGAGAAGGCTAGAGAGAAGAGCCGATATCACCAAGAATCCCCCCGTCTGCTTTTGACAAGCTATTAGCCCGACTACATGCGCGTATGCGCGCACACACACACTCACGTCTCACACGAGACAAGAAAATACGAGAAAAAGGAAAAGAGAGGAAAAACAGTAGTCAGCAAGCGTGAGTTCCAGCAGACCCCCGCATACCCACCCTCCCCACCAAACACGAACACCATCCTTTTCTTCCATCCGTGCACTTTATTCCGCTCCCCTTCTTTTCTGACTTACTTTGCTTTCCCTGCGAAAGCCCCATTGTTCCCCTTTCCCTAAGTCTCATCAGACTCTTTTTGTGGCCGACTATCACAGCGGCAGGCAGAAGCGCGCTGGAAACGTCTAAATGGTATCATGGCTCGTGATTAAGCGAGCGAGCTTCCGCGGTGCTGCCGCTGCTTATGAGTCAGGTCTGATAAGGCGAGGGCCCTGCTCTCTACTCAATTTCAGATACCGTTAATGGAATCTGTCTTGTGCGATTGTAATGTGAGAGCGCCTAATTTGCCATGGAGCTTGAAGCTGTCAGCGGCGAGGGATTGCGGGGTCAGGAGGGAGCTGGCAGCCGCTTGGCCCGCGGCGTGTATCTGTGCCGCTGAATAGAGCAGCTCTCCGCCTGTCACTTAGCTGATAGGCTGATGAGGACTCTAAGCCACTCGGCACAATGAGGAGAGGGCCATACTGCCTCACTTCCTCCCCCCGCACACCCCCCCTTTAATTGTCAAGCCCGCTAAAATTTTCCAAGCCAGTATGCTTGAGACCGGGCTGAGGGGTTTCTTCTACAGCTCTCTATTGCTTTCACTCCCTCTCTTGTGCGTTTTCACAACTTCTTTCCTCTCCATTTCCGTTCTTTCATCTTCTCTGACCTCACTTTTTCATCACTCTCTACCTCACACACACACACGTTCATCTCTTTTCGGTCACCCTGTCTGTCTTTAATAAGTGGTGGGTCTTAGCATGTGGCAGATTATCCTTAAGTCGCCTCAGTTACCATTAAGGAAATGAGAGGGGTGGGGGTTGATGGGGTTGCTCTTGACTATTTATTTATTTAACACATTTTTAAAAAATGACGTGATGAAGAGGTCAGCATACACATGAGGAAGTTCAATACAAATGTCAGCCTAAGACGAAGATGAGGTTTTCACCGTACTGATTTGACCGTACTGACCGTCAGTTGTGAGTATTTGGTGGTTTAAAGAACATGTGAAGTCTCTCTTAATGAAGCATAGGTGAACTGTCACATCAATAACGGTCCATATTCCTTATAAATGAGCACATGAAAATGACCATTTGGTATCTATTTCATGTTATTAGAAGAGCCAGTACTTATCCATTTGTTGGGAATTATTGCAGCTTAATTCACAGAATTTGTGCATTGACTGATATTTATCTGATATCTGTCATCGGGTACTTTATTAAAATATAAACAGGTAATTCTATATATTGGTAACAAATCCATTCTCTGAGAATGTATGTGTATATATATTCTCAAGGCAGTTCGTAGCATAGGCACCAAATTTGGAATCTTTTTATTCGTGTTCATAGACACGAATCTCCATTTTGCATCGTCATTCATCACGACGGTTTTTCGTGTCACTCAGCATGACTTTGGAGATACAGACCGCTTGTGTATGTTCATTTGCATATTTATAACCTGATATCAAAATAAGTCGCACATATTTCAGGATGTGGCTAACCACCACCATATCTACTCCAAACACTAAAACCACAGCCACAAAGTCTATTTTGCTAAGACGCGAGCGTCACAAGATGGCAAAGCAACGATAAATGGCTACTCTAACCCCGCCCCTAAACCAAAAGTCGAATGGGCAAAGTCAAATCATTAAAAAACATATCCGAATGAGATCTAGGAAACCTTGAAAAATAATGCCACTTCCATAATGCACGAAAATGCCCATGTGCCACTGTTACATCTATATTAGGTAGGTTGATTTATCGAATGTGATGAAATATACCAGAAGTTCTGCAATGCTTTGAAAAAAATCTAAATTTTATCATCATAAAATATATTTTTATGTTTACAATATTATATTCATATACATTTATATTCATCCCTGTCTTTTAATTTGGGGTAACAGAGAAAGAGTTGTATTAAAGAGATACTTCAGGCTTGAATCAAAATTTCCCCATGTTTTGCTTACCCTCATGGCATCCTAAGTGAATGTGACTTGAAGACTAATGCAGTCGGAATTATAATAACACTTATACTTTTATTTCCTAGCGGTAGAATGGGATTGATTGGGGCAATAAAAAAAATGTAAGCTGAAACGAGTGGCTTGTTTTTCTGGCAAATGACTTAGGCATTTTGTAAGTTCCTGTGACGAACACAGCATTTTTAGTTTTCAGCCAGTAAAAACACTGCCTCCTCTGGGCGGGTGCATTCGTCATCATCATTAAGTGTGAAACAAACATCTCGATCGCCTATAGCGTTGTTATTATGAAAATTTCTCTTAAACAAATGCATCGACTTTCTGTCAACCGCGTTCTCAGTCAAGTAAGGGATAAAGCCTGTTGTGGCTTCGTGTCGTGTCCTGATCGTACTGTCGGGGCTTATTTCGCGATAACAGCTGGCTGTTTGTACATTATCCCGCCTATTACATGGCTACTTGCCACATGAGAAAAAAACTGGACATGAAATGTGATTTAGAAATATTTTATTAAATATTTTTTACCGAATGTAGACCTTCCGCGAGGGAAAGCCACTTACTTTCGTTTTTTAAGGTAAGAAACGATGTTCCAACGTCACATACAGGCAAATTGGTTGAATCATTTGTAAATATAATGTCATATATGTTGTTAAAATACATAATTATATTTAATTTAACCGGCCAATAAGAATCAAGCATTCTAACGAGCCGTGTAATAAATACAGGATATGCAATCCAAATGTTGAACTTCTCGGCTTGACTTTAAGACCCTTCTATTTGCCCAGAGAGTTTGGATGCATTTGGCTGTTTGCGGCCTACGTTCCACCAAGTGGGAAAACATCCCTGGCAGCCAATCTGATAGCGGACCACGTTCATGAACTACAGCTCAGCCACTCGGATGCACCAGCGATAGTGCTTGGCAATTTATACCGGTATAAATTGGATACTGTGATGCCTGGTTTTGAACAGCATGTAAATGTAGTTAATTAAAGGGCATTTAAGAAATTATATATTTGAGAAAAGCTGCCTTTAAGAATAAAGATATTAGGATACTTAAACAAATAGAACATGAGTTGAAAATCTAATTGAGGGAATAAAAATAAGTTTACAGAAGCGCTTGGAGGAAGCATTTCAAACTAATAATACTTAAAGGCTTGGGATACTATGAAAATGATGACTGGATTGACACCTTCCTCTCCAACTAGATCGGTTTTAACTGATAATGAACTATGCTTTGGAAAGAATTGGACACTTTCTTTACCAGATTTGAATCAACAAGCAAAAATGTAGCAGTTAAATTATAGATGGTGTAGCTCCTTTATCTTCTCAGAAAATTGTTATTAATAAGTAAGATGTGAGGAATCTTACTTGATGTTTCGATCCATAAACAAGAAAAAAGCAGTTAATCCTGATGGCTGTAGTCCAGGTCTTCTAAAGAACTTTGCAGATTCGGTATGGCAGCCTGTATTTCAGGTTTCTATCGAAACGCATACTGTTCCTGTATTATGGAACACTGCAAACATAAAACCACTGCCAAAAACTCAATCTCCAAAGGAATATAAGGACTTCAGGCCAATAGCTCTTACTTCAGTAATTGGAAAATGCTTAGAAAGACTGCTGCTTCAGAAGATAGTACAGAAGATGCAGTTGACACTTTGGTACACATTATCTCGAAACATTTGGATAAACCCAATAATCACTGAAAGGGCTTTATTCTTGGATTTTTCACTTGCATTCAACACAATACAGATTAATACTCTTGTTAAAAAACTAGTACAGTTAGGAGTAAATTCTCGACTGATTTGCTGGTACATGTCATTCCTTACCAATAGGGTTCAAAGAGTTAAAGTGAATAAAACTATGTCTCCTGCTATAATAACAAATGTGGGAGTACCTCAGTTCCGCCATACTTTTCACATTGCATACAGATGACCGTCGAACTGAAATCGAACACCAATATGTTTTGAAGTATTCTGATGATACTGTTTATTCAGACAGTAATCTAAGCTGGTGGACTGGTGTGAAAGTAATAAGCTTGTCATCAATACCAGTAAAACTGAAGAGATCCTTTTCGTTTCTATGTATGATATTCACTCATCATATATTGTTATTCATTAGGAAAGTATTAAACAGGTTAAAGCATACAAGTACTTGGGGTAGTGATAGATCATCAACTCTATTGGAAAGATCACATTGATACTCTTTGTAACACAGGCAAAGAATATACTTTCAACGGCGTCTTAAGTCTTTTGGAGTAAGAAGACAGATCTTTTTGCGATTCTTTAGGATTTTGAGTATGTTGCAGTACTGTACTTCTACACGGTACAAGAGTTGATCTGTTATGTTAAAAACCAAGTTGCTTTCTCAAATGAAAGGGTCGGCCTTTAGAGAAGTTATATGATTCAGTTTATCACAACAGCTTGGTAAGACTAGCAAACAACATAGCCTCCAATTCCAATCATGTCAAGGAATTTGAATTATTACCATCAAACAGGAGATACAGAGTTCGCAGTTTCAACAAACCGAGGCTTAAGCACTTATTTGTATACCAAGCGATATCAGAGTCGAACAAGATATCCAAGCAAAAATCAAAGATTTAAGATGTGACTCTGATGGTGTGAAGGTTTTGTTACTGAATGGTAATGTCCTGTTAAGATTGTTATGTGTATGTCTAATGTTTCTGTACATGTCAACTCTTGTGCGAATATGGTATTGTCATGCAAGGCAAATTTCAGACTCGTCTGACAACAAAGTATAATATCATTTACATTTTGGCCTTTAATATAGGCTTTTATCCAAAGCGACTTACAAATGAGCTAATATCATATCATCATCATATCAAGTGGTTCTTTGTGGAACCAAAAAGGGTTCTTCCATCGCATCGCCGTGAAGAACCTTTCAAGCACATTCATTTTTAAGAGTGTTGCGAGAATAAGTCCACGTTTTTTGTCTGCACAGGGTGTCAGGGCCCGGTCCAGGTGCCGTCCTGGCAGGCGGGGTGTTCGCAGTGTCCAGGCTGGTATGGCAGTGGTCAGTCATGGCTGAAGTCTTCTCCCTTAATAACTTGTTTGTGGGCATCTTGTTCACCCTCTCTGCATGTTTCCACTGTGCAGAAAGTGTTCATCAGAAGAAGAAGGTAATATAGTCCAAACCATCAGGTACTCAAAATCATGGTTTTGTCTGCATCTTGGTTGCGAGCAATTTAGCATTTTGTTTTTCTCAGTTTGCTCTGTGGGGGGCGCTGTGCTGTGGTTTGAGCATGTGCAATCAACATACACTGGTCTTATACATTGCTGTAATAATTCCCTGGGCAATCCTGCACCTCTACACTCATAACGTAAGTACTTAATAGACACTGAAGCTTAACTAGACCATAAAGGGGATTTTTGTCAGTGTTTATCATTTGGGGAAATATCAATAATGTAAATTTAAATACTTTTTAAGCAACATAACTAATTCTTATTCTTTGACAACAGTAGGGTCATATGACACTCTAAAACGTTACCGTTGGTTTTAGATGTAAAGCAATGTATATACACGATTTAAGGTTCAAAACCGCTGTGTTTTTCACACACCATGCATGTTTGTAGGCAGGTCTGGGTTCGATTTAGATAGAACGCTTTGTGTTCCAACACTTACATTTTTGCTATTTTTCGTGTCTAAGGCATGCATGGGCAACTTATAACACACCAAAGACACAGAAAACACGTGTTTGCGCCATATGACCCCTTTAAGCAAATTGATAAAAAGTGTCAGTTTGTATATTTAGACATTTGGTAAAGGAGAGGGTTCGCAATTACAAGTGACATGTTCTACCCACAGGGATTGTCCTTCTATGGTCTGTTGTCTCTGGGGACGTGTTTTCTAGCTGGCTTCGTGCCCTACATCTACCTGCCCATTTCCTCCTATCTGAACAGAGCTCGCTGGAGCTGGGGAGACCAGACGTCACTTAGTGGTCTGCTCACACACCTGCTCAGAGCTGAATATGGCACCTTCAGTCTGGTACCGACACAAACACAATGTCATTTGTTTATTTGTCAGATTGTAGTGTATGGAGGAATAGAATGATTATATTGATATCATTATATTATATTGATTTTGTCTTTATTTGTGTCTATGTTATATAATAAAGAATATACAGTATTTATAATGCAACACCTATTTATATTTTTGGGTTCAGGCAAAAACAGAAGAAAGCGTGGACTTCATGAAGATGTTACAGTGAGTATGAAAATTGTGGCCTACTGATGGATCAGTTCTGATATCTTGTTATCCGATATCACCGTAAATGATCATTTGTTGAATGAGACTGGATGTTCAATTTAAAAGGAAATGCCAATGCATCCAAAATAAAGGTTTTAAGCTTTTAAATCTAACGCTTGATTCACTCTAAAGTAGGTTTTAGGTTTAACTTTTTAGTAAGTATGTCCTTAGAATATCTAAACATATGAGGCACATTTAGATTTAAAGGGATAGTTCACCCAAAATATTTTAATTCTGTTATCATTTATTCACCCTCTTCTTACAAACCTGTACGGCTTTCTTCTGCGGAACACAAAAGAAGATATTTTGAAGGATATTGCTAGGCGAACAACAGCGGTACCCATTGACTTGCATTGGTTTTGTTTCCATACAATAGAAGTGAATTGGTACTGGCGTGACCAACATTCTTCAAAACATCTTCTTTTGTGGTCTGCAGAAGGATGAGTAAATCAAAATTTAACTTGTACGTTTAAAAATATGGTTGGAATTTCTATGGGCTGAAACCATCTATAAAGCTCCAAATTTTCTTTTTGCTTTATTTTCCTTAATACCAACAATATGTCATAAATACCATCACAGATATTAAACCTGGCTCAATAATCTTCATCTCATTTTGCCTTTTGAATAATAAATCCGTATTATATTTTTTCGCTCTGGCTTTCGCTCAGAGACTTTAGTATAACATACCACCAGAGAGACTCAGGCCTCCACAGCCCACCCTCATCATACATTTGGGTGTTCCCCAGAGAGAGAGAGCTTATTTCATATCCCGCTATTACCAATCACCCGTTTCCCATCACCCCCCACGGCTGCCACATAGCGTGATGGACAGGTGAGAGCGAGAGAGGGAAACACAACAAGCATGTCACAGCATATTCCTGCCATAAGGAGCTCAAACACACACGTTCGCTCGCTCGCTTTCACACACCACTTAAATAAGCTGTCAGAGAGATGGGTATTAGAGCACGGGCTCTTTCAGCAGGGACATTGGCCATTGGAAAACAGATAGACGAGAGAGGCTGTCACAAGACTGCATTTAAAAAAGACCAAACGCACATACTCCTATACACATAAAGGATCACATGTCTATGTTTTCAGATTACAGAGTCTGTGTCAATCTTAAGAGACATGCACGCACACACATGTATGTGTTGGTAAGAGTGTGTTTTGTGTCTCAGGGCTCAGTGGAATCACTGTGTGAATGATCTGTCTACTCCAGTGCTGCTGTTGGCGGTGCTGAGCGTTCTCTTCTCTCTGAGGAACAGGTGACTGACATTTCTGACAAGATATTGATCCCAATACCATAACTGTCCTCAATTGTGGCATGGTTCTGACCTCCAGGGGGCGCTTTATTTTTGTGTGGTTGATACTCATCATGGTGAGCATCTACTCTATGTTTTTTGCCTGGAGAGCGAATCTGGATATTGAGAAGCCACTGCTTCTGGGGGTGGTGAGTGAGTCAGACTGACAATTTGTGAACGGTAACATCTCATAGGGTGTCATTCTTTCGCATTTGTTTCTAAATGAAAACGCCGAATGGGTTTCATGTCATTAGGTGGAGCGGTTCTGGCTGCAGGCTGACGCAGGGGTGTGTGTGCTGGCTGGCCTGGGTCTGAGCTGGACATTGTGTTGGCTGGACGGGCGCCTGGGCTGGGGTGTGCTGTGGAACACGGGGGCCTGGATTCTCACTGTAGGCCTCATATCACACATGATCAATTCAAACCATAGGTGAGCCATGCACCCACAGTCACGTGAATGATCGACTTTGGGTTTGGTGCGTTGTTTTTTCAGTTTGTCTAACAGCAGTCTGGTACCATTATTGCAAGGTTTGCCACTCAGCACCTCATTTTGTTTTGAAAATTGTTAATAAATTGCAGTTCCTCATTACTTTGCTATGAGTCTTTGAAGGGATGCATCACAAACCCGCTGAACCTTCCGAGTCCGACTTTCCAGTGCATTTGTGGTTGATCAGGCAGGCCATGACAGTCACTCACTGAATTTCTCATTTCCTCCATGCTTCAGCACACATCAAAGCAAAAGCACTCTTGCTCTCCTCGGCCGCTTTGACTCTATGCTTGATTTGCTGTCCTGGCCACGCTAGTCAAGCAGCCCAGTTCTGTGCTTGATTAGGCATCCTAGCAACGCCAGTCACGTAGATTAGAACGGTGAGGTTTGGTACATCACAGGCACAGTCCGCGGCGCTTTGATCAGTCGTGAGACGGACGTTCTTGTCAGGGCTCATCACACCTGTCCGAGGCTGATTACAGCGGAGAGATGTTCCACCACGTCACTTCTCACCTCACAGCTCAGAGAGAAGCAGAGGAACTGACTGCAGAACAGCTGAAGGAACGATAATGTTACGCATCATCATGTTCCCTCACTAACTTTTCAAGCTGATGTGGTTTTTATAGTTATGAATGAATGTGAATGTACTTGCTTTTAAAGTTATGCGTGGTTCAGTGCATGACCTAATAAGAACCCTATTTTCTAAGATAGATAGCTTGTCAACAATGATCTTGAAATTCTGGAAATGATCTGGAAACGTTTGTGTGTGTCTGTCAGTGGGCACATAAGTGTGTGTGTGTGTTGGTGCGTGTTGTGTGTGGAGTGTTTTGTGTGTGGGTGTGTCTGAATGTTTTTTATGATTGGTAGGTGACGTCTTCTGTGTTTTCACCTTTTTTTAGTTTTTAGTTGCATAACCTTATATGTTTTGCTTATAGTCAATATGTTTCTTGTACAGCTGCTTTGTAACAATGAAAATCGTAAAAAGATTAAATCCGGCTGCTATGCAAATCAAAGGGTCACAAGCAGTTTTGCTTTTAATACAGAATTTTGTTTTGTATATGTGTCAACAGAGAGTGTGATCAAAGCAGCAATGACATTGTGGACCGGTTTGCTCGTGAGGTTGTGTTCTCATTACCGGAAGGCTCGTTGGTGCTGACGCGAGGTGATCTCCCTGGCAACACGTTGCGCTACCTTCACTACTGCCAGGGGCTCCGGCCAGACCTCAGCCTTGTCGACCAGGAGGTCAGTCATCTGTGACACCTGTTATTATTTCTCTAGCCGCTTCCATGAAAAATCGGTCTAAAACTGGGCCTGAAAATGTCATTGAAATCATATATAACAAATGTACGTTATTTAAGTTATAGATGTTGTTACTATGGCGAATATCAAATTCGGTTGCGGTTTTGGCATATGCTACAATCCAATGGAACTCAGACTATGTGTTTTATAGGTGTATGTTTGGACTAAACCCTCAAATTTGATGTTGCAAGCGTCCTGTTTTACCATTTAATTTACGAAAAATGCTATTTTGTTTGAATTTACAGCCAACATAAAGTTCATAAAGCTATTCATTGATTGTAAAGTGAAGGAACAGGACCTTCCCATCATGCCTCTCTGTTACTGTGTCAAGCTTGAATTAACAAAATCCTCTATATAATGCAGATGATGACATATGGCTGGTATGTGGCAAAACTCCAGAAACATCTACCCAGAGTGAAGTTTCCTGGACGTTGGTGGGATCCTGTCAACAGTGCGAAAAAGAAAACCTTCAGTATTGAACAGTTTCTCAAGCACAATACCCAGTAGGCTTACGTTTAACATACACAATTGCACACAGTATATGTGCTGCCACCCATCTGTTTTTTGTGCATTCATGCAAACACAGTTAAGCAATTACCATTACAAATCCAGTAATGGTACAGCAAAATAAATCAATACTGCCTCCCTCCACCAGAAGGCAGTATTTCCTTGGTAAAGCCTTTGGCCTTAGAGAGGGGGCAATACACTCAAGCACTATTTTTATGGTGGTCAGAACTAAGAAAACAGAGAATAAACACATGGGGGAAACAAACAAGGACCTGCTTGGTTTTTGTATGTTTCTGTGAGTATTCTTTGATTCAAGATTTATACTTTGGAGTGTTGGATCAATACACAACACAAGAGGTGCAGTTGGAAAAGGTTCAGATAAAAGCACAGAAGCGAGTCATAATTTTCATGCCGTAATAGTAACTATTCTCATGAAAAACCACCTGCCTGCTCCTGTCACTTTTTGGATGCATTTTGTTTTCGCTGAATTATGCAGAAATTGCAAATATAAATGGGAAATTATAAAACCATGATATATGTGTTCATGTATGTGTTTTCTAAAAAAATGGCTAAAGAAAACACACAAAAACAAAGCACTCTATGGCAACAGATTATCATAGCTTTCATTAATAAAACTTTTATAAATACTATAACATTGCAGCAAACAGTATTATATATGTTTAACAGATCAAATAATGTATAGGTATAAGAATGACATTGTTCTGTGAATGTGCTTTCATTCAGCATTAAGGTATTAAATGTCCACTTTATATTGTATTGTCATGGATGGGTAATGGGAAAGTTAGACACAATGTGCTGCATCTGCTTCAATTACTATATCATTTAAATTAAAAGATTTTAAGCAAATTCATGAATCTTTAAACAATGTTAGAAGCTTTGCCTAACCATTATGATGTTATAGACCCCTTTGGAGAACGTAAACAGCGCTGGTCCAACGCTGGTTTGAACAAAATACAACCAACAGAACATTTATAACGAATATCTTTAAGATGTATTTATTTGTTTAAGATGACAATGGTTTTTATAAAACCAAAAGTGCTTCCGGACCAGTCTTTACATATCGTAAAGTGGTCTATATTGTTGTGTCTGTTGTTATTCAGTATCAATGTTATGAAATTATAGAATCACTGTTATTTTTAAAAGCACAGTAATGACCAGGCATTATATTTTGGGAGTATGTGTGGAACTGAATTTGTTCTGGTTGTCTCTAGCAGGCCGGTGTTTGTGTGTATCGGCCTAAACGAGGGCGACCCCAGCTGGGAGAGGAGCTTCTCTCGTTGGCCCTGGGGCGTGTGTGAACAGCTGGTACCTGTGAAGACACCTTTTGAACCTGAGAAATGGGCCCAGCGCACATTTAACCTCTACAACTGGAGCCAGCCACACGACAGGTAGCCCATCACTTACACTAGTGTATAGTTTACTACCTAGGCAATGCCATTTATCCTCTGTCTGACAGGATGTAATAGGTAGTATTAGATTGTTATATCAACCATAATATAAGTCAGTACTGGTAGGGGAAGCTTCTCATATTCATGTACCATTCTATTTTCACTGTATTTTAAAATGACGTAGTGTATGTCCGAAGAAGTTGTTTACAATGTACAGTATATAAGCACCTTGATAGTGCATGTCCCAAACGCATTGCATAACCATGACATGTTGTACAAAAGACTGTGATATTGGTACTTTTAGTGAAGGATCAAATTCCAGGGGACAGATTAACAAAAATGATCTTAAGACAAACTATTAGAATGTTTTTAAAGGCATAGGTCACCCAAAAATGCTGTCATCGTTGTTTTAAACCTGTATACATTTTACTGTGTTAAACACAAATGATGAGGGCACTATTGACTAGATTTCTTTCCTAGTATAGTCAATAAAGTCTCGATTGTCTGTAGTATTTTCTCCTGGATCACAAACTATGCTAAACAATCTTGTATGTAAAATGTTAGCTAGTGTTATAATATAAGAAGTATTCATTATAACCATCATTATATCAATACGGCATTCCTTATTACCATACTACTCTTCGGCAAGTTAACATTAAGAATTGCGATCACATATGCAAGAACCAAATAAAGATTCATCGTCTTACCCGTTTCGCTATCGTAACTTTGCGATATTTAAGATTTATGGTTTTTAATATTTAGAGAATTTGGTTTCTTTTTAAGTTTATTCTCAAAACCAATCATAAAAAAAGATAATAACCGTCTTAAGTGTTTTTTTAGGAATGCAAAATATTGATCATTTTTCTTCAATTAGAATTAAAAAGAAAAAAAATCTTGCCGAGTTTTCCTGTGAGGAATGTTGTGTGAATCCAACACAAGGTTCCAATACGTTTAACTAACGTTATTTTAAGGATTCGTTCTTAACAAAGACTTCAAATGTAGCTGATGGACTGAACTACAACTTTACTGTCAATACCATGGTTTTCTTAGAACTACCCTGGTTATCATGTTAATACCGTTTGTATCACATTATCACCGTAGTATTTTTGTAACTGATAGCATCACTCTGAACATCTTTTATCACATGCGTCCCACCTCTGTGTTTTAATCCTTCTCATGTAGTTCTGTAAAGGTTTTTCCGCTCTTGATCGATATTAAAGTTCACTTAAACACTGGTCTGACTCTGTGCTGCGCAGACAGCCTCCATTTCCAGCTTCAAAGTGGTTATTAGTCTGCTGACCCCACCCTAATGACTTTCTAAACTGCCGCGTGTCAATATCTGTGTATAAAGTGAAATTAGTTCTAGTCTCCGGCACTGAGGCTCTCTGCAGCCGGCTGGTATTCAAGCAAGTTAATCGGGGTTGAATGGTGTGACATTACTCTCCTCTCACCCACTACAAGCGTGTCCATCCCTGCCTGCCAGCCAAATATTAACTGGGAATTCACACGCAAAAATATTCCTTTGAAGGAGAGGCCGCACGTCTATGAGCCATGTAGAGGAGAGGGAGAAAGGCAGAAAATGGAGTGCCGTTCGCCACAGAGAGAGTTTCCAAAGACAGGGGAGGTTGAAGATCAGCTGTACGGTTTAAAAATATGTAAAATGTGATCCAATGGATTACTGGCTGGTTTTAATGTCGTCCATACAGGACAAAAATGAGTTGATTCCATCTGCAATGTTTACAAAAAGGAAACACGAAGCTGTGCTGCTTTAGTGGTTCTTCTAAGTTGACAAACTTGACTAGTTTATCGCACTGTCCCATATCAGTCTGTGTATGAAATATTTGAGGTGCCTTGTGTATTTAGACTTTCTCTTTATTTTCATCATGACAGCTTCCATCCTGGTTCCTGGGAGAGAGTCGCCAATGATGAGATGTGGCAGGGCAGGTAATACACTGACTACTCTCCTCAGTGTTGGCTTGATTTTTGTTTTAGAGACATACCTTCACCAGACCTCCATGTACACTTTCATCACTGTATAGGATGAAAACAGCCTTCTTTCTGTTTGACCTTGCTGAGAGGATGGAGGGAGATGCGCAGTCTCGTCTATATGAGATTTCTTACAATGTGAGGAGGAAATGACATCACACACCCTTTATAAGAATTAAAGTGTGGTCACACTTTATTTTAAGGTCCAATTCATGCTGTTAACAAACCATTAACTACTACTTTTAGTTAGTAAGGTAGTGGTTAGGTTTAGGTATTGGGTAGGATTAGGGATGTAGAAAATGCTCATGCAAAATATGTGCTTTATAAGTATTAATAAACGGCCAATATGCCAATAATATGCATGCTAATAAGAAACTAGTTTATAGTGAGAATTGGTTTCTACACATCTGGTTAGTTTTGAACTATTTTGAGACTTTCACCATTGACTGTGCGATTCAATCAGTTTAACACATTCTAAGATATTGAATTGACAATGAATTCCTAATTCAAAATCAATAGAAACCATGTTTAATCAGATATTGGCTTGTTTACTGCGCTAAGATGTTGGCTATTGTTGGCAGTTCTTTGGTACATAACTTGATAAGTGACCTAAATGCTAAAATAATGCTTTACAATTGGGTTGCCCATAGCCTAATGTTTTTCATTCTCCTAATGTTTTCCTTGCATTGTATAAATCTTTTCACCTGAGTGCCATGTTTTTATCAACAGCTGTATTGTCAAATAGTGGATGCCCAGGTGGACTATCCAGCCAACTGGGATAAGAACTTGGCTTTAGCCGCAGAGCGTTTCCTGCGCTCAGGGGGCGGAAGTTCCATTCCAGACACCCTCCTGAGTCGCAGCATCCTCCACTTCACTCGATACCTTGAGAGAGAACCGACCGATCCCCAGAGAAAAGCCATCCGCTCGACCATCTCACACCTCAGGAAAGAGATAGACAGACTCGGAGGCAGAAAAAAGGGATGAAGTGACAGAGAGAACAACACTTGTACAGGGACAGGCAAGACACTGAGGCAAAAGAGCAGGTAACTGATGTAGAGAGAATGTACGTGATGTTTAACAAGCGTTTTACAGGGACAGAGGGAGCAAGTTCTCTAATAGTAAAACGGACTAAAGAGTTGAAAATATGGAAGAATATGAGTATTTGAGTATGACTTTGAGGTCAGCTATACATAAATCAAGGCTCCTTTTTTCTTTAAAGTACTGTTAGATTTGTGTTATTTTTTATGTTTGTTACAAGACCCGAAAACTTCCACACTATAATAAAATAAGCACACTCTCCTAAACTGAATCTGATTGATCAATATTTGTGTGTGTGTTTCAAATACAATAAATAGAAATGTTGCACTTTCAATATGTTAATGTCCGTTCTGTTGATGATCAAAGTCGCCCTCTTTTCCTCTTTGAATAATTATCCTCCAGCCACAAATCCCCCCCCACTGTCAGGCGTGTCTTTCTCTCACATTAAGATCACAAAGGTCAGAGATTAAGATTGGGTGGGGGGGTTTAATATGGATACCAACCATGGGAGATTAAGAATGACCCATTAATCTAGGACAGATTCTGAAATGCCCCGTCCTGGTCTTCGCCTCTGCTTTTTTGCGTTGCCTACCTCCATCATCTCCCAATATAGCTTTGAATTCTCTGTAATGTTTCTTATGCAAGAGATACCAACTGTTACTTTAAACTGTAGATCGAGTCACATTCAACCCTGTTGTAAAGTGCAGACGTCTGAATGTTCTGTATTATTAGTCTATGACTATATACAATTCTATGGCACTATGACTGACCCACCATAGCCGCATACATGTGATCGGATACGATAGCTGACAAATACTATAACAAATATATAGCTGAAAATGATAAGGGACGATAAGGGACACTTGATGTTTTCCATTTTTTGCTCATTCTTACCTTGTCATCGCAACATAATCCAATACATCAAAAATCTCAATGTAAAAAATTACAGTGTGCAATTTATGAATTTAGTCCAATATGGCTGACTTCATGTTGGGCTTTACATGTAAACCCTGCTGAAATTTGAAGGTGCTTTGGCCTACTGATGTTGGTCTACTGTAAATTATTGTAGACAAATAGTGGTAGTAACGCGAAGGTCATGGGTTCGATCCCAGGGATGGCAAATACTCGGAAACAGAAGTGTATGCAAATGCAATTTAAGTCACTTTGGATAAAAAAGCCTTGGCCATATGCATAAAAACTTAAATGCAATATAATGCATACACACACAGTATGCCATCACTCTTACCCATGTACATTCACCTCAAGCTGCGTTCTCACCATGCCACCCTACGCCACTTTTTCGCCTCTCTCTCATCTGAGGGATTGTGTGAACCCATGGAATTGCCGTGACAGTGGATGCAGGCAGGGATCCACGGCAACACTGGAATGTGGGGTGCCGAAGCAGATAAGAGCCCAGAGCCCAGCTAGAGACAGACGCCAAAGACAGTGAGCAAGCAGGAAGTAATAAGTACATAGGATGGTGTGTATGGCACGATTGGACAGAAAGTGCTTAGAGAAAGAGAGAGAGAGAGACGAATGGACGCTGACAGACAAAAATGAAATCGGGACTTGGAGACAAAAGAGAAGGTGAGAGAGAGAAGCTCTGTGAATGGTAAACCCAGAGTAAGAGCCAAAGAGAGCAGCGCTCGTCCATACACACACATATGAAACGGGAAGCCAGCCTTATTCCTCTTTGCATTTAATTTACATCCCTGGCTGTATCGACCAATCGGATTGGGAGCAAAGCCCAGGGCTTAGGAGGGGAATAAAAAGACAAAAATGCCTTCGCTCCTCTCATCCCTCTCTGATAATACCCTAACTGTTTCTCCATTCTCCTCCGCAGCCGGAGAGAAGTAGATACTGTCCGAAATGCCATAGTAGAAGTGACACCTCCACTCTCTGCGCGTTGCCGATAGACCTCGCCAGCGGCCGGCCTGAAAAGGGGGCTTTAGCTGCGGGTCCAATCTCCTCCTGCTGGAGGAACGAGGTGGAGGAAGGTGGGAGGGTTGGAAACACAATATATGAAGTTGGCTATGATGCGCATGTCGTATTACAGACTGGAGGAACCAGAATTGTCCAGTGTTGCGGATCACTTGCGGTTTGGACTGAAGATGCTTTACTGAAGCTGTATTTCAGAAACCAAACTCGGCTGTCCATTTAGCCAACGAAGGAACTTTAGAGAAAACCATGCGATAACAGAATGACTGCAGTGCTAAGAAATACGCTTAGAGAAAAATAATAATATGTATATACAAATATTCCACAGATTTTTCTTGGATGTATAAACATTGCGGTTTGAATTGAGATTTTATTGTCTGTGTACCGCTTCCCTAGTTTCTGTAGCTTAAGTGAGAACCCCTGAGACTCCTCATGTCCTCCTCTGCGTCTCCTCATTCTCTCTTTAATAAACCTCTGAACAATGGAAGAAGATATGAGGGGGATTAGGCAAAAGCAGGGATTGGGTCTGTCTCCATTTCCCCAGATTGATTCTTGAACCTGTGTTTAATCCCTGGCCCTATACTCACATAGCTGTGGTTGGCTGAATGTCTGAAAGCTGGTTGAGGGTTGAAGAGATGAAGACTGTAGGCTGCTGTGCTGGGGTGGGGGGACACAGAGCGGCTCATGCATGTGGTGGTCATACTGGCTTTGGGAAGCCTGATAGGGAAGATGACACGGAAAAGCTAAGGGGGGAAGAGATAAATGGTGTTCAGAAGGTTTCAGACAGTAAGGTCCTTTTGATGATTTGAATATACTACAGATGTGTGTGTGTCCTTGTTTTATGACGTTTGTTGGGGCCCAATTGTTCTCAGTAACACAGTGAACTATCATTACAACCACATTGTGATAAAACTACTCATAAATCGATCAAATCGCGTTTTACATCTAGTCATGCACGGCACGCTTAGTTTGGGTAAAACCCTGCTTTGTTAATGTGACTTTTAATGCAGCTGCCAGTCATATTACATGAGGGGCGGGACAAACCTCATACCAACCAAACTGCACATCCTTTGCATATAACCTTATGTTTGTCTAACGTGTGAAAAACTATGCGGAATATTTCTGTCTCTAACTATCCATTTCTGCACTATAGCCGCCTCGGGGCACCATGATATTAATATATTTCGATGAAACAATCTATCTGCAAAACCAGATAGTAACACAATACTTAGGGGATATTCCTTATCATAGCGAATAAAGCACTTCAGCTGAAAAACGCTTTCAACATCTGCCGTTATTAGAAGAGCGTCTGGCATTTTCAGCAACTTAAAATGCTTTGGTGGACACCTGGCCTTAAGTTTTAAAATCATTCATTCAATTGAGTGTATTAAATTTGCTTTAAAGGTTTAAAGGAATATGAATAAAAAATGTGTCAAGGTTAATTGACACTAATAAAGCCTATGACCAAGCGACTGACCGTGTCATCATAAATTAAAATCATAGAATAATTTCATTTTACAGTCCGTATACAGATCTTTGTGGTGATGGATGTACGCTCAGATGAAACACCTTTATGAATTCCCACAGGCTCTGAAAATAAATGTCTTATTGTATAAAAGAAAGGGGTGAGATAATATCTCAGTTTTAATGTGGTGAATTGCTATATGTGTGTGTAAAGGCCCAGAGCAGCGTTTCCAATTAAATGGACCTGTCGTCCTTCTCCCTCTGGTTCTAATTTTGTGCCACATTATGGAAGTACGATGCCATTGAGGACACAGAGCCACATTTTCATAATTTGCTGCCTCAGTGTGATTGCATCCTCTTGCATCTGTGTCTGAACGCCTGAGGAAGAGTCACCATCCTTTGAGATTGAAAGTTTATATCCATATTCACACTGCTAAAATATCAAGTGTATTTCTCATTACATCAACTGCTCTGTAGTGTTTTATAAATGTTTTTTTTAAATCATTTCTAGTGCAAACCAAACATTTTGGGGGGTTAATTTCCCCCAAAATGACATTTCTGTTATTATTTATTTACAACGATTTTATTTCAAGGCTGTTTGATTCTTCGCGGATTACAAAAGATGTTTGGCAGAATGTTACGCTGAACAAAATGACAAAAAGACACCACATAAATATCCTAAGAAGTACTCTAACATGACTTGTGCACTGTATTAACGCCTTTTGATGCATATGGAACAAGCCAAAATTGAAACTCAAATGCACTGAACATCACCTTTTCTTCAGTTCTGTATATCATGTGACCGATTGCGTCGTAAAAGGAAGTGCGAATGGAATTTATTCAAAACTATTGTGAGAGAGATAAAATCGACTGATATATCTCATCCTCACAAGACATCCAATGTCTTCAGAACGCTTCAGATTTTGTGCAAATGTTTAATGTCCAAGCCCCTTTTCTGGGACTTGAAAGAACCTGGTCAGGAAAAGCATTCGTTGTACGGAAAGAGTAGCGTCAAATGTATTCTTAAGTTGTTCTGTTTCACTAAAGAAAAAAAGTGAAATGGTTTTGGATTATGAGGATGGATGTATTATGACAGTTCAATTTCTGAACTATCATATTTGGTGTAAACTATAAAAACCTGGTTGGATTTAAACTTCTCATTTTAACAGAATACAAACTCAGCTCATTTATTTTAGCCTTGCTGATGGTAAATCAATGGATTAATAGGGAGGGTACTGTAGTTTCATTGGTTTATGATTTATTTTGCAACAAACATTTAATCAGAGACGGCTCGCTTGACACTTTTTCATAATTTCTCGTGGAAAATATTTGTGAAGGGCTTAAACGGATGAATCGCGTCTTGAAAAGTTTACATTTCCACCCTGACAGACAGAAGCTAATCGCAGCATTGGGGGAACATTGAGAAAATGTTTCATAATGGGCAGACACCGGCTAATCTAAAAAGCTCCCCATTTACAAATGAAAATCCCAGGATCCAATTGGGCTAATGAAGAGAGTTGAGCAGGATAATACGATATGCTGTAATGCTGTGTAAGAGGCCTGTAATGTTGTGTTGGTGGTGCAGCCTGTGTGCTATGAGTTCTGTGACTGACTGGAGAGACTTCCAGAGCCTGAAGGTCTGGACGCTTCCGTTGGTGTCCGCCTCGAGAGACCTCTTCCCGGGAAGATCTGTCTTCTTGGCCCTTCTGGAGGAGGAGGGAATTCGGCATGCTGAAGTGGTGCAGAATGGACTCTCCTCTGATCGCTTGCCCCATGCGTTCCTTCTGCTCTTCATCTGTTTTTCAGTTTCAGATGTGGCTTTGAACAAGTTCTGTACATCTTCAGGCTCTCTGTATGTATCTTATCAACTGTAATGGATATATATGTTTGCGATCTTTCCATGTATCTTCTGTTTTTGTTTTACTAAATTTGTATGTCTCCTACAATGGGGAAAAGCATCTTGATTCAAAACATAAATGCGAAGACATCGAGACTTATTGACATTGTGAATGTTTCAGATCTGTCCACTGTAACGGAGGGTTAAATGTAATGGTGATGAATTATTACCATTTTTGTATCATGCTCCTTCGAAGAATACCATAATGTCAAACAAACATGGTAAAAAAAACTATGGTAAAACCGGGGGTACTTGCTTGGGTACCCTCTCTCCCATTACCTGTTTCTCTTCTTGCCCCCCGGCTGTCGCTCTTTTTCGCGAGCGACGGCCCTCCCCCTCTCTCGTGCCGTCTCTCCCGCAGATGTGCACAAACAAGAAGAGATTAAAGCAAAACGAATCTAAACAGACAAATGGAATTAGACTGACGGGTGTTGGTGGCCTGGGTTGGAGTGATAAACACAGTGACGCTGAGCGTGTGTTTGTGTGTGTGTTTGTGCGTGTGTGTGCTTTCTAGTGTCTAGAGGATTAACAGTGGTTAGGTGTGTATGCTGTGTTGATTGCTTTTGGGTACTGCAAAGTGTTTGTATAATGCATTCTGTTTTTGTAATTGTTTCTTTTTCATTTCTATGTGACATCTGCCCGAACCGTTGGAATGGGGTAAAAACTTATATAGTTAGACATTTATGTTCGATGTACAGTTACATATGAGTTCCTGTAGCTCAAATGGTGTGCAAAGGTCATTGGTTCGATTACCAGTGTGCATATACAATGATTTAAAAAATGCATACCTGTAGTGGCTTTGGATAAAATCATCTGCCAAATGCATCAATTAAAATATGTATTTGGTTTCAACTTTTTATACGTCATTATGAGACTAAATAAACAGTTTAAGACTTTGTGCCTCACTCAACCCAATAGAAGAGATGTTAGCATGTACCGCTCAACTCCTCAAAGTGTCTCATGCTCGGCTGCGTGTGCCCGGTCAGCAGACTTGAGTTGTGTGTGAAGGTGAGAGTGTGTCAATGGCCACTAATGGGTTGTTTTGATCACCTGTCTGTGTCTGATTTCAGAGCTGCAGGCCGCAATTTCATAGGAGATGGAAGGCGTGCGTGTCATGAAAGTGGGTGGTCAAACGCTCCGGTAGACATGTTGTAGATAAGGTGTGTGGATGGCCACCTGCCTCTAATATATTCTAGTATTTACAGAACAAACTCTGATAAAAAGTCTGTTATTTTTTAACACTAATGCTCAAATCAATATTTTTAGTCGGGTTTTCTGAAGACTTAGACAAAAATAGACATTCCGTCTTTTAATCTCCAGCCTATACATGACTTTTTCTTCTGTGGAACAAGATATGAATGGGTAATGCAGTTGTTCGGTTACCAACGTTCTTCAAAATATCTTATTTAGTGCTCTGCGGAAGATACAATGTCATACAGGTTTGAAATGACAAAAGGTTGAGTAAATTATGATTTTACTGTTTTTAACTTTTTCAATGAATTATCAAATTCTGCTTCTTCTGCCCTTGACGTCCATTGTTTGCAGCTCAAAACATTGACTGCAACTGCTCAAATAAACAGTTGTCTGCACTTTTAAATTATATTGTAAAATAAAAAATGCATGCATAACTTATCTTCGTAGTCTTTAATATATATTGAAAGTGATTTTTGTGACATTTCAAATGTGTCTCAACTTGCTACAACTGTGCTGGAATAGCGTGAATGTCAGGGCTTCTCTGTCAATTATAGTTGTTGTTTAAGTCAAATATAAAAATGCGGCCAAGTGGTTGCTAGGGTGTTCTTAGTAGTCAGTCGGGAGTTGCTCAGTGATTTCTTATTGTCCGTAGCCAAATAAGCCCACCCCAAATCCATGAAATATTCCTGTCTCTAGATATGGCTTGGGTCGCTAATGTGTCATGGAATTAGTATTTATCATTTATCAAACTACGGATATTGGGGCATGAGTCATGGCCTTTGCAACAAACAGTATGGGAAAAACACACAGAAGCTTAATACGAAGTGATTTGTTTAAACATACTCGATATGGATGAAAGTATTGGGACGCCCCCTTCTAACAAACATGATTATCTATTCCAGTAATTCCAATCGGTACAAATATTAATGATATACCAAACAATACCATATTAAAGAATTTTGTTTCCATCTTTTTTGCAACGCTTTTGGAAGGGCCTTTTGTGTTCTGAAAAGACTGTATCCCTGCGTACAAAACATTGATGTGTTTGGGTGATGAGTGTTTGACTCAAAGGTGTTCAGCTGGGTTGAGGTCTGAGCCCAGTCAAGAATCAATCATTTCTTTTCAACCATGCTTTGTGCACAGGGACGCTGTCATGTTGGAATAGAAAAGGGCCCTACACAAACTGTTGCCATAACAGTAAAGGCACACAATCCTCTCTAGAATATCATTATATGCTGTAGCGTTAAGATTCGTGCTCACGGAAATGACTCAAATAGTCAAACCTGTTCATTAGAAGAGGGTGCCCAATACTTATAAAGTGTATTTCGCAAGTATCTCCAAATATTTACACTAGGCCTTTCTTCAACCCTAGAATGCAACAAGCTCCTGTCCCGCCTGGGACAGCCGTTCCCAACACTGTACAAAGTCTCCTCCCAAATACCAGAAAGCAGATTATATGAGAAAAGTATACAGACAAATAAAAGATTACAGACTGAAGACATTTTCAGCCCAATGCCCTTTAACCAGATTGTTGAAGTACAATACGGTCTTATTCCATCTCATCCCCACAGCAAAACTCGCTCCCCTCTTTCGCTGCGCTGCCTGTTGGTCTGTTGTGAAATAGAGGAACAGCTTTTCCTGCGACACGTGCTGCAAAGGTTTTCTCCTAATGACACTGTTTCACGCCAGTGCCCTATCTGCTCAACTGGTATTAGGTAAGCTTTGGGGTTCAAGTGACTACGGGGGTTTAGAGATGGATTTAAAAGAAGAAGAGTCAAGGAGGAAGAAAGGGAGAGAGAGGCTCTCTCTGTTGTTCTTGAAAAGCTGTATTTATCCAGGATTAGAGACACCAACATGTTAATAATTGTTTCTCGCAGAACTGCGAAGAAGCACTTCCCCTGTAATCCTCTAATCAGACATTACACCTCTGAGCATGCCCGCGACAGAGACACGCCAACCGCTCACGCTTACTCGCTTTCCCAGCATGCCACCCGTCTGTGGTGCCGGAGACGCCCACCGTACCGTTCAATTTCCCAGAAGTTAAGGTGCAAAAGAATGTGTTGATGCTGCATTGGTGATGTAAAAGGTCTTTCTGGGTCATACGTGGAGATGGAAGGGCAAGAATTTGACTTTGTTTATCTGGATTTTTTAATACCATTCCTAGAAGTACGCACATTGCATTTTGAAATATCCAGCAGGAACATCAGCAGTGGATCCATTGTTGAAGCAATGGATCACTTCTATTGTATGGACAAAAAACTAATGCATTGTTCGGTTACCAACATTCTTTAAAATATCTTTGTGTTCTGCAGAAGAAAGTCATATGTGTTTGAAATATGATGAGAGAATGACATTTTGGGTGAACAGTTTTAGCAAATGATGACAAAATGTTCATTTTTGGGTGAACTATCACGTTAACCTTTTCTGATTGTGTATTTTCCATCAAAAACCAAGAGCAAAGACGGGCCCTTGTTTATTTAATACTTACAGTATACTAACTTTTTGTCCGTTTTCTTCCTGTAAAGCTTCTTTGAAACAATGCAACGTTGTAAAAAGCGCTTTTTTTTATAGGGCCATGTAACAGAGTGAGAGGGTCATGTAGATCAAGTGTAAAAGGTCAAAGAGGTCATAAAAACACTGTCTGGGAGGAACGGAGGGCAGTGAACCTAATATAAGTTCATTAGCAGTGCATGCAGCGAGAATGACTGAATGGAGGGTCTCAGACCCCTGGCCGTGCTGGAGGTCAAATGTTAGTAGTATTTTTTATTTTGAAATCTTCTTTATGGTCTCTATAATAAAAGCGACATTTTTTAATTTGAGCTCAAATGTAATTTTCTGCATTTGTGGTCATTGACACTTTATTTTTCATTTGTTAAAGAATGCATTACGAATGAGCAAAACTGCGTTCAGTGCTTTTAAACAATAGTACACTTGTTAAGAGCAGCAGGTGTATGTTTTGTTGTTGTTTTATCATCTGCCTTGAGTTTGTTTTTTGTTTCCTTTTCATAACAACAGCATCTCAACGCAGTGGCTCATTGTTTACCTAATTTCACCCACTGTATTTTTCTTTGTTTTTTTTCATGTGTTCCTATTTTTTGTTGCCATTGTTAATGATGAATGTTGATTGTTTGTCATCGTGTCTCTCCTCCCCCAGCTGGTTTGGGATGGAGAGTGAGTAGTGAGGACACAGAGGGATTAACCTGGCAGAATTTAATTAGTGGGGCTGTTGTCTCTGCCCTTAACCATTCAATCTTTTCCAGCAACAGCTTGGCCTGTGATAGACAGAACCCGTGTTCGGGGTGGTGGCGGCATGGTTGTGTCTATGTGTGTGTGTAGTGTTCCCGTTACCACAGAACAACATAGCATTTAATATTATGCTTTTTGCTCTTGTCCACTGACCCCCCGCCCCCCCGGCGGGTCATATTGAACGTGTGGTCCAGCGCGTGGGCTTGGGGCAATCATTGGCAGATCTGAGGCTGACACTGTTTCATTGTAATCTGGATGCTAAGCTCCCCATTAACCCATCTGGGGTCCAACGCCCGCATAAACTCTCCAAACACACGCACACGCGCTTTTGATGCTGGTCATGTGCAGGAAGTGTGCCTGTACACGTAAACACCTGCTGAGCATTAAGGAACAATTAATACCATCATATTCCACGAGTTTGGTCCTGTCAAAGGATGAGGGATGGAAAACTGTTCGCATCACAGATTGTACTATTGAATGATGTTTCTGCAGAAACAATTATTGTTTAACATTTTATGGTAAACAACAACAAAAAAAATGTACGTACACTGACCCTCTTCTCTCAACAGCTTTTGTTGAAACTTTGTATTAGCACTTATTGCACTATTGCTCTTTTATGACATATCGCTTATTGCTCCCCGAACTCTTTGTAAGTCGCTTTGGATAAAATGTCTGCTAAATGACTAAATGTAAACATTGACAATAAGTGTGGTCACATCAAATGTTTAAAAAATCAGTTGAGGAATCATTTAAAAATAGATGCAACTGTGTATAATTATGAGTGTATTTGTATATTTTGGTAAATTATCTATTAAAACATTTCTATACAGTCGTCATGTTCTTTAAGCATGATGTAAGAGAAAATAAGTGGACTGCTGGGCACATGTATGATGCTTAAATAAGTCCAATTATTGTTATTATTTTTTATTTTTTGTTTCTTTTTTAACTCATCAAAAAGACAAATTGAGAAAAAACAAAGCTTCTTTAAAGCCCTCCAACTGTGACTCACAAACAAAACACCTCCACCCGTCTCTATCACCTCCACCCCTCTCTATAAACCACTAATTAGAGGCTCATTAGGAAACTGTACAGTTCTTACAGTATGTTTCACTGTCCTGACAGAAGGCCAGTTACCGCTCAACAGTTTCCTCAAGCTGACACCACCTACTTAATGAATGTCAAATATAAACCCATTTAAGGTCTATAGACACAATATTGTTATTATATCATTTCATAGCTGTTTCACTCACTGCTTTTTCAACCTAATGATTTATAATCTCTATATAGGTTTCTGTATACACATCATTCAAAAATGTTAGGTCACTTATTTATCCATTATTCATATTTTTGTTGAATAATAAAAACTCATTCAAATGTTATGAGGAGAATTATGTTGTGACTACTGAAAACAAAAACAAATCATTTATTAGTAGTTCCCATTTATGCTGGGCTCTCATTGGCTGCCTTTTCTGAATTATTTTGTCTTTCATTCATTGTAAAAATGTTTATTTTAGTTTTCTAATGAAGGAAGTTATTGTTTTCACGGTAATACTTTTGTCTTCATTTTTTTTAACATTACAAAACTCATCCATTGATGCTAAACTCTTGAACAGTAGCATGAAACCTCCGCATTCGCAGAAGTTCGATTACTTCAGTATGTTTCCTATGTGATTTACAGACATATGTATATAGCATATACAAGATTTTGCATATATTAAGTATTCATATATTTTCCAAACGTTTCCAAATTGTTATTAGAACGTCTTACAGTCCATAAAAACCAGAATTAGAGCATTAAAATAAGTATTTAGTCCAAACAACAGCCTTGTTTATACTGTTCGTGTTCCACATATGCATTTTTACTCTATTACCATAAAATGCTAGAAAACAAAAAGCAAATACTGTAGATGCGTTGTTTGTTAGAAACTAGGCCAAGCGACTTCTGGCAAACAGAAGGGCCATCATGGGTCACAGTCTCGACGCGGCAGCGTCAAAGCTTTGACAAAGGAAACAATAAACAAAAACAACTCTTACTAACGCATATAGTTGTGACGTAATAGTCTAGACTGTATGTCACATTGTGAGTTCAATATGTCTTTTAATGTTTCTTTTCTCAAGGGGTGACAAAATTTGTATTAAATTGTATAATTGTTTAGATTAATGTAATTTTTTAGATTAATAATCAGATTCATGTATTTCATTAAAAAATAGTTGAAAGAGGATATACATTGAGATTTTGTTTTAATAATCTCTTTTTGATGTGCCTCTTTTCTGAAAAACCAAGTATTGTCAGAGTCTTATGAATGTAAACACCATGTGGATTTTTAATATCTGCAACATTCAGAACTTCGACCTACAACGTGAGGTGTCATTTCAAATACTTGTGAGAGGTTAAAAATGCTGACCTTCATGAGGACTGCGGCGTGTCCCCATGAGCCTCGACTGCATGTCCCTTGGGAGTAAGAAGTCAATAAAAAATGTATTGTGATTGCAAGGGTGTGGACAACTCTACATACATTTGTACTGACACGTTATTTTGACCAGCTTTTCCCGTGGATTTTAAAATATGTTGGTAATAGACATAAGGTACTAGAGCCTGTTTTATCAGTTAAGATGCCTGTATACATAAAGTCTTTTGGGCCATGATAACAAATCTGAAAGGCCTTTGTGAGTTTAATTTAAGTTGTATGGACATCCACTACTTATATTCCTCTCTAAATAAACACGTCCACTGTTCACACCACCATACCTTTTCACCCATGAGCTAATGGGCTGTACACACAGAAGCCTTTAAAACACAAGGACACACACACAGACTCGTACAGTATCTCTCAAATAAACGAGCGCAAACAGCTGCCCCAAATACACACAGCTCACTCAGGGGCCCAGCCGAGGTTTTTAAACCCCATGAGCTTTGTAATGCCCTTACCCCCACCTCTTAAGATCCACATTCTGCCCGTGGCTGTGTGACCCAGCCAAAAAAGCTGTTTGTCTGAATGGGACAAAAACCAGTGGCTGCATGGTGTGGCACATGCTCTGTGCCTCCGTGCCCTAACCGGTGTGTGTACAGATCATTTGAGCAAAGATTAAGGTGACAAACAGGAAGGGTTGACATTTAATTAAATACATCACATACTCAACATATTCAATGTAATATTCATTATTTTTGGAAGAAAGCACATTTTTGTATATGACTATACACTCAAATAACTATCATTAGGCTATCAACTGTTTTATTTTAACCCTGTATTGTTGTAATATAAACATGATAATTGCATAGGTCACATATCTTTATGCACAGAGACCAACTTTATGTCAAGAGGACAGTTGCTATCTGTGCCATTTTAAATGCCTCTCAGATGGTGCATATGTATTCGTCCTACAATCTGGAATGTACAAATATATTTCATATAGACAGATGTAACCTTTATAGCTAAACTCAGGGCTTAATTTATGCCGGAACAAGACGGATACTGCACCTCCGAAATCCGATCCGTCACCTCATTTGGCAAGTCTCGCTCCTCAAGTCGATGAAGCGTACCAAGTTTCGTACTGATAGATTGATATATGATTGAGATACAGCCTAAGATACATTTTTGGGTCAACTTTGCGACGTTACTTTTGAGCAACAGTGAAGATCTCAATTCCAGCGCATCGCTTCTATGCGGCACAGTCTAGAAATGAGGTGAGCCCATTTTTTGTGACAATCGGTCACAATTTCTAGGACTAGTAGCAAAAAAATGCAATACTGTACTTTTCGAGATGGCCGCTACTGTAATGGGCGGAGTCTACGTGTAACGCATGGAATGTATTTTTGTACATCAATGGGTTCAAATGTTAATGCCCTTTGAAACGTTCATTTTTGAACTGCTGGTGGCGCTAGAGAATGAGAGGTAGAGGCCCCATAATTGGTCACATGACTACTTAGGACCACCACTAGGAGTGTGCCAAGTTTAATTGTGCTTTTGCTAAATAAAGAAAACTTACAGGACTTACAGCGCTCTGACATATATTCCTTTAACTTATTTGTGGAGATGCGCCTCACAAACTGAACCAAACTCTTATTGTCACCGTTTTTACATTTTGGCCCAATTGTTCAATTCGATGGCCATTATAGTTTCAGCGTGAACCCAGAGGGTTTTAAGAAGTACTTATTCCTTACAGGCATCATCAAGGGAACATAAGATGTGGGGAGGACCGGGCTGTTTCCTTTAACCCATGGGCAACTCATTGCCATGGGAACTGCTGAGGCGATCAAGAGGAGATTACCTACGATTGGTTCATTTGAAAAACATGGCCAGTTACTTGACCAATAGCTGGTACCACTGGGTGACCCAACAGCGAGACAAAGTACAACAGTGCATAATCACAGTGGTCCTAATCGCCAAAGTTTCTTTAAAGAAAAAGTTCAAAGAAAGCCCGTGATTGAATTGGTGCATTTCATGAGTGCATTTTTCATCAAATCCAGTTTATAAATTGTTCTAGATACTGTATACTTTTAAATGAAATGACATGAAACGGGTAAGTCTGAATTAAGTATTTACAAATGCAGACATTAGGTCTGTTTCAAGAGGTATAGAGGTACCTGAAGCACATCTGAGTGGCACTGAGGTCAATGGTGCAGCCGCTTCCTAAGAGCAGTTACTGAGCTCACACAAGTGCTGTGATTTCTCCAGTCTTTGATTGGGATAACGAAGTATTCCCAAGAGCAAATCATCTCTTTATCCCTGAACAATTAGGACTCTTTGGAGAACTAATTACCCTGCTTAGAAAAAGAACCTGAGTCGTGTGTGAGGGGAAAATAAAAATGTATAGATAGTCTTAGATAAGTTAATCATAAAATCAGTCCACAAAAACTTTGAAGAGTCAAACAGTACAATACATCCTCACAATGTTTTTGAATAGCCCAGAAAAGTATGTTTTTATACTTGGATATGAATGTCACTACATTAGATGTCAAAAATAGCATATGATTTTTTCTCAGGACAAAAACTCCATTTAGTAGTCGTTTTTAGTACATGCAGTCAGTTGTTCCTCCACAGTCAAGTGTCTTTTTAAAGTGACCGCGTGTATACTTAATTTTGAACAGTATATATATAAATATATAATTTCTGAATAATGTTTTTATAGAAAAGGCTTATTTGACTAAAAATAGGATTTCTCAAAATGACTGCTACAGTGTATACTCTTAAAAATAATGGTTTTTAAAGGGTTCTTCACAGTGACGGCGACAAAGCTTATGTGGCCCAAACTTAAAATCCGGTAGACCTCCGAAAATAATCTATATCTGTTTTAATTTAATTTTACGCAATTATATACAATTTAAAAGGAATAAAATGGAACCAATCTTATAACCACAGCTCTAGACCTGCAGTTGAAACAGTTGTTTCGGGAAACACTTGAATCATTGAACTATGCTGGAACAGTTAAATATTTAATATTTGAAACGTTAAATATTTAATTTAGTTAAACAAAAAGGTTCTGTTGATGTTAACCATACAGGAAAAACCATGGAACTATACAGACGAAAAGAATGTATATGGCAATGTGTCGCACCTTTTTTGAGTGTAGGCTCTGTCAATTAACCTGCAGTTGCTGATCAACACAATTTCATGTCAATTTGTAACTATTTTACAAAATGACTATGTGATATTAATTCGTACAGTCTTATTTGTATGTTTTGTTTTTAAACTGTTAGGTTAAGGGTGTGACATAGTTACAAGTTTCCGTGACATCAGGTTGGACTGAAAGACACGATAACGAAACCTTATTACGTTCACTAATGTACAGGCTTAGCATGAACCACTGCCTGTTCAGGAGAGTCTCAGAGCAATAATCTCATGGTTTCAGCTAATTAATTTGCAGTCTCTATTACTCTTTCCAGCAAGTGCACCTTGTTTGTGAGAGATCATTGGAAAGGTGTAAAGGATTGGGAAGACCTCCTCTGTGCACCTGCTTAATTGGGCTAATGATGGATCCCAAAGGACTCGTAGTGGAGGGAGCGATGGGGTCCAGCTCATGCTAAGGTTTCAATGTAACAGCACAAAGACAACTCGAAATAATAATATAGAACAACTATAGTCTACATGCACTGAATAAAATACAATACATAAACATGTGTCACATGGGCAGTCTGAACAAATTGTAATTTCTCGTTGACCAATACAGTGTCAAATTCTGGGAACGCTCGTCTGTGTTTGGGATTATCATTTTGCTTTCACCATGTCCATGTAGGACATTTAAAAACATTGCTATTAGAGTCCAATAATCCGCTGTGAAAGTATTTCCATTTGTCTCTTTAAGGAGATTTTTCATTAATGGGCTATGGGCCGAACAGAGGCAACATAGATGTTGGGTAGCTGTGCCTTCCAGCATAATCCACATCTTTAGTCTCATGGGGACCTAAATGGACTCTGAATGTAGACCTTGGGTGTGCATTAGCTAAATAGGTATTAAATTGACCAGTAGACGCTGCTACGACACACAGTTTCAGCACAGCATATGTTGAGACAGCATAATCAGCTTATATATTTTAGTTTTAGTTCTTTCTCCCCCACCATTCCAAATGACCAAATATTGCTCAGTTTAATCTTGCTTGTTCACTTGCACTGAGGTGTTAGTTAATACCAGGATCAAGGACCAAACACAAGACTAAGGCTTGGAATGACAATGGATGAGGTTCTAGCCACTGAGCCCAGTAGTTTAAGACATATGCTGTTCCTACCCTCTGGATTTAAATTTAATGAACAAAATCAACATTTTGATTTTATATATTAAAGAGAAAATATTGTGTGTTTTGTCTCTATATGTCTGTGTGCGTTTGTGTGGTCTGTACATTATCGCACCCCCAAAGTTGTCAAGCTGTTACTACTATTATCAGTTTCAGATCTCCGCAAATCCACAGATTTATGCGAGCAGTCAGAGAAATTCAAATCACATGCTTTTTAGTGCTCTTAACCCAATCCCTTTAGACATCATTTTTAAAACATCTAAATCTGTTATTACTGGCACGAAACCCCTTTAATTTAATCGTTGACAAGATTATCAGATTCATTGATGATGTCACAAACTTAAATAAATAGTGCGGAAGCAAAGTCAGCTTAGAGTGGATAAGTAGGACAAAATAAATAACCCGTAGCTCCATTGATTAGCCTTGATGGCCTGATTTATAGCATCATCGTAAAATCCTTACGTGTTAATATAAACAATTTAAGAAGAGTAGACGAATATTTGAATGATGAACCTAAATACCACTTCATCTTAAAGGTGAATCTTTGAAACCTGTTTTGAGCATCATGATGAATACACATCAAGTGCTTTGTTGACTAAAGAATTGACTTACAAGGCAAATATATTTTTAATGAGCATTCTGCTTTAGAAAATGCATATGTCATAGGCAGTTTGGAAAACAATCAAATTACAGCCAAGTAAATTAAATCTGGCCCTAGTGAAGGAGATTTTAACCAGCATCTTACACGCACATGTTGCCATGGTCCCCATCACTAGCACAGACGTTCAGAGGGACCAGTGAACTTGCATGGTTGTCTCGTGGCAACCTGTGCCTAAAAGAAGACTCTGGCTCGTGAATGGTTAAAGAGAGCCCATTGTTTAGCCTAACATCGACCAACGCGGGGTGCGGATTAGAACGGCGTCTGCCCGTCCCATATGTTACTTCACGACTGCGTTGCCCGTAATTAAAAAAGAAAGATGCGCTCCGCAGGAATGGAGGCCCTTGGTTTTGCTCGTGAACTTCAAGGCGTCTGATCTATCAGTGACCTGCGCACTATTAAAGCAACACCAAATTCAAAGTTACAACCCCTGGTAGAATCCTACTGTGTGGCAGAGCATGCCTGTACACACATGAAACCCAAGTAGCAGCTTTGTTAAAGAGTCAATATATCATGACAGGAGGTGTGAGCTTCATTCACGCCCTGTTTATCGGTAAATAAACAATGGGCTCCAAACAGCAAGGAACTGGTTTCAACCACATTGTAGCCAAGCTGTAAACTTTGACGTTTCATATTTTTGGACTTCTCTCAAATGTAAGTATTTCAGCTCACACTGAATCGTTTGAATATTTCGATACGCATATTTTATTTTAATGTGAATAACACACCGTACATCTAGGCGCAAAATGTACCAAAAATACTAATGCACTTATATTATATGTTATAAAAGATATAGGCGATATAGGTTCATGTAGGCTACTTTACGTAAATTGTACAATCAAAAGACATGTTGGCATTTTGGTCGCATTCGTCGCAACATGTTTTTGCATAGCATCACCTAAGATGGTGAGCCATTTATTTACGATAACTATCATAAATTCAACCTGGCTTGAGGGTGACCTCCTGAATGTGGTGGGTGGGTTTTAATTTCGCGTAACTGTTGCTCAAAATTCAATTAACTGACATTGGAGCACGTCTGTCTGTCCACAATGACACTAACTGTCGTAATTGACCTACTTAGCTTACGTTTTTTTTCTCACTTCAGGGTTTACAGCCACAGTATGACTGTTTTAATAGTGATAAGAATAATGACAAGATAACTCGTAACTCGTTTGGTTGGATTAAGTCCCGAGTTTACGTTCACCTGATTGTGAGATCACGTAATAGAAATAAAAAGCCTTTTGAGGGGATTTTTACTTCATTTGTGTGTATATAAATGTATTTTATACCTCAAGCTCCAAACATGTTTTTTTTGTCTGCATGGGACTTCTCTAGAAGTCATTAGAGACACGTATTTTACGTTTTGTCTAGAATTGTAGTTTTATTTAATCAACACTGCATATAGGAATTTATAGTGTGTCTGATATTTGACCTGTGTTTTGACTTGCATAACCTTTTATGTTTTGCTTATAGTCAATGTTTTCTTGTACAGCTAACAATGAAAATTGTAGAAAGCGCTTTATAAATAAAGCTGACTTGACTTGGCTTGACTTTAGTTACTCCTGTAATTCTATTCTCGCAAGTCCTATTTTGAAGTTTTGACAAACCACTTATTGCTCTAAACAGACATGCATGCATTGTGTTGAAAATAAAATAAAATGTATTATAAATGACGTGTGATATTTTATTCGGACTTTTGGATAATCTGCATTTAACCAATCAGTTTTGTGAATTTAGGACATGACCAAAGTAATGGCCTCGCAGGTGTGTTCGTTTTCGTTTAACTACAAGCTGTACACAAACATTTTCCTACAAAAAGTGCTTTATGGGGTCACATTAATTCGTTGTAGTTTTAGCAACAGGTTTGCTAGTCAAGATTCACAAATCCTGTTTACAATAACAGTTTGAATTGTCATTTCAAAGTTTAAACAAAACCCTCGAAATATTTCTTACACGTTATTTCATGCGAAATACCTGACTGTGGAAGATCATTTTACAGGAAAATAAATAAAGCATATTTTGTACATTTTGTTTCTGTACATTGTTCACCAGGCCGTTGAAAAGAAAACAAACGCGTTTTATTCTGTCTTGTAGCTCCAGTAAGAAATACTGAGCAATGGTGTAACTGAATGCAAATTATGTTTGTTGAAACAAATAATTTGCAAATATAAATTTAAATTAAATTAAGAATATAATAAAGAATAGTTCAAATTATTATAATGAGCATAATATAATAATAAAATATCAACGTTACATAAAGCCATTTTTTATTACATTTTATACAGATATTATTGAACTTGCAATTGGCTTTGTTTCCATTATTTTTCAGTATATTGTGTTGTTTTAGTCAGCATCTACAATATGTCTATTCTATGTGTAACATACAACGCCTGAAGTGTATTTATATTTTACATCGCGTTTTTAATAACCTTTATAAAATAATGAATACATATTTAGTGGGAATGATATGTTACAGAAATTTGATTTTAGAAAGATTCATTTCGTTACAACGTCATGCAAATGTACTGAATGAGACAAAGATTATTCCTATCAGCTGTTTCGTTTTCTTCAATTCATTTGTTTTCAATAACAATGATTGAATAATTTGAATGAAAAGTAGATTTTTATGGCGAGGATTCGTATATGGAAGAACAAGTGAAAGATTCTCACTCTCTGACTCGGAATAGTGTGCACAAGTGCCCTTACAACAGAACGACTCGAAGACTCGACGGTAACTGTCCAGAACTTGTTCCCCACCCCTCCCTTGTGAAAATTTGGTAAAACATTAAGCCAAAGAAGACTCCGAGGCTTTAAAATTGTAATAACATAATTTAATTTGTAATTTTAGAAATGTGAAGTTCCCCTTGTTTTTTAATAGATTGTACTAGGTTTTATGATGCAGTTTGGTTGTGCGTTCGTTCGTTTATATATTGGTGTCTGTTATTCTGAAATAATGCCATTTTTATTGTGAAAAGGGGCACAGAAAATCATGCGGTTCAGAAAAGGGGGTCTTTAAAGTAGGCTTTCAGTAACGTTTGAATTGCCCTCTGCCCTAAAGAAACCCCGCCAGTGAAATATTGGGATTAACTGGTCTTTGAGGCGAGGATTAGCGCGACTTTCCAAAGACACATTCCTGCTGCCGTGTTTCTTAAAACGAAAGGGCCGGAAACCCGGCGGGGAAATAAGAAATAATTAAAATTTGCTCACGCCTTGCAGTTACAGAGATACATTTACTTCAAGTGTTGCTTTCTTTAATGGTCAAATTACAAGACGCTTACAACCCAGTGCTTTTTAAGTTTCAGCTTTAATTTAGGTTTCTGAGTAGACTCGCGTTATCTCCTATAAGCCACTTGTTGGCCCCAATTTTATACAAAATGGATTGAAATGCACTGTTCAGCGTGGACAGTTTATTGTAAAGCTGTCAACCAGGAGAACACTATTAAAATAAGGATTTCTTCCTTCCATTCGTCTCAGGGAAATGGACACCCAACGGTTATTTCAGGTTTAAGAATAAGAGAATAATTCACCTTTGTTACGCTTTTATTTTATTACTACGTACTAATACGTTAAATGTAGACACCCCAGTGTTGACAGTTGTGTGATAAGAAATGAACCGTCGCTCAAAGCTATTATAATTATGTTTTTTTATTTTTGAGATTTTTTGGGGCTATATGTAGTTTATACTATGGTGATCTATTAAATACAAACACACACATACAATTCATAGTCAATTTTAATAACTCGTCCAGACCTAATCACTTTAAATATGGTTTCAGATTTGAAATCGTTTATTATTATTTCTCTGGTGGGACCACATTATACCACTCCAGCCATGTTTAAAATTACAAGGTTGGTATATCAGCTACATGATCAATGAAGATCAATAGACGGGGGGACAACCGGTTCCTTTCCAACACATGCTCTTATATCCCTGTATTCTCAAGATGGGTTGTCTCCTGAAATTAATTCAATGGTAATAATGTGACTATTATTATTTACTGTGGTTCTTTAAAGAAAAAATGTTAAAAATCTAGTAAAATCACAGCCGAGTCTTCGCAAATGCGACAGAGCTCACAAATTGCATACAGTTACAACAGATCACAGTTTCGAAGGCTAGCACAGATAAAAAACACAAATGTACCATTTATATAAGACACACATTGATTGTCTTTTAAAAACTACATATTGATTCCTTATAAACACCTTTTCTTAAATAAAGTAGTGCATCCAGGTCGCCGCGGGGGCGTTCGGCACACACACACACGCGTACACGCATACACACATCACACACACATCCTCTCTATCATCCTCCTGATGGAAGTGTCTCTCGTCTTGCCAACATTGAAATAGGTCGGCGTGCTCTAAGAGGCTTAGAGAAAGCCTGCCCATTCCAAGCACTTAACCAAAAGATTGGCTCCTTTTGCCGTGTAGTTTTTTCTCCTCTTTTCTTGTGTAAGGATTTGTTCCGTGGCTTTGACCTAACTTATTACAAACTCACTTTGATTTCCTCTACTTTAAACAACAGGTTGTGGTCAAATGGCCAAGGTTTTTACGCACTCATGACCCTTAAAAACTTTACGTTTATAGCACAAAAAGATATTTCATGTCAAGACTAACTTCAAGAGCGCTGTCTGGCGCAGTGCGACCCATCCACCCCGGACAGTCCACGCGTCACGGAACACTTTGTTTTTGGAAGGATGGCAGGTGTACAACGTTTATTTTATGGTCTTTAATAGTGTCGATTGTACGTTTTGTTACTTTCACAAAACCTGGAATTTCCAGGAGGAAGTCTGATCTTTGTAATCCAAGCAATCAGCATTAAAGTTCAGTTTCCACGAGGACGCTTGGTCCTTATAATCCAAGCAATCCGCGGTGGAGTTGAAGCCGAGCCCGGAGGCTCCGTAACCCTGCGTGGAAAGGGATGCGGGAGACTGGTTCAGGTGACTTGTAACAGCGTTGCCACTCATGGGGCTTAATGTGGATCCTGGTCCGGTCAGCTGATGGTGCATGGGCGTCAAGTAAGAGCCGCAGTCCATTCCCCCAAAGTAGGACGTGGAACCAGCATAACCCTGACTGTATCCGGACGCTTGCGTATAGGTCATTGGGTAGGATCGCTGCATGCAGGAGGAGGAGGTAGACAGTGGGTCTGACAGCGGCGAAATGGAAGCCGGGCTCCAAATGGACACCGGCGCAGTGGTGGTGGAGATGGCCGGGACTGAAGTGCTGGAGGGCGGGGTGAACTGGCCACTCGCCCCGCTCTCAGAACTGGCTTCTCGCGCTGGAGAGCTCTTCTTTTTGGCAGGTCGCACCTTGTTCTGACCTCCGTTTTGTTGTTGTTGCTGCTGCTGGCGACACTTTGCCCTTCGGTTTTTGAACCAAACCTGACGCGAGTTAAAATAGAGTTAAATACGTTCTGGTAACTTCAAGTGTGGAACACCATCAATATAAAAACCACGTTTTATATCTATAAAAGCGCTCTTTTCAAATCATAGACGTATATATAAGTTGTTTTCATTGTTAAAATAGCAAGGGTTAAGAAAAGCTAACTACCTGTACTCGGGACTCGGGTAGGTTGATTTTCAAGGCCACCTCCTCTCGCATGAAAATATCCGGGTAGCGCGTTTTACCGAATAAAGCCTCCAGCACATCTAGTTGAGCTCGAGTAAATGTTGTCCTCTCCCGCCTTTGCTTTCGAGGAGTCGCTGTTTTAAACAATGTAAACATATTCATTACATAAAAGTCCATCCAAAAAGTCATCTTGCAGATGAAACTATACTATAAAAAAGTTATGAAAATTTCATATATCAATATTTGTATCAATATTTGTATTAGAATATTTCATGCTAGTAGCCAAAGTTTTATCTGATATGGTGTAATAACGGACTGTCTTACACAACAATTTATCAATCAAATAAAAAATAATCATCAAATAATTATCAAAAAACTATTACAAATAATGCAAAATTGATAGTTGTTAATTCATGTTCATGTATCTCAAGTTTTTTTCCGAAGTTGGATTTCAAAAGGGTTGTGAACCCGCCAGAATGATATAAATGTGATAATAGCTCAATAACAGTCACATTTTTATCCTTGGAACTTATGACGCATTTTCTAATGTAATTATGAAACAATAATTACAAGTAAATTAAATAGCCAGGTCTACTATTTACATTACAAAACGGTAGTGCACGGAGCAACTAAATAGTCTTGAATACATAAAATACTTTTAGTATAACAATTCGTAATAATAAAAAATGCGTCTCACCTGGGTATCCAACGGACGGATGCAGAAGGTCCATGCCGGAGGTAGTTAGACTTAACCCGTTGACCGTGTAAGGTGGTTGCTTAAGATACGACATCATGCTAAAGATGGTGGTGGGGGTTAAATTGGAGAAAATCTGGAAAGCGGAGCACCGGCCTGTTTTCCTTATCTTATTTCTGCTTCTTGTCTGTTTTCGTCCTCAGCAGTGGCGGTGAATCCAAAAGCCCTGTTTCCAAAATAATGAATAAATAAAACTGAAAAATAAGAGGGGCGTTCAGAGAAACGACGCAGGTTGTTGTTTCAGCTTCTGACATTTGTTAGACACTGCGTCCTTCTAACTGCGTCGACTTATAAGCGAATAACCCACGTCCGCACCGCACTGCTCTTAAAAGCCGCTCCAGACCTCCAGCTGTCCTCCTGAGATGAACGAAGCTCATCTTGACAAACGCCCCCTGTCCCTCCCCTCCCTCCCCTCTCCCTACCAACCCCAAAAAGTAACATCTAATAATTGCAACAAGTCCTGACAAAGACAAAATATACGTCGTTCAAATGTGCCAAACATAATTTGCATAGGAACCCGCTAATTGTCTCGGGCATTGATTTGGGGGCTGTTGGTGCAAACAAAGGCCAGTGTTAGCCTGATAAGTAATGGTGATAACAAAAGCTCGATTGGCAAATGTAACAATGACAAAAGTAGCCTTCTTTTCTCACTCACATCAGTCCAAATAACACAACACATTCATAATAATTACTTGTTTTAGTGTTTCTATTTATGATCTCTTAATGGCCATTAAATAGACAACTGATCAAGAAAAGTCAAAAAGTAAAGTCAAACAAATAGATCAAATCTAACATTTTCTTTTTCCATTGAACCATTGTTTGTGTGCATTTAGATTTATTTTTGTGTGCATTTAGATTTAAATTTGAAGCTCTAGCATCTGCCTGAAACAAATCTGAAGACTATTTTAAATCTATCAGAGGTTGCAGGTTTATACGAAACGTTTAAGAGTAAGTTGTCATTGGCGTTTTTTAATTCCCTTAAAACTTTATTTAACACGCGCTTTCATTTATCATTACGCGCCGCTGACGAATCACAACTGTACGAATAATTTTTTTTCCAACAAAACAAACTTTAGCCCAATTATGCAAAAAGTTTTTTTTTAATATAGGCCCTTGCAACGGTTTCATCCCTCAATCTGTCACTTTTAACAGTCCTCGTCTACCAGTTGCACAGCCGCTCAATAGTAATTACCTCATCCAAGAATTAATTATGATAAATGTTGTTGTTGATAAATTAACGAGATAATCCGTATGGCACGCGCACCCTAATTACTGGACGCTACCTCTTCATCTGAACGTTTGGCCTCATTGATTCTGTTCATGACTACAAAATAGCCTACCAAAAAAAACAGGGATACGCACACACACGTGTATTTTGCTGAAACTTTGCTTCTACCATGTCGGAATTAATATGAATAGTATTGTTTTTGGCAGGAAATATCTGCCAAATCATTGGCTTGACCTGCATTTGAGAGGACAGTTATTAATTGAACATGCAGGAAATCCAAAAATGTCATATTTCAATCAGAAATAATAACAACATGCCGATGAGATGTTAGGCTGGTTTATGTTAATTCTCAATACAATTTCGTTAAAATGAAATGAAAAAAGTAAATTGCACTTTATAAAATTGACAATATTCTCCAGCGGACTACCACACAACGAAACATGCATTAGTTTATCACATTTTTCAACAATATATTTATTAATACATTTTACAATTAAGATTAACTTTTTTTGGTAAAGGGGCTACCTTTGGGTAAATATTAAAAAGCGTTACAAATATAGTTTGCGTAATAAAATTATTAAAAGGCGAGAGAAAAATAATGGACACATTAATAATAATAATAATTACTATTTTTTACAAATTCAATGAAAAATGCACACAAAAGTCAATCAAATTATACACAAGGCAGCTACTTACAAAATAACTGGATTCAGTTCGAAGTCCGCTAAAGTTTGACGTCCGATAGCAAATATACGTTTAAATGGTTGCAGAAATATTCAACACATCAAGATAAAATCCTTTTCATCATTACGAAACCGAAGCAAATGAGTTATGAGCAAGTCTCTACAGCTAAGCACGGAGAATGGGTGAAATGGTTTAGAGAGATTAAAGCACGTACGGTTATGATTCGCTGCTCCTCTGGGCTGAAGTTGCTGGAGTCTGATTTGTACAGCACGCTGGCCAATGAAGAGCTCAGGACTGGAGTCTGTTTCTCTCGCAGGGCCATTTGCAGGGAAACAAATGTAGACAGCTACTTTTGGATGCAAACTCCCCAGCCAATGAGAGAGAGGCCCCAGCGGAGCGCATTCACATCTCCAGGAGATTTTTACTTGTTCTTTCAAACGCGTTATATTTATTTTTTGTTGTTGGTTGCGATATGTGTTTAAAATGACCACGTTGCTGATGCGGTGGCCCTTGGTGAATGTGCTGTACCACTCCAAAAAGTTGCTATGGTCTAAACAGTATCATCATAAAAGACAGATTAACAATCTTGAAAAGAAACTGCTCAAACCCTTTATTATTCTTAAAACTGTGCTAAAACTTGGAGGTTAAAGGGAGAAAGCAAATGCTAAACGAGGGCTTGAATGCACGCAGTCCTCTGTATTATCTTTTGCTGGAGGGATTTACGGGGACTTAATTCCTTAAAACTCCTCTCGTCCACATGACGCTCAAACCGCAAATGCTCAAGCTGATATACTCAAATGCATCAAGCGATGAGTGCATCGCATTGCCATGGGGCTAGATTAAGGCCTTTTATAAGACATGTAGAATACACTTGAACCCAGTGTGGAGTCGTGCGACGAGGAGGTGAGTTGGGTAGGCTACCTTTAAAATGTTTGAAAGCACGTTGTCAATATCCACTCTAAGAAATCTCGATCGGGATTCTTCTGTGTGGGAGGAAAGCCGTCTTTATCAAAGCAGCTAATATATTTTAAGCTCTACTGAGAAACTGAGAACCTGACAAGCGCCCGATGACTCGAGATGCGAGGAACACGGTGAGCAGCATTTAACCGCATAGCATTCTTATTTAATGCATGTTTTGAAGTAATTTACTGTACAGCATATGTTCATAAATTGTCTTTATTGTACTACTATTATTATTATGGTCGTTCATTGCATTAGACTCGAATTATGACGAATAAGACATTTCAAACCAAATTAATAACTTCATGTCTTGCCTCGTTATTTCAATGAAACATGTTGTTGCTACTGTTTAATACTATCTACGTGTTTTACGAGTTAATATAGTCATCTTTAAGTGAGATTGTTTTTATTCTTGAGGACACCATAGAAACAACAGTTAAAGCATTTTTATTCATAATAATAATCATGACAGAAATTATAATAATGATAGACATTATTTATGAGAATATATCTCAAATGTATAAAAATGTAAACAGTTTAAACTGACACACAGATGGCCCACTGATGATCCATCGTTCATTTGATAGTAGACAGGCGCATATAACTTGACTATTTAGTTAAACTTTAGAAACCCAGTATTTTAATGTAAACTTTCATTGGTTTATGGATGAAAGATTAGAATTTACAGACTTACAAACTTTATTCTAACTGATTCGACTTTAAGACAAGATAAAGAGTTTCAGTCGTGCACCTGCTATATTGTGGAATGCTCTGGAGAAGATGAAAACCACAAACCTGGTGATTTGTATAATTTTTCCAACACTTACCAGACATGACTATTGTTTTGGAAATCTTCAGACACTTTGTTTTCTTCAAGCGCTTTTGGAGGGTCTTTTGGGGGAAAGTGACTTTTTCTCATACAACTAAAAGTCAAATCGCCTCCTTTTTTCTTTCTCTAAATACATTCTCTTCTGTGCCCTGTTGGGAAAACTGCAGGTCGCCCCATATTAAGGATTATCCAAGTCGATCATTGTAGGAGGTCTATGCCTAAATACAAAGAGACAAATATGTACGATTTGAGGTTATTATTAAAAATGAATAAATAAACGGAGACCTAAATATACTTGGGAAAGTTCACATCAAACATTTGCAGTGGGCTACCTTAGTGTAATGTGTTTAGAGACACAGCTGTGATAAATAAACCATGTTTTATCAAGCACTAAAAACACTTGCATGTGCCGTTATCTCTGGGATCTCAGCCCGCATTGCCTCTCGCTGTTTAAATTGCTAAATTATTTATCAAATTCTAAACGCCCCGCGTCCGGAGGGAATTCTCATCTTTAAAGGAATTGTAGTTTGTCAAAGTGAAAAAAGAGCAATGCGTGCTGGCGCCTCTGGCCACAACAGCGCGATCCCAGTAAATGACACCCTTTCCCTTTAATCTCCGCTTTAGTTGAGTGGCGAGTTGCAATATGAAACGTTTATTTGTATTATAAAGCTGAACATGCATCAGTATCTAGTGACTTATTCATCTGGGTTCTATTATTTTCTTTGTTTATTTAAATCATTTAATATTTTCAAATTGGCCTACTAGATAAAAAGAACAAATAATAAAAATATCCATTACAAATAATAATAATAACCATAATGATAATGTTATATATTGTATTATAATTGTTGCTGTTTTTATTGTTTTTGTTGCCCTTATATTATTTAATGACCTCATTGCTTTTTGTCTCTCTTGCAGATCACTCCGAATATTTGCAAGAACTAATGGACTAAAGTGGCTAGTGGACGTTTCTTTTCTTATGTTTGGATAAGCAAAGTAGGGATGGATACATTTCTTCTACAATTTATCAAACAGAAGATTAAAATGTCACCATTTTGCATTAACTGAAGAATCGTTTCGTTGACTAAAATAAAGGACGGTCTTTCAGTGTTACATATTATGATGTCCATGTTTTCAAAACGCAGATAAAATCATAAACACTGTTTGAATGGATATCATTTATGCTAGTACAAACGAACCCGCTGTAATATTCTCCTAAATATTTCTATGATTTGACATAATTGTGACAGTGCTTAAATGCGATAACAGAGTCATTTTTGATGAGAGGAACACTTGAATGTGAAGGTATATTTGCACAAAGTAATTACTGTGAATAAAAGAGCTCGTTTGATCTTTATTGACATTCATAATTTGCTGTGTGCCATGTCTTCCCGTAAGGTACGGGGAACTTAAATGGGGTTAAATGTTACACGTCATGGTCCAAGAAAATAAGGATGTCAGATTGATACGGTGGAGAAAACACATTCGGTTTGCACAGCACATTTCAAGAGATCGCTGAGCTGACAAATATTTACATATGGAAACAGTCTGTGATAAAGAGAAACAGAGAAGGAGAGATAGCACGCGCGCGCAAAATGTATTATTTTTGAATGTGCAAAACATCTACATACAGCTTTGTTTTATACACGTGATCACACATTACCTTTAATTCTATAACAAGACGTTTTTTAGTGTTCAGTAATTTTGATTATACACATTTGACATCACTCATTTCATCCACCTTGACCAAAAAAAGAGCGCAAAAACCATGACAGGACCCAATCATGTGTGTGATGCATTTAGTTTTTTCTGGCAATATTTAATGGTTATTAATCACTACAGTAATTGTTGGTTGACTGTTTGCACAGGGGCCAGCAACAAACAAATGGATTCAATTAAAACCTTCAAGTCATCAATATGAGGCAAGTAAAGCCCTCTACCATACTGACAAGGACAAACAAGTACGCACAAGGGGACACTAAACGTTCTTTCAGTCATGCATAAACATGCTTTTCTCTGCACTCTTGCTCTCTCTCTCTCACACACACAAACACACACACACATACACGCACGCACACACGCACACACACACAAAAACACAGGCGAACGCGTCAGATATCTAAACCTTAAAGAAATTAAAGCAACTCAATTGTTTCTCAATGTCCAAGTCCCAATCACATTTATTGGCAAACAACATTATTCGCTGTCACACACAAAATATGATCTGTACACCAACATCCTTGGATTGCATGAGGTTTGTGGCATATTGCAGAACCTGCCCTGCAGTGTGGACTTCACTTCTTTTCCCTTTCTGAGTTCAAAGGCACGGGAACAGAGAGGGTCGGATTTATTCAGGCATTATGTGGTAAATGCTTGGATGTCTTTCTTGTAGTCTGCAAAGCCTTAAGATCACATTTAGGGAACGTTCTATTGTGAAGGCACCTGTGAAATCCCCATAATAAATTCACCAAATGGGCACAAGCAATGGCTATTTATGATTTTGAACCTTTCTTCCGGTTTATCTTGCCTTCGAGGTAAAGGTGTGTCTGTTATGGACCACTTTTAGACTTGTATGGCACTACAAGGCTCACATGAGCGAAAACTAATCATATGGATGCCTGCAAGATATAATATTCTAGTTTTGTTCTTGTTAAAATAGCCTAATTAACACTAAAATGCTTTAAACAAGATATAAAGTGATGTAACAATTATTTGGGGATATTTTGTACCCGAGCCAGACTTTGAAAGCTGGACCACAAATATGTTTGTTAATGTGTTGAAGACAGAAATGAGTCTTTAATTATGTGATATAATTAACCCTGCACCCAGTCTGAAAGGCATGCGAGTTGAGGACTAGCCCCCATATGGGGTGAGCATTCCTTACTTGTGCCCCGTCCAAACCCCACTTTGTTTTGAGTGACATTCTGGCACTCTTACACATACACCAGTACTCAGCTACCAAATTGTACTGTCTTGCTGTGTAATAAACTGCCAGTTCACACGCATCTCTCCCTCTCTCTTTTTCCTGAAGTGCTTTCTTTCTTTCCTTCCCATTCCTTCTTCCGCCCTTAATTCCTTTAATCCCGTTCTTTCATAAAACAACACATCAACACCAGAATTGCCAGTGCCTCTCTATTTATATCTCTTTTGGGTCGGTTGGGACTCCTCTTATGATTCTGTCAATTGGATGTTTCCATTACGTTCCCTTCACGTTCCTGCCATGTTCTTGTCCCAGCTCCAGTCGGTAGTCAGCTCCAGCCACAGGCTGGCAGCTGTTTTTTGCAATTGTGTATCTCTGAGGGCTTTTCTTCGACTGGAACCGTCCCCTTCAATTAGGAAAGTAAACACAAGAAACGTCTGCGAGTATGTGTGTGTGTGAAGTTCCCAAACCGAACCCTAAATCTAAGTAAGTCTCCAGCTATGATAAAACAACCCCACACTCTTCTTGTTATGATCTCTCTATCTCTCCCTTTCTCATTTTCACAATATCCAAATGAAGTGATTCTGGCATCTAATTGTTATGAGTTCTGGTAGAATGAGGTAGGATAGACATTAGAAATAGATTTTGGACACCTTTTAATTAGTTTTTACCTCTGTAGTGTAGTTGCTTTACTCAAAATCTCACCAAAATGTGTATTTGAAGAGTGCCAGAAAGCATTACAAACACTGCAATCTTTATCTTGATAATGTGAAGCGTAAGGTTTCATTTTGGGAAAAAGTATATTTTTATTACATATGTGAAAAATATATATTGTAATACTGTATAAAATCAAAGTCTCACAGTGGGAAAAAATGGGTAAACATTGTTGGGTAAAGGCTGCTGACAGCTGATTTTACATACTGTATATTCATTCAAACCTCATTTGCTGAACCACCTAAACATTGTGCACACACAAAGGAACTTTTTAACTGGAAATTATTCAAGGTTAAATTACCAAAAACTTACTCTGCTTCTGTGCATTTGATAAGAAAAAAATTATCATTCTATTTTTATATTAGTGCCTTAAAATATTCGAGTATCTATGTAGAATCTCAGATCATATTGAGGAGGCATTTAAACTGTAGCATTTAACTGCACAGATACTGGTAAAAATGTACGTTGTTTTCATTTAAGATTAACATGACAGGTCACCAATCGGCACCATGGTTACCATGGGGAATTAAATACTGCTGAAAAGAATCTAGAGTCTGCCAGACTGAGTTGCAGACTGGGGTAGGACAGGCTAAGTGTGTGTGAACGTTGCATTTGACTGTGTGTGTGCTGGGGGTGGGAACACACTCCCAGTGGTTACCGCCTTGCGGCTGGCAATAGGGATGCAGGAATTTCACTAGACCTACTGCCCGGAAAATGCCAGGTGGGAGACGAGGACCGGACAGAGGGTGTGGAGGAGTCACCAATAACGACCAGAAGGAGTGGTGGTGGATAGGTAGCTCAGGAACTTACAGAAGCTTGGTAGAAAAATAGGTGATCAAAATGTAATTATTGTCACTTTTATGTCAATCGCAGCTTAACAAAGTAAAATGTCTTAGGAAAGCTAGAATGCAAATGATTGAGTTTGATTATCCTTTTTGTTTTGCTTTCATTGAATATTGTTAAAATTTAGAGTGCTCTATGTGTTGTAACAATACCTTACATTGAAATGTTTTACATTATAATTAAAATATTACTGAAAGTGACATCAAACTTGAGGCCGGTTGCTCTTCATTGTTCTGATTATAAAATAAATTAAAGATCAATGATATTAGTCATCAGTCACTCAGTTTAACTGTACCTTTGTACTGTTCTTTTTAATTATCCTAAAACTTTGCAATAGCAATAAGTGTATAATATTGAAATGCACTATTCATTTAACAAGCATCCTGATAAATACATTGAACAAAAGTATCCTTAAATATACTATTCATAACACAATCTGACTTTAATGAGAGTGTTTGAGAGGTGAGCAACAGTTTTTCTCTACCGTTTTGTAAACAGCAACACTGAAAAGGAGAAGTTCAGTTGCTCTGAAATCATCGCGGTCTCTGCTGTGGAGCTTCTGGGGCACAGTTCAATAAAGCAGCAGCATAATGGTCACCACCACGGTGAAGCCATCGAGTCATGGAGCAACATCATGCTCCGCAGCAGGGGAAGACATCGGGCAGATGGGTCCAGTGTAGCGGTACAACTCCATCCCTCCTCCTCTCTCTTCTATACTTTACCCTTTCTGTCTTTCTGCCCCACAGTGCGATGGGTCAGAGTCTAATGAATCAAAATCAAACAGATCGGGAGGGTTATTGCGCAGGAAAAGATGAACAAAGCACAGTGGGAAGTATGAATAGGCTGTGTGTGATTTGTCAATGATTGGTGAATCAATTACTAGGTACATGGAAGTGCACAGTAATTTCAAATGAATGAGAACGATATATTAGCGATGGGAGGAAGAATAGCAGTGGAAAGAATATAAGCAAACAAGTCGGTGATGAAGAGAGAGAGATAGTAACAGGGAGAGCAAGGGCAGAAGTGTGATTGAAAGAGAAATGGCAGGCATATTCCTTTGAAATGCCCACTCAGGGGTAGGAGCCTGGAGAAGCAGGCTGGAGTGGCCCAGCGCCTGGACAGACAGGCAGTCACCACTCTGGGCCAGAGTCCAGCACCCCTCCGCCATTCCCACCAACCTCTCCTCCTCGCCCAGGCCAGACTGGCTATGTCCCCCCCCCCTCTGCCCATCAGTCAGCCAGCCTCCAGTGGACCAACTGGAGCCTTGCAACCACACCTTGCCAACAAACCCTCCCTGCAACCCCCACCCAACTGTATGGCTCAGGCCCAAATTGATCCGCCCCATCAGAGCAACCTCTGCAGTGTGAGGGACTGATTACTCCATAAGCTCAGCACATTGTGCCTGCTCTGTTTGATCTGGTGGATATGGTTGGACCTTTGTTCAACAATTTTTTTTGCCAATTCTATGCCGTTGTTGTACCCTTAGATGACCCACCGGAAATTGTTACTAGCAACTGATCTTTACCTTTAGCTCATTTCCATCAGTCCCTGGCGTTCAGTTCAAGGCAAGTGTGAAGTAGGAGTGTCACAATACACCAGGATTGACGAAAACTGTGATATAGAAAACCATAATGTTCAATATTGTGTCGAACACATATTATGATATTGTCAATAATTAAGCACCAGTAACCACAATGGTTCCAAACTCTCTCTCTGCCTCATGAATGATCAAGAATAAACACAAATTACTTAATTAAATATGAATTTGATTGATAGCATCATTTATTTCTTAAAAAAACATTTAGCTATAGATTCAATAGATATCGTGATTACAAATATTTTTGCCCAAGATAATCGTGGCTTGAAATCTGATATTATGACAGCTGTTAAGCCTTTAAAGTAGAGCCTAAAGTTGTTATATAAAGTTGCAGATGCGAAACATACAAAATGACCGATTTTCTGAGAAAAATGCAAGAACAAAGGCTGCAATAGCCAATTACTGTGTTGCTTTGTGGTAATTGCTTTAAACATCTCTAATTTGGAGTCTAAATGCAAAACTCGCATGTGTGCGTCCTGTATCATGTTTTATTGTATTATTGACTGTTTTCCCCTTGTCGCTGCCATTGTCTCTTTGTAAGTTGTGTTTCAGATTTTGACCTGCCAAGTGCACGCCCTCTTTCTGAACTCTTCTGTCAATCCTTGTTCTGTGCATTCCTCCATTGTTTCATTTGCTCAGATATCATATGATGGATCGTCTTGTCATGTTTATCCGCTCTGCATACTGTCAGGGATGACAACCTCAATCTTTGCCACCCCCAGGTCTGAGACAAGGTTACCATGTCCCCATGGCAACAGCAGCAGGCCCACATGATTCGGCACAATGTGAGTGGGAACCTTGCCAGAGACTGGGAATTTGGGTGTGATGTAGGCATTGTGGGTAACAGGTTCAGCCCAGTGGAAGCACATGGGTCACATGAGGACTGACTCTTATGTATTAGATTACAATCAAGCAAAGTTACTGCTGTCAAGAGCTTTACATGTTACCAATACCATACTGTTTCTATTTTTATCCCTTAAAATGCTATTAAAAATAAGGGTGCTAATGGATGCCATTGAAAAAGCATCGTAAAAGATTCTGAAGATATTAAATAAAAAGGAAAGTTAACTCAAAAATGAAAATTCTTTCACTCATTCGCTTGTCATTTTTAATCTGTGTGACTTATTTTTATCTGCAGAACAAAAAGAAGATATTTTGAAGAATGATGTGACTCGCATTGGTTTCGTGTCCATACCATAGAAGTTAAGAAGTACTTCCGTTGTTCGGTTACCAACGTTCTTCACATCATGTTGCAGTTAAAAGAAAATCAGACAGGTTTGAAATGACATAAGGGCAATTATGTGAAAATATCAACCGTACCATGAAAACATTTAGTTTTATCCAATGGATTTCAATAAGATAGCAGCACGGATATTAACATTTGGTGGTTCAAATACCCATGTGACATCTCTTTTCAAATCTGTAAAGCATTTGTTTTATTTTAAGTGCAGGATTTTTCATAGTCAAGTAAGTGCCATTTTCAGTATCGTCACATCCATAACGCTTCATACTCCTCATAAATGGACACATGTAAATGAATATGAAGTAACTATTTTATGTTCAATAAAGAGGCATCCCATTTTTATCTTTAGACTCCAGCAACAAGGGTTTAATAAAATTTAAACAGATGGTTCAATATATTCATAACAAATTCATTCTCTGAGCATTTTTATGTCACGTCCATAACGTTGGATTTGCCCATATTGTGTTTTTTCATCATACTGGGAAATTATTTTATTTTTATTCTAACAAACAAGTCATGGCCAGGTGTGTGTAGTATCTCTTACTCTATTTCTTTTTCTCTCTATTAGCTTTTCTCTATCGTTCTGCACCACTAGCTTGGCTGTGTGTACTGGTGCGATGTACCCAATGTTTATTTTGTTGTTCTCGTTACAGACCATAAACACCACTTACACCAGTGTTTGGAGTTAGACTCGAGCGTGTGTGTGTGTGTGTGGCATGTGCTATATTTGCTGATAACAAGATTTGCTTGTGGTACAAATCACCAAACGAGCAAGGTTAATTGTCAATATGAGCGCAAAATGGCTACACACTTTAATCATTGGTGTGCGTCTGTTTTATTATTTATCTCCAGTAATTAGATATAGACAAGCTTGGCCTCTCTCAAATTGTGCTTTTGTTGTTTCAGGTCTTTTTAGTTTACAACCGAAACCGCGTAGGCTTAGTTGTTTGTAGTTACATATAGTTATACCCAACAAGTTAAGAATGTAAACTGTAATGTAGGGATTTCTTTTAACCGAGGTTATGCAATTTATTTACGTCAGAGAGGTCTGACAGGGACAGAAAGGGATAAAGGCGATAGATAGATAGATAGATAGATAGATAGATAGATAGATAGATAGATAGATAGATAGATAGATAGATAGATAGATAGATAGATAGATAGATAGATAGATAGATAGATAGATAGATAGATAGAGCATGAGGGGTGGCAGGGTGGTCATGTTTTCCACTGGTACGTCGTTAACCTCCTGGGTCTGTGGGGAGAATCGGAGCTGCTGTGGGAGCTTAGAGCATAGAGCATTTGTTTGTGGGACCCCCGGGGGGAGGCAGACCCCATGCCTGAAAATGGGCTTCCAAAACAGCAGTGGGTTGACGAGAGGGGATGGACTGGATGAGAAGAGGGAGGAGGAGAGGGGGAGACTTAACAAAAACACCCCAGGTTCCCCTCGGGCAGAGGCCTATGACTATGTTCCTAGAACGACTGATACAGGAGTGTGTTGTGTGGTGAAGTGTTGGTTACTATTGTTATCTGAAATGAAATGATTGATGCAGATACAATCGTGGAAAAAATAAGAGGCCATTTTGAAGTTTTTCAGCATTGACAATTTGTAGGTATTTTTTCAGATCTCAAAATACTGTAAAGAAAACAAGTTCATATAACATTGCAGCAGACACAGGACTGCAGTGGCCACAATACATCTACAAAAAATTTGGAATGGACTCTTATTCCCCCCCCACAGATGTAGTTGTAACCTACGTATTCATGTGACTTTTAATCTGAGGTCTGATATTGCAAAAGTACATAAGGCTTGCAAAAACAGCTCAGGAATGTCCATGATATCAAGGTTTTATTGTTTCAAGTGAATGGGGAGCTTTTAGCCAAGCTCTCTAAAATTGCACAACTTTTAAGCAGCACCAAATCCATCTTAAAGAGCAAACTGCAAGTTTAAACATCAACCATGTGATTCATAAATATTTACAAAGAAGAATTAAACAATCTGACGTAATATTTTGAGTGACGCATTTGTCAAATATTTTAGTGGTACAAAGTGTATCTGTTCGTGTTGTCATGCAAAGACAGCAATCTATATAGATTTTCGGCTGAAAAGAGTCATTAAGTGAATCATCCATGTTGGTTGAGATCAACATCTTAGCTTTAGTTTTCTCATTTTAGTAAAAAAACTTCATTACTAAATAATTGACTATGTTTTCTAGACAAGATCCACATATCAATACTGGGTCAAGACTGAAATATGGCAACCATTGCATGTTCATTTTTCCCTGAATTGTTGTACAAGTGTGTTGGTCTATTGAATGCCTGAAACTATATTGACCCCTCTGCTCTTTTTAGCAGAAGTGGGTGAGCCAGTACAATGATGATGGCCTAATACTGGCTACAAGTCAGTGAATCCACCCTGTACCATATACTGCTGAGCCGGTAAATACTCTTACAATCAGTGTATTTCCAACCAACCTTTCACCCCCTTCTCTTTCTTTTCCACCCAACAGTGCCTCTCTATTTTCCTACCTCTTTATCCCTTTTAATTAGAAGGCAAATTCTGTTGGGCTGAAGAGATCTAATCCTCCGCCACCCAACAATGCACAAAGTTTGCTTTGAACAACCGACCTGCGGCCCTTAGATGCAGAACCCCCGCCTCACAGCTGGCCCCTGCCCACTGGGTACCTTGCCCCCTGAGCAACTGATCTGGGAGCAGCGGTATGGGTACTCAGAATGATCACATACAAGGATTAGAAAGAAGGCGACTGAATCCAGGTTACTTTCTGAGGTCAAGTTGTGGCATGCAAACTCACACAATTCTTTAAAACATCATTAATAGTTGTATTGAAACTTTCTTTTATGATGTGACCAGAGGCAAACCTTTCTCAATTCATATCTTGAACAAACCAATTATTTCAGAAAGTTACATTGCATATAATGCAAAAGATTTACAAAAAAGCTGCGTTATTTACCCAAGACAGGGTAAATGTTATGGCGGTACCAATGCGAAAGATAGAAGTATGAAAGAGATAGAGAGTGCTATAGCAATGGCAGTCTGCTTCTCTGCTAATTTACATATATATTAGGGTTCTTCATTGTACATAGAGGATCTCATTAGTCCGTGTGATTCTCAGTCAAGATGCAGTTGGGGGATATTCATAGAACTCATCATTACATATACATACACATACACATTCTGTATATGTGTTTGTGTGTGCAGTTGCACATTTGCATTAGTAGAATGACATTAGATGATATGAAAGTCTGTCAGAGCAGATAGGTTTGAAAAAACAAAGATAGGGTTATGCAAAATTGTAAACTTATACATTCATATTTAAAACAAGCAATTCAAATAAAACAAGCATTTATTAACATGCCGACATCTTAACATAGTTATCACATGTCTTTCTCGGAGACCAACAACCAAACGGAGTCAACATTTTTAATAACTAATGCAGCGATTAAGTGACATTCAAATAAAAACTGGACAGATGGACAAGTAATACGACAAATTCCTATTCCTTAATTGTTATTGCTGTGTTTCTCAATTTATATCAAATGCGAGTAACACATACGATTTCTTCATTTCTGTGGGTCTATACAAGGTCATTTAATGAGTGACCTTTCTCCATGTGTATGTACTTCACATGGTCTAATTACACTGGCTAAAGCGATCGCTCTTAAGAGCATAAAAAAGAATGTGTATCCAAATAACATCCACAAGTACTCACGATAAGTCCAACTAGAGTACTGAACATAATAAAACTACAACAAAAGATATGGCATATCAAGTGTTCAAGGGAAGAGGTTCAGGTGTGAGTGCAATTACTGTGATAATCGTGTGCAAGGGATTATGGGAAGTGTAGTCCGTGAGGTTCAAATGACAGGTAAAAGGGAATGGGAATGGCCGGGAGAAGGTGCTGATGCGTGGCAGACAGAGGTGGAGTTGTTACAGTTTTGTTGTACCTTTTTGGGTAGATTATTATACCCTTTACATGCTTCGTTATATTAACTGGTAGCAAATATTGTACCCCTTAATTGTACAAAAAGGAAAGGTACAGTTTTTAGACCTTTTTTTGACAGGCGTAAACACTTATTACTGGCCATGAAAATTGTAATAATGTAATTTAAATAAGCAGAATTGGTTACATTACTTTCATTACCATGCTCTAACAACGAACAATTATTCTACAGCATACATTAATCCTTCTGTTCTGTGTCTCATCAAGACAAATTCCTTGTGTGTATAAACATACTTTGCAACAAAGCTGATTCAGATTTTTATAATTGATTATCATTTTGAACTTCATTCACCTTATTGACAACCCGTGAAAATCATATTATCTTTTCTGTTATATTTAAAAAATGTCTTAAAAATACAGCTAACGATGCAAATACCTGTGAATACATCCCCGATATATGCTTACAGAATGCAGAGTCAGGCAATGTGGAGGCTGAATAATACAGTTCTAAACACAAAATAAAAGTAATTCCTCAACAAATGTTGTTGAAACAAACACTGATATTTTTATATGATCTGTGTCCTTTTCACACTGTAACCAAATTAGACTAGAGGCAACCCAGCAAATATAATGAATAATGCAGAACTCTCTGACTTCAGATATTTGTGTACATAAAGCCTTGCCATTACATAATTATTACTTTGATCTAATGTTAATGTACTCTGATTGTAAGTCTCTGTCTCAGGGGAGAGTTCAGTGTGTATAGGTGATATTTCCCTGTGTATCACACAGATGGTGGGCCACAAGGGAGGTCAGTCTGGGGGTCTCTCCAGAATTGTGTGAATGATTCCGTACTATGATTTCACCCCTTGTACAGTTTTGTAGTCTAAATATTTTACAAACTTAATTGGCATTCTCAAGGGAGGGCTGCCAGCTGCCTGCCTGATGGCATGGATGTTTAATTACCAGACAGGCACGGGTGGGCAGACGGGTAAACTGTCAGGAGAGACATTGAGAGCATTAACAGAGAGATGATATTTACTATTTAGAGTAAACCCCAAATCCATTACATCTTTTTACGTAAAGTTATATGTAATTTCAATGACCTGGGCAGACAGACGCACATATTCAGAGGTGTACAGTATGCGTGACGCACCGAAGTATTTTTAGTAGTCTTCCTACATTAGATGCGTTGGCTGTAAGTTTATATCTAGAGACGTCCCTATAAGAGAGGCTGAGGTATGTATGGGGTGTCCCTACTGGAAACGAAAGAATGAATGTCGGGTTGAGCCAGCCAGCCGCGTTTGGTCGGTAGGACATGTTGACTCTGCACATCTCATTACTGGTCCATGCGTCTGCATAGTCAAGTTGGATAATGGGCCCGCGGCAGGGGCACGCCAACAGTCAATGTAAAAGTAACTGGTTTTCAAGGGTAAACAGGGTTCTTGCCTTCTGGTAAGGTGGAGACAGCTGAGCTATTTGTAAACATCAGTCGATGAACAAAGGGTCCATGTTAATAATGGAATCTCTGTTTTAGACGAGGACAGAAGATGCTGGTAGCCCTTGGTTGAATGAAGCTTCTTTTCAATGATTGAAGACATAGTCTGTGATGTTGGTCTTTATAAGGGTGTCATCATCAGTGTGGGAAACAGAGACAGGGATTTAGATATGGATCGAGTAGCGTGAATGAATGGCATAATTGATTTTCAGGCTCAGTAAAGATGAAAACAATGAATTCACTTCAGAAGTAGTTCACAGATCTAAAAACAGAGTTGCATTCTTTGGGTAAAAATTGTGTTGAAATCAGGTTGTTCTCATAAGCTGAAGACAACAACATGATGAGGAAAAAGCTTACAGTGACATTTAGCCAAACAGTTCCTCTCAAGCTCAATGGTAGAGGCATCATAATTTGATATATAACACATTTGTGAAATGTTTTATGAGCCTGTGGTGAATCATTTTATGTAATTCAGAATGTATTATTATCATTAGTGCAGACAAATTATTATTATTCAGTGTTCCATAAATGGGTATTTAACTTGAAAGTCACATTATTTAGTAATAACACAGTAATTACATTCATTGATAAGTAGAAATTACATTGTTATTACACTGTATAGTTGTACTGTTTTATTAGTACTAATCATTGTTTGTAATATCGACAAAGCTTAGTTTTGAGTGTCATTTTGGATACAGAGAGGTTCTCCCATGTTCTATTACCGAACTGAACTGACAACAGGTATCTGAACAGTGTCAGTGATGATTAGTTTCCTTAATCTTGTGTGTGGCAGGACCCTGTGAGGCTGGCAGACCTCGGTTCTGGAATCTAATCATGTTTTAGTTACTGACGACTGGGGATAATCTTTCCACCAGCCTGTAATGTTGAGACCAAGTGGCCATATATACCACCACTCAAAAATGAAGCTACTTATTAATCTTATTAGTGAACAGACAACCTTACTGCACCTTTCATGTGACTTTCAAAGCCCCCCTCACAAACTGCTATCCTTTTTTCTGTCTTCCTCCCAGACTACAGGATCATAACCAGTTTAATTAACAAAATACCATAACCCAACTCCTTCTCTTCAGCTGTCCTGCTCTAACACATGCTTACAACCAGGAACCACAAAATATGCCTCTTTGTTGTATCTCTAACTCTTAATTTTTTCACTGGATGAACAGGTATTCTGCATGTTGAGCCTGGACTTTCTAAGGGGTCACATACTGTATGCCAACACCTCTTATATGCCACAAGCACATGTGTTACCCAATCCACCACAGCCTTGTAGTGACATAAACATCTTTCATTCTCTGATATAATTCCTATTTTAATTTTATATTATATATAATATATATATATATATATAAAATATGTTTGTCTTTGGTAGAGTGAAGATGGCACAGACTTTCCCAAGCTGTGTAATTTCTTTGCACTTCATTGCTCACAGAAAAGTGTGTGAATAAATGTGTGTTTGTGTATGAGTGTGTGTAGACAGGTTCATTTGCAATGTGTAGAGTCATGCTAAGGGTTGATGAAAGCAGATGAAAGACTCCATGTCTTCACTTTAGTGGGTCAAGCTGAGCTCTTCTCATCCGTGAAGAGTCTCTCTCTTACTCAAACTAAATTGCCCTTTTCAGTTACATTCCGACTCTGAAGTTTAACAGCAGTTTTGTCTCTTGCCTGATTTGCTGCTCCCTCATGATCACTTATTTTAGATTAATAAGAGGAAGAAATATGCTAATGATCATATATTTATAGTATAGAGGTGGATTTTCAGTCGGAGGCTAAGCTTTCTCTTAATTAAATGAAAAACCATTCAGTCACAGTTTTTTTAAGAACAAGTCGTTTTTTACCTTTCATAGTCAAAAGTGCGATTCGTGGTACGAATAGCCGCATACCATACGCCGTACCCTACGTGCTCCTCTCCAAAAATGTAACAACGCGTCAACTCAATGTGGACCCTACGCGGACTGCAAGCACTGTGATTGGTCTGCTTGAACCCCTCCTTCGGGTCACAAAACTTGTTTTACTCGTACGCATTTCCGAATGAATTATGTAACTAAATGATTTGTTCTATATTTAACAATTCAAGCTGCAACAAAACACAGGTCTATTTTCAGCTATTACTGCTAAATGCTTACATCCAAGAGCGTACGCATCAAGCCGAGTCTTTGGCGCTTTCCTTGACACTGCCCTAAACATGCCAGTGGACACTGCCTACTAGCGGTCGGCATGTGTAATTATATCTTGACAACAGCGCACATAAATAAAGAAAAAACACAAGCATTACTGGTGTAATTATGACGGAGAACCATAAAGCACCCTTAAAGAACCCCTTTCTATTACAAAAACAAACAGAAAGGTTGTTTTCAAACCAATATTGGGTCAAAAAGGAATGATCCCAAATTGTTTGGTTGTAAATGTACCTGTGCAGGATTGTTTCAACCCAAAATGCAATTAACTCAACAGCTGGGTTAGTCTCTTTTTAGGGAACTTAGAAAGTGCAGCACCTTTGCTAGTCTCAGTCAATCTAAACATCTAATAAACACAAAGCTATATAAATAAATGCACACAAAATATTTTTTTAAGAATAGAGAGAGTAGGAGGGTAACAGAATAACCAAAGCACTTACAAACACACATAACCACAAATGTCAAATGCCAAATGGAGTGAACTCAATATTTTGGGGACTATTTGCTAAACAAGCCTTGTGGACCCTTAACCTTGGAGCTCAGCTATCCGTGTTCAACAAGCCTGACTCAATCAAACACAATTTCCCCCCCTGAATGCATCTCTACACGCATTTCTGAAAGTAAACAGCACAGAACAAGAAGACTCCAGCAAAGGGCAACATCAGGCTGTTGTTTGTTCAGGAAAACAAAAGGGCCTTTTCCGGCTATCAAACTGCCATTAGATATGGGGAATTGAGCGTGTGGCTCTCTCAGTGCTCCAAACGCTGGGGTGATAACACTCAGCAAAGGCAGGCCAGCCTGCTAATTGCACACCGAATATTTATAGACAAGACAATTAGCAACCGCCTTTTATATGCAAACAAACAGCGCGAAGGAGGGAACGAACGAGAAGTAATTAAGATGCCGAAAACAGGGACACAGACATGCTGTCTGTTGTACAGTGATTTGTGGCAAACAAACACAATAATTAGCCTGTCATTGTGGGATAATGAAATTGCTGGTGTCTTTCGCTCCTTGCCAAGTGCCATCCGGCACAAGGACGTTTTACTCTGAGTCCTCAGCCATATGGCGAGGAGAGGGAGAGTAAGGTTTTGTCTCTGAAAGTTCAAAGGTGACAATGTGTGGCGTGGCTCTCGGGAGAGGTGAGGATATGTGGTTGGATGAGCTGAGTTTCCGTGCCATCGGAGGATCAGGAAATATTTTGAGCAGCTGCATGTTGGTGGGTTTGTTGACCAACTAATGTGTTTCCACTTTACTTTGTTTAATCATGCTGGAAAAATTGGGCACTTATAATTAAATTTGTGACTTATTGGTTTTATTTAGTTCCTTGTCATTTTTTAAAGCTGTTGGTAGTGCTGTTTTTTAATATGTGAATTATTGTGGGAACTGTTAAGGCCGAAGTACGGTCCGTCCGTCCGTGTTCGCACACCGTCCGCATGACACAATTTTTGTCATCAGAAGGGTCTGCAATCATCCGGTCCTCCTGCAGCCCATTTTTTGAGAACCACACAGACGTGGTGCACTAGTCCACTAGGGGTAAATACACACACAGGGGTGCAGTGTGCCACTCAAACAAGCTCAAACCAAGAAGAGTAAAATAAGAAGCATATCCTTCTCCATACTGTTTGGTGGTTGTTCTTTGTTGTGTTGCTGTTTGCTCGGATGACTACCTCTATCATTAATTTGCATTGGGTCTGTGAATGATGCGACTCAGCACTGCCCTATGACGGTCTGGTAGAGCACACACACTCATTTGTACTGCGCATATGTCGAACTCGGACATCCACACTTTAATCCGTGAAGAGTATGCTCAAGAAGCTGTGTGGGCGCATTTGTGCTCGAGATGGACACGGATACTTTCCTGTAGCTCAGTGGTACGAGCATTGTGTTAACAACGCAAGGTTGTGGATTCGATCCCAGGGGATTGCAGATACCTATGTGAAATGTATAGGATAATGCTATGTAAGTCGCTTTGGAAAAAAGTCCAAAATGTAATGTAAAAATGGATGCGGAAAGTCAAGTATACCCGCTCCTTAAGAATCGAATGTTTGCACTTCAACACGGTACTCCAGGTAAAAAAACTAAAGTGGAGTGATTTCACCATATGTCAGAACTGTGATGCCTTTACAGATGTAATTATGTCATCCTTTTATATGTTTACTGAAAAGAATTCAGAACACAACAGCTAAACATAGTTATTTGCTTCAAAACAGTTGCAACTTTTAATCAAACATGGCAACAGAAATAAAAAAAAGAACCCTTAGGATGATCAAAATAGCACTGTCGGGATCACTATCGATAAAGATGATTGACAATTAGCATGCAGTTTAGATTATGGACCTGTTCTGGTCAAAAACTCCCTGCCCATCCATGCAGCCAGCATGAATAAGAGCAGGGAGCGCAGGGATAACCCCCTTAGGGGAATAAAAAAGAGAAGAAATAACAGATGCCATCAGTTCATAATAACATTTAAGTGCAAAACATAATTCAATGTAATAAAGACCTGTGAAGAAAAATATCAGAAAGTTGGATTCTGATCGTAAATGTGAAGTGGAATTGGGGATGGAGGAGGGTAATTGCTTGTGAGTTACACATAATTTGTATTATTGTACCACAGATTTACTACATAGAAACCATATCAAATCATAATTGTTACAATTTTTTGAACAAATCTTCAACAAATGATTACATATATTGCAGTCATGTGTTTACAAATCAAATTCACAAGTATTTTTAGAACAGGATCTATTTTTATAATGCCAATTACTCAGAATTTCCATGCAGAAAATATTGCATGCTTTCACCCTCACAGCCCCCATCACCTCTCATTCAGGCTGCTGCGTTTAATCTCATACAATTTTTCTGACATCTCATTTCCAGTATTTCATATCAGCTTTGTGGAATTCTTTTTAAAATCACTGCATTGTGCTGAGAGACACAGACACAAGCAATGGCAATTCAAACGTGACGTGTCACCATTTGAGGGAGAGAAAGAAACGTTCTCTTATCAGCATGTATATGTGTGCGAGTCTGTGTTTGTAAGTGCTTCCTTATCACTGTGTGCTGCACGGAGGTGCATGAAACGGAGGCCACAGGTTCACCAAACCTCCAGTTCCGCTGGGCCGGATCATTCTGAGAGAGCTGATTTGATATTTGGCTCTGATAGGCCCCATAAGAGTGCCTTTGTTCTGCACTATTGTTACAGGGCTTAAGCCCAAACCCTCTTCATCTTACCGACTGGCTGGGTTAATAATACTGATAAAGTATCACTTTGATAGAATCATCTCTCCGTGCCTGTTCATTCTTTAGCCTGTCTATCATGTCTCTCTCGCTCTCACTCTCTGTCTCAGCCATGAATATTGTCATATTGTACCTTATAACTCTTCAGGCCTCTTTTCCCATGGCTAATACCTGTCAGTCAAGATGGAAGACGCTAATGAGAGTATTTATGTTTTTGCTGGTTGTTTGGAAGATGCTTTTTCAGAAGACAGCTGCATCAAACCATGTATTGTGCTTTTTTCCTTGTTTGTAAAATAGATGCTGGTTTATAAAGCTCCAAGGAGATGTTTGTGTCACCAGGGCAGCTGTGGGTATATGCAGAATTTAGGTTTGACAAAACAATTTTCAATCTAAAGTTACATGACAACTGTCAACAACTGGGTAAGGTAAAAAACACAAATATGATCTGTAGATATTTTCGCACACTGTATTAGCTTTTTATTAGCTAACTTTTTGATAATAGTGTAATGAAGAATAAGGGTGAATGGTAGTATGTTACATTTGATATTATTAGCGTTGTGAACATTGTACACTAGGCTATGAACTTAACAGGTGATCAGAAAGATAATATGCATACAAAACAGTTCTTCAATAATAATAATGTTTGAAAGTTTGCATTAGTTATCATTTTTTTAAATTAATTCGCTAATATTGTTTTTTACACAAATGTAGAGGCACAATATTCAGCTGTGGAAAAACATTTTTTTTCAAGGATATTGATTAGGTTTGCATTTATTTGCAGAAAATAGAACCTGGAGAAAAAGGTCAAAGCGACAGAAAGGATGCTCTGTAGTATTTGAGGTCTGAAAAAATATAAAGAAAATAAGTTCATAAGGTCACCTTTAAGCAATACAACAGTTATATTTGAACATGTATTTAGGAAAAGTTCAAAAATGATCTTTTACATGACAAACTTTAGAACCTTGATACACTGTAACTTTGAACACAATTTTCAAGTGTCTTTTCTCTCCAGATGGTTTGATTTAGTTGAAAATCAACAGACACTGGACTGGATTGGCCACAATACATCTAGAAATGATGAGTAATTGAACATTTGTAATGGTCTCGTCTATTCTCGTGTCTGTAAATTCCGTGGATACAAATGTAGAAACAAACGTAAATCGCTTTGGATGAAAGTGTCTGCCAAATGCATAAATGTTTTGTAGGAAGATCTATTTGCATCCATTGCTATGTACAAGGGAGTTCGTTTTTGAAAAGTCCCTCCTTGGGAGAACTCAACAAATATAGTTTTTTTTGTTAAGTTCTCAGGAGACTGAGCCGGTTTGTTAATGTATTGTATGTCAATGTAATTTTGTTAGAATAATCTGAATATCTTTCATTACAGCAATGCTTTGAATCGTTTTTCTGACTGTCCACTTTACTCCGGACATGACAAGAATAACGTCAAGCAGTGAAGGGTTCTTTGTGGGATGGTGCTTCATTGTGCCCTGGTCTCAGTTGGGCACTAGCTGTCTGAAAATGAATTCTCAATAAAGTAGCTGTGAGACTCCATCTACTTCATTTAAATGTCCCAGAGATGCACTGTACATGTGAGCGTAGTTCTTTGATCGCATCCACACACAAATGTAAACACGCGGCTACAATCGGCCATTCATTTGATTTCATATCCCCTCCATGTGTCGCTTTTTCTCTCGTCCTCTCTCGTCGTTTCCCCCTTTTACTAATCTCTGCAGGTATTTCTCTCCTCTGCATTATTAGAATGCAGCCAATGCTCTCTATTGATGCATGTCACAGCTCATTCTTTCATCTCCAACATTTAATTTACCATCCTGTTGTGTGGCTAATCCCGTGTCGTGCCATTTCCTCCACTCCTCAGATTGCTCTCTCAAAGCCCCTTCTCTTGGCCAGATAAAGGGGAAGGTAATCGCCATACAGATACACTGCCGTGGCCCTCCCCTCACCGGTACCCCCCACCCCTCCCGAGACCAAATGAAAGGGGCTGTGCTGGCCTTCCGCCCCACTAATCACTGGCCTGCCTCTCGGTAAGAGTGGAACCAGCGGCTAGTGCACTTTCATCATGAGAGGGAGAGACAGAGGGTAAAAGAGCATGGAAGAAAGGGAAATCGAGAGAGAACAACCCTCATAACAAAAGTTCTGTGGCAGTTTTGTAGTCCACAATTAACTTTTGGCCGCACCTGCCACCGGAAGGTGAATGGTGAAAACAGTACTAGTCATAAAGTATTTCTAACTGTCTATAAACTGTTATGCCTTATTTTTATCACAAAATATATATTTGTTGCTATGACAACACTCTTAAGCTGTCTTTTTTATTATTCAGTTTCTCTTGCATGTTTTTGGTAAACAGCACGGGTCATTGTAAAATCACATGCAGAACGAGACTCTATTTGTTGGTGAACTGCTATTGAAAACATTGAGATTTTGTTAATCTGACTTTCATTTTGGCATTCTGGATAATCCTGTGATCACTCTAAAAAATGCTGGGTTATTTTCAATCCAGTGTTGGGTCAAAAATGGACGAACCCAGCCATTCGGTTGTAAACGAACCTGAGTTGTACCAGAAATAGATTGTTAAAACCCATCGTTGGGTCAAATGTAAACATTTTTTAAGTTGATTTAACCCAATGGCTGGATTTGTCACTTTTTAACCCAGTATTTTTTAGAGTGATGGTCAATTTTCTACTGGCCACACTGTTATTCTTACGTTTTATTTAACATAGATGCTGTTGTAGGTACTAATTAAAGTGATAGTTCACCCGAAAATGAACATGAAAAAAATGAAGACTAAAGAACGTTGGTAATAAGAGTAGTAATAGGAGTGTAGGTTAACAAGTAGTAATAATGACCTAAATGAAAATATTAAACAAGGATTACAGATACAAGAACAATATAAAGAAAGTTCTGAGCACAGGGCTGGACTCGGAGTAAAAAACGCCCCTGGACTTCCTGGCCAAGAGCGCCCCACCCGTCCCCCTCCGTTCGTTCGAATTCCGTCCCACAGGGAAAAAATCTCTATACACCTAATGTCCAGTCCGCCCCTGCACATAAACATAACCCCTTTCCCAAAAATGTGATGGTGGATTTACCTTTATTTAACATTATGATTAGCTATAGACTCTTAGTTTGAATGCGTTTTTGATTTGTTTTGTTTACGCTAAAGAGTATTGAACATATTCATAATGAAACAATAAGGTATAAGAGACTCACTGTAAAAACAATTCCATAAAAAACAGAACATTTTCGAAACAGAAATATAACCATAAAATATTGTCTTCCCTGTAAAATGATATGATATAAAGAAATATATAGAATTATTTTCCTCCTTTATCATGTAAATTTGTTGTATTTTTCTGTAAAATTAAAGATTTTGATTCATTTAAAAAAACCTGTAAAATTTAGATTTTCTGGCAGCTGGATCGCCCCATAAATAAACTGTATAATAATGTTTTTCTTGTGAATTTGCAGTCTTATGTCATTTTACGTGTTATGACTGCATTTAAAAAAATACATAAAAATCTTGTATTTTACGTGAAAAATTACTGTTTTTTTCCAGTGCTGTGTTATACCGTCACAGTTAAAGCTCTAGCTAAAATTCAATTCAATTGTCACTAGAAAATAACATCCATAGCATTAAAATAACATTACTAAATATATCAAAATACCAATCAGCTATGGATTTAATGCAGTGATATTATGTGTAGGTGTTTTGCATCATATCTGTTACTAAATTGTTTATTTTGTCACGGCTGGAATGCCGCATTGACTAAACAGCATCTGGACTTGTAACTATACGTTCAAAAACGTATTATATAACTGCACTCCATTGCACATTTTTATCTCCAGAACCATCTTCTCGCGCTGGAATGATATTGCCCTCTATATATTCAACTGCCTCTTGAGTTGAAACAGATCCCAAAACATCTGTTAGCCTGAGGACACAAGCGGGAGCGTGAGGGCATGCTAAACACAGGGCACTTAGCTTGTGTCGGACACTAAAACCAATCACCTCTTCTAACATGTCTCATTACTGTGTCTGCCTGAGAGTGGGAAATCCTCTTTGACTCAAGTTAAGGGGCTGCTTAATATACAAAGCAAATTAATGGACAACATAGGCTGATGCTGCAGTGGTACTTGGGGACATTGGAGGGGGTGACGGTGTAGGGGGAGATGATTGCTTGTGATGTGGCCCTAGCTTAAGGTTGTAATCCCTGGCCAACAGATTCTCCTCTTCGCCCGAACGGAGGCCCTCGGCCAAGGATCCGAGCTTAATTAGAGGAAGACAGACTGAGAGAAAGCAAGGAGTGCATGCAAGAGAGAAATAGGATGGAGGTGTAGCTAATTAAGATCATAGCTAGTGCTGAAATGCTCTAAATTGCAGCTCTGCGGGAGATGAGTCCCTGGGGAAAGGGATGGGAGAGAGGATCAAGCAAGACTGGGAATATTCTTTTCCCATATAGTCCGAGATATGGGCCTGGATCAGGGATTAGGTTCTGGGTGTGAGTCAGAGAATCGAGAGGGGGACATTGCTTGATAATTGTGTTATCTTTTGGCTGTACAGTACACTTAATAAGGAGGTGTTGGTTGGATTATGTCAGGTTTCTTCATCTGTGTTTTATTGATATGGTAAATCCCGGTCATTATTTGATATCAGGAGGAAGAGTAATGGACAGGGTTAAACTCTGAAGGCGGCGTGCGTTGAGAAGCACAAAAACGACTAAATCGCGGGAGGAAGATGAGGGTTATCTATTTGATGCATAGAAACGACTTTTTCTAACGACTTTTTTTTTAACACCAATTATATGTATATATAACATAAATCATAATCATTTGATTTGGAAAATGATTTATGTTTCATTTCCATATCAATATAAACAAGCTGTCCTTACGAAACATTAACAGTAGCCCACTTTGAAGAAATACTGTGTTGTCAAAGTTGACAAGCACTTTTTAATACTTTTAATTGGTTTGGTAATGGTATTTGCAAAACCAAGGGACAAACATGAAGGGTGACTAATAATAATGATTTTTGATAAAACATCAAAATCACGACATATTAAGATACGAGGTACCAGAAGGACAGCAGCGATCTATTCATTTTTAGTTTTAGGGATTATTCTCTATGCATCTGCATGAAAAATTGAGAATTGAACTAGATGTGTTGAGTTTAAATTGTTTAAGGCCCCTTTGTGGCAACTTGGTTTTGCAAACTTATTTACTTAGGTTCATGCACTATTGTGGTTATGAAAGCGATGCATGATTAAATCCAATCTCTTTCTACCAAAAGAAATGCTGTTTAAACATAAAAGTGTTCCCCAAGACAAAACGAATGTCCAACAACGTTTTGATGCCAACCAAAGAGCCAACCAAAGAAGCTTTTTACAGATTTTAATCTGAAATATACTTTATTATTAATGGTAAGATTTTCCCTAATGCCACACAGAAAGGGTTTATGCATCTTAGCTGGAATTGACACACTGAGTGTATAAGAGGTGAAAGAGCCTGAGGCTATGACTGTGCATGTGTGTTTCTGTCATGGGTTTACCTCAGGCAGCTCTGATCGTGACTCCCCCGCTATGTCATTACTTAATTGGCTCCTTTGACTAGACATGTGTAGCCTACACTTTTGATTGTTATGTCCCTTCTGGCATTTTACACTAGCTTGTAAACCCACAATTTTCCGTCTTTCTGCAAGCTAATTTAAGCTTCCATGTTTTGGAGACAACCCTTAAAGTGATAGTTCACCCAAAAATAAAAGATCCAACCTGTATGACTTTCTTTCTTCTGCAGAACTCAAGAGAAGACATTTTGAAGAATGTGGTTAACTGGCACCCATTCACTTGTATTGGTTTTAAAGTGAATTAGAAGTGAATGGGTGCCAGCGCTGTTTTCGGTTGTCCAACTTTCTTCCAACTTTCTTCTTTTGTGTTCGGTGGAAGAAAGAAAGTCATACAAAAACAAGAGGGTTAGTAAATGATGACATCATGAAAATTTTGGGGTGAATGTTCACTTTAATAGATGTCAGAATTGTTTGGTTCTTTAACTAACTCAAAGATTTATTTAATTATATTATATTATTTAATATAAATGTGAACACCAAAATAAAGGCCAGTTCACATCAAGTTACTGGGAAATTATAACTATAACTAATTTAGCATCCACACTAACATGTGTTCAAGTTTGCAAATGATTCTTACTCTATTATAAAACACACAAGCCCTTTAAAAATGAATGGTATAAATGGTAATAATTTAAATCTTCATCAGCCAGCAAAAATACTAAAGGAACCTCAACTTTATTTGCTCTTTTGCATCGGTGTGGATTGTCTTGATTTATATTTTTATAAATACATTTTTATAATAAGAAACTGTACAAAACTGTAGATACCAAATACTTAATAATACAAAATAACTGTATTTTACATTCTATACCATATCTAACATTTACCAGAATATGTGCCTTATCTATGGGGTCAAAATAATTTAGTCAATTGAACAGTTCAATAACAGTTCAATAACAGTTTAATTTTTCTCGCTGCTCAGTTTCTCTTCACTCAGAAACTTGGCCTTTGATTGTGTGGGATTTTACATCGTCAGACCCCCTCTACTGCCCCCATCTTCTCTCTTCCAGTTGATAAAAAGCTAAGTTAGAATGTAGCGGGAGAGCTATTATAGCGCAGTCCCCCTTTCCCTCCCTCTTCGCCACCCAGCACCTCTCACCTTTAAATCTGTCTTTTCATATTCCTCTCAAAGCCCCTTGTCTGAGAAAAAAAGACACACTAAACAGGATCGCTGGGCAAACAAGTGACGAGGGACAGAGAGGGTGAAACTGGAGGGTGGAAGCTATAGTCCACATTGTTGAAGGAGCCTTAGACGAAAAAGTAGAAAAGTGGCGAAATAACTGCTCTTTTTTGTGTATCGTCCATAGACTTAGTGTTGCTTTTTGGGGTTTGTGATTAATCTTGATATCACTTCCATCAAACTGTGACAATAGAGAAACACTGCTGTTGGGGTAAACAAGGACTTACCAAAGAAAATGAAGCCATTTGAAGCGACAAAAAACATAGAAACTTGAATAAAAACACATTGGAAGATGGCCAACATAACATAACATAACATAACATAACATAACATAACATAACATAACATAACATAACATAACATAACATAACATAACATAACATAACATAACATAACATAACATAACATAACATAACAGCAGAACGTGACGTAACGTAACGTAACGTAACAAAACATAACATAACATAACATAACATAACATAACATAACATAACATAACATAACATAACATAACATAACATAACATAACATAACATAACATAACATAACATAACATAACATAACATAACATAACATAACAAAATAATATGGCTAACAGAGCATCACATACGATCCCATTTGATTTGATCTGCTAAGTATTTCAATCTGGAGATTAATGACAGTTTGCGACCAACAGGCAACATGGCGAGACAAATGAAATGGATAATGAGGCTATATGAGGCAATCCAGCACACTGGCCCGGCAGCCATGGCTGTGACTATGCCGTTTAAAGAAACAGTCAAACGGTAATCACACAGCCGTGAATCATAAGCCTTAGGTAAGCTATGTAATGCTAGTAAGACGGTGAGCTGTGTTTTATTGGTGCAGAAAGAAATCCCTCACACCATTCATAGAAAGAATCACAACAGTAATACCATTAACTTGCACCAGGGATCTCCAAATGCCATTTAATTGCCAATAGCAGGCCTATTGTTTGGTGCGGGTAAACACAGACTTGGCAAGAGGGGGGTTCAAGTTGAAGGAGTGTCAGACTCTGGGCGTCTGGCGACCAGTGGCCCCTTCTCCCAGTCCCCGAAAGACGAAGAGGGATTTATACATGCATACACACACACACAACCGTAGCCCCCTCATCTCCACCTAAGCTCCAGAGTAACTAGCTTAACTAAAGACTTCAGAGACGGTAAATTGGGGCAAAGTCTTCTCTTCCTCTACTTAATACCAGATTTGTTCGACAACGTGATTTGAGGCTTGTCTATTCAAGGCCTTTTAAGGGTTCTGAGCAAAGGGCTTGAGGCTCAAGGCCATTTTACCCCACTCTTATTATAAGCCCATTTTCATCTGTGTGCATCATGTGGATGTGGTGTGTGTATTTACACTTCGGCACACACTTTTACTCAAAGCGACATATATGGCACTGAAGAAATTCATTTTATTATAATGTCTGGGACTTGAACCCAAGACCTTGGCATTGCCAGTGTTCCTTACTACAAATAGAGCTGGAAGAATGTGTGTTTATTAGAAATGTTTTGCATCTACATTTCTGAAAATGCTCGGGTTTTTGTTTTGTCCTTTACGCTGAATGCAAAGCAGCAATATAGCAGATGGCCGTAATGTTGTTATTTAGCTACGTTTTAGAGATGTGGCTATAGGTTTCTCTTTTATAAATTTCCCTTTTATGTCCAACAATGGTTTTAATGAAAGTGGTGAATGTTTATGCTGCTCTGTTTATGCGGTAAATACGTGTCTTAGGGGTTTTGTTCACTGTTTTTTGACAGGCTTGTTCTAAGAGAGCCGTGATTGGCTGTGAAGACTGTGCGGTATGTGTGTGTGCCGTAGCTCTCAGCGAACTCTATTGTCCACAACTAGAGTCTGGCCAATGAACAGCCATCAGTAGTCCTCAGCGCTGATTGAGTTTGACAGCGCTTCAGGAGGAGGCAAGGAAAACGTTTTGGCCTTTCATTTTAAAATAAAAAAGATTTTTTTCCTTTTTTATAGAGGCCTCTTTTACCTCCCTCACCCCTCATTTCCCAGCGGCCTTTAGTTTTTTCTGTTCTTCTCTTCTGACCATTTGAAGTGATGTATAGACTAAGAATTGACACACAATTTAATTCAATTGAAGTTATTTTGTCTATTCATTTCAAATTCAATATCAGCTTTTAGTGCCTTAACTGTTTATTTTTGTTTAAATTTAATATCAATTTTGTGTGATTGTGCTATTATACCATGTAATTCTGATTTGTTACCGTGTATGGTTTGCATTTGTTGATACATTTGTTCACTCTAAATTGTCAATATCAAACAATACAAAATAATTTGTTCTCAGTCTCTATTCAAAATGTCATTAGAAACATTGACGTAAATATTAAAGAGAGATTCAAATAAGTGTGGATAACTTATATAAAAAATTTTTGCATTTTTAAACTTGCTTATTAACTTTTGCTTATCAGCTACTTACATTGAAAAGGGGGTGTTCAAATATGCGCTGAATATATAACATATTTATTAAAAAAAGCTTTAAACGAATAAAAAGGGAAAATAATATAAGAATTGCAAAATGTTTGGACCCTGTTGAAAAGATCTGCATAAATTACTATGCTGGTCCTAGTTTATGCTAGTTAAAGGACTTTATACAATTATTTCTGTGGTTAGTAGTGCTAATTTACATCTTAATACCATGTATTCTCGATTTCCTGTCTTGTATCATTTATTCATTTATGATCTTTTTCTTCTACATCTAAATGTATTTTCCTGGAAGTAACTTTGCAGCGCAAAATAGTGTGAAGCACAATAGAATAGAAGAGCAAAATAGGAATTAAATTGAAGTTGCCGTTTAGTGCTTTTGGACCACTGGCCCACAAGCAGGAGCATGGCCTTGGTGGAGACGTCTCACTGGTCATGTTAGTTCAAAAGACTGGTGGGAAAGCCAGCCTGCCTGGAGGCCCAGCATTCAAAACACGACATATGCTGGTGACCGGTCTTTTCAGCAGGGAATATGTTTGAATCACACAGTGTTGACTATAACACACAGCGAGTGAAACCCACACCACCGTGAGCTGTATATCCCCTTCCAATACGATGACTTCGAGCAGACGAAGTCCCCAGTGCCTCACGCTCTTTATTTAATGCAAATGACTGTCATTTAGAATCCAGTGCATTTCTCTTGGCAGCACATTGCCTAATCAATGTGAAGAGCCGTGTTAAAAAAAACATTGGATCTCTGTAATAGTTGTTTTTGACCGAGTCAAGTGTGGCTGCTAGAAGTAATCTTAACCTGACATTCGATTATGAGTGCCTGACTAAGCAATAGCAGAAGAAGGCATGATCGAAATGGAGATGTGTGAGTGTGTGCGCACAATTCTTCCACAGTGTACGTTTTATATTTATGGCACACACATTGGATGTCTAAGTAGATTGTTTTTGTTTGTTTATAATTCATTAGATGACCACAGCTTCATCTGTTGAAATACATTAGGTAATAATTGTAAAATGAATAGTTCTGGCTGGATGAAATTTACATTTGGCAGACTTTTTTATCCAAAGCGACTTATATTGCCTTGTCCTATACATTTTGTTTCTAAGTATGTGCAATCCACTGGGATCAAACCCACGACCTTGGCATTGCTAGTGCTCTCACCACTGAGCTACAGGGAAGCTGGGGTGCGTTGAAGGTCGTTGTGAGAGCACATTGTACATTCATTTGGCAAGTTTTTGTGTATTATTTGGCAACCAAAAATAGCCTAGTGTTAGCATAATAAACTGTTTTATACATCTGTTATTAAAGTAAATGGAGCTGTTTGTTAAGCATCAGCATCTGTTAAAATAGTGTTGTCCCCGCTAGTTCATATCTTAAAGTAGGCATACGGGTATTACTGCCACTGAATTTCAGATCTTTAACTTGTATGTGTTATTTCTGGTTTTGTCATTGAACCTTGAATATTAACACTCGGCAATGACAGCGCAAGTCTGTTGGCATCTGGCCGCTGGTGGCAATTCACAGTTAGTTGGTGTCAGATGGCCTTGATCGTGCATGGGTTACAAAAGAGGCATGTGGCAAATTTGAACTCAAAATCTTATTGTCACCTTTTTAATAACAAGCTTCCACTCCGTTATCTGAATGCAGTGTTTGGAAAAATAAGGATACCGGAAAGGGAAAGAGATTATGGAACATCCATTCTCCCAGGTTCCGGATATTCATCTTTATTATGTGTGCTGGGCCATTAGGAAAACATCCGTGACCTACGCCACGCGTGTAGGTCTGTCAATTTTAAATATTCCGCATGGTGTCAATTAGGATCATCAACAGTGTCTCAAATGAACACAGTTCTCATTAAAGCACATCTGAAGAAGTCCAAACCCTTGAGACAAAATGACTTTGAGTTGATCTTTTCTGAAAAGAGAGAGAGGACAGAAGATATTGAAATAGAGGAGAGATTGGTAAAAAGACGTTATGAACGGAATAAATGCACGCTATGAAGTGGATCTTCCCGTCTTTCCCAAGGACATTCAGAGTGTCTTTCTCACTCTCTTTCTCAGCATCTCTCTCTCCTTTCTCGTTTTTCCCTTAAACACGACAGTGAGCTAATGACAGCGACATAAATACAAAAAAAGGCAATTTAGCTTCTTCTTGTCAAACTTCTTTGAAAATAAAGGAATTTTAATTACGGTGCACAATGAGAAAAGGAAAAAGGAGGGGGAAAAGAGAGAGAAAACACTCACCCACAGTAAACAAAGCTGAAACAATTATCTTCTGGTGACCAGTGTGTGTTTTTAGAACACTCATTTAATCTTTTATTTACTGCAGAGGGAGGAAGAGCGAGCGAACGAGCGTGCATGCGTGAGCGAGGGAGGGAGGGAGTGAGAGAGAGGCACTGAGAGATAGGAGTGGAGGTCTGAGAGAGAAGCTAGGGTGAAAGGAACAAGATAACGTCCAAACATTTTGCATTTCCTCACATTAAAAAGCAAAAGATGCAATTTTACGAGGCTAATGATTCAGCCGTTTGAATGGTTGCCATTTGTTGTCCACCATGCCCAACCAAACACAACATTTACACTTATCAGTGCATGTTAATAAAATGACACTGAACAGCTAAAGATGGACTTGGACCACTCAATGTGTGGTTATAAAGTGATAAATGAAGAATCCAAGATACAAATGTGGACATCCAAGTCTTTTAGTGCACACCGATAAATGACTAGACTCAAAAATACTACACTCAAAAAAGCTGGTTTATAAATTAACAAATGCTGGGTTGTAGCTACCCAACCATGGGTTGAAACCACCCCGTATTTTGGTTTATATAAGCATTGGTTTATTTAGAACCCAGCTGTGAGTTCGATGTACAACATTTACGCAACTAAGGGTAGAAAACAAGCCAACGTTTTGTATAGTGCAATAGGAGTCGTATCGAAGCTAGCCAGTAGATCTGCTTTGGACAACCAACATTACCACAAAGCATTGGTGATCACTTTGGCTATGCCAGTTCATAAACCCAACCAATTCAGAAGAAATAAAAGACGTTCCTTGGTCAACCAGCTAGTCAACAGAATGACTATGACTACCATCCAAACCTGCATGGAAATATTTCATATTGGTCTTGGTGACAATTTCAACATTGTGCCATTTGAATTGTCATTAGAGGAACTGAAAGCAGGTTTCCAATGGCCTAAAATGTTAATAAATTGGATGCCTATTCAGCAAATTAGTATTATTAAAGCCACCTTACTCAATTCATCTAAATCCAATTTGTTTATTTGTAACACAAACTTGGAGTGAAATATAGGTTTGGCCTTTCATTGGGTCACAGGATGTTGGGTCAAACTGTCCTCAAAGCTTAGGTAATAATCATGGACATCTGTCCCACTGTACCTGCAGTACATGCCAAGGTAGCCGCAGCACCACTCACTTACAGTGGGAACAAGCTTCAATGGTGTGGAAGTGATGTGAGAGGCACTCAAAAGGCTATTACGCGTGTAGGCTGCCTCTGAATGACATATGGTGATTAAACTAAGTGGATGTCCAGCGGGGGACTGGTGTAAAAGAAACTTAATTAAGGCTATCGCTGTCAACTGCCAAACAAGCTTATTGACACCTCGGCCCGTGCTGCCACCTCAGCTCACGAAGATCTTTATCGGTCTTTACTATAGTGTTGATGCCTGCCGTCTGCTGGTTCCTCTTTTAGAGGGTGTTAAACACCAAGCAAGGCATCCGCGTTATCCTTCTTGCCCCTTTCACCAACTTACATGTGAATGCGTGTGTTCGTTCATTGTGATCGGTGGGGCAAGATAGCAGAGAGGGGTCACAAAGCTCCATTTGCAAGGAGCAGGAGAAGGAGAGGGAGAAAATTCCATAGGATTAATTTTCTCCAAGGCACCCCACACCCCTCTCGAAGTCCCTAGCCACCCCCGACCGTAACTTCAGCTGTGCAGCCCGGTGTTAAAAGGCCCAGAGGAATACCGTCTTTGTCATCCAGTCGATTTGGGGGGAAGAATAAGAGAAGTTTAATCCCCATTGTCCGTGGGTCTGGTCGGGAGGGGGGTTGGCGGCTGTAAGATGATCCAACCGGCCTCACTAATCCCCGCCATACCCAATGGAACCCCCCCCACACACACACACCTCAACAATGGCACAGTCCTAACCGGGAGTCAGACCCCAATGTGCACATTCTAAAGAGGAAAATGAAATGACGTAAAAAGTTGCCACAGCAGAGAGAAAGGAGTGCAAGATGGAAGGACACAGGGTGGAGGAAGCTAAAAGAGGTGTGGGTGGCAGAATACCTTATGTCCCTCAGAAAGCTGTTGTTGCTCTTTTGTGGGCTCCATGGCAACAGGGTGTGCTGCAGGACTCCCTCATAACCTCAGTATTCATCTTACAAATAAGACTCAACAACAAGGGTAAAGATGGGGCCTTCCTCAGACTTCCCCAACTTACTGGCTACCAAATATATTTCAACATCTTGTCTATAACTTGACCTACAAACAGGGGACTTTAATAAACATTACTGTAGCATGACATTAAAAACCGTGAGTATTGAATTGGAACTTGTGGGAATTAGCAGTTGAGATCTTATTGAGACCATAACCAAAAATTTTGAATTTAGTACATTTTTAAGTATTGGGTTAGTACCCCCAATGCCTTTGATGGTTACAAACATAATCAATGATGCTTGGTCCTATTAAAATAATTTAAAGACGTTCCTGAAACAAACTTCGACCCAGTGTGTGGTAGGTCGTGATTGGAAAAGGTTGTACGACAAAGGCAGGACAAAGCACAAAGTAAGACTACACGATGCCAATCATACTCAACTCTTTCAATAATCTGAGGAAAACATAGAAAGAACGGTTGATAAGGTTTGACTCTGGGAGTTTCAGAGATACTCTGGGGGGGAGTTTGGAGAACTCAATGGACCTTCAGGGTAAATATGCCATTATTGGCGGTTACTGACTCCACCACTTGGGACATCCATACTCGAACAGATCTGATGAGGTACAGTTGAGCGAAAGAGAGATGGCGAGAGAAAGAGGCTCAGTGGGGGTAGGGTTAGCATGCGAGCGAGAGAGACAGAGAAAGAGCCAGGAGACAGCCGTTTAAAATTCAGTTTCCTGGGAGTGAAGAGGCTAATCCTGCCTCCGTAATTCCCTGCAGCAGAAGCAAACCCTGATCCCTCCCTCCCTTCCCATCATCATCATCGTTCCTCTCCTTTCTCGCTGACTCTACCCAATCTCTTTATTCCTGCATCTCTAACATTCTCTCGCGCTGTCTTTCGTACTGTCTCACTATTTCTCTGCTTAATCTCTAGCCTTGTCTCTCTTCCCCCCGTCTCTCACTTTCTCCCTCTCTCTTTCTCTCTCTGAGTGACAGTACAATGCCCAGACCCTCACATGCTTATCTAACTCTAGCAGATGGTCGACTTGGATCAATGCACACATGCCACGATCAATGGCTGCGATAAAAAGCGGCGGGGATGGTACTTGTTCCCCTCTCTCTTTCTCTCTCCATTTCCCTCCCTTCATGCCCATCGTGCTGCCGGGCCCGTTTGTCTCTTGCTTCTTCACATCTGCATCTGGACCGGCACCCTTTGAGGGGAGGCCTGGGAGAACAGGGTCCTTCCAGCCTAGGGGCTGCCTGCTGCCATAACCTGCTGACTTATGTCCTACAGTATTTCTTTCTGCACTTTTTACTTCTTCTTCATCTTTGGTTTTGTCTCCAGGGTTCTGCCAATACCCCACTCGCTATCAGAGGTCGACTCATCGTGAGATTGCTGTTCTACATCTCTGCTCCCATCTCTTTCACACCTGCCCACCTGCCATTGCAGCTGTATTTGTTTATAACACAAGTTGCAGGCATCCATGACATGTTCTCAGAAGTGTGTTGAGCATTCTAGGTGTCTGTCGAACTCCCCTCCAAAACCCATTAATAAATACGAAACTTTACATACACCCCACACAGAATGCCCCTACCTTCTTTATCTCAGAAATCTGACCTGCTTTGGTTATTTTTCACACATCCAGACCTAAAGTTTTGACTGTTGAGTGTAACATTATTGTACTACAAAACATTGTTAAGATCTATTTCTCAGTATTCTGTAATTAAGCAACAACGAATCTAAATTTTTTTGTATAATGCTTCCAACTCTGTGGTCAGAGTCCCATAGAGTGCATAGACTTAAAACAGAGTGTTTTACAGACTGTTGTACATTATAGACTTAAAATGATCCCTACTATTCCTGTCAACACACTGCTTGTTGATCACATTTTGATTTTGATTCGTCAGCACGAAGCATCCATTTGGAAATTGCTCAGACAGTTTGCCTACATGAACAACCCTATGCCATCTACACTACTTAAAAGTGAACTTACTTGACCTTGTTTTTTTTAAGTCATATTTAAGGGGCTTTTGCCTTTATTGGGACATGCCATTGAAGAGGAGGCAGGAAAGCATTGGGCAGAGATAGTGGAACGGGACCAGCAAAGGACCGTTGAGATGGTAATCAAACTCGTGCTCAAGCACACCCCTGTACATCTTTCAGGCTAACTTTTCAAGTTACCTCTTCTTGCAACTTTGAGAGCACACGGTTTAAAGTTTACCAGTGTAAGTTACCTCCCTCCTCTTTTTGAGATTTTTAATTGGGCATTGGTGATGTAATGTGCCTCATAATAAGCCCATTAAGCCGTCTTTTTCTCTCTGCATAGATAGGGAGAGTTGTGGCAGTATGGATACCTCTGCTATTTATACCGCTCAAATCCTCATGAATATTTACACCCAACCGCAATGGCAAAGAGTGTAGGCAGACACCCTGACAAATAGCTCTCATGGGAGGATTTCACTCTTTCAGGAGACAGTTGTTCTGAAACTTTTTTTTCTGTCAGGACTGCACCTCACCACAACATGGTTTGGATACTTACAGCACAAGCAATTCATTCTCCTATTTCATATTACCACCTATGATAAAAGCATTAGTTTAACTCATTTTCCTCTTGAGGAAATATCTAAAATTTTGAAGTCTTAGATTGATGACTTGACTATTAGAATGTTTGAGACTTGAGCTGTTGACTCAAGTCGAGTAATTTCACAGCGACAACACAAATCTTCGACCTAGATGCTCATTTATGAGAACTAAAACATTTTATTTTTTTCTGTTTTGTCTCACCAAAAACAGTCTAGTAACCTTGAGAACTAAGCTCAGCAACTGTAACCCAAAACATTCCTATTGTAACTATCATGGCTATAATTGTATTATTACAAACATAATAATATTACATAATAAACTTTTAATGAAGGAATAATTGGTCCAAAGAAGTTTGCATGTAATTTACCTCTGTATAAATGTATAAAGTGTACTTGGAAAATGTATCTTGCCATTCAGTTGACCAGAAGCCTTGTTAAGGCTGTGTAAATTTATTTAATATGGATTAGAAGTTGATGCAAACACAACTGTGGTCTGCGTGTGTGTGCTACAGCAGTCTGGCAGTCATGAGGCCTGGCTGTGGTATCTAATCCTTGTTTAGGGTGTATTGAGGCACAGCAGATTAGGTAGCCTGCTCCTCATGCCACCCACAGTTGCAAGCATCGTATTCTCACTGTGTCTATTGCGTGCCCTCTATTTCTCTTTTTGCCTCTTTCGCACACATGACAGAGAGTTTTCTATTCCTTAACAGGGCTTACAGATCATAGAAAAACACTGAAACAGAAAACATTTTACAAAGGAACACAAATCAACAGAAACTGAATTGATTTCTAGTGTTCCGGAACTTGACTGTTAATTAAAGTGGGAATAATTGAGCACACTTCAGTTGAAACGAGGGATTTCACTGATGTGTTATCAAATTTGAGTTAGAAAAGGCACTCTTGCGATGTTAAAATGCTGTGCAATGAAATAAAGACACTAAAAAAATATAATAAACACTCTTGCGCTCTTTGTGAGAGTTCATCCTACCGAGGCTTTTTACTTTTATTGTAAGTAACTAAGTACTTTAGGTTGAATGAGTCATGGAGTTAAGAATTTAGTTTAGAATTGGAGCTGTCGCCCTGTGGTTAGTGCTCCAGACACACTTATGCATGAGCCATTGGCTCACGAGGACCTGGGTTCAAGTCACATCCTTATTCCACACCCTTTCTCTTACCTCCATGCTCCTGTCTGCCTAGAGCTACTGTCATATACATATAAATAAAAGCCCCCCCCCAAAATTTATTTTCAGAAATTTCTTAGCATTCAATATTAAGACTCCAACGACTTGATAAAAAACTGATTTTATCAGCACAAAATTCACATGGTGAAGTGTATATGATGAAAACAATAAGCCCAGCACATATTCTTTGAAAACATGATATACTGTCATAGGCAATGTAGCCCCAGGTAAAATTTTCTTTAGATATTTTTACTGAAAACAAGACAATAAATGCTGATTTGAAGAAAAAAGTATTTACTGTGTTTGTAGAGGCTGAAACGTGTTCTTATCATGATGTTTGCCAAGCTGATTTAAATGTTTTCGCAACACTAACTACTGTTACTGTAAACAACTCGAACATGTGTAACACTTTACAACAGAGGTCCATGATTTACATTAGCTAAATATATTGGTAAACACTGAATTATATGCTTACTGAATTAAATACTTAGTTATACTGTATATATTTTTTAATATCAAAAGTTGTATCTCTTAACGGTCCAGTTTGTGAAATTAAGTGGCATCTAGCGGTGAGGTTACGTACTGCAACAAATGTCTCAGTCCACCACTCACCCCTCCCTTTCGGAGCACTATGGGGGCTGACACAGGACAAAGACTTTTTGCTTCTTTGCTGAAGGAGATAACGTATTTACTAAACATGGCCAATTTCATGCAAAGGGACCCACGATGTACGTAGATGAAGGAAGTTTAGTACCTTTTTCACTCTTAGGCCCACCATTGTATTTAACAATATTCAAAAGCCCCCCTCCCACTCACAAAACCTCAAAATTTCTACCCAATAAAATATTTTATAGCTTAATAATAACTGGAAAAATGTGTATTAACTATACAAATGGCAAAATACTAAGACATATCTCAAATATCTAACATTAACAAAGGTTAATAAAGGCCAAAAATGTATATTCTCCATTGTTAGACAATTCAACAACAAATGTTAACAATACAACCTTATTGTAAAGTGTTACCAACATCTTTCATCTCTTTGACTGGTACCCAAGACTGCCGAGAGAGATTAAGTTTGTTTTTGATTCAGTAAAGTGACGTTAAAATGACTGTAACATACTGTTGTATAGGATGTCATGTGCTTCCTATCCAGTAAGGGTCTGTAAGGTCTACACTTAGAAAAATTAACCATGGTTTTACTTTAGTAATTTACTAATATATAGACAGATATATTAAAAATATATATATATTTAGATTCTTTCTAATAATGGTGATAATCGCTTTATTTCTCCCTGAACTCTCTGTAAGTCGCTTTGGATAAAAGCGTCTGCTAAATGACTAATATTAATGTAATATAAATGTATTTTAGGCCACCATTAATTGTACAAAACACAGTACATGTTGGCAGACTCACACACACTCTCTCTCTCCATCCAAAAAGACCTACGTTCGATGGCTGGGCAGACATAGCTGAGAGACAGAACTGTGACCACCCGGAAGCTGTTCGAGTCATGTGAATGTTAACACTTTTGGGATGTTTATTTCGTAAGCATTAAAAATGTGTCATTTATCACTGTGATTTTTAAAGATTTCTTATGACATCAATAGAACGAAAATGATGCTGAGACATTTCTGATCGATTTAGATGTGTGTTTGTCATTTTCTATGCATGTAATGTTACTTTAATTAGAATTTAATATTTATAATAAACAATCGTACAGAGATCAAACCATCTTAATCAATAGTCATTTTTTATAACAAAATCAATGCAGTTGTAGGTTTTTTGGCATAATATGTAGAAATATACTGCAAAATAAATTATGTTCATTGTGTCATATCAATAACTCAGGAAAAACTGGTACTTTCGGTTAGTATTAAGTGTGTTATTTTGAGGCCTTCATACCACATATGTTATGATGAATAAATACGTTTTTTTCTGTAAGAAGGCAGCAAAGTCACTGGAAAATATTTGATTTGACACAAGTACCACCTCCCTCCAACAGCCTTGAAAATGCTCTAAATATAAAGTATACATGTGTGTGATCGGTATTGGTGAAGAAATTTAGCATCTGTGCATCTCTACTTAATTTGTGCTATTTTATAAGAACTATGAAGTCATCAACATATTATGTCTGAATATTCTGTTGGAACTTGGCAATTGCTGAAGCGTGTCGAACTTTCATTCCTAAAGGTGTCTGTGGTTATGTCCCTGCAGACTACGAGATTAAATGAAGTGAACCTCATGTCTTAACAAACTCATATGGTCATGGCAGTATGGGGTTTATGAGCACAAGAGGGCCCTGACGCCTGACATTGATTGATGTTTATATGGACTCCATCAGTAAGTTTCTGAAGGGCTTGCAGGAAGCACTGTGTTGAGCTGCTTGGGGTCGGTTTAATTGAAATCGGTCGGAGCCTGGCTGCTTTTTTCCTTTCCCCGCGTGCCTCACCTAATTTAGCAACACTCGCTCTCTGCTCTCCCTGGCTTTTGTTCCTCAGACCTACCACCAGCCCGTTTATTTTCCTTCTCAAATTAATTTAACAGAAAGTTAATTAAATCTTTGCTTCGACAACCAGCCGCACGCAAGTAAATGCAGCGCGATGAAAAGATGTGTTGAGGGGGAGCCGAAAAATCAAGAGAAACTGGTGCCAAATGACTGCTGGAGGTTAAATGTAAAACTGGAGGTTGGAGTCGTAGGGGTTAGGTCTCCTTAATAACAGAACTGCGCAAGATGGCAAAAACAAGCGCAGGTCACATTGTTGTAGTCACAGGTTGGGGTAAGACTGATGGTTTGGGTTTTGCGTGCGTGTGTAAAGTCAGCATTGTTTCAACCCATGGAGCCATAATTCACTTGGCAGCTATAGTGTGCTTAAGCTTTTATGAACAAAGTATCCTTTTAAGTAAAATAATGACAAAACAAAACAAAAACTTTAATTGTATTTCTAATTTGTTTGTAAGAAAACTTATTTTATTTAACTGTCACTGAGATGCTATACAGTACAGAAGATTCTCAAGACGCATAAGCCACCAGACTTAAAGTGAACACTGTCCTTTCTGAGGGTTTGTGTCTTCTAGATGATCGTGGTCTAAGCCATTAGTAGATGTCTACAGCTATATGGGTGGGTTTGAACCATGAGTTTACAGGTCTTGCTCGAGTTCAACGAGTGTCTTTGAACTATGCAGTGGCGCTGATTCGGACAGCCACGGCAGGTATTTGCACAGCAAATATTTTAATCCCTAACTAATCACTTGGTTAGACCCCATGTGTTAAGGGGGTGGGAGCTCGAGAAGGGTGTTAGCATGTACTGGTGGCCCGGCACATTCCTCCTGTCAATGACGCTTTTGTTCTAAAGGGATTGTGGGAAGAGTCAAACATGGTGACCCCTGGTGAGGCACCCTCCAAATGCACCACCCTTCCACCTCCTACACCCACACCCCCAAACGCATGTCGGCTTTTTAATGGACCTGCGTGGGTTTCTGTACAGCAGCTCCAATGACCGGCATGTCACTGAGCATTGTTGCAGAGACATTTATGGAGGTCAAACGCCCCTAAGTTGTTATCAGCAAAGTGGTTTTAATTCACGTTAAATGCTACGTACTGTAGGTCATCCTACTTGACCCCAGACATGACATTTCAGATCTTTTTGTGAAATATTTATCTTGATCAGTTTAACAACTAACATAATTTTGGAGTTGTGGTGCAGCGGTTAGCATACGCTGTCAATGTTGAGCCATAGTGCTCTTTTGGTATTGCATGCTGTCCTGAATCATTTCATTCTATTCTCTCTCTCTGTCTTTCACAAGACTTTCTCCTTGTATAAAAAAGTAAGTGATCTCTTGTAGAAACAACACAGCTTTATAGCCTATCAAAGAGCTCATGCAAAAATTTGTACCAGTTCCTAAACAGTGCTGACGAATTGAAAATTTTGATAAGAGACTTAAAAAAATAAATGGAAGCTGGAGCAAATGATAAAAAGTAACTAGCAGAAATTAAAATAGAATAGAAAAGAATGATACAGAGTGATCAATGAAATGTATTAAGAAAGGAATAATAGGAATAAGAAAAGATAATAGGGCAAAAGAGCCTCATCTCCGACTCATTGAGACCAAGAAGAATTTGCCAAAGCAATGTGCCAGATCACAGCCCACTAACTGATGGAAAGGCTCATGAAGACAGCGCTGTGGCAGTAGATATGCTTCTGAGAGAGGTTTAAAGAGTGGAACTGATGCATGTCTCATTTCAGCTCTTCACAGCCCTCGCCCAGGGGGCCTGGCTTTCAAAGCTGAGTGAAATGTGTGCGTGAACATGAAGACGCACATAGAAACACTCCATTGACGAAACTCCTGGCTCGCTTTCTCTTGAATATTTGTATACATACAATTATTTAATAAAGGTAGTACAACGATGTGTTCATTTTGTATGTAACCTGCTTTCCTTCCTGGAAGCTTCTTGTCCACTATTTAATTTCTCAACTGGTTTGGCTGCTGGACCCAGACCATGAGGGCCGAGTCAAGGGAGGCCACTGACCCCACCAATCCTTTTTGGGCCTCTCCAAAAAAATCCTGCTGTTTATTTAATTTTAAATTTTAAATCTATTAAAGGGATAGTTCACCCAAAAATGAAAACTCTGTCATAGACGGATAGAAACTTCTGTATAAACTTATAAAATATATTTGGGAGAATGTTGGCAACTGAGATTTCTGGGGCATCATTGATTACCATTAAAATGGTAGTCAAAGGTGCCCCAAAACTGTTTGTTTTCCTAAATATTTGAACATATTTTCTCTTGAACATAAAAAAATATTTCTATATGGTAAGTCAATGGTGCCCCAGAATTATAAATTGCTTACATTCTTCCAAATATCTTTATTTGTGTTCAACCAAACCAGATTCATGACAGAATTTAAATTTTTCGGTGAACTTTTCCTTTAAATAATGATCTATCAATTAAATCACAGAAAAATGTAAAAAAAATACTTTTATACTTTTTATTGTGAATGCAATGAACTATGATTATATATCTGCTCAACCAGAGTTGAGTCAAGCCAGCCTAGTACCGGCCCTGCTTGGCATCAAGTGGCAACCCAAACACAATACCAAAAATGTTTGGCATACATTTGGCCAAATTATGTTAAATGTTTCATAATGAGATTTATAGGAAAACCAACTATTTTATAAATGCAAACAACAAAAATGTGATTTACCAATAGCCGGAGTCATATTTAGTTTTTCCTTGCATGTAACGACACGTGTGGTTAATGTCTTTAACTACTAACTAACTACTTAGGCTACTCACATTTTTAGCATAATTTGTCTGAATTACTTTTTATGTGAAATTAGTTATGTATTGTCTATCATTTGAAACCTACCTTCTTGTTTTTGTTATATGTTTTGATTGAAAAGTGTATTTCTGCTAAATTATTTTGAAATAAATGGCACTTACTTACTTATAGCTTGTGTGCCCAAATTCTTTCTGAGGTCCATATGTGGCACAGACAACAATCTGCATCACAGAACGTGACAAAATACAAACTAAATATGTGTATCTGGTTCAATGTTCAACACCAATAGCAATTGTATTAAAGGAGAGAGAGAGACTGCGCGGCTCTGGATTGAGATCTCTGGCCCGTCCCCTGCTGACACTCATGCAGGCAGATCACAGGCTCATCGTGTCGTCTCTGTTTGCCCAGAGCCTCCTTCATCAAATGACACGTTTGCCACACGTTTATCATTATCAGATCTGCAGAGAACCAGAGATGAGAGAATGCGAGGGGGAGCGACGGGTGACAGATATTGCCTCTCTTGCTCTCTCTCTTTGTACCCGCCATCGCCTGGGGGCCAATTACCTTCTCCTCCGACAGGAGCCCCCTCTTCCCCTCCCCTCTTCTCTATCGCTCAGTTCTAGTTCTCCTGCACTACAACTACAGCAACATCTGTCCCTGAATATGCAATCAGCTTGTCAAGAAATCAAGGAAACATATATACATACTAATGTAGCGGCGGGCGTAAAGCTAATATTTACTGACATCAGATCCATCTGTAGCTCAAGGAAGAGACTTGAGCACTCTATGCATCTTAATCTGGCACCAGGGTTGTTATCCTGGACCTGACAAGAACAACTCACACCTACTCTTATCCTCTAGTATCCTCTCAGCACTATTATCAAATCTATGTTAGTTTATTACTTAAAAAATTGCTTTATTAAATTGGTCCTGGTTTACTGTATAACGGTATATAATTCAACTACAATTTTTTAGAGATTAATGCAATTTTTATGTTATACATGAGGTTCTCGAGCTCGACGTATACAAGAATAGAATAGAGGAGCCCTCCGGTAATGTTTAAAATAGAGAGCTAAAAAGTTTCTCCTGTGACATCACAAATGCTTAAAAAGTACCGCTATGACATCACAAGAACTTAAAAGTGGCATCAGACTGCAAAACAATTTTTGGAACCTTTATTTCTAGTGCAGGTCTGTTAAACCTATTGTGTTGAATCTCAACCTCTGAAAACCGGTCATTCCAGTGTTGATTTGGAAAACAAAAAGTTTCGTTTATACTGTGTTGATCTGTAAAGAGACACAATGCTCCCCGGCTCGTAGCTTTCTACAGCTGTCAGAGTGAAATCGAAGAGGAAAAAAGTGTGAAAAAAGGAAACAGAGACAGACATAGATTCAGATTATCCTCTCTCCAATTTTACATTCACAGATTGCAGGAGCATCAGCACCTCAGACAGACAGAACGAGAGAGACAGAGGGAGGGGTGGCATGACAGGAACAGGCCGTGTTTTGACAGCTGTCTCTTTTATGGGACCCGACGCAATCTCATCCCGCTCTGAGATTAGAGAATAAGAGAGACAGAGAGAGAAGAAATTGAGAATTCAATTTTAGTGAAGTTTAGAGACAAGTGGGGTTCGAGAGAAAGACAAAGTTTGAACAAAGAGACACACAAGAACAGTGAATCGCACTAAGATGCGTTTTGGTTATGTAGTTATGTAAAAATGTAGTTATAGAATAAATGTTCTTGTTGAGATGTTTTGTTTTTGTTTTTAAAAATGTAAAGAAAAATAAAAGACAGGAGAACAATTACATCACGTTCACAGCATGTATTGTGTTACAGTGATGTTGTTTTACCTTTGTTTTACTTTTTGTCACCCCTATTTGTGCTGATTATGTGTTTGCTTACACACTCAGTTATTTGTCATGTAGTGTTTATTTAGTGCTTTTTTTCACTCTGGAATGTGTTTATTGATTGTCATCATTATTTGTGGTTTGTGTACAAATAATGTGTGTAAAGTGTAAATGCTGGTTGTAAAGCTTGAGTATAATTATAACCGTCAATAGCTGTTGACGTCTTGTTTATTGCAGACAATATTCAAATGGTGTCTTAGTTGACACAGATCCAGAAACAGTCTTGGTGTTCAGTTATCATCATCATTTTTTTAGACAGTAATCATTTTAAACTAAAGATTCATCTGTAAGTAACCACAGACAACATTAAATAAAAATAAAAAAGACGCTTTGCTAAATTTTTTTAGGTAACTATGTACTGTAATCTTTTAACCTGAAACAGCTTTTTAACCCAAGTTAGCAAGTGAACATTTCAGCAGACTTTTAATAAAAAACGTAAAATGTCAGAAAGCTGTCTTTATAGCTGCAGTACAGGACAGAGAACTGGAATGAAAAAATAAGAGCAAGAGCACTGAGAGTGAGTGAAAGAGAGCGAGTAGATATAGCAGCATTTGCATAATGTCCTCTCCCACATTCGGACCCTGAGGCGTGCCGCCCAGGATAACAGAGGGCCAATACTCTTAATTCAATCTCGTTATTTTTTGTAATACTTGAGAAATTAATAATTCTGGCCCCCGCCTCCGCAAACCACCATGAGCGCTGGAGCATCACAGAGCTGCATAAGTTTGTAACTTTAACCCAAGCAATTGATGTGGGGAGGCCCTTCAGGCGGACCTCCTAATGAATGGATTGCATGTGAGAGAGGGAAGTTAAAAGATGGTCTTTTATAAAGTAATTTAAGAAAATCCTGTTAGCTGGATCAAGTACAAGAGTATAATTTCTCAAAATGGGTGAATAAGTTAAGGGGTTTCTCCCCCCCCCCGTTTATCTATCAGAGATGTGCTGAAGAATGCGCACTGCAGACACACAACGCAATTGGGAAAGTGACTTGAGGATTTGGGGAAATCATTAGGTCTAGTAAACAAGGGATAAGGTATGGGAAGTCAACGCTGACTGCAGATGCCGTAACAAATCAGATCAAATTGATCAAACACAATCATACACTGACAGGAGATCAAAACTGTAACAAACATACACAGTCAGTGAAAGAGGCAGAATATTCTCAGATCACATCATATATGTATTTTAAACCATATAAATATTTTTGCTCTTGTTTATTATGTCATTTTCGTTTATTTTTATTCTGTTGTTTTTGACCAGTCCTCTTCTAGTGACATTTTATTAATTTTACAATAAAAGTATTATAATTATTGTTCTTTTTAAAGCTGATATAATTGTATTATTAGTAGTTGGAGTAGCAGTTGTGGTGGTGGTAATATTTAATAAATTATTTTTATTATAAAGCCAGGTCATTCTGAATTTAATAATTTCTATAATATAACTATAATAATAGTCACCTATCCGCTGATTTCTAATTTCTGCATTTTTATATGTCCTTCATCTTTAATTAATCATATAGTTCCAAACCTATTCATTCGTTTTTTATTTTAAATCTATATTGCTTTTTTCCAATTGTGGCGAATCCAAATGGCTAATTCTGTCACAGCAACACTATACCTTCAACAAAACATAAATCATTATTCATGACACTGTTTGAATGTTTGACCTTGTGTTTGAATGTTTGGACTATAAATGTTTGACCTTTTGTTTGGATGTTTGGACTGTAAATGTTTGACCTTCTCTTTGCAAATAACAATATATGAAATTACAAAAAGTTTTCATTGTATGACAACAAGAGTCTGTAAATTGTTCAGAATGTGCCACAGAAGGCAGTTGAAACTATACACACAGGTAATGGACGTCAGACACTACTGCATCTGTTCTGCGGCGATAACATTTAATTGTATACATAACATCATATTATGATATTCTGAAAAGTTTGGTTATTTTTTTACTTTGCGTGCCTCCAGCTTTTTATTAATATACAAATGACTTCCATGTATCACTATATTTAGTTTAAACTGTCAGTTTTATTTTCAGGTGTCATGTGATGTCCTCTGTGTCCCCAAATGTTGTTATCACGAATGCCTCATTAATTAAGTTAATGCTAATTTAGCCTTTCTCCTTGTCTCTTGCTCGACGCCTTGGGACGCATCTTTAGAGCTGGAGGGCAACTGAGAGATACTGAAGTGGCTGGATGGCAAAGACTGACTTTGGTACACACTCTCTCTCTCCTCACACAGTTATCCTCACTCCTGGCAGACATACACAAACATTCCCAATTTCTAATCTCTCTCTCTCTCTCTAATCTAATTTTCATCATTCACCCTCTCTCTCCTCAACGCTAGCCAACTCTCTATTTCTCAATTCTCTCCCCTCTCTGCGCTCTTTCTATCTCCTATTTCCCTTTTTGTTCTCTCTCTCTCTCTCTCTCTCTCTCTCTCTCTCTGCCTCTCTTTTCCTCTCCTCTCTCTCTGCATCTCTTACAAAGGCAGCAAAATGAAAATGAGGCCACGCATGGCAAGTATGCAAATGAAAGCAGTGCTGCTGGATTAGAATGGGACACCATATACCCTAAATCATGATTGTCAATCATGGCGAGGGATTAAGGATACGGGTTTATAGACCTAAAAAAGCAACACTTCCCTCCCCCGTGCGCACTTCCTTTGTGAAAGAGGGAGTGTGGGAGAGGCTTGTCGGGGGAATTGGGGGCTGCTTAAGTGCACTACTGCCCTCTGCCTTTCCATGAAGGTTACTGCGCGTTCAGCGTTGAGTGGTTCAGGATGAATGTAGTTCAAAGTAGGTTTTTTTTGACTGACTGGTTCTTGCTTAGTGCCAAGAATTTAAGAAAAGAATCTGGATATTGTTAATCATTCAAATAAATATACAGTACAGTGACTGAAAAATTATGGTTTATGTAATTTATTATTTTAAAATTATATAAATTCCAGAAATAGTGAATAGATATTAAATGTATATACCCATGTTGCATTTTTGTAGACATTTGGAATTTTTCACATATAAAGAAATAACCATCAATTATTGTTAAGATGCCCATGAAAGACACATGCAACATCTCTGCCACTTTTATTTAACATAAATGATAAATTTGTGTTTCATATCGACAGATGTGGCATTATGAAAAAAACCTGAACACCTTTAAAAAAAAAACACGCCAAATAAAATGCATTTAAAAATCCACTAAACACCACAACCTCTCCCACATTTTACACTTGTATTCTTATGGATTTTCACAATGCATCATTCTGCCCCTCACTTAGCATGGCACCCTTGCTTCTGTGGACTTGGCATGGGCTCCGTAACAGGTGCAGGGATGGGTAAAGACAGAGGGCAACATCTGCTTCACAACAGGAGATAGGGCAGGCACACATCTGCATGCGCGCACACACACAATCTCAAAAACACAATACAAAGACCACTGTAGTAAAAAGAAATGACAGTAATACAACCTCCTGCAAGATATACAGTATACATCTCACAAAGTTATATCAAAGATGTCATACAATCATGATTTAGAATGATTTTCAAATGCACTTAGAAATTGTCTTAGTAAGGATTTGACCATGTCAACCGATATTATTTGATTAAAAGTCTGATTTTCAAATGCACAGTGCGCTTGAGGCTTGAATGTGAAATACTGACATTCACTTAACGCACCCTCCTTCCTGAAAGTATCAAACACTAATTGATATGAGTCTATCGACAGGCATAAGAGCAAAGGGCTAATCGTTCAGCATCATTAGGTGAAGATTTAGCTTAAAAGCTTTGAGCTGGCATTAAGCAAAGCTGCTGTTGACATGGATCGAGTGCTGTAATGCTGTATTGTCACTGCTCCAGGAGGCAGAGAGAGAGCGATTTGAGAGAGTGATGCGCTCAAGCTAGGATTTGTGGGCTGCCATAACACTGGAGGGCACTGCAGGCAGCGTGGACCAAATGGACGGTCGTGGGAATTCTAATAATTCTATAATAACTGTTTAATTAAGGGTGTGGGTAGAGGATGTCTAATCACAAGCTATAGTGTAAAGTTAGTCCAACTTTAACAAGGGGTTTTCTGAAGTGCAATATCGTGTCCTAGTAACAAAGTGTTTACAGATTGATTTTGCAAGCTTTTTAGTTTAGTTTTGACACAGGTCAAATGCTGTGGGGATAAGCAAAAATCAATAAAGCCATAAAATAGGAGACATTTCAGTACTTTAGAGGATAAAATGCTTTGCCTCACAAGGGCTTACCTTGGTATGTTATGAAAATATTTTGTAAATGAGTATTGCGTACTTAAAGGCTAACAAACATTTGTTTGCTCTGTTAAACTATCAATCTTTATATGTATGAATATTTTAATGTTTTTACATGACCACTGTCTGCAGAATTACCTCCAGTAATGACATTTTTGTCTGATTTTCAAATTGGGGCCCGGACAATTGATGCATACGTTTAAGGCATTGAGAGATACAGGATAAAATCACACACATTCTATAGAATATGAGATATTCCTATTCAACCTATTTTAAATGAACAACATTTTTGTTTTACAGATTGCACCATTAACAAACGGGAATATATATTCTTGGAATAGAATGGGAACATCATTGAAATGATGCGACAACAAAAAATCACTATTATATATCACAAGGATTCTATTATATACTTCTGTACACGAACTTATTTTACAGCTAAAAACGTTTGGTTCATGCAGGCTATCAGATTTTTCTTTTTATTGTCCATCAGATGCAGTGTTTCTGGAGAATACGATGAAATATATTTAGAAGACTGTTTATAACCAGGCACTATTGACCAACTATTTTTGACAGAATATATTTTGTGTTCAACAGAAAAATGACGTATACAGGGTTTGGAACCGACTGAGGGCGAGTTATATTATGACGGATTATATTTTTACTATCGCTGCAGTAATTCAGGCAAAAGGAGCCCCAACTAAGTGTTGAGTGCTGTACATAGTCATACTTTTCAGTTGGCCAAAATCCTTTCTTTGTATCGGTCTTAAGTAATTTTCAAATTTTCTGAGATACTGCATTTGGGATTTTCCTTAGTTGTCAGTTATAATCATCAAATTGAAAAGAAAGAAACATTTGAAATATACCAGTCTGTGTGTAATGAATAAATATAATATACAAGTTTCATTTTTTTCATCATCAATATTTTTGATGATATTCTTATTATATGACCAGCACCTGTATATATAGGCTACTATTTCGGAATAATTACTCAAAATGTTTGCCAACTGTGTGGACATGATGAAAAAAGACTGAAATCTGAAATCATTCACACAGGCTATGCACCAAACATTGTAATGTTCGTTTTTGGTTCCTGTTTGGTTGTTTTCGGAATCACGAAAAATGTTGCAAGGCCGTTTATGCGCACATGATCTAATTTCGTAGGCCACAGATTTGAAAGGTTCGGCTATCTTCTGCACCAAACATTATAATGACGTTGTAAACTGTATGCCTTGGTTTTCAGCAAGATGCGGAGTAACAAGAGGCTACATTTGAGAACTTGTCATAAAGTTTCACTTTAAACAACTTCCGAGTGACAACTGGAGAAAGAGCACCGCTCCGCATGGGGATTCCTTCCCGAACGTGTCCCTTTCCACAAACAAACTTCACCGCTTCAGATGTGAAAATGGAAATGGTAAAATGCCGAGCTCTAATGAGCAGACTGGAAAGGGTGAGCAAAGGCTTTATCCAGCGCTCCAGTGTTGACAGCACCGCTAATCCGCGCCACCTGCTCAAACACAGGTCCCCGTAAACAACAGCAGCGCTCGGCGCTCACGCTCAACCCGAGTCAGCCGTTCCCGCGGGAACCGGCGCGTTCCCGGACCGCAAATGGTTATCGCGCCTCCTCCGCCGCTCGGTCGCTACCAGCAAACGCTAATCGCCACGCAAAATAAACAGTTTTCAAATGTTTGGAAAAGGCCGCGATGTTTGCACCGGGGCCTAACAAAATACTTTTTACAAGCTATCCGCGTGTGATTAGAGCGGAGAGAATTGAATTTCCCTGCCCGTGATCATATTCATATTAGTCTAATTAATTGCGCCTGTTTGTCGTCGGAGAGACGGCACGCGGTGCTGGAAACAGAAGTCCAGCCAGTCACCTCTGAAGCGCTTTATCTCTCGCGTCTTACCGGCCATGACGACCGCACACGCTTCTTAAACACCGTCGGGCGGTTAAGCTTCGCAATGTTCTCTTTTTTGTCTTTTAAGTCGCGCTAATAATTTCCTCCTTTGGGAAGATATTAACCTTCGTGTGTTAAGAATACGCCCGAGTCCTCGAGTCTAGTCTGTGCAAATTATAACCTTAGACCACGAGTTTGGTGCACTTGCAATGCCGCGAGTTTGATCCCAGGGGAGCCGCACATACAATGTGAAGTATAATGCAATGTAAGTCGCGACTCTGTAATGTAATGCTAGTACACAGTGCATTTTGTGGTATACTGTACGGTAATACAATCGGTATTCAATCCGCCAAATAAAACATGTCAACTAACGTTAGTTGACTTTACTTTATGGTTAAGTTCCCCAAGAGGGCGGTTAAACAACCAATATGTGCTCCAAACTTAACTTCCGGTAGACCTCCCAAAGATCAATAACTGTTGAGTAGTCTTAATGTGATTTGATACCATATACAATCAAATATCAATAAAAATAAACAATTCAGTATAAAATAAATACCCAAACAAAGACCAGGGGCTGGTGGCATAAACCTCCTAGACTAGTTTTAGAAGTTACTCATCAGATTGTCGGTACGTGAGACTTGTTGTTAAGAAGCTAAGACTTAACTAAGCGGATAAGTTTATGCAACTGGGGCCAGGAGTTAACTTTGGGCCAGGTGTGTGCATCCAATGAAAGCGCCCGCGTGCATACTCCAAAAAATATGTATTATTTGTTTTTCTATGTATATTAAATAGTGTGGAAGTCTTGGTTCTAAAAAAAAGATTAAGAGGGGCTCATGTATGACGGACCTAACTATAATGTAACCCTTAAAAATGAGTAAAATATATAATGAGAATATTAAAATAGAGCATGGCAAGAATTACTCTGGGGCTTTGAGACCACCCTCAATTAAACTTGTCTCATTAAAAAGAAGGGGGCAATTTCACACATTTTATTTTCAGGAATAATTGACGAGTAGCTTTACAGATGATTCGGTTCACGTGCAGGATCATTTTGACCTGAATTCCTGTTAGAATGCAGTACAGTCGACAGAAACAAACCACCTTATCCTTTTTAACCTTCTAACGCCGAGGTCAAACCCAGGGGTCAGAGATCTCGGCCCCGAGCTTTTCAACAGAGGTGAAGGGCAACAGTTCGACTAGTCACATGACATCACTGCATTCAACACATACTCGTCTGAAGAATGTGCTCTTGAATTAATAGTTTGTGATTTCTTATGGTTGAGATTCGGCATATCCTTATTTTATCAAACTAAAAAACACTAAATGAAAGCATCACTCATCAGAAAACCCTACACCATTTACTGTAACCCAGGCTATGTCTAAATCCAATCATGTTGTAAACCAATCGTTTTTCTATTACTGTATGTGGAAACAATCTGAATGTAACTTTGTTATAAGACTGATGCAGTAGATATTAGTTTTATCTTTAAAATGTTACGCGTGAACTGCATTTCACTGAAAATTTTATATTTTACCTCTGAGCATATTATGAAATGGATAACTACAGATCTTGCAGTATTCACATTCAAAACAATCAACCGCCCTCTTGTTCATTAATATTATGAGTATGAAATGAAAAAAGGACTGAATAAGCTTTCCAAGCATGGCAACATGTATAACATCTCCATTGTTCCGTTCAAAGAAAGGATTTTCCTGCCTGCAAAGCCCTGTGTGTGCACAACAGCCTGAGCGAAACGAGCCGGGCAAGCTCATTGATCCAGAGCAGCGCACCGTACTGCCCCTCTCATCCCAGTAGAGCCACGGAGGATCATTTGGCACGATCAAAATAAAAGCAAATAAAATTGAGTCTTTCGACCACCCAAGTCCAGTAGCAGAATCATTTGAGAGGTCCACCTCATTTCATTTAACAGCATCGTCCCACAAATGAAGTCCAGAAGCGGGGAAATGTACAAAACAGCCCTCTACACTATATAACTGATTTATATTCTCCAATTTATGGTATGAACAAAAACAAGCACATTTCAGATAAAACGGGCAACTTTAAACATAAAACGGGAAGTGTTGGGTCTTGAAATTGTTACGGTTTTGGTTTAATGTCCACATTGAATAACACACAAAGGTTAAAGTTAAGGCTAAAAGCCTCTCCAAATTGTCCGCTTTAGTTTTTTAGTCTTGCAGTAGGGTAGCTTTGAATGGACGGCTGTATGGTAGGCTGTGCAGTAATTGGGCAGCCCTGCCGGTCATTAGCTGAAATGCCGGCCCAGTCGGGCTGAGCGGTAGTCTACTCTCAGCTGGACGAAAGCATGGAGGAGGTTCCTGTCAAGGTTGGTTAACTGCTCGCCAGAGCACACCTGTTTGAGGTTGTCCGGGGCGACGACCAAGAGGTTGCACAGAGCATGAAGCGTGTCGAAGAGCTGGAGCACAAGAGCAACCTGTGGAGGATTTTTAATGCAGCTGTTAGTCAAATAGGTTTTGAAACACATTTAGAAAAAGTCATTTTAATTTTAACAATTAAACATTAGGATTTCCTTTGATGTCTGAAGAACATTTTCATTAAGAGTGAACGAAATGGGGTATGAAACTCTTTCAACAAAAATTGGAGGTTACACACTTTTTTTTACTTTTTACCCAGTCCAACTGCAGTTAGCACAGTATGTGATTATTTTACATCTGCTTTATATTATAATAATAACTACATTTTGTGTAAATAGAATTAGAGAGTTTCATTTCCAAAAATATGGAACCAATCTGTACTCGGTTACAATTGGCACACGATATATTGCTTTCTTAATAATTTTGTGATTCACATATTCTATCAAAATCAACCTGCATAATGTAAAGAACATTCTGTGAAAATATTAGCTTGATTTCTTTACTATACAGTATCGCCAACCCAAGTAAGCACCGCAAAAAATAACACGTTTTGTCTATCAAGATCATCTTTACAGATTAACACAATATTTGCTACTAGCCTAAATACAAACGCCAGAAGTAAAAAGCTAACATGAGGTTATAAACAGACAAGCCCGTAGGTAGGGGGGGTTCGGGTAGTTTGACAAACCCCCCCTCACTGCCAAAGGTCCAGAATTTAGGTCGTTTTTTTTTCATGTGATTATTGTCATCATTGTTTTAATCAATGCTTGTGACAAATTTCTGGGTTGCTGTTTCAAATTAATATGATTATTGTTGCAGGACGCGTGTGTGTGTGTGTGTGCACGCACCGCGCGTGCAGACAGAGAGAGTTCTCGCAATACACTTTTCAAAGAAACGTGAAGAAGCATCGCCTCTGAATGATGCGGGGGGAGGGGTTATATATATATATATATTCTTTTTTTAATTAAAAGGATTTATCCACTCAATAGTCTAGAACAGGGGTCCCCAAACTTTGATTTGAACCGGCCCTCTGAACAATGCCTTATAGTGTGTTCACACCAAATGCGCGAGTGATTTACATGTTAAGTCAATGCAATGACGCGATGACCTACTTGCGGCGTGATTCACGTGAGTTGAAAATCTGAATTTCGGAGAAAATTCGCGCTGTGTCAACCAATCAGGAGCTTGCTCTAGTAGGGCCGTGAGCGAGCGTCAGAAGCCCCTCCCATGACGTGAATTCACGTCTTTTTTTTAAATATAGGCCAACAGTTTCACTTATACCATGTCTATATTTGATAATAAATATTGGCTTTCAGACCCAAATTTCGCTAAGTTACTCACATAGCCTAATTATTTGTTAAATTCATAACGTAACATTGCAATAGAACTGACGCGCGACCCATCGAAAAATTTCCGAAACGACAAAATGGCCAAGCGGTTGGGAACGAGAAAGGCTAATTAATATGCATAATATGCATAAGAGTAGCACTAAACTATTAAATATCAATAAACTATTCTTCCATTAGGAGGCATAATAAATATATTTCAAATCATAATTAAACCTCCACAATAATTCAAGTAGTACCTACGGCCCATGTCATTTTCTGTTACAAACTGACCCGGCCCCCCATTAAAGACAGGGAGAATTATGTAGCCCTTGCAGAAAAAAGTTTGGGGACCCCTGGTACAATATAATAGCCATATAAACGTAGCGTAATTATCATAATAAAACATAGCAAAGAGGCATTGACAGAGAGTCAAGAAAGGATGACGAGAAGAATTATTATTAATATTTGAGTAAAGTTCATTAAATCTATTCTGTTGTTAGTGTGGTCTTTAAACTTATGAACTGTGTATGGACTGACAAAAGTGTTACATGAAGAAGCAATTTGACAACAATGCAATAAATATTTTAGGTGCATCAAAAAGCGTCCTCATTAAGATACCAGCAGACAAGCTAATCCAGCAGAAATTAGTGCATAAAAGGTCACCAAAATGAAGTCATTGAACCTCATAATTAAATACAAAAGGAGGAGAAAAACTGCAAAAAGGTCCACTTTTTGAAAAAAGAACCTCCCCTTTCAATAGGCTGGCTACGGACCTGACAGACTACACTACTGTCGGTCGATATCAACACCACCAAGCCTCCAACAACATTGTTGTACCGTTATTTCATCGTTAGATTGAGACTTTAGCCTTGATTTCACAGACAGGGTGGATCGAGTTATAATAAAACAGAGCCCAAGTTTAAAATGGCCAAAAGAAACCCTGCAAGACCTTTGACCTGTACTCACCATGAATTCTTTGGCACATCGACGGTACTCTGCCACATCACAGATGGCTAGCATGCCACCCATGGAGCTGTAGCTGAACTGCTGCAGGTGCTCAAGGATCAGCCTGTGGAATCGCACTCCCAGCTCCGTCAAAACTGTGTCCACATTCTTACCATCCATGGATTTCCTCACACGCTTCACCTGCATGCTGACGTAGGCGCAAACTTTTGAGCATGCCTTCGGGTGTAAGAAAAGGTAAGGTGTAAGTATACGGCAAATATACAGACACAGGCTGTTATTCATGCAACTAAAATATTTTTATTTTTATTGCTATGCACGCTTTTATTATCTTACTGTGGTGTACTGTATCATGACGTTGTTCTCATCTTCTGGCCTGAAGTCTGTTTTCTTCTGCTCAGTGGCCAGGATTTGCTTCATCTGGCCGATCATGCAATTCAGTGTCCTAAAAACATGACAAAATGTCAGAAAAACTAACATTAAGTCAAAGACTGTCTTTTGTGCTAAATAAAAATAAATCCCCAATTCGCTGTGAAAGTTTTGAACTAACCTATCGATCCCAGTGTCCAGCTTTACCTCCATCTGTTCGATAACTTCTTTCTTCTTGTGCAGGCACTCTGTCAACTTAGGCGAGGAGCTAAAGGGATCAGAGTTCAAACAAATCGTTCAAGTCATGGGAAGCCACCAGACAAAAGACAAAAAGGTGAAAATCAGTCAAACTCACCTAATAAGAGGCATGAGATTATCGTTAAACTGCTTATCAAAGAGGTGGAAGATTGTGTTGGCCTGCTGGACCACATCCAGGAAGTACAGGTTGGCGTTTTTGGCATCCGCAGATGGGATTGCTGTGCAAGACATTATTGTTATTCAAAAAATTTGCTTGTCAACCAGATTTTATTGGATACTTATTTCATACTGTTAAAACTAGATGCTGATGTTTGGCATTTTGAGATGATCAGTACTGGCTAGTTTTGATAATTAAGAAACAAATGACATCAATACCCCAATTTGCAGCAAAGGGCAGTGTTGGCGTAACTATTAGTAACTATAAGGAATTAGTTACTATAATTCAATTACTTTTTAAAAGAGCCGTTTCGTGTCTGTCTTTGTTGATATAGGATATAGAAAGTAATAAGTAATGAAATACTTTTTGGAGAGAGAAATGAGTATATATGTTTCAAACAGAGAAACTTCCAACTATTAAACAACAAAAGCCGAACTGGAAAGTGCACTACCACTTACACTTACTGTGTATTTAGAAATAGTAGTAAAGTCATGTAATAACAAAAGTGAAACAATGGGAATTATGATGTGACTAAAAAAAATGAACACTCGTATATATTTTGACATCATCAAAGCTGTCACTCTTTGCCTATACTATACGACTTCTTGAGGTGTTAACCTGGGTAGCTTTCTAAATATCATTGAATTTCTAACTATGCTGGACTTGTTTATTATTTGGTCCAAGTATTGACATTGGACCACATTGATATGATGGCATAAATATATTGTTGTCTACAAAAATGACTATAAAACATTGAAATAGACACCTTTATAAGTGGTGGTGGTTAAGGAGATCCACCCTTCAATGTAAAGTGCTTTAAGTGTACAGAAAATGTGCTATATATATGTAGTTAATTATTATTAAAAGATTAAAGGATTTTTAAGATCATGACGAATGTATTTGTCAAGTGTGGTTCTAAACTTTTGACTGGTACTATATGAAAGTATTTGACATTGTACGACTACCTAATTGATTAAAAACCTTTATAAACAAAAGCCAGAAACATCCCCTAATACAGGTACTAACATATTTGAATGGTTAGTCCACACATACCTGAAAGCCCAATCTCAAGGGCATAGTCTATATGGTCCACACACAGGTATTCCACCAAAAGCAGGAAGATGGAGAATGCATTTTTTGGTAAATCTGCAGGATCAGACAACTGCAAAAAAAATGTCCATCATGTAAGTATTTACAATGATAAAAGAGCTTTTACAGTTCAGGTTTACAGTATATCATGCAGTGCCATTATTTGACAAACCTTGTTGCATCTCTCAAAAGCATGTCGAGTTTCCTGCAACAGGTTCACTACAACTTCTTGTGAGAGCAGGGTCTCTCCGTGTGTGTCAATGCTGGGTCCCAGTGGCAAGTTAGTGCGCTGTCTGATCCTCTCTTTCAGTTCCTGGATACTGTGAAAGTAAAAAGGAGAGACTGTGAGGAAATGTAAATCACACGTCAAGACATCTATATGACAAAAGCACCCTAGGCTGTTGAAAACAAATTCCAGTCCTTACCTGCCCGCACCTACAGGACGTTTTTGGTGGTTCTTTGATTCGTAGAAGCGATGGAGAATCATGCCGCTGCGGCTTTGCAGATATTGTCGCTCCATATCAATGTAGCTCTCCAGATAACAGGAGAAGATGTTCTTTATCAGCTTGGACAGGAACGTGTGTTTGTCTGAGCCCAAGTTAAAGTCTGTGAGCTTAGTAGCCAGCACCGTTGTCCTACAAATGAGGGCAAAATGAGTTTAAAATCAATGTGATCACAATAAAAGTGGTGTTTGACATCAGTCTCCTTGAAATAGGGTCTCCCCTTAGGACCCCAAGTAATTCCATTGGTCTAAGGAACTTTAAATGGGTACTCTTTTTAATGCCTGATTATGTTGCACACTTAAAGTCCCTGTGAACCGGAAGTAGCGATCGTTTTTGACACATTTCCAAGTGAAAAGGAATTTCAAAGGAGAAAATGAGTGGGCGTGGCTTGCATTTTTCACTGCGAATTGATTGGATGTGTAAACAGCTGTTGCATTGATTTTTAAATGAAACTGGCAGCAGACTGACAGTTGAAGGGGAGGAGGAAACGGATGCTCCGGCCAAGCCGTCTAATTGACCTCATTTGACGTGGCTAGTCATTCCAGGGCAGAAGTGCCGTTTCAGATTTTAACTGAAGATCATGAGGGGTCATGAATTTTAAGCTTTATACTATAAATAATATTTCATGAAAAAATAAGAATTGTCATTTTTTATTTCACTGGGACTACCTAGAGTACCGGGCGTGCATAATTTCTTCGGTTTGTTTTAATCGTGTCACTTCTCACTTTTCACAGGGAACACTTAGGTTCCCTGTAAATGTACAACATTGTCTTCTTCATTGGCCACTCTCTCACACGGGCCCTCTACTGGCCTCTAGACAACTTGCTTATTTGAGCTTAATACAAGGTTTTGCACTCATTTATCATATGACAAACACAGGATATAAGCCCATATCAAATTCGAAAACAGAAAAGAACAATATAAAACAAATTAAAAACTAGATTTGAGTTAAAGAGAAGGGGGTTATCATTTTCTCTCAATGCGTAACAAACAGAATTTTTATTTAAAATGACAGTCAATGTAACTGGCCCCCGATTACAATTCCCACAAAGTTACATTATGATTTATGTCCCTTGAACAGTGTTATTATAGTGACCATTAACGTCTTTATTATTTTATGTTTCACATACCACTATTATATAATCCTTGCTTTACGTTGTGATTTTTCATGCACAGGAATAAGCTGCACGATTAGACAATCATTTCTTCTGACTGTCAAAGTATCATTGCACAAAACTACTGTATGTTCTATTAATTAGTTGCATGACAAACCCTTTGGGCATAACAGGTACAATACCGTGTATAGAGGTCATATAGGTTTTTGAGGTATTGCTCCACGTCAGAGTTGCGGGTCCCATCTAGTCTTTCTTTAACGTGAGCCTAAAATCATAAACACAAAAGATTTGTTACTTGAAGCTAAAGATGATAACAGATTTGAAGCTAACTGGCCACAAGCATGTTTCTGTGTGCCATTACCTGTATCTTGTTCTCAAAGATGCTCTGAAGGAACTTAGCCACGACAGTCTCTGGACTGTAGAAGACTTCTTCAACTTGCTTATTAACCCGCTGACACAAAAGGGCAATGTCTTCAAACAAGTCATTCCTCATATATGCTCCCTATAGAAGATAAAGACAGGCTATGTAGAGATTATATACACATTGATTGTTTGTTGTCTGCAATAGGAAATCAAGTATAAACTTCATAGATGTAAGGAAAAGAAATAAGAGACAGTCCAAACGTAATGCACACCTCCTGACACTGCTTGATGTAGACATCCACGCAGTGGGCATAACCCTGTGACAAAATACAAAGAAAGACATAAATACATCCTGCATATGAGAAATGTAAAACGAATGTCAGCCGAAAAAAGTTGTTCCAAGTTACATTTTGATACAACCATTTTTATAATAATGTGGAATATTCTTAAGAACCGTATGTTAAAATCATAAAAGGCGTGATTTGGATTTAATGTTGACTAAAGGGTGCAGTGCATCTCCCACAAACCTTAAAATGTAGCAGGACTGCCGCCACCTCCTGCATACGTCCAATCTCTCCTCTCCTCTGAGCCGCTGTAAACTCTTGGATCAACTGACGCTCAAGGTCATGATACTTACCTGTCAAACACACGCGAAGACTTTGTTAACACTGCATATTCAACAACAGACAGGTAAAAAGTAATGGTGTCTTGTTTAGTCTGCAGCTGCTTACTTGCAATCTTGGCCTTGACATCAGAAAATCTGAAAAGGAAAACAAGAGATTTGAAGTCAAAGTACTATTGCATTTTCCTAACCTCTAATGAATGCAGCTTGTTTGTGTGACCCTGTGTATGACACACTTATGACCGGGTCTGGGCTGTGTGACAGTATATAACATGCAACAATAAAAATATAACGCTAGTTAAAATGCAATTTAAAAAACAAAATCAGTATGTCCTGGGGTAGCCCTTTACTTTCAACTGTTAACCTCTTTTATATTGTTAATCTTTTCCTAGCTACCCAACGTTTATATATCTGTAAAAGTAGCTTTGTAAACTATGCTTATCATTGGCTTTTTAGACAAAATGTTAAATGCTCTGTTATTTAAGTTACTTTGAATAAATGCATCTGTTAATGAATAAATGTAACTATATCTACTGTTAATACAATGGTGGATATTTGCAGTTCTACTATATTAGTAGCCAAAGTTGAGGCAATTCAGGAATTTTGGCACCTATGGAGATTTGTTATAAAAAAATGGTGCTTTCCATTTCCCCCCCAAAATAACTACATTGTAATTAAAATTTTACCTTTTACATACATTTTTGGCAAAAACTGTTATATATATCCTACGTTACATTTTGTTACTGCATCCCTGCTATCCACCCACCCCCCCTGTGACTTCTCTGCTCCTTGACTCTGCAAACTTCTTACCTATCAAACGGCAGCTCCTGAGCGATCAGGTGCAACTTCTGAATGATGTCAGCAGCTTCTTTTATCTGTTTGGGAAGAGAACAGGCTGTGGTGAGAGAGGACATGGATACTTCAGGACAAAACGCCTCAAAACACGAATCAAGGCCAGAGGCACCTCCCCTAAATCTGTGGATTGGCTTAAGGTAAATTTGGCCCTCTCTGTCCACCAGAAGGATGATAAGAACGAGCTCAGCCCTGCGCACCCGGACCTCATCAGCCCCACAACTTAACTCCCGTCCATCAACCGCTGCCCATCCATCACCTTACGCTCACTCATCCCTACCTAAATCACACCCCATAATCTGTCCCCAACAGGCAGGTAGGAGGACGAGCCAGGACCCGAATAAAAAAACCCCCCACCTTTCCTTCAAACCTGATGTACAAGAAGAAAAGGCCCTACAGTCCACACATCCTGTTCCTCTGCCTTCCTCAGCTAACATCATTATTGTGGTCCCGTGAGGTGGATCCATCCCTTTTCCGCTCTCCTCGTCGAGGTTTTCTAAGTATCTGTCCCCCAGCTAAGATTAGCTAAATCCCATGTAAGTGATGTAGCCGTCTCCCAGCAGTAGGTTTTTTTTACCGTCGCTTGCCTCCTCTCTGCCTGGGCCCGGCCCTCCCTTTCACAGGGATTAACCCAACCCTTCGTTCCCTCCATTTCCCATTTCTCTTTTTCCCTCTCAGCTATTCACCGGCAGCTCTGACTTCCCCTCTTTTCTCTTCTGGAGGCGTGCGTGTTTTGAGAAATATTGAAAAGTCTGCCGGGTATATTCCCACATGGCTTTCTGAAACCATGTTGGTGGCCTTATGCTAATAGCATCAGAAGACTTGCCACCCAGGCTTGGACGAGTAACTCAAGAGATTAATTTATAAGTGGCATTTCCAATTACGTTGGCGCACATCAAAAGTTAAGCAGACAATATATATATTAGCCTAAGGCATGTGTTATAGTGGTATGCATTACTGCTTCATATGAACAAAAAAAATTTCGCGGCAGCCACTTCGGTTAACTTTAACATGCTACTGTACTGTCTAGAAAGTGTTTATTTTTGGGGGGAAAAATCACAATACTACCGATCTACAACGGCATGGGAAAACAATTTTTATTTTGGGGGAGTGGATTAAACATGATGACATAAACAAATTTATAAATAAATAAAAAAGTTAAATCTGAATTTAGCAGGAAACTCAAATGCTCAAGTCTTTATTTTGCAATTCTGAATGCATTTAAAGGTCCAGTGTAAGACATTTAGCGGCGACCTTGTGATATGCAACCAACGGCTCACTCCACCCTTCCCTTGCGAAGCACTGCGATGTCTGACAGAGGACAAACATGTTGTTGCATTTTCGCTTTGCATTATTTTAGAACGCACTCTGTTGAGAAGTTTGTCCGTTCAGGGCAACTGTAGAAACAACATGGCCGATTCCATACAAGTGGACCAATGGTGTTTGTAGATAGAAATAAGGTTATAAAAACATAACGCTTCAATATTTAAGGTTTCAATACACCTCTGAAGACATAGTTATGTATATTATATTACATTTCTGTCAATAGATACTCCAAAAAACTACACACTGGACCTTTAAGTGAAACTAACCTTTGTGCAGCAATTTCATAAAATAATTCAAACTTAAGGCAATGTGTAAATGCAGTTGTTTAATTATTGGTTTGAATAGGGTTTTCTTGACTTAAACAAGAGATGACAGTGTACTTGTGTCATCTAGATCTGACCTTTTCTGGATTGTTGAAGACATCACTGCGCAGCTCTCCATCCAGGAACTCATTGAAGTACGTCATGAGCCTCTGTGCCTCCACGGCCCTCTGTCTTGGTGTATTCACTCCTTCTAGCTGATCCCCCAGGTGGCAAACCTTAGTGGCCACGTAGCTGATATGTTCATCAAGTTCCTGAAAGTGCTGGAAGGCTACCTAAACATTTATAATAAGGAAGTAGAGGTTACATTGTGTGAAAAGGTCATAAAAGTTCTCTTCGAAAATTGACAACCAATTCAATGGCCCATTTAGTTCAAACGGATCAATTTAATAGCAGGAACATGGTACATGGTAAAATAGTTTAAATAAGCCTCTGATTATGATGGGATACATGTTTCTGAATGTATGAATGACTTCATGCATGAACTGACTTGGTTGCTTCTCTGCAGGTCCTGGACCTTGTGGGCGAACTCCTTGGCTTCACGGTGGCATTGGTGCTCTAACTTCTCCACCTTCCTCTGGATCCTTTCATCCAGTTGTTTTAGCTCCTCAATGTGGTTTACGAATTCCTCAAGCAATCTGAAGAACAGATAAAGAATAATCAATAAAACAACACAGCCCAGTTGGAGCCGATGGCCAAGTCGGCAGCGTTCAGACATATGGCGCGATTGCGTTTCAGGGCGACTCGTATTCAAACCCTGGCATTTGTGGTAATTTCCCGAACCCACCCTCCCTTCTCTCTCACACTTCACTTCCTGTCATCTCTTCACTGCACTGTCTAAATGAAGGCAAAGAAAAAATACAACCGACAATGGACACAAATTGAATGAATTAGGGATTTGTTTAGCGCTTTATTGTGTATTGCTGCACTTTACAATCATATGAAGGGGGTCAACAATAAAACACACAAAAAAAATCATAATTCTGTGTCATATGTCTTTTGCTAAACACAAAGGGAGATTTTGAGGTATTATAATCAACTTCACTCCGTTACTCACATATATAAATAAATTTAGATTCATAATGGTTCGAACTTGTAGCCACATGAACAATTTTTATGGTCATTTTATTGTTAGGTTCTCTCAGTCCTTTGTCCTTGACAGGATAAAAGGCTTTTGACAAGATTAAAGGCTTTTGTTGTGTGGAAATGAGCAGTGCAGACATTCTGATTAATATCTCATTTTGTGTTCAACAGAAGAAAGAAAAAAAGAATTCATGCATCAAACGTCTTGTGTGAATAATTAAGAAATAATTTATTTTACAAACAGTTACAGGAAAGTTATCAAACATTTGTATTATTAAATAATAATTTTATTACTTTCCCATTGTTAAAGTTTTCTTCTACATCTGCTCAGATGGTCTACATGGATGGTTATCGACCACAAGAAGGTGAATCGATGACAAAGTCGATTTTCCCCTAAACTCGAACCAGTGTGGAGGTTTTGCTAAGCTTTTGCAGAACACTCTTTGTGTTCAGAGAACCTTGAAAAAGGATCCATTTCACACTCTGATTTGCAAGATGCAGGCTTACGTCCCAAATTAAGTTAGCTTGGCTAGCATGTAATCTATGGGGAAACGTTATATAAAACCTGACCAATCATATAACAGTGCCCGAAGCTATGTTTCCATATCCTGAAACCAGCTCAATGACAGGGATCAGTATACTATGCTGGGCTGAGATTCATTTATCTTTCATGAATACGTCTTCAACCAGATTCTGAAAAATTCCAGGAGACTGATCTTAAACTGGGAAACGTACAAGCATCCGGGGAGAGCATCTTATTTGTCAAGATCATACAAGTACTTACCTCGCCTGAAAATCAGCTAATGGTCTGTTACTATAAATTGCGGTTCTTCATAACAACGGCCCATCTGTGCCGTGTGTGTGTATTTAGGAAACCTCACACATACAACCAAAAGCTTCGTCAGCTGCATTTCAAAGAACTTGTAGGACAGCAAAGTCAAAAGCTCAAACTCAGCATGTTTGGATTCTCTGGGTGGTAGCAAAACATTCTGAAGTGATGAGTATATAATCTCATATCACCGTAATTCCCTAAACGCTGCTGGCAGCTTAAGTTCTTTTTCCCTCTTCCCTCCAAATTTGTTCTCTTCCATCATTTGTGAGTCAATGGTTCGCCCAGCTCACAACAGCCTCTTCATGGTCGGTTATTTGAGAGCTCAGTGTAAAATATGGGACGATGTTTCGGCTTCGGCAGTTAAAAAGCACTTTTGCAATGCTTTTATGTTGAAGTAAACTTTGTGTCACTTTAATGCTTTTGTCTCCAGCAGTTGCATAATTGTCAAACTGACAAATTTTATTGTCATTATTGTTAGTGAAACAAAAGCATATATTGCACTTATACCCACACAACATTATTATAATAAAAGGGACTTGTTTTATGAATTGTCTGGTCCAGATCAAATATGTATGTCTTCTCAGGTTAAACCTGTGGTAAGGATTTTAAAATGTTAAGCATGAGATGAGAACAGCGCCATCCTGAACGATAACTATAGCGATAACTTTATTAGCATCCACACCATTTGACAATAATGCTATATTTATTCTAAATTTGCCCGGCTCTGTTCGTCTCTTAAATTGAAAAAGATTTTTTTTAAATGTCACCTTTATAGTTATAGTTACTCTCCTTGATGCGAGTGATTCTTTACTGTTGGCTTAATGCATAACCAAATTAGCCAATAAACAAACACACAAGGCTGTTCCAATTCTTTATACACAAAAAAATCTGTATATGTTAATTATTAAGATTAAATAAGTAATGCATGTATATTTTTAACATGCATTAGTGGATGTCAATGTCAGAAAAAACTATGGTGGTGGTGCACGCTTTCAACTATACAAAATTTTAAGTATCTTCCACTGCCAGTTCAAAGTTTGGATATAATCATTCTTTACCATTTCTTATTATTCGTAATTTGCTCATTGAAACTGTTCAAAACTCACAATTGCACCTTAGCTTGGAAAAGGTCTATATTACAGCTCTTCTACATTCTCTTAACCAACTTTAGATTCTATCCGGATACTCTCTAACGGTTCCCAAATACAATAACAATATATTCGGTTTCAATATAAGGTTTGAATCACAAAAAACGAAACATTAATTTAAAGGGATACTCCGAGATCAAATACAAACTCTGTCATGAATTACTCCTCCTGAAATCGTAAGATAACCATAGGACCTCCGTTCATCTTCAGAACACAAATTTACGTCCTAGAGCTTTCAGTCTCCTGCCCATAGACACCAATGCAACTGACATTCTGCGCTTTGAATGACGGTTACGTTGCTGTCTACAGGCGGGAGTCAGAACATTCCCGGACCTCATCAAAAAATGTATCTTCATTTGCTTTCCGAAGATGAACGGGGGTCATCTTGGAGTATCCCTTAAGTGGCAAATATTTTGGCAAGTTTTTGCTGACAGTTTAGGTGTTTACTTACAATTCACATGTACAAAAACAAATCATAAATTGTTTAGTGGCTCACTTTTTGGGGTCAAATGCCTCAGCTCCTCCTTTAGAGCCTCCTCCAGGAGTTCTCCATGCCAGTCTCTCAATGTACTCATCAGCATCAAATGGTTCCTGGTAAAATAATATCATGCACATGATAAAAAAAAGGCAAAACGTAAAGCTGACAGAATATGTCATGACATAAGATATAAGAAGGGGGTCTCCTGAATGACCGTCTGGAATCGGTATTGCTGCAATTTCTATCTCCCAATTTTAAAAGAGTGTGTATACCAGCATTAAGCATCAGCTAAGAATTATGTTTAGATTAGTGTTGTTTACCACCACATTATAGAATGCAACCCATTAACTTCATATATCAAAACTCAACGACGTAAACATAACACATGCACTGCAGATAAACGCAAACCGCAGACTTGCACGAGCTATAAAACATTGTTTTTCTAAAAGCTGTAACGCAGACGTGACACCTAGCATTGAATTATAAGACAGACTTACCTCGAACAACTGGGCGGTCGTAGCCATATTTCACAGCGCCTAAAACAAAGACTAGCCCGAAAACGCAACTTAAAGTTGAAAAAAATCTTTCTCTCCTTGTTTATTTCTATTCTGAGGACAGTTGCTTCCTGCATCCAGCTGCCATGACCGGGCCGGAAATAGAAAGAAAGGATACGGTGGACGAAGCGGAAACTGTGCGCCTGAGAGCCGGTCTGAGATCAGTTTCAGCGCTCTGCTTTAACGTCCTTGAAACGGTGAGCTTTGTTAACGCTGATCTTTCATCAGCTCCGTCAGCCCTGAACGCGATGCGGCCACGCCCCACAAAGTCACGTGAGGGCTAAAAACAGGAAGTGAAAATGCTGTCCTATGGGAATAACATGACAGAGGCGAGTTTCTCAGCTGTATTTTAGAACCTCAAGTGTCGAATTGTGAAGAATAATAAACGTTATTATAGGTCAACAATAACGTGTCGCTTAACCGAGTTCATTGCAACGTTTATTGCATACTTCGCTAGATGCTTGCACTTTTATATTAGATCCGCACTCATACGGACAGAGATAGCAGCGTCAATGAGCATACGAGCACTGTGGGTTGTCTCCCACGAGAAGGGTGAATCTGGAAAAGTGCGATTTTCCAGGTAAGCTTGCTCTCTTTGCCATTAACCACATTTATAATGCGAAATAACTGTGTATCTATTGCATCATGTTGCCCGGTTAAGCCCATGGTTGTTTAAATACCCCACTGCCATACTAGTATTTAAGCTGTGTGTGTACTCTTCACAGTATGCTGTTCTTCTGAAATGCACACAAATTGACCTTTCATTTATCTCTTCATTTTCTATTTGGATAAAAGTTTCATACAACTTACTCTTTGTTTGTTTAGACGGTACCCGACAGCTGAGTTTCGTGCCAAATCCTTGGCTGGAGCTCAGTATGTGGCTGTTCCGGAGGACTGTGTTTTACCTCATCTTCTCCTGACAGAATTGGGGCAGGTGGATCCTGACAAACCTTACGTAGACATACGGGATGACTGTGCCCGGCAACAGCGTTCACCGGCTGTGGAGCTCTGTGTGGAAGGCCCGGGTGGGAGAACTCTCTGGCCTGTGCTCACTGTCACTCAAGGAGCAATCATCTTAGCCTGCCTCCCTCTTGTGGAGGCCCCTCCTGAGCCCCGGCCACCTCTGCCCAGCCTGGCCTCAGTCTCACATGGCTTAGCTCTGCTCTCAGGCCTGCAGGATTTCCTCTGTGGCCCTGGAGGTAAACTGCCAGAACCTGATGTGCTAGCGTCCCGCCTGGCAGCTCTTCCTTCGGTGCTCCTGCAGGTTTGCCCTTTGGGACGGCCACTGGACACCCCCCCTCCCGGTGGAACTGTGCCTACTGCTGTGGCTCCGAGCCCAGGGGGGGCTCAGAAACAGCCAGCCTGGAAAGCAGGGGTCCATCGCGGAAGGGCTGTAGTGAGCGTGGGCCTTACAGAGAAAGTGAGGTCCATGCAGTACGGCAAGAGTACTCGACAGGATCTGTGGGATGTGTACGGCATGGTTATGTGCAAAGTTAGTGTCCTTCCTTTTCAAATAATATGAACAGTTCTGATGTTTGTTTTATAAGGGATGGCTAACCCACATATAACATTTCTGGTATTATTATTTACCCTTATGTTGTTCAAATGGAACACACAATATATTTTCAGAAATTTATTCACAGTGGTTGTGTGTCCATACAATGGTCACCAAACGTTCTTTGAAATATCTTCTTTGGTATTCTGCAGAATTAAGAAAGTCATACAGGTTTACTTTAGAATGGCATGCAGGTGGGTAAATGATGATGGATGAACCATCCCTTTAAGGTATAGTTCTTACTTCTTTTTCTTCTCTTGGCATTAGTGTGAGGTGGAAGGTGTTCTGCCCAATGTGACGGTCACCCTCACACTTCCACCCAATGGCTCACCACTGCAGGACATTCTTGTCCATCCGTGTGTAACGTCTTTGGATGCAAGCATCCTTACTGCCTGCAGCGTGGAGGAGAACGACGGCTCCGCTTTTTCAGGGCCATACAAGTTTCCGTTCTCACCTCCTTTGGAGCTTTTCAGACTCTGCAGTTATACCTCACAGGTAGAGCTAAAGGTCCGGTTCATGCTCCTGTCATGGCATACCTGTTTTTAATTGCTAAATAACTGTTTATTAGGTACCTGTGCCACCGATTCTTGGCTCTTACCAGCTGAATGCAGAGGAAAATCATCTAAAGATGAATGTGGTTTTGAAACTCCATGAAAGTGCAAAAAACTACTTTGAGTATTGTGAGGCACACATTCCATTTTTCAACCGGTAATAAATGTTCACAAACCAGAATACCTTATTGACCATAATATGTTAATAATAAATAACTTAATTTCTTTATCTCTCATAATCATTAAGTAATTTACACATTGTGCCTGGTTTTACACACAAGGCTCAAGGTTTGTCCCAGACTAAAAGGAATGTTTGCGGTGTCTTAACTGAAAATCTTATTATACGTCAATGCCAGTGTTTTTCACTCAAGATGTAAACCCTGTTTTTTTCAACTTAAATATCCTAATATAACCAAGGCATTGTCCTGGCTTAAGCTAAACCTCGTCTGTGAAACCAGGCCTTGGGGTGATTTAAATGTTATAGCAAGCCTAAATTTTATGCCTTTAAAGATGACCTAGCTGTGCATGCTTCTTCGCAGGAACCTGATGGGAAACGTGGATGTCAAAGTGAGCTCAGGACAGCTTGAGGTGTCTAAAGAGAAGAACCTGCTGGTTTGGGTTCTTGGCACGTCAACTCAATATTTCAGGCTCGGTTTTGCATATATGTTATTGTTTCAAAGTTGCTTATGACGGTTCTCTTTCTGTCCTTAGGTCAGAAGTTTCCAAAATCACGGGAAGTATCACTGGAGGGAACTGTTAATTTTTCCGGGACTGTTGCTGGACCAGCAGATCCGCTGTGCACCGGACTCACTACATATATAAAAGTGAGGATGAATTTGAAGATGGTTGTCTTACTACTGGTAGAACTGATAATTCAGTTTACTTTCCTGGCATTCATTCTGCTCATTTTTGACATTTCTGTTAAATTCATCTTTAGAAATTGTATAGATTTAAATGCTATATTTTTTGCAGCTTTACTTCCGTATACAAGATCTGACCTTATCTGGATGTTGTGTGGACCAACACTCTGTGCAGGTTTACTCGTCTGCTAAACCACGGATTGTCACCAGTGAGTGTATTTACATACATCATTGTAAGTAATGGAAATAGCGCGTGGACGTAAAATGAGAATGTCTATCATTTTGTTCTCTTTCTGTTTCTCAAGCACGAGAGCTGGTCTCCTCAGAATACTACATTTGGAACTCGACAGGTGATGCTCCGGTCTCATCTGGACTCATGATACTGTAACAGTACCTCGCTAGTGCATCAGTTATCTTAATAAATCGTTGTCAATGTTTATCGCAGCTGCATTAGGAAGCATTGTGTTAAATTGCCTATGATCTTATATGCAAATGTTGCTGCTGACAGATTCCAACCACTGTCATACAGTGTTAGCTTCCATTTACGATATATACTGTACTGTGTGGTCTTTTCTAACACATCATGATGAAATATTAAATTTTCAGTGTTACACTTTACATGCACTATGTTCGTCTTTGTATGCATGACTACTTTATTTAGCTGAAACTGATAATGAATAATGAATGTTTGTACAGAGAGCTTTATATAATTCTAAATATAAAAGTAGAAATATTTTTGGATGAACTAAAACAATGCATAAAGAAAAGCTTTGATTTGCACATATTTTAGACTGACTTGCCTCTTAAGTTGTGAGAAATAATAAAGAAAAGTTTCAATAAACTCTTCTCTTATTTTGCTTCAGACTAGGCTCTAAAACCAGCGTTCAATTTTTGGTTTTCCCTATTAGCTGTTCAGCTGGTCTGTATAAGGGCTGCTTGAGCTCACTCACAAGAGGACTTTGGCCCTGTGTTTGTTCGATGGGTTTGAAAAGAGTTTATTTTGATGGCAGAGAAAGAGAGAGAAACATTAATTGTTCAAGGGAAATACCAGACCGGTATCCAAAGAGGTTCTTAATTAGTTTCCAAAGTGACCCATAGAGGTCCCACTTAAGCCTGTCTCGGGCTCTCTCTCCTCAACAAAAGCAATGAATGGAGCTCTAAAAATACCAGTCGTCCTACTTACAGCTAAAGGACTTTTAATTATTTTTATAGGTAACCAATTCCTGCTTTTCCTAAATGCCTATCTACATTTTGGGTTTGACACCTGCTGTTATTTTAGAGGAACACAAGCATGAATACTGTGACCCTTAACATATAACACAAAGAGCATATGTTTCTGGCCAATACATGCGTTGTCTCTAAAGACAATAATGCTTAAGGTTAGTTGCATTGGTTGTCAATTAAGGCTGAGAATTCCCATAGAGAAGACAGCAGAATGATGATAGTTCAGCTGGAGCCTGACCCTAACCCTTTGTCTGAGAGATGAATTGTCTGCCATGTCTACGGATTGCATTGCTGCGTCTCGGCAAGAACAAAACTGGGCTGCATTCTCACAAGGATTTCCTCTTTACGCAAATCTTGATTGATCTTATCATTGGAGCCTGTCTCTTATAAGATGCTCTTCATTTACTGGGCAGGAGACAGGTTTACATCTATAGAAACGGCCAATGCCTCTGCCTCTCTTCATCTTTCTGTGAGAATTCCACAGTGCCTGGATCAACTCTCCTGATATTTGCGGCCTAATTTTACTAGAATCAAATAAAGGATATCTTTTAAGTTTAGTTTTATTGAACATTTATTACATGTAGGCTATTCTTTATGTATAGTCTTTTATTGGTTAACATTTGTTATTGAGATATTGCAAGCTATATGCATTAACAAATGCTATATAAATCCCATATAACAATTCTTATTATGTTCTGAATGGTGATTAGAAATGAATCAGAAACGTAAAACACACTAAAAAGTTAATTGGATTTTTAACACAAGTTTAACAATGCTATCTGTTGATGTATTTGTTAGAAAGGCGTCTATGTTTGCAAACATCCCAAACATAACTAAAACAGTAATTTAACGTGTGAAAATCCCCAACATTTCTACACTCTTAATCCCGAAACACCCAGCAAATAACTTGACTAGAATCAAACAGCAAGTCATTGGTTGAATAGGTCCATCTAGTGGCTCTTCTTAAAAGTAAATGTAGTCAAAAAAGACCAAATGGACTTTAAAATATTTGAATATGAATGTACATTCATGTTGAGATTCCAGACGTGTATTTCAATTAAATATTGATTTTCTAATATTTAAACGAAATGAGAAAATCACATCGGTATTGTAAACACACCAATAAAACTACATTTCCCGTCATCCTTCGCTGTAACGCGCCGACATACTGTCGTAAATAACCCGCTCAGCTTTACGGCAGATACTAGGCCAGTGTGGACTGTACTGAGTAATGGCAGGAACAGACACGAGATAGTCCACGAACTTTACAATATTTCTACATTTATCGGGTACCGGCAGTCGGACGGACGCCTGTCCTCGCCGTCGTTTGCTGTGAGAGGCTGATTCCGACACCGTTTTCTGTCACCATTTCAACTATATGCAGTGGAATGGCTGAAGTGCCGCCTGGGCCTAACGCACTGCCTTCATCCCCGAGCGAGATCTCATCACTGCCCGTGGACGGATGCACGTTACTGGGCAACGATGGGGGACTGGACATCATCACCCCCGGCCCGGGACCACACCAGCACGCCAACGACCATAAAGCGATCGTTAAATCAAACCTGAACAACGTGCATCCCAACGCGTCAGGCGCCCAGTTCCACTCAGCCCAGCTGAACGGGGTCCAGTGTAACCACACTCTCCTTCAGAACCACGTCCAGCACCGGGCGTCCGACAATCAAACCGGCGCTTCTGATCATCATTCGTGCGGCACCGGCAAAACGCAAGTCGATCACACGGATAAAAACAATTTAACGAGAAATAAACGTTGTAACGATATATCACAGACCCAATCGCCGCCGAACAACGGGATAAACTGCACTGATAGCATGGCTATAACGGAAAGCGGCTCTTGTCAGCTGAAGAACGATGTACGTAGCAGGACTGGCTTTATAGATCAGGGTCGATCGGCCATGGACGGGGGCGAGCTAGGCCCGGGCCCGCAGGCCGCTGGAGTAGAGCAGACGGCGGCGACTGACAGTTCCCCGGTGGCGGAGATGTCGAGGCTCGCGCTTGAGGAGCACGACGAGTCCATCAGATACGTGAGATACGAGTCTGAGCTACAGATGCCTGATATAATCCGCCTCATAACTAAAGACTTGTCTGAGCCCTACTCCATATACACCTATAGGTACTTTATTCACAACTGGCCTCAGCTCTGCTTTCTGGTATGTATCATGTCATTCTGTCATTCTTCATTGTGTTGAAGAGATGCACCATCAGCCATCTGTCATTGTGTCATAGAGGCATGCACACTATGTGTCTCTTCTCACAAAAAAAGTATACAAAGGTGGATCGACGGCATCGGATGCTTATACCATGATACTGTTTTATACCACGTCCTTCATGTTGTAAAGTTCAGAAATGTAATGTTATTATCATAATGCATGTCCAAAAACATGATGATATATTTGCATAAGCTTAAGTACATTTAAAATAATGTCAGTGTTTTTATGTTTAGGGAGATTTGGTTTTTCCTCCCATGACCCAAAACACAGTGCGAGTACATGCCCAGAAACTGTGGTTTGGCCACATTACCATTTAAAATAAAACGTGGTTGTAGTATTGTAGATTTGGTGCTTTGTAATCGAAAGCTTTGCCACCATATTTACACCAATATTTATTGCAAAAAGTGTTGCCTGATTTTGTCCATTTCTTATTTAACAGCAATAGGCATCTATACATTTTACCATTGCCTTACTAGTCTGTTTACTACGGTACTTGATTTATTCAACAATGCACGATGAAAAAGCTAAGAAAACGAAGCAAGTATACTTTTCTACATTTCGCATTTACATAAGTACCACGTTTTCTTCTTACTTACATACTTAGTTTTTTTTATTTGTTCGGACGTGCAACATGGTATTAGTATGGTACCGTGTAGGTACCACAGTAACGCTATTTGATGCCATAGCTATATCATGGCACTGCCATGGCATGTTTTGTGTAATTTTTGTTTTGAGAATGATAGATTTACTTTGTCATCATAATACAATAGCAATATGATTATAACACCGGTGGCATACCATAGTTACCATGCAACGACTATGATACATATACTATGATACATGTCTTTATATGTCAGGGTGCTGGGACTGTCAGATGGAACGTAATTATGGAAGTGTGTGTCATTGTTATCCTCATGCTTTTTGAGACGAGCTAACTGCAGCATGTCACGGTGACTCTTTCCTTGTGTTGTGTCACAGGCCATGGTGGAGAAAGACTGTGTTGGTGCCATTGTATGTAAGCTAGACATGCATAAGAAGATGTTCCGTCGGGGATACATTGCCATGCTCGCTGTGGACTCCAAGTTTCGCAGGAAAGGCATTGGTACGTAGCTGACGGCTGACACAGTAGCCAATGTCTAAGAATGACAACAGACATTGGGTCTCATTCACTAATAATTGCATATATTTTTTGTATTTATACGCACATTTGAACCTCCCACGAAAACGTTCCGCCTAACTCACAACACGTGCGTATGCACATGAATTTGTTCTTAACCTCGTCCGAATGTAAGTGAATTCGGAATATTAGAAATGAGTGGCCGCGTGCACAAGTTTAGTCATTTGCATAAAACACACCCCAGCCATCTCCATATTAGGGCTTTCTGCCTAACCTTTCCTTCACTACCTGTGGTGACTTAAGTCAAATTTACTCCAGGCAACCCCATGTGACGCTGTATACAAACACGATCTTACAAGTAATTCCAAGTGCACAGTCCTCAAAGTCAGATCATACACAATAAAACACCTTTTATACAGACACGCAGTTTGCAGAGTTCCCGTTAGCAGGCTGTTAAAGCGCTGTGCAGCTCGAGCTAAAGTCTAACACAGCTTTTCTTATTCTTTCACTGTATACGATGACATAATTTTAAAATGAAATGTACATCTACGCGTTATTTTATACACACACACATATATATATATATATATATATATATATATTACACAATGCATCCGGAAAGTATTCACAGCGCTTCACTTTTTACACATTTTGTCATGTTACAGCCTTATTCCAAAATGGGTTCATCTATTATTTTCCTCAAAAATCTACAAACAATACCCCATAATGACAACGTGAAAGAAGTTTGTTTGAAAAGTTTGCAAATTTATTCAAAATAAAAACGAAAAAAGCACATGCACATAAGCATTCACAGCCTTTGCCATGACACTCAAAATTGAGCTCAGGTGCCTCCTGTTTCCACTGATCTTCCTTAAGATGTTTCTACAACTTGATTGAAGTCCACCTGTGGTAAATTCAGTGGATTGGAGATGATCTGGAAATGCACACACCTGTCTATATAATGTCCCACAGTTAACAGTGCATGTCAGAGAACAAACCAAGCCATGAAGTCCAAGGAATTGTCTGTAGACCTCCGAGACACAATTGTATTGAGGCACAGAAACATTTCTGCAGCATTGAAGGTCCCAGTGAGCACAGTGGCCTCCATCATCCATAAATCGAAGTTTGGAACCATCAGGACTCTTCCTAGAGCTGGCAGCCTGGCCAAACTGAGCGATCAGGGGAGAAGGGCCTTAGTCAGGGAGGTGACCAAGAACCCGATGGGTTCCCCAGGATGTCTCTGTGGAGAGAGGAGAACCTTCCAGAAGAACAACCATCTCTGCAGCACTCCACCATTCGGGCCTTTATGACAGAGTGGCCAGACGGAAGGCACTCGACAGCCTGCTTGGAGTTTGCCAAAAGGCACCTGAAGGACTCTCAGACCATGAGAAACAAAATTCTCTGGTCTGATGAAACAAAGATTGAACTCTTTGGCCTGAATGGCGAGCGTCATGTCTGGAGGAAACCAGGCTCCGCTTATCACATGGCCAATACCATCCATACAGTGAAGTATGGTGGTGGCAGCATGTTTTTTAGCAGCAGGAACTGGGAGACTAGTCAGGATCGAGGGAAAGATGAATGCATCAATGTACAGAGACATCCTCGATGAAAGCCTGATCCAGAGCGCTCTAGACCTCAGACTGGGGCGAAGGTTTATCTTCCAACAGGACAATAACCCTAAGCACACAGCCAAGATAACAAAGGAGTGGCTACAGGACAACTCTGTGAATGTCCTTGAGTGGCCCAGCTAGAGCCCAGACTTGAACCTGATTGCACATCTCTGGAGAGATCTGAAAATGACTGTGCCAGACGCTCCCCATCAAACCTGATGGAGCTTGTGAAATCTTGCAAAGACGAATGGGAGAAACTGCCCAAAAATAGGCGTGACAAGCTTGTAGCATCATACTCAAAGACTTATGTACATGTGTTTTATTTTTAATACATTTGCAAAGATTTCAAACAAACTTCTTTCACGTTGTCATTATGGGGTATTGTTTGTAGAGTTTTGAGGAAAATAAGGAATTGAATCCATTTTGGAATAAGGCTGTAACATGACAAAATGGGGAAAAAGTGAAGCGTTGTGAATACTTTCCGGATGCACTGAAGATAAATATATTTAAAATATATAACTATTTTCCTAAGATGAAACATGCATTTTGTCATTTTGTCTTAGGGAGAGAACGAAGGAAAGAAAGAGACGTTTTTCGTACGTGTGCTTTCAACTGTTCCTATATTTTCTCTTATATTTAGAATAGATTTTGGTACGAAAGTTTTTCCGAATCATGATTTGTTCGTGAAAGCGTTCGTACGCTGGTTTCACGCACAAATTTGTGCCTACGAATGCTTAGTGAATGAGACCCATTGTCTCTTAATATGAAGCACAGAGACTGTTTATCAGTTCATGGATACATTTACTATGATGTTAATATTGTAAGCTGCTGTGCATTTAAAATTTAGCTTAAGACTCCAGGAGAAATGGCCTGTTTGTACCATGTTCAATGGATATATTTTGAAATTGTATTCTGAATGGTTAAAAGCGTTACTTTTGCATTTGTTAGGAACCAACCTGGTGAAAAAGGCCATCTATGCCATGGTGGAGGGAGATTGTGATGAGGTGAGAGTAATGTAGCATTGAATACATACAGTGAGTTTGTTTAGAATGAAACGCTACTGCATTTGGGTAGTTGACAGATATATTGTAAATGTGTCATATGGTGTGACAGTAAACATACGTAGAAATACTAACAATGAAGATAAATCTCATGCTTTTTTATATTATGAATATTAATAATGTAAAAGAACTTCTTATTAACAGTTTGGTTTCTACATTTTTGCAATGTCACACCATAGGACGCATGTACGGTATCAACTACCTATTTGCATATTGCATATACCAGTTGAGGTGTAACTACTGCATACTGAATATTAGCTTCTTTCCCTGTGTCTCGATCCGCACCCTTATTCCCAAAGTCATCCATCAGTATATCGTGTACATGGGTTCGGGCTCTTTTAAGGACCCTGGCACACTTCACATTGGGACACTGTTCACTTAATTTCCTGTGACGTGACTGCTTAAGCGTGTTGTGACATTCCGGCAAAACCAGTACAGTGCATATGAGAAACACGTTCATTATTCTGTTACATATTAGTGCACGAATTTGGTCGATAATTATATTTAACTGTTAACTAGATTGTGTACCCTGCCCGTCTAGCAACGTTTGTGTATACACAACATAAAATAAGCGTTCCTCTTTTCAAAAGTTCTATCGCGTTTCATGAAGTTCATTGAGTTGACTGGGATTTTGGTTAAACTTCATTGGGTAAGGGAACATAGGGATGCTCCCTGGTTTTTGCGGTGCATTGTGGGAACACACAGAAACAAACGTTTCAGTGCATTGGAAGGATTTTGCGAATTAGACAGCCCTTAAAATGGCTGTGCCCTGACTATTGAACGAGGGAGCTTATCGAGACACAGGGTTTGTATACCTTAAACCCAAACCCGACTCATAAAGATGTTGTAAACTATGACCTAATCTGACTCTTCTTCATTCCATTCTAAATACAGCCTATCTTCTGTATTCCTTAATCTGTTGTTACAGTCTGGATTAGGATCTGCACTTTATACATTACCTCTTGTGTATGCTTTGTTTACATTTTCAGGTTGTGCTCGAGACAGAGATCACCAACAAATCAGCCCTGAAGCTCTATGAGAATCTGGGCTTTGTCAGGGACAAGCGGCTGTTTAGATATTATTTAAACGGAGTGGACGCACTCCGGCTCAAACTCTGGCTTCGCTAAATCTAACGAATGGGTTCCTCAAGTCTTTCTTCATCCCTCTTGGCGTCCTCTTCCTCTGCACCAGCCCATCTACGGCTCAGATCATCTGCTTCCCCTGACTAGAAAGACACTCGACCTCTGCTGAGCCATGAAGGGGAAACTCTGAGGGGGGAAAAAAAAATCAACAAATCATAATAAAGTGTTTTACGAACGTTTTGTGCGAAACAGAGATTATTACAAAAAAGAAAAGATAAACGAAATACAGAAAGTTGGGTACTAATATTACAAAGACGCTGAAAAGGAAAATGTGGTGGATCTGCTCTCAGATGTCGATAGCCTCATGTGTTTCCGTCGGGCGGTGGAGACCGGCCGGAACGGGTCAACGGCGTCGGCTTAAAGAAAGCAGAGTGCACCACACCTGATGTTAAATTTTTTTTATGAACCGGGATGGAAATGTGTGTTTAAGCTGACTCAACGAAAACTACTCTGGACGTTAATCTTTTTGTTGTTGTTTTATTGTTTTTCTTCTAAATGAGGGTGCACGGGAGCATTGCAGGTCGTGATCGTACTGGAGCCTGTCGCTTAGCGTTGTTTTTGTGGGGGTCTGCGGTTTGGTTTATTTTATGTGTTTATTTTATGTTCGGGAAAACACTGAGCAGAGCTCCGTAAGCTTTAGAAGTTTGATCGAAGCGACGTGACTTTCTACAAGACAAACTAGCGTACGTGAACACACAGACACGTTACCCTGAATACTGCGAAACAATGTGGTTGTCTCTGCTCTTTTAAGGCAGTCATATTAGTTTCCTCACAGTATGCCATATTGAGTTATGTGAATATTTTTGTGTGTGTGTTTGGAGGAAATTGTTTGATTCCGTTTTATGCTACTTAAAGCAAATCTCAACAAACAGTTTGGCTTGAAGTGTTTTGGTCAGCTTGTCGAATGAAAGTAAATAACCAAATGGGCCAATCAGTTGTTCCTGCCTGAAAGTGAGTCGAGTATTTACCATTAACTTCAACCACAGTGTTTATAGTTCATCATTGATACACCCTGTTGACGTTTGACCTGATTTTAGAGGATTTCTTTCAAATGTGACAGATTTTTTGAAGCATAACAAACCTCAAACAGATGCACTTCTCGTTTTTGCACTGATTTAATAGGGTGAAATTCCCTTGTCAGCCACTGCCTTAGTTAAACAGTAGGGGGCAGCATATTGATCTCATCAGTTCTCTGATGCTGGTTGTGGCTTTAAAGAGACCCATCGGGCCTGGTTTATGACACACAGGCCAATCGTGTTGATCATATGCGAAACAACGTTGTGTTTTAGATTTGTGTAACTAAGAGAGGAAAATGAAGGTGGTTTGAGAGGTTATCGTTTTTATTGGATTGTATTTAACAGTAGTGTGCTGTGGCAGGTTGTGCCATCACTCACCCGCATCGTAATTTGTCTGTGTCGAGGCATTTTGAAAACATTGGTTTGTGTTCCCATTCATTGCCAATGGCCCCCTCGTTGCTTTACTGCTGGCTCACGAGTTCATGGAAAAGAAAACATTGCATTTTTGCTGGTTTGAGTGGGAAACATGTTTTTGATTTGCTAAATGTATATATTTGTTTTGTGTCGTTTTTGAAGATCAGTTTTTCCCCACGGAGCTACGGTGCTCTTTTGAAATGAATATGCTATATAAGTGTACGCTTAAATTTACCTGTTTTGCTGATGGATGCTGCATTTTTGATTGTTTTCTGTTTTTCATTTATTTTTAGTTGAGCCCAAATTCTGGTACATCTCCCAGAGATGTAAACCCCAACCCCCCCTGCCCCAAATCTGAACAGCACCTTTGACATGCCAGTATGGCTCAGGTTTCTGTTCAGTTCTTTCGCTTTTCAAGGGGCATCTTTCAGTGGTTGTTATGAACCACAGTTTACTTTTAAATTCCTTTTATGGCCTTCAATAGATGTTGAGTTGGAGATCATTAGGTAGTTTCTTTTACAAACGCACCATCTTAAAAATCAGATGGCAGATGTGAATTTAGTTCCAAGTTTAACACAAGATGCCAACTTGTACAGACAGTAATTCATTTATGCCATCCTTGCTGCCTATATTCTCATATGGGTTGAATGCTTAAGATTGTGGTTGGCATGACTGAACGTGTTTTTTGCACTGCCATTTTTTGACTTTGTGGTTTATTACTGTAAGCAAGCAGTCCATTGAAGGTTATCCCCACAAACACTGACAATGATCAGCTGGCAGGTTCTAGCTGGGTAAGATCTCATATGGCATGGACACTAATCTGCAGAAATCTTTCATGGTGGAATCATTCAGTAAGGAGACTAATTTTGAATCTGCACTTGTGGCTAACTCTCACCATCTTAATAGGTGGAAATGATGTTGTAGTTAGGGACGCTCTTGTATTTTCAGCGGATGATCTAGACAAGCAAGACCTGCACCTCTTACATGGATCCATTCTTTTGGGGAGAAGAAAAACAGTTTGCATGTTGATGACATTTTTCTCCGCCCCTTTTTCCCAATGTCACCCCAGACAAAATTTCGTTGTTTTCAAGTGGACAACAGACCTGGTTTAAAAATTATAAATAAATTATTTGATTTTTAAGCAAACTTGAGAGCTTGTTCTTACTAAATGAAAATATTTGACTGAAACCTTCTGTTATTTATCTTTTTCTAGGTTTATGTTGTGGTTTTGATCTAGTTTTTCAATAGTTGTAAGGATTTTTTTTTATTCAAGTACAAATAAGCTTTTAAGTCTAAAGAAATAAGGCATCATTACAGTTCTACTCGACAGACACCGTTGCTCAATGCGGGTCTTATTGCATTATTCATGGCTGTTAATTAGTTTTGCTATTAATTTAAATCTGTTAAAATTCATTTTTATTGTCGTGAAGAGGGGACAGCTGTACTCAAGACCACTACGATGTTTATTTTAACATGATAATTACCATGATTCACAGCCGTGAGGATATAGATAAGCACTCACCTTGGCAGGCATATTTATAAAGTGCTTTGTGTTCTCACTTGAACGTCTTTTAAGAGCTGTTTGCCATGCATAATGGCTTTGCATCTGTTGCATCTCCTCTAAAGCTGATGTTCGTATGGACATGGTTTTGCTTAAAAAGGGAAAGTGATTTAAAACTGAAGCTCCTAAAAGTTCTTATAAAAGTCAATATGGTGACTCATTTCCTGTAGTTCAATTGGTGGAGCAAGGGTGCTAGGGGTGCCACATACAGAAAATATTGTTAGTTACGCAACTTACAGTAGTGGTCAGAAGTGATGTCTAGGGTGTGGGGTAGATATTTTCTGGGATTTCCCAATAACGATAAGCAGGCAATATTTTGCATCCTGTAGTTTTATGTTGTACTAGCTCCATTTTACATGTTGCCAGGACATTCATTGTTGATATTGATAGAGAATGAGAACGATTTTCTCATCAAATCCTGTCATCATTCACTCGTTCGAACCTTTGACTATTGAAAAAGAACAATGTTAACACTGAACCCCTTTGACATCCATTGTATGCACACAAAAGCATTGAGACATTTCTAAATGTACAGTATCTTCTGTTGTGTTTAAAACAAGAATCATATACAGGTTTTCGACAACGTAAGGGTAAGTAACGATGTTCGAATAAACTATATTTGAGTCAGAAATTATTATATTTTGAGTAAACTATCCCTTTTATGAAACTGTCTTTAAATGGAATCATTCAAGTAGATACGGAACACATAACTGGTGTACGGTGAACTGCGCAGCATACAAGCAAGAAGCACGCTGGAATAGAAAAGCAACACACCATAAGCACACTTTATTTGGGATGCTCATGTTTTTGTTTAAGTTGTGTTGTTCTTTTCTTTAGAACTTTCTTTAAACAAAGTCGAAGGGCTCGTTCACGCATGCTCTCATTCGGATTCGAGCTATTGCTCCCACATCAGAGCTTTGCATTGCGGCCGCAAGTAAGTATATATGGATTTATTCTACTAACTGACAGTATTCGTCAAGAGAACACATGAATGAACTCCTCGAGTAACATCATTTCAAAAAGTCAAACAACAGCATCAGGGAATAAGGGTTTTATTCAAATATACCTGTACAAAAGAAGAAGCTCAAGAAATAAAGCATAAATAGGCTACAGATTTGTGCTGCTGTCACAGTAATATGTGTTGATCATATGCAGTAATATTTGTAGTCATTCTGTAGGCCTATTTTTGAGAAATGTCTCTGTGGCTTGTGTCCATGCAGTGGGAGGCAACGGGCCTGATGATGTTGTTTGTTTACAGAAAGTCGCACATTAATCTATATCTTGTGCCTGAATCCTACTTTCTTTTAGAGTTTGCCTGATCAACTTATTTTTGAATTTCCCATTCTTCTGGAGATCTTTTTGTACATAACACAGAGTATCGTCCATACATACATTCTTTACTGTCCATTTGTACATTCTTAGTTGCATGATGTTTTTCTTTAAATTCCCTCCAGTCCTGAAGCCAAGGTAAGTCGCAAGACCTTTGAGCAGTTTCTGTCAAACCTCTGTCTAGATGTGTTTTGCAGAGGGATTTCCCGCAGCTTTTCATCACTGGACCTTCAAATTTCCAGTCTTTAACGTCAGACTCAAATCCACGATCCGTTTGTGGTTTGCTTTTCGACCTGTCAGGGTCTATCAGCTCCGGACTTGGCTGCATCAGGTCCCTCACATCTAAAATCTGTCCCTCAGACTCATCCCAGAAGATGTTTCTTTGTGTTGGCCTGGACACGAGCCGGACTCTCTGCCTATCATCCATTTCATTTCCTTCCACTGCTACATTTCAGACAGAAAATACAGAGCACAAATATAAATAAAGTAATAATTTTGGGAAAATCCTTAATTTATGGAGTTTTTACTTGAGGGACTCACTATCAGAGGTGTAGACCCTCTTCTGCCTGCCCCTTCTATCTCTAAAGCACTTCTGTTGAGCCTGCCGCTTCTTGGTTGCTTGGCGACTGTGCATCGTCTGTGCTAGGAGGAGACCTTTCATGTGTCCCTGTGAAGGTCAAGAATGCTTAAAATGATCAATCTAACAATAGCTTTGATGTGTTTTTGTAAGTTTTAGTGTCATTTGCATGTTCCTATAAAATACATGCAAGGTCAACTTCATAGTTGGTTTTTAGTGGCGTTTTAGAGATTACGTTTTTGAGATTGCTATAAAACAAATAGTTTTGAATAGTAGTGAAATATTGTGTGGTCATATGAATCACGATATACATGTTACATAAAAAGACCCAAATATACAGAATTGTGAGATGATCATGTATTGAATGCACTGTAAAGATCTCAATGTTGACAACAGTGGGATTTCCAAAACGTGAGATCCACTCCCATTCCCATGTACCCTGCTGGTGGATCCCAGAGACAGAGGCACCATGGCTGCGCCCCAGTCTACTTTCCACTCCGACAACACCGTAATCAGATCCAATGGGACCACGGGTCAAGGCTCAGTGCTCACCAGCTGTCAGTCTTCTCATACTTTATCCATCTTTTAGTCTTTAGACACCATCACAAAGTCATCCGCCGTATTGTCATGTCATCAGCCTCCCCCCAGAATATAAATATGGCTACATTGTATTTTTGCTGTGGAAATGCATCCCGAATTCTAGTGCATGAGAAATAATGTGACAGAGGTGTCACAAGGGAGAAAAAATATGCATTTGTGAATTATGAAACTTGTTTTCTTTCTCTTGCTGATTGATTTACACCTTTACAAAACTTTATTGCAAATTGATTTTATGCTTGCTTTGTCATGTATTCGTTTACAAATATTATCCTGCACATGCAAATCTTTTTGACATGATTTTTACTTCATAACAACTACCTTTTTAACTATTAATATGCGTCAAATTAAGAGTTTATTGGGGGAAAGTTGTAGTTAATGGTTAGTTAATAGTGAGAATTGCCCCCTATACAGTTTTTTATGTTATTCAGTGTTTCTACGTTATTGCATTTTAGTCAATGTTGTAAATTTAAATGTAGGAACAAAATATTTGCAAAAATTTATAATTTTACATACATTTAATGAAAATGACCAAATTACAGATAAAGACGTCAAATTTTACACGAAACACTAATTTACAGCTCTTACAGTATGTAAATCAAAAATGTGTTAAAAAGTTTATGGTGCCAAAATCAAACATTCCCTAAACTTGCATAATGTATTACTGCCTATTCAATTTCTCAGCCTCATTGAGGTGACTTTAACAGAAGAATGGTGAAGAAACTGTGCAAACTGATGCACATACAGCTGTTCATTTAAAAAGTGAAGATTCATAAAGTTTGGAAATAAATACACTATTTGCCTGAAATGTGTAAAGATCAATGGATTTCAGATTTCCATCCAATAAAGCGCTCAGACCTGTACTGTGTTGTTGGTCCCACAGTGCCCTCCCTGGCTGGGAGTGGAATAGTGGTGGACAGACCCATCTCTCCATTCCGTGTCCTAAACAGTAACACATGATATTTATTAACCAGCGTTAAGTACCTTCTTAAATGACGATTTTAGAAATAGCTACAAATTGTTATCATTTCATCATAGAAGAAAAAACATGATAAAACACCTTAGACTCTGCCATGCATGTATTCATTGAGGCCAATGGTTGCCATCCCTACGAGTTAAATGTTCATGGTTAGATGTGTAATCCAAGTTAAAATCATTTAAAGTCATGAACACACAAACTTTCTAAAAGCATTTGTTCAGACCTTTGCTGGTTGTGGTGGGTAAGACTTTATAATACTCTCACCAGTTTTACCGCAGACCCTCTGAGATCCTGGGGGTTACATGTCACAACTTAACACAGACATCAATAAAATGTAAAAGCAAGGCCAGTAAAAAAAATTTGTTTTGTTAAAAATATAAAAATATTAAATTGTTTGTCATTTTGCAAAACTGATTTCTAATTGTTTTAAAAAACATTTTGTTGACCACAAGTCACTAGTGAATGTTACTCGGTTGGGTTGCTTCAACAAACAAAGCAATGTTTCGATGACAAAGTGAAATAACACTGCGTGTAATTTAACTGCTTTAAAAATGAATAAGACATTTAAACAGTTTTTGACTAACAATGTCAGGCGTAAATTTGGCAGCTATTACCTTAATAACCTATAAGCATGAGTGGGTACATCATAATGTATTTTTTTATTGTTTCCTTTCAACGTCGGAGGTAATAAATATGAAACATTGTGCTTATTGTAACTAGAGTATTATTCTATTCTATTATTTCCAGTATATACTCAAAGTCAGTAAGTTACTGACCTGTTTCTGAATCGACATTCAGAGGCACTTCCTGTATTCCAGTTGGAGGCGGCAGATGGTTGGAATTCCTCTGTCCCAGAATCCCTTTATCATGCGCCTCTGTGCCTTGAACAGAAGTGATCATCCACTTTGAGGCTGGAAGCAGACAAGGCTCCTCTTCCATTGCTTGATCATGAGATGGCGCAACTTGGCAAATCTTTGGCCTGGTGTTGCTATTCCCCATGGCACGGGCCTTTATGCTCCCAGTCGAGTAAAGATATGTATCGAATAAATATCAAACCTCATGATAGAGGAAACAAATACATAAGTGGACAAATGCAACACAAACCTAACCGTTAAGGTAGAAAGTACCTTAAATAAGAAGGCAGTGTTCCTCAAGGAACGACTTCAGACTCCATTGGTGAAATCCAGGCCTAACTCTTCATTCCACACAAATATGTGAATTAATTCACTCCACAACTTTGAAGGTAACTGGAAGTATTCTCCAAAAAATGTCCAGATCCAGTTCTGACTTGTTCCCAAACAGGGTTACCCATCTGTTTAACTCTACAAAATGAAACTCTGGCAAAGTTGTGTTGTGAAATGGCAGGTACATGCCCCTCTCTCTCTTTATATTTCTCGGTTTTGGCATAATAAGACAAGTTTCCATGGTGACTGTCCCTACAGGTTACTTTATAACTGTGTGTTAATGCTTGGACGGCGGTGAGGGGGCCGGTCTCTCTTCTGACTGCTCAGGCATGCGACTGCTCGGGGAGCCAGGTTTGATGATTGACAGAATTAGTGACAGTTTTAGTTAACTTCAGAGAAAATAAATGTAGCAGGGCCGCAATTAAAACACAGCAATGTAATGGAAGATTACAGAATAAATCTTTTGGGTTTTTGTTTAACAAACAAAATTGTATCCTTGCCGTATTTTTGTGTTGTTTGGATTACAAACTCTTATTGTTTATTACTTTTAATAAATACCATTATTTTGGTAAAAATCATAAATATTATGAAGTCCATTAGTTGAACAAAAAAAAAAGTTTGTTTGTTTGATATGACTGGGGAGAATTGCTCAAGAATTTACTATTTCACAACATTAATACAACCCAGATTTTCTTTTTCAAACTAAATATTAGGTAATCTAGAATGAATAATTATTAAAAAATAATTTTAAATATAGACTGAAAAATACGGTAATTTAACAGATTTTCATATATTTTTGAAATACGGTAAAGAATCTAATTACAGAAAAAGCTAATTTGTGACCAAACGATTGATTTCATGGTGCTCCTTCTGCCGGAAATTTAAATTTTTTCTAGGGGATGCTTGGACAACAATACTACCAACAATACTACCACCCAGATATTTCTTTTCACTTCAAACCTCAAAACCTAAATTTTTCAAATGAGCAACGTGTTAATTATTAAAGAGGTGTATTAGTAATAAGTCAATTCCAATTTGGAATCGGAATCGAAAGGAACAGAAATCAGTTACTTGATATTCAAATTTGAGTTCCTCTTATGAATTTCTGTGTGCATATTTTCAGTAAAGTGCACAGGTGGTGTGATATGCTGATATTTCAATAAAAGCCCTTTTGAAAATTAACTAAAGCTATATAAATATAGTAAGCCTAGTTTAACTATAGAATTTGCATTATAAAGCACAGGAATCACAAATTAACCATAGTTTCATTGTAGTTGCTACAGTTTAACCATGATGTAGTAGCTATGGTGGTAAAAATAGTAATACATCAGAAAAAACATGGTTCTGTGTGTATATACACAAAAAGGTGCTCATAAATATATATATAGTTTTGCAAACAAGTCAATAAGCAGGCTAAATGACCACATCTAAATGTTTTATTTCAACTGTGGAATCGAAACTGGGAATCGATAAGAATCGAAATGGACGAGCAGAATCGGAATCGATAAAATTCAAATGATAAAACGTAATTGCATGCAAAATAAATTTCTTTAAATACATCAATAAGTACACCACCAACAAAATGTGTTGTGCATCATGTTATTGTCCCCTAGATGAATGCGTGTTAATCTTCCCTGATCTGTGTTAGCACATGGACTGTTATCATCACCACCTGGGAGGTTTAACCAGTGGCCAATAATGTGGATTTAAAGACTTCCTTTGCCCTATACTTCCCCTCCCTTTTCCCGTTTACTTCCTCTCTCTGCCTCATTTTGTTTAATTGGGCTTCCCCAGCAGTTCGATGATGCTCAACCTGGCCATTAATATCTCATAAGAGTCATCATAGCCATACAGTAAAAACATCGTAATCATGGAGCTTTTTAAAAAGCTTTATTTTGATCTTTTATTATAAAAAGAGTCTTGTTCATTAAAGCATAATATATTTTTCCTACATATATACAATATAATACTACTACGTACAATGCAAATAATGCTCATATTTCATGTTCATATAGATCTCTGAATGCATTCATGTTTACATTGAGCCAAACCGGCCCTGACAAAGTCTATATTCACAGAATACAGTCCATGGGGAGGCCTGGCTGGGATGCGGGCTTTGCGTGCAGAGGGAGATCGTCGAAAAACCATTCACTTTTATGTATTATACCGTAGGAGTTTATCTCCCAACACAAATGTCAGGCCCTCACGTAAGGAAGAGAACATTACATCTCTTCTGTAAAATTAAATGAAAAATACTGTCAGTAAATATCCCTGCTTTAAGAGAGTGGGCTGACCTATTCTCAGAACACTCAATTAGTAACAGCGTGTTCTCAACTCTCAATTTTCCTCTTATGATCGGATTGTTTTGTTATTATTCTGTAATGTAACTTCATTTCTCTGCTGTTTGTCAAAACCTTCTCCCCATTCTTTTCCAAAACATTCAAAACAATCATTCACTTTGCCTCATGGCAAATGGACACTGACCGCGGGCTACTCATTCCCAGGTCACACCGAACTTAAAGGTCATGCCATAGGGATTGATACGGCTCCGTTGGCTCTGCTCCGGCTGCGCGTTTGGATGCTGGACTCTGTGAGCTCCTCGCCGTGCTCCTCTGGTTTTTTGTCTGCCAGGGTGGTGAGGAAGCGCAGGGTGACCGTGTCCCACTCTTCGGGGAGCAGAAGCAGTAGGAAACCCAGGCAGATGATGCAGGTGGCAGCCAGACGCACAACACTGAAGATGACCTCATGCTTCAGCAGATCAATAGCTACTCATAGAAATGGAAAGATGTGTATTAGTAAAAATGTATATTGAAAGTTGGTGAACATGACTTTTTTTATTGTGATATACTGCATACAGCCGTGGGGAAAAATAAGAAACCAATTTAAATTTATTTTCTGGACTTTACTTGTTGTATTTATGTGTTTAGGTTTATAGTAACATGATAATTTTTACTGCAAATAACTACTAATGTCTAACAAATTAAGAAAAATATATATTTGTACATGCAGAAAATGAAAACTGGAGAAACAAATCAAAATAACAGGAAAGATGCTCTGTATTTTTATAGACCTCAAATATTGCATAGTACACAAGTTCATATTCACCTTTAAGCAATACAACATTAATAGTTGAACATGTCACAACACAGTTTTCTTTCACATTTCTGTTGGATGACTTTATTTCCCTCTTGAGGTTTGATGTTGTTGAAATATTCACTTTCACTTTGTCCAGGTGCATATATTGAATTCATTTCGGAATATTACAATGTTATATTTTCAAAATATTACAATTCGAAATGAATTCAATATATGCATCTGGACAAAGTGAAAACTATTAGTAGATAGTAAGTATATGTAAGTAAATAGTATTTTCGCATTTTACTCTGAAGTACATTTTCAAAAATCTGTCCTTTATCAGTTTTTTTACTGTGGAAAAATGTTACTTCACTACATTACAAAGCATATATCATAAGTTTTACTCCACTCAATTTAAAAAAAAGTATGTAAAGTACTAGATTTTTTTATACTAGAGTACTATTTATATTAAAGGTTAAAAAACACGTAAAGGAAGTATTCATAAAATGTAGCGGCGTAAAGAGTATGATATAGTGTATGCTCTACAATGTAGTGAAGTAAAAACACTCATCAAGTGAAAAATAACATGAAGAATGATCATTAGACATAAACCTGAAATCAACTGTGAACTTTCACAAAGACAAAAATGCTCTTTTGTAACATTTTCTGAAAATGTTTATATTTAATAATTATCAGGTGCATTGTAGTTTTAAATAGTGTAATGTTAAATAGTGTAATGTTTTGATAGAAACTCCTGTTAATTGCTTAAGCTTAACTACACAAGACTGCCTTTCTTTCATTTAAATGTGACCTCTTATCTTAACTGTCCAAAGCGTGGGTGGGAATAACTGACTTTGCAAAGTTCTCAGGGCTATGCAACCAATTAATTTCAGTCTCTTAAGATTCATAACCGTTAATAAAGGAAAATACAGCTGCTTTACAGTGGCAGATGTTTTAAGAACTCTTCTTTCCCATGCCTTTTTTTACTTTTTACAACTGTTGCTCACAAGGCCAAAGAAATCAAATCATGTTTATTACTTGAGTTCCAAATTATTGACTGTGACATTGTGCAATAATTTATTATAATTACATTTCACGATAATACCTTAAATATCTTTTTTATTCAGCACACACCATTTGTTTTATCAGTTAAATTCAGAGCCACATAGAATGTTTTTTATTGTAATACAGTTAAATACTGTATATAATACAGTTTGGATTACTATATGTGCATTGCAATTTTAAATGACATACACTATATAGACAAAAGTACTGGGACACCCTCTTCTAATAAACATGTTTATACATTGCAGTAACTGTAATCAAATACACATTTTAATGTTATGCCTTACAAAACCATGTTAAAGAATTTAGTTTTCATCTTTGCTGCAACAGTTTTGGAAGGGCATTTTTCTGCCATTGACAAGTCATTTATGGGTTTGGGTGATGAGTTTTTAGCTCCAATCCTGCAAGTCATACCAAAGGTGTTCAGCTGGGTTCGGTTCTGGGCCCAATAAAGTTCCTTCACACTAGACTGAATCAATAATTTCTTTTTTAACCTTGCGTTGAAGACCAGGACATTGGCATGTTGTAATATTAGAAATGCCCTGCACAAACTGTAGCTATATTATAAGAAGCATACATTTCCCTAGATATCAGATGTTGTAGCATTAAGATTTGTACGGATATTTCATCCATATTCAAAGTTTACTTTATTAAGAGAAGAGGGCATTCCAATACTTTTGTCCATATCGTGTATCAATATGTATTGGGCTGTGTGTAATGATGTACAACATACCTGCATTGCCTGGAACACTGAGTAATGTCCCAATGGATATGAGTATAGGATATGTGAGCACCACTCCTACATTAACCAGGATGTTGAAAACTATAACAGAGACAGGGAGAGAATATCTTACGGTTTCGTCATGCATAGTTAATCAAACCCAGAAGTGTCTGTCATTCTATCCTCTCAGTGTGGTGGAAAACAAAGATAACTTCACAAGATTTTGATGAGTGGCAAAAGTGAATGGATATCCCACTGTCCTTAAAACACCCTAGAGACTTAGCACTTCACTTTAGATCAAATATACAGTGAATACAAGTGGATTTGTTACTATCACGGTTCACACTGTCTGACGCAGCACGCATTGGATATCTAAGAAACGCTTCTTCGGGGTATAAATTGATTCTAATCTGATTTCTCTTACTTACTAAGCACTTAAAGTACTCTTGGAAGTGTTCTTAGGTGTTGTATATGATCCATTACTGTAACAACAATGTACTCAATTACACAGCGGTGATCAAATGGTAAATCATCCATCAGGAGTATTTCACGTCATTCATTGTGTAAACATTTTTTTGGAGGGGAACAGGCTCTTTGCTAAACTCCATCCATTTTGGGAAATGTTGCTTACTTGCTACGTTTTACAGAATATTATATGGGAATGAGCTGTTTTTGTTTGATTTTTCATAAAATGTTTTTGTAGTAAAAGCTGTAAGAATATAATTCCTGTGTGGGCGGAAATGAAATGCCCCAATTTTCTTCAAATAAAATTGAATGATAATAATTTAATAAAAACATCTAATAAAAAGAATGAATTATAAAATAATAAAATAATTTGATTATAAAATGAATATAAAATGTCTCAATTATAAAATATATGTTTTTAAATAATTTATTTATAAATGATTATTAAACATATAAAATAATATATAATGTGAACTTCACTTAATGAACTGAAAGATTTCAATCGAAGAACAATCTTTGTCTTAATTTTACAGCGTTGTAAATGTACGTAATGTTTTTAAAGCTTTTTTCCATCAATTCAGTGATACCTAGCCAGAGGCCGGCCACCCCACAAAGGTAACCCCATGGCAAGGACGACAGGGAACCCCAGTGCTCCACTTTGGTGAAGTAGAGAATCAAAGGAACGCAGGAGATGAAGATGAGGTTGAAGAAACCCATCGTGGAAAAGAAATGAGCTGCCTCGCCCAAATTGGCACTGCCAAGGAACATCTTAAACAGCACCTGAGTGGCACAAAGAGGTTTTGCTGGAAATGCATATCAACATTAAATACTAAGGAGTTGTTTATGATCATCAAGGTCTGTTCTTGGAATTGTTGTGTCTGCTGAGCAGGAAAGCTAACTGTACTGACCTTGTAGAGCGCTGAGGTGGAGGCGGAGCCAACTGCAAAGGCCACACCCATGAATGAATCCCCATGGAAACCATCAGCATATGCCATCATGACAATGCCTGTGATGGCCATAATGGCAGCCACAATCTGACAGGAAAATTGGTAAAGATTAACAAACAATCTGTCACTATACCAAAAACATCTAGTTGGAAGCTGAAACTGTCACTGCCTTGGTTTTCGAGTCTTGTGGCAGGATCATGTCAGACCTATGTGTTTTATGTGGAGAAAGTGCATGGCTATCGCGTCTTTTAGCCCGCCCCCTTGTTTAGTGTTTCATCCCACTCACCTGTCCACCCAGTTCCCCATTTGGGTTATCCTTGTCACCTGCCCGTCCGTCCCCGTGCAATCTCCCCTAGTTAATGTTTTCCTATGTAGTGTCTCTCTGTATCCCTTGCCGCATTTCGGGTCATTCCTTCCAGTATCGAATCTATGTGTTTTCCTGCCCGTTTGTCTAAACCAGTGGACTACCCTGTTGGAGTACCCTGTTGGAGTACCCTGTTGGAGTACCCTGTTGGATTACCTTGTTGGAGTAACCTGTTGGAGTACCCTGTTGGATTACCTTGTTCGCTGCGTGTGTTGGATTTATAATTTACATTTTACTAGGACCACGGTTTATTCCCCTCGAGACAGTTTTTTACTTTTGATTCTTGTTTTGTTTGTCATGTTTTCCTCAATGTGGGTTTTGGTTTTGTATAATAAAGTTGTCTGCCGGCGCTTGGGTTCTGTGTGTTTCATGACAGAAACACTGATTTACTTGGCACGATAAACTACTAAATTGTGACAAGGGAATAAAGGAATTCTTACTGATTACCAATGGACTTTTGAAGCTCACTGTTATAAAATAAGTGCCGCATCAGTTGTTCGCTCTCAGTAATCATCAGGCTGCAGTTTCAAACCAATTTCACGATTCATTTGAGAATTACTTATGTAACTCATTTCAACACACACTGTAACTATTTTGATGGTGGTTTGGTTTATCAGTCCATTAATGTATCTTATTGGTTGTGAATGTATGTAAGAAATAAGTGTTGACTCATCAGAGGAGGAAAAGTGCCTTGTTCTTAAACTGAGCAATCAGAACAGTTTTTACTTTGTTTCTCCCATTGAATGCAGCAATCGATTATTATGATTTCCTTTAATAGTTTTGCTAAACATGACATTTTCTCTTCACTTGTTGTGTTTATTAACTGTGTTTTCAGTTATCCACACCCCCACTCAATGGCTACAGTCATAATCAATAGTATAGGACTGTTTATTATGATCAGATGCTATTGATTTACAAAGAAACCAGTTGTCCCTGGACACTGATTTGTCGCGCGGAATTGCGTTTCCTGTAGTGATGCACATATTGAGGTTATAGCTGTGGCCCTGCAGATGGCCCTGCAGATAATTTGCAGGTCGGGGATTCAGGTGGTAAAAAAGTATATTCTGGTTAATTGCGGATGGGTCTCGGGTGGATAAGATCAGTCATTAATTATGCAATTATTAACTACATTCTGCAAAATAGTAATGTGTTTTATATGCATTTTCATCAGGCAGACAAGCTTGAATTTTTAGACTCTCAGTTGCAAAGATAGGACTGGGGTTCATTCTTAAAGAAATGGAAGCAAAACAGATGTGAGAGAAAATTAAAAAAGGAGAATCAAACAAAATTTGCGTCAACTGCACGGTACTTTGCTCTGAAGTTTACTCGTTTATCCAGTCATTGCTTGGGCTGAACATTATAGTTTGTGTGTCTGTGTTGCAATGACAGAAACCGCAATATTAAAGCCTGTGTTTATTTTATTATAACATGTAGGCAAATCTGGCCAAAGCCAAATTATTGTTTAATAAATAAAAGTGTTTATTTTAAAGCAGCCTAAGATTAGCGAATTAGCTCAAACGTCAAGGAACCTGCTGTTAAAAACGAATGAACCACTTACATCACACTTAAAAACAAAGAATTAGAATTGGAATGAATATGTTGGTGATCGGGTGCGGGTTGGGTGCGGATATCTAGATCAGAGAAAATTATAGGTGCGAGTGGGTGGAGGGCGGATGATTTGAAGCAGCGGATTCGAGCGACGTTTCAGCTGATCCGCAAATCTTTAGTTTCCTGATATTGTAAGCAGCCATTTTGCTGAGTGTTTTGCCACTCAAGGGAGCATGTTTTGGCATGTTCACGTGGGAAAGTGACGTCACGTGCAAACCCTCTATAGTTAGAGCATGGTGTTAGCAATGCCAAGGTCATGGGTTCGATCCCACGGTATTACAAATAGTCAGAAACAAATGTATAGTACAATGCAATGTAAGTCGGTTTGGATAAAAGCTTCTGCCAAATGCATAATTGTAAATGCAGTTGTAAAGCCTGATCACAAAGTTGTTATCTCGATATGTTGTGGTTTGGCTAACCGAAGCTGTGTTAGCTTCTAGCGAACTTCATACGCTGTATAAAATAAAAGCATTAAAATGACATGTTACAATTTAAGTTTACGAAAAACATAGAAGACGCATTGTTTTGGTCAAAGCTTGATGTAACATACAAGCCTTACATGCCATACTAGCGACAAAAATGGGTCAACGTCTGCTTAAACAAAAAAAACATCATTTTATTTGAGTAAATAACTAAAACAGTTTGTTTTATTTCAACACCTATAGCCTCATCTATATACTATTTTTTAAAGCATTTAGTGAAAAATAAAATAATGGTCATTTTAACAGAGTACTAGCGACATAAATCGTAATGTATTTTTGAATAATTTGCAATAAGAGCACCTATAAGACGATATTTTAGCTAATAGAATCACGAGCGGACTATTTGTGCATTGTGTATTATAAGAAGAATTTGTGATGACACCCGTCTGTAAACTTGTGTTGCCCAGCTTGTGATTTCCCCAATGAATTGAGCTATTTCTACATAAAAAATCCTGTAATAATCTAGGATATGCACCACCTACCCGCACACCCATGAAACGATCTTTGAGGACGATCCATGACAGCAGGAAGACAAAGGCTTTGTGGCAGCAGTAGAGTGCTGAGACATCCGTAGCGGTTAGTTTTCTCAGCGCCAGGAGGTACAGGTAGTTAGTCAACGTCCATAAGATGGAGAAAGGTGCTGTTCTCTTCAGAAGGACCCTTAGAGACATTCCTTCCTCACCAAACAGCCGACTACATTCCCTGCATGAAAAATGTAATTGCTTTTCTTTGTAAACATAACACATGCACATTATCGATCAAAAATCTGTATCCTAATTCACCTGATCGACTGATTTTCACTTCACCTGAATTTTTGAATGGGCGTCTGCTTCTCTCTGGTGGTGGCCACATGCCCAGAGTAGTAGAGGGGAAAGGACAGAATGTTCCAGTTGGTGCTGAACCAGGTGATGAAAAAGGGACAGGAAAATGATTTATATGTGAGCTGGACCACTTGCGTTGTGCCCACCCAGGACGAGGAGACGCACAGAACCACAAGCAGGCCACCCAGCACCTTCAGGACTGTGGTGGCGCAGGTCTGATATGTAGATCCATCACCACTGGTTTCACTGACTGGAGTCTCTGCGTGTGACTCTGAACCATCTTCTCCTGAAACAGAGACGTCAGTGTTGCACCATCACTGCACATATGTATTCTCTTACTGTGTTAGAAATCTCATATTTTTAATCGTCTTTGCACACTTTTAGTAGTTACTGTAATTAAGCTTTTGCTTACCGTATATGAACCGTTTCATGAGAAACACTACAGTTAAAGGGATAGTTCACACAAAAATGGCAAGGCAAGGCAAGACGTGACAACTCTGATGCGACTATGTCCTTAGTCGAGGACACCCCACAATACAGGCTGGGAAAAGCTGATATTTGTGTCCTCAGATAATTAGCATTGTAAAAGACAAGGACGCAATTTTTCTTGCTGCTCAGTGGGATAAACAAAAAAATTTTGTCTGTCACTCTCTCTCTTTATACATACTCTATATATTAATGTTTACTTTCAGGAAATTATTTATGTTATGCTAAAACTTTTATTTAAAAGGACACAATAATTCCTGTTTCATGTTTGGGCAAATAGGAACAAAATATTTTAAAAATTCATGTGAAAGGGCAGCAAATGATATGCTTTGTTGGCGTGTTTTATTCACGAGAAATGCTGCTGCAGATACAGTATCTCTCTATGGTACGTGGGGATATATTGATCAGTAGCTGTCAGTGTCAGTTACTTGCAGGTGAAGCACTAATACTGGTGTATAAAAATCTGCCTATGTTGCAGTCAAGCCTCTGTCAGAAATAGCTACAGGGTCATGGAGAAGCATACAGAGACCATTCAGATAAAGCATGCATAGTGAGAATTACGTAGAAACCTGACACCAGCAGGCGTCCACACAGACATCTAAAAACATCCTGTCTGTTTTTAGTCATGAGTCATGACTTCCTTTACTGCAGATGTATTCAGTCTAACTGTAACCTTACATCCAGGTCTACGTAGTATAGACAGATGCAGAGAACTAGACAGACAGACAGCCAGGCAGGCAGGCAGGCAGACAGACAGACAGACAGAGACAGACAGACAGACAGACAGACAGATAGAGCAGGTAGGTAGATAGGTAGATACACTGTAAAAACACTGTCATTTTTTACAGATTTTCCACGTAAAACGTAATACGGTAAAAAAACGTAAAATAATAGAATGGCGGGGAATGTGAGATTTTACAGGGAAAACCCGTTATTTTACAGTTTATTTCTGGCGCCCCAGCTGCCACAAAAGTTTATTGTTTTATATTTATTTTTGATCAAAAACTATAATACTACAGAACAAGACAACACATTTACAAGAAAAAAGGGGGAAACTATTTAATATATATATACTTGTATCCTGTAATTTTACAGAAAAATATTTTTTACTGTATATTTCTGTTTGTCCAGTTTACAGAAAACTTCCATGTTTTTGTAATTGATTTTTTACAGTGTAGATAGATAGATTGAGGGATGGACGGATGAACAGATAGACAGACAGATGCCATTGAAAATGCCTGTTGAGATTCAACAAAGAGGAAGAGCGCTAGTATCACAAAGCCAAGATCCGTTATGCTGTAGACTCAAGAGTGATCAATTTACACCAGGCCAGGAATAAAATATGACATGCACTGGCCGATGGTCACTAACTTGCTGTTTTCTAGGTCAGCAAGCACATCTACTACACACACCCACACACACACTTTCACTTACAAAGCCACTTTGTTTTTGAGTTAAGCCAGCTAAGCAAATGTTTTTGGGTCCTTTAGTGAATGGGATGCAGGGGTTTGAGATGAAATATCATCTGCATTAGTAAGTCGCATTGCAGGACAGATCAGCAGCAATGGTAAAACACAAACTCAAGTTCTTTGAATACTTGTACAAGACCACTGTTTCTGTATTATTAATAGTTATTCGTGTATTAACTCAACATAAATTCAATGAAGTTAGAACAGCCTCAATAAAATCCTGCTACATGGTTAACATTCTGTCCAGGGCATAATGCATTAGGCCAAACTCCAAAACCACAAACTGCCTTAGTGAAATAAATCATTATCTCATTTCACTGCAATGCTTTATTATGCTGCTTCTACACCATAAAGCTGCCGGCTTTCTGTTTCTACAAGGGACGGTCCACACATACCAAACTAGATACTGGCCACCAGGATAGTAAGAGTAAGCAGAGCTTTTTACAGCTTTTTCAGTTTCAAGTATAGCATGTTTATAACACTACGTAGCTATGAAAAACTCAATGTTAACAAAAATAAAAATGCGAGTTTGTGGAAAATCGAAAACTAAAACCACACTCTGCAATATTTAGAAAAAATATAATTGGACAAAACCTGTTTTCTTTATATTTAATCAGTGACATAAAAACCCCAGTTTGATAGGGAGGGGAGTCTAAACAGCAAGGCACGTTTTCTTTTCGTACGAAACATATAAAATATAAAGTATATGATTTAATTTACTTCATACGTATGAAGTATATGAAATCTCAACACAATAAAGAAACGCCACGCATAAATTATGAAAATGGTAGCCACATGGAACAAATTTTGGAAGAAGAAATAAAACATTTACGCACCATTAAAACCACAGCAAATGTAATATTGAAACTCAAATATAAAACATGAAATGAAGATGTTTCAATTGTTTTCCGTCACAGTAACAGCTAAATTACATTACTCAACTCGCATGGGGCCATTTTTAAAGAAAGGAAAACTCCTGCCTGACAACTTTTTATACCTATTTTGGGCTAAACTGGGCTCCCACAGTGTACACCCACACTGACAGACATTTTATACCCCCTGGATAGCTTGGCTGAACAGCTTAACAACCTGAGAAGGCCAACACAATCAGGCAACCGCAGGTCCAAAATGTGGAGGCGCAGAAATGTTACATCGCAGGTAAATCCTTGATTTACCACACCTACATATTTCACGGTTCTACACAAAATACTATTGTCATTTTACAGCGAGGAGATCCATAAACACTAAAAAACTAAACTTTTGAACAAGATCGATCAAATTTGGGGGGGTTCGGACCAAATTCCTGGAGATGTTTCACAGAGTTGTAACATATCCTGACCGATGTTGCGCGATGACATAGTATTTCATATTTTAAACTCCTTTTTGACCTCCTGTTTGCCCTTAAACAAGTGAAAACGGACAGAACCAACAGACGCGAACAAATCAATACAAAATCACTGGAAATTCACGAGCTGTTACAACATCGTGTGTATAATGAAACGAATAAACCTTACGGAAAGTCGATATATACAGACAACAAATTAGAAAAAACAAACCTTCAAATCATTTTGTTATAAAGCTGCTGCTTTTGTCAATCTTAACATCTGGCCAAATCACCTGGCCAAGTAGATGGGAGGTCCATGTGGTTAGTCACAATCCCATAACTGTGTCATATGGTGCTTCAAAGACAACATCACACTCCCTAAGTAAATCTACCTTTAGGCTTGTTTTAAATGTGACCAGACATCATAGTGGACTCTTCTGTGGTCATACCACATCTGCAAACAACATCTCTGAGGATTAAACTTTGTATTTAACACTTAAACAACCGTTTCCACACAGAGACATTTACATGTGTATTTTCATAAATAAAGTATAAATACCGATAAATAATAGCAGTGTCTTTGTATTGTTTTCGTCTTTCCAGAACTCACGGAAAAGCATGTGTAACCATATTACGCCTAAATAAACAAACAGTTCCTTATTAAATAAAATGCGATTCAATTCTGAAAATGTAATCCGAACTGCTGAGACGAAACATTCTGATCGTGCTCAGCGGCAAACACACAAAGCGTCCGTGAACGAACGCAATGCAAGTGGATACACACTTTTATACGAACTAAATAGATTTACTAGAGATGAACCCTTAAGCCAAACTATATCCCCTAATGTAAATGCAAAAGCTAAAATAGCGTCGAGTTTATTAATGAACCACTTTGACTCACTATTGTCAGGTCTTCGCAAACTTCCACAGCAACACAAAGCACACATGATGTTTTACCTTCAGAGATGGGGCAGGTGAGCACCTGGGCGCTATATGAGCTGAGAGGGGCCACTCTGGCCGAGTGCTTCTTCATTCTCTCCTCCTTCCTTGGGGGTCCTAGGTTTGAAAACGCAGCTCAACTCCTCCGCCAAACCCACTTCATTTCAACGTGCATCTCTGCTGTCCCCCCCACAGCTCCTTTTTAGTTCTTGATATCTTCTGTTCTCCTGCTCTTACCTCTCAAACTTCTCTTCCTCAGCCACTCTCACGCTCGTTCCCCGCGTCGTGCGATTGTGGCTCTAGAGTAGACGTTGCGCTGTCATGCTGGTAGCCTGCGTCTCCTAGGGAGACTGAGCTTCAAGTGTGCGTGGAATGCAATCAACCCCTTCATCTCTCTCTCTCTTTCTCTTTCTCTTTCTCTCCCTCTCTGTCCCCGCCTCTCCTTTGCTGTGTTTGGAAGGTAACCAAGCAGCTCGAGCTAATTATGCTGCGTTGGCCCCTTTTCTCTTCTCTCTTCCTCTTTCTCTCCTTTTTTTGCCCTTTCCCAACTTCCATCCTTTTTCCACCCACATCCACTTCCTTGCCACTTTCAGATTTCTGTTGAGGCATGGGTGATCCAGTCGATCTAAGCATAAAAAAGTAGTGTTTCCTTTATACCGTCGCTTTTCCAATCAGGCTCTCTCTTCTTCTTCCATCAGCACTTGTGCTCCACTTGAAAGCCCTTCACTGTCCGCTTTAGCAGAGGTCTTATCTTGCTGTCTGAGTCTCTGTCGTGCTATGCTAATAAAAAAGGCACATAGCAAAAAGTATCCTCTCTGAAAATCCAAAGAACTCCTGGATGGAATGATTTCATCTCTTCCAACCGCTCGAGGTGTCAGAAGAGTGAGAATGTGTATTTATTGTGTTCCATTCAGAATATATAGGGATATTTAACCCAAATGAAAAATATTGTTCTCAATATTTAGTTTCTAGTTACAGTGTTTTCTGCGATCTGTATTTTGTTGAACAGAAAAGGAGACGGCTTAAAGTAAACTCAAGCTGCTATTCTCCCCAACAAGCACCGTAAGACAAAGTGACTGTAAAATAATCTAACACATATGAATATATGCTTTATTTGGACATATTATACGTTTTTGAAAGCATTTCATAACTTTGTTTGAGCAACATAAAAGTAAATTTCACAACCAACGTATGTTTCCGTCTTGTGTGCACCACAAATTTCCTTTTAATTTCTAATACAGATATGGAACGAAGTGAGGAAATGTTACAGTTGTTATGCAGTGATGAGATTTTATTAGACTAGATGGAGTCACAAAGTCATAAACCACACTGAATATCAAGTGCAGGTCTGCCCGGCCAGAGCGGGGTCTATTACATGCTGCTCCTCTTTGTGGTTTTCATGGCCTTGCATTTAATACGCCTCAATAGTGCTTGTTCCAGTTGCACCAGCCACACACTCGATTACCCACGATACACCCACACACTAACCCAGTCTCACAGCATTTTGTGGCATAGGCAAGACATTTTGAATTTCTTTTTTTTCATGTCATTCAGCACAAACGTCTCGGTGTCACTCGGCACGACTTTTAATACACAGAAGACGTGTATATGTACATTTATATTTCACAAGTTCGCCTTAGCAAATAATTAACTAAAGTGTCAAGAATGGTATGTGTATTTGGCCGGGAAGAGGGCTCCGAGCTCGGTCTTTGCCCGAAACCTGAGTGCTCCCCCCGTTTTTTGGGATGAGGATATGGGCCGACGGTGCAGAATCAGGGTGGAGGAGGGATGCTGAAAACATTTGAGAGAACGAAGGCCATGTCTATATTTATAGGGGCTTCCTCTTAAGCTGATAGGATGACAGGCGGCTGTGTTATTATTTGTATTATATTATACTCTGTTAAAGCTTGTTTGCTTATCCAGATCTCATTAAATGGCAAATTTGCCTCTGCTTTTGAAGAAGAGATTGCTCGGACAGGCTTGGAGTGTGCCATCCGAAGGCAGTCCTGACTATACTGTGCCAGGAAATGTACCTCACTAGTTTCAGCGAGCTCGAACACACACACAGACAGATACGCCCACACAAAGAGCCACTATTTACTCAAGTGAGTGTTCTGTTTCTTCAAACTATAATCTACAGTACCGCTGCAACGTGTGACTCAAAAAGGGCTACTTTATATGTGCTCCGAGAAGGGACAGTTTGTTCAGATCGAATGTGGCTGAACATGCGATACTATTAGATACAGTATGATTAGGCATTCCTTTGACAAAAATAAAAACAGTTGACTGTGAAACAGCGATGGCACACAAAATGTGTGAAATGTGGACAAATAGGCAACAAATAGATACATTTTACTGCTTTAGCGCAAACAAATGGTGACAGATTTTCTTTTCCACGAAACTGACTTTGCTCCTGTTTAATTTGAACCAGCTGGTTAAAAGCCAGTTTACTCAAGTTACCACAGGAGTATTTGATCACATTACCTATTACATTTAATCATTTTATTACAATTTAATATTGGCTTTTTGTATTTTGCTTGAACAATGTGCTTGTTCTTTTGCTAAAAATAAAAGGTACCTTTTAAAATGATGTTTACAGCCTTGTAAAAAATAAGGAGATCAACATTATTTTCAGTTTTTCTGAATTTACTATTTCTAGATATGTGTTCAGGTATTTTTGTTTCATTCTGTGTACTAACAATATTTCTACTAAATTTCTAATAAAAATACTGTTTCGATTTGCATTTATTTGCAGAAAAGAAAAACCGGAGAAGAGGTCAAAATAAATAAAAAGATGCTCTGTTCATAACCAATAGCAACACAACATATTAGTACATGTACTAGGAAGTGTAAAAGAAATGGATTTTCATGACAGTTTTCATGTCATGCTATAAGTCTTTCACATTGCTGTTGGATGATTTTGTCACTCCTGAGGTTTGTTGAAATTCAACTGACCAATGGCCACAAAACATCTAGAAATGCAAATTATATAAGAATTTCCGTAATTTATCCTGCGGCTGTATATATGTTGTGCAGAGACATTCTTCGATATATTTATGGCATAATCGTCTAAATATCTTTTGTATCCTTTTCAGGCACAAAACCTAGGTTCTTTAGTCTCTTGAGTTTGCATTTACATGAATCACATTAATATCTTCACCTTGTAAACTGACAGAGAAAATATAGACCCCACCACACAGACGGGGAATGCGGTCTTAAACGACAGATTCTAATAGTCTTGTGTCTGAAGTATAAGCATGCATAACCGTACTTGATGATAGATGTTGTGGCAAGACTGCATACATTTTGTAGTCCCAACGTTAAAAATTAAACCCCAGCCCTACTAATGGCTTCATTTTTTTTCTCTGGCTGATGTGTTTATAATAAACTACCCTGCAGTTATTGAACCATAATCCAATTCCAGTGAGCTATAAAAGGCCTTCACTCCCCATAAGCTCTGACCCTTCTATATACAAAATAAAAAGCAGACGCACACATTCAGCGTGGTCATACATTTCCAACCTCTCTTTATCAAACAAACACCTGCCATTTGAAATGGCTGTTGTTTCGTCCCAATGCCCTGCCTCCACTCCTCTCACGTCCTGCCATAGCAACGCCTGGCCCTTGTGTTCTACCTTCGACGACGCTGCCACTGCGACCCATTCACCACCTTTGTCATTTAGATCAGTGCCATGATCCTCCATCATTGTACACATCATTGTACCTTTATGCACGTCTATTACCAAAGATGAGAGCAAGATGACCAAGAAAACCACTTTGTCTAAACCCCCACAAGGGTGGAGGAGATGGGTTTTTGCATAAAGATTAAATTGAGTTCGAATGTTTAGATATATCAGTTCACACTTGTCATCTTTAGGTCAAGTTATGATTGGTTAGCGTGGTAGATGCCATAACGAAACCATTATGGAGGGAAAAGCGTATTTTTTTACTCATGGCATGTATGGCTTTGGTGATGGCTTTCTTAGAACTAACTGCCCCTGAGTACAGATGGCAACAAGCAGACGGCAGACTTCCGAGGGGCCACGCACCAGCCAAGCAACTGCTAGTGGAGTGAAGGAAAATGCGCCATGTTACTCTCTCGGGCATTACAACCCTTCCTAGACAAATGTAAAGGATGACATCTTGTGGCCTGGCAGTGAGGTTGCATCTTTCCTATAGACTCAAACCCAAAAGTTGGTCATGGCCAGATGGTAACACTTCTGTCCAACCCTACCTTAAATTGTACCTATCAACACATGCAAATGCAAAGAGTCAGAGTAAATATTAGCAGAACAGTTTAAAAATCGGACCCTTTTCTGTCTGTATGTGATAAACATACGCTCTGTGTCCGATCAAGCCTGAATCGATAAAACAAATGATGGGAAATATGCTAAATGACCAGATGGGGGCAGCATAGTAGTGCGTCTTCTAGACTGTGAGCTAAGCTTACAACAGGGTTTTACTGTAGATAAAGATAACAGGAATACTTGGGTTCCAAAATGAGAAAATAAAAAATCATGTTTTATAATGTTATCACGATTCTATTGTGTTAGTTATCTGTATTTGTTGTTATTATGTCTTAAATCAAAACAAACCAACCGCATTTGACTGATATTCATTGGAGTGCACGATAAAAAATGATTATTGAAAAAATATTATAAACATAATTATTGAAAATGTTTTATTCATCTCATTTTGGAACCAAACTCTTCACCGATTAAGATTTAATAGCAACAAGCTTTTAAAAAAGCTTCAGAAACATTTGACATCAGTAATTCTGCAAAAACGTAACACGTCATTGTTCCATTAATAAGTCAATGATGTGTCAAGTGTAAAGTACTTTTTCAAAAATGTAATGTAATGTGGAATTTAACACCATCTGCTAAAATTCAGTCTCTGAATGTGACGTGTGTCCATGCACATCTGGTTGGGTGACACTGTTAATTAGTTTTCTTTACATGCGGCACAAATCAGTTTTCTCGCATAACAGTGCGAGCAGCAGAAGTTGACACAGCCAATTTGACATTTTCATTTCCAGCCTGGATCATGTTACAGGCAGGAAGGTACATCAGATAAATATGTTTTTTAATTTGTGAATTTAGTGTATACAGTTTGGACAGATATGCGACTTTTAATCAACTAGCTAAAACTGAACATTTGTCATAAGTGACTAATTTGCTTTTGGTCAGAAGAATAATTTATGAATATCACTGTGCAGTGTTATGTATAAACCTGCAAAAATGTATTAAAGGTACACGACTAAAGGTTCAAAAACGCTGTATTTTCCACATACCGTGCATGTTTGTATCTCCTCTTTGCCCCGCCTCTCTGATACACCTAGATTTTTAATCGCTCTGAATAGCGAGGTGTGCTATAATTGGCCAGTTAAGAAGTGCGTAGTGATTGGTCGAATGCTGCAAGCGTGTGACGGAAATGTAACTCCTCTTACCATATTTGGAACGTCAGGTTCCAAAGCAATTGTACTGACAGGTACGCCCACCATACTTGAGACACATTTGGACGGTCTTAGTCAAATCACACCACGAACTGACGTAGTTTTCTAGGGGTGTGGTTACACGGGGTGTTTCAGAGGCAGGTCTGGGTGAGTATTCGCTTTTAGAAAGAATCAATCTTTTGTTACGACACTTTAATTTTTGCAATTTTACGTGTCTAATACATGCATGGGCAACTTATAGGACACCAAAGACACATATTCGCGCAATATGTCTCCTTGCAAAGACATCTATATTCAAGTAGGGCTTTCCTAAGTTGGGTTCCCTAAAAAGTGTATTTTACGACACTTTCTATATATTGCGCTGTTTTTTTAAGACTCCTGACTACATGACATACAGTACAGCAGCAACAACAGCTCAACCAGTGTTGTAAATTTAAGGGGGCGTAATTATCTCCTTGTACAGCCAACAAAACATATTTGTTCTGTGTCAGCCTTGTGCATCGAGATGGAGTGGTGGAGTCAGCCGTGGATTGCAGTTTGCAACCTCACTGTTAGATGCCACTAAATTTCATACACTGGACATTTAATGGGCAACGTCACAAAAATACAATAGGACTTGTGCAGAAAAAAAGATTTTTGAGTCCCATCAGGCATGCAGCTAAAAATAGCTCCCTAGTCGAGGTGGTCTGTGGAGAAATGGAAGTGGATGGTGTATGCCTAGTGTGCGCTGCAGTCAGAGCACCCGCTGCGGATATGTTTAGATCAGGTCATACTAAAGCAGACATCTACATACATGAGAGGTCAGAAGGCAACATGGCTGCTGCTTTTATCCCAGTGGTAATATCAGCAGATTATTTCTGGCGCACATTAGGGGATTCAAATGAAATGACTGTTCTCATTCAGCAGAGTTTGAAAGGGTTTTCAACCGATTGAGCCAAAGCATGAGCCATAAACCGTGCAAAATGGCTAAAGTTTTTTAATCAATAGGGGCAACAGTTATTTCAACCAGACTGATCTGATGCCATTACACCATACTGGTAGGTATGTACTGTATCATCAGGGCCGGTTAGGGGTTGCTGGGAAACATTGAAACATTCACACTACACTGACCATGCTTTCTGCAACTCTGTTGCACATTTAACTACTATTTAAAGGTCCATTGTGTTAGTTTTTTGCAAGGATATGTTGACAGAAATGCAATAAAATATACATAACCATGTCTTCAGAGGTGTACGAAAACCTTAAATAATGAAGCGCTACGTTTTTGTTGCCTTTAAATGAGCTATTTACATCCCCTGCATGGAATCCGCCATGTTGTTTCTACAGTAGCCCAAAAAGCCAAACTGCTCTACAGGGCGTGTTTCTTAAATATGTTATCTAATTCGGCAAAGAAGAAGAAACGTGACGACGTTTAAGTTCTGTGTCAGCCATTGTAGGTCTTCGAAGGGGGGGATGGAGTGAGCCGTTGGTTGCAATTCGCAACCTCACCACTAGATGCCACAAAAATTTCCACATTGCTCCTTTAAATACCCCTCACTTAAAAGTAAAAAAAGCTTACCTGCGTGCAAACATGGTTTTCATTTCCATTATTTAGCTTTCATTATAGGCACATGCTAATTTTTCTATTTCGGCTGACGTAACCTTTTTCTGAATATACTGAAGTGGCAATAGTTTATGCAGTCATGTACATAGCAAAAAATGTAAGTGTTAGTCTAATTCAGGGCTATGTAAACCACAATTGTAACAATGCCAAGCAGGGGTAGTATGAGCCCTCATTGAATGCGTGTCGTGAATGTAAGTGGGAGACAGCGAAATACAGACATTAATCGCTTGAGAGGAGTAATACGTCATAATACTTTATTTATCGAATTCCTCCTGTCAAAGGTCGACATTTCATGTTTGTAACAGATCTGCAAATCGACCTTTTTTATGAATTGTAGTGCAACAAAACCACTGGTTAAATATGACCTTGGCCTCTTTGTCCCGTCATCAAACAGCTTTCTAAATGTGGGATAGATGAGAAGGTCTTTTGGAATAGAAGGGCCAGTAAAATCAAGCCCTGTTGTACACTTTGACAAAACTAAATTAGGTTGTGAATGCCAAGGTCAAATTGACTTTACTGACCAAGAAGATATTGATCTGTTGCTATTACAGTCAATACATGGACAAGACTTCACTTTACCACTTGCTTTTAATCAGAATGACTATGAGAAATATGCACAACATGTTCGTCATCCCTTTGCTTTGCTTGGACTAAACACAATATGATCATTTATCGTGTGATTTATCTCACCAAATCCCTTCCTCCAAATATCCGGTCTTTGAATGTTTATGCATCAATTTGGACTTTCCTTTCAATGACAAAATGTACAGGGGGAGTTCTTAGGAATGTGTGGTGGTTACAGATAATAATTATTTCACATCGTTCTCCCTGCCTGTCTAAGTCTGATAGTTTAATTCCTTGTATAAAGTGCTAACTCAGGTCTTAAAGGTCCAGTGTATGAAATTTAGCAGCATCCGGTGAGGCTGCGAATTGCAACCAATGGCTCAAAGCATTACGGTGGCCAAGATGTTGTCATGTTTTTGTTTCTTTGCAGAAGGAGATTACTTTTTTACGAAACTCGCTCTGTAGAGCAAATTTTCCGTTTAGGGATACTGTAGAAACAACATGGCCAATTCCTTGCAAGGGGACTCTTATACTATACAAGTAATATAATATTAATATTCAAAAAATGACACATTGGACCTTTAATAAGCACAGCATATTTCCAGAGGAGAGAGATCATTGTGACACAAAAAAAGCTATTTTTGTGTTTTAGATAATTTTTTGTTGGTTATGCGTAAATTTCATTTCTGATTTTTAAAGTGAAAGTTCACCCAAAAATAAAAGTACATAGTTTACTCACCCACTTTTCTTTTTAAATCTGTATGAATTTATTTCTTCTGCAGAACACAAAAGAAGATATTTGGAAGAATGCTATTAACTGGCCCCCATTCACTTGAATTAGTTTTGTGTCCGTACAATAGAAGTGAATGTATAAAATATTCTTCTTTTGTGTTCTGCAGAAGAAAGAAAGTCAATAAGGTTTCACATGACAAGAGGGTGATTAAATTATGACATCATTTTCTTTTTTGGGGGTGAACTAGGACTTTAATGAAGAAAAAAAACTAACATTTCAAGGAAAATATTTTACAGAATCTCTTTAAAAGTTCACTATGATTTTCTTCTTGGTACGTTTCATTAAATCAGCAATCTTCCTTTGTTAGTGTGTGGCTTCGTATTTTCTATGCTTGACATCTCTGAAATAGCCCCATCTATAATGCGCTCTTGACATCTATGAAACAGCCCCATCTTTAATGCGCTTATATAATACAAAAAGTGGAAAAGATAAACGTGAGTGCAGCGTGAACATTCCCATCTACAGTCCTCAAGGACGTAATAAAACCACATACGCGCACTCTCACACACACACATATTCATTAGACATGATTCATGTGCAAGACATACTGCACCATGTACATACTGCATCAGAGTAAGAACGGCACACCAGAGACTCAGAATAGACCTTAGATGCTCACACAGACAGCATTGCGTAGTGTAGTAGTGTGTGTATGTGTGTATTTATATATAAACAGACAGAATCACCTCAATTGTTGCAGTTGACGCCATTCAATAAAGCCCATTAAAATTCTGCATGCCAACCAAAGCAGAACCTCAAATCCTTTGTGCCAAGACTGTTTGGATTGCGTTAAAATAGACCTCAGGGGTGTGAAATTCAGGAAAGGCACACAGACCTATATTTAGCATCATCCGATACTCACTCCATTCCATTCACATTGTCATTTTTAGAAAACCATCTAATGTCTGTGCATTCAGTTACAAGCCAATCTAGCCAAATGCCTTACTTTATTTGTTGCTGCTCAATGTTTCTTGTTGCTCCAGATTTTGCTCGTAACATCACAATGTCTAATTTAGGTGCGTTGCATATTTGCCTTTATGCGCAGCCACAATATGCAATCTAGTATGCATTTTGTAAACAAACCTGTTTTATAAAGAATAGGCTATTCTTCTTACACTATATAAAACATCAAATGTATAATTTACAATAAAATCGTCAGCAGTTTCACATTGACACACTGGCAAAAAAGTCCACTCATATTTCGGTGTAAAATGTATTATTATCGAATAATCTAATTTTTGATCTATAAGAGATTCTATTTAAATAGATTCATAATTCTATTTTACTGTATTCTATTGCATTCTCTATTCTGTTCTAACCTACTTTATTCTATTAAAACTTATTTAATAATGTAAAAGAAAGTTCTGCAAAACTCAGTTACCATGTGTTAAACAGATGAATTTAGTGAGCAAACAAAAACTTAAAATAAAGCAGACAACAAAGCTTATGTTCCCTCTAGATTCACACCTCAGTATAGATATATACATCGTTAAAGGCCACCACAATGATCTGATGCGTGCACAAACGTGCATGTGCATGCATTGCACCAAGACATTTCTAGTGCAGTTGTTGCAGTCGCTTGTTTATAAACACTTACTTTTATAGCTAGAGTATCCAGACTTATAACCGTAATAGCCAGTAATTCGTAAAATCCGATTCTCAATGTCTTGCACCCCGTTGGCCGTCACTTCAGGCGCATGCCAGCGGTTGTTCACCTGCGGAGACGCCTTGCCCGATAGGTGCGTGCTATTGCCCGGTAGTTGCTCCAGGCGAAAGCACGGCTGCTCTCCCAAATCCGGACTCTCCGTGCTGCTCATGTTACCTCCGTACGGGCAAAACGGCAGCTTTCATGTCACGAAAGATAAGCACGCGAAACCCGCCGTGGAGAGCATCACCCGATCAAATTCCAAGACACGTTGCTTTGAGGTGTCGCTCGGGGTTGTGAAACTTGCCCAGACCAGCTTCTGTCAAGCAGTAGACAGCAGGGGGCGTCACGATGCTCCGAACAGACGGCGGCGAGATTCAGAAAGTCCGATTCAGCGAATCGGTTCGTGCGGACGGAATAAATCATATCAATTTAACCGGGTTTTGTGTTCGCAGATGTTCATTTGTGATATTCTTTTGTAACATTGGCTTTGTCTTAAGTTGTAGGGTGAGCCCACAGAACAAAATGCCGACTTACGAGTGTGCAAGATCCATTTCAAAAGAACGATTCGTTTGCCCTTGGACAACACTCAATGAAGCATCAATGAACAGGACGCAGTGGAGTGCTGTCCAAAAGAGGAGAAAGGAATAGACACACACACTCACAGCATCAGCATCAGCATCAGCATCAGTAGGTGTCCTGTCGTCATGATGACACTGTTGGGTAGGCTACCAATATTTCAGCGTTGGATATGCTTCTCAAGAGACAAAACAGACGACTTTTCGTGGATATAATAATTAAAACCCACTAGGTATCTTAAATTGCATGTGACTTTGAATCCTGAGTGTAAAAGATGATCCGAATAGAATAGGTGCTTTAAAATGGAATGACATAAATGGGTCATTCTACAGAAACGTCCACTTTTGGTATGGCAAGATGTCTTAGAATTGATTTATTTTTCTTACATTTAAACTTAGACCACATTATTAGGTTACCCTTTGACTTTATCAGTACACATAAATGACAGCTTAATTTTTTAGATTTTTTTGTGCGCATGTACTTAAAGACAGCATACAATTAGTTTTGTCACTGGTGTTACCTTACTCTTTTTAGCAATATGAAAGGTGTTTATGAAATATGATTTTTTTTTTAATTCAGTACATGCAGTCAGAGGTACAGAAAATGAATGATAATCTAACTAATAAGGAGATTATATTTCATTTATTTTAATCAGGTTTGTTAAAAGTGTGACTGAATGATGTTAGTTCAATTGCGCAACCATGCATTTGCTATAACAATGAAAATATTTGAACACCAGTTATAAACAAGCAATTACAATCCTTTAATTTCATTGAATTCTGCTACACTTAAGAATTTGGCTTTAAAGCAAAATATTTTCTTGAAAAAAAAGTTCTCACTCATTTAACCCTCTCTTGCTCTCTCTGTATGTCTAAGTATGTGTCTCTCTTTTTCTGTGTGTGTGTGAATGTGAAGAAAAGGTGATAGGGAAGGAGTTAGTGAAAAGGTTATGTGAGATGATATTGATGTGACTAGAGAGAAGTTTTGTACCTTGATACGCCGGGTGATCTATCTGGTGATGATGGGGGTGTCAATGCTTCTACTCTGACTCTTTGCCTGCATTTTTGCTGACGGACCCTCCATGCCTTTCACTCAAATCACTTATTCTCTTTCTTTTTTGTGTGTCAATGTCATGGAGATAGCTCTGTTTCCTTTTCTGCAAATACTCTGCTCTGCAGTCAGGATCAGTATCCCTACGCTTTCTGTATAGTCGCTGTTTCTCAGCTGCACTCAGTTTAGCCATAACCTCAATTTAGAAATACCTGACCAAAGGAGGATTAACAATGACAAAGAAAAGTTAGAATCGCACTGTGATTTAGTGCTATTTTATGCTAAATGAATAGCTTTGAACAAAGTTTATCTATAAAAGTGAGTCACTGGTGTTACTGATCTTCACTGGTGTTACCCATAAGGAAGGTAACACCAGTGACACAACTCCAGGGGACCTTTCATTATATATTTTCATTATATATTTTATAATATTTATTTAGCATTTAGATTTTTTATGTAATTTACATCATATATTTGATAGTTATGGACACATTATTATTTTATATTATTATTACACATTATATTATTATTTTATTATTAACATATTGTTTCATTTTAAAATATAAAAAATTTTTAACCCTAAAGTGTTTTTCAAGTGTAATATTTCTGTAAAGGCGAGGGACAGAAAAATGGACATTTCCGTAGATTGACCCAAATATCAATTTATCATGAAAATATCATTTGCATTCAGAAACCAATTGGACGTTTTTTTTCCGCAGTAAGGAACTCCAGAGCAAAGCGAAATAAAGTTTAAAGTTGCTGTTCTCGGGCTTAAAGCACCTTATTCGAAACCAATGCTTCCTGCAAAGAACGTCCAGAGAAAGTGCTGCTGTTCATGCAAAACCTAATCCAACATTACAAGCCAAGTCTATTTCAGTGACTCCTCTATGGCTCTACATCAAGTCCTCAGTACTTTGTGTGAAATTGATCCCCGGCACATGAAGGGGAATTTTCTCACGGTCCGCTCGGATTTTCTTGGAGAGTGGGACACCTGCTGAGTTTCATATGTGGCCCAATTACAGTGCCAGACTCTGTAAGCTTCCCATCCCTCACAGTATTGCTAAACCAATCTGCTCTCCACATTGTTTTGTGTCCTTTGGTTCCCGGTCCAGACTGCATTAATATCTCTGACTCATACCATTCTTCACACTTGTTATGGTTTTTTAGCAGCCAGAAAAAGCAACTTGTTGAATATTCTAGAAAAATACGTTATTTTTGGTAAATTATTAAATTGGTAAAGATCATTATCCTTCCTAGACCCGTATGGCTTTTTTTCTTCGCCAAAGAAGAAGAATTTTGAAGAACTCAAGTAACCAAACAATACTGGTCTCCATTGCCTTATCCTGTCACGGACACAAAATCACATTTCTTAAAATATATTCTGTTCTGTTCCACAGAAGAAAGAGTCATATACAGGTTCTGTACATCATGAGGTTGAATAAACGATTGGCGAATTTTCATTTGGGGGTGAACTATCCCTTTAATAGTTTTTGTTTCTAGATTACATACAACTATAGTGTAGAAACCTGTTAGTACAATGTTATTACCACACATTTTTCTTATGAATTAAATATTCCACATTTTAGCCCTATGTGCACTTTAGAGACTTAATGTAGTAACTGTAAGGATTTTCCTGAAAATAAAACATTAAAAGGTTTTGGCTGCGCTGTTGTCAAAATAGTATGAGCATCCCAACACAGCAACACTGGTTCAAAAAATGCCATGAATTAGGGTATTTTGTGCTTGGCCAAACGATCCATGTTTGGGAACGGGATGTTTGGGAAACCTGTTTGAAGCTGGGGGACAAGGTTTGCCTGGTTAGTATCGGGAATGCTGGAAGATGCTGCCTATACCATACAAGCCACAAAAAAAACACCATTGACGTCCGTTCAGCATTAATGCTGTAATACGGACAGAATTGCAAATACATCTTCTGAAGAGTAGGAAACGGATCGAAAGAGACAAGAGGGGAATAGTGCACCTACACACTGTTAAACACACGTCAAAATCACTTCGTCAAAATTCCATAAAAGAGTTTCAAGTGTGGAATGCATGATCTACATAAATATGAACTTTCTTGTCTTTTGTGCACTGTTTAAGTTTATGTAGAGGTCTAGTAAAGGTCAGAATGTTGGCATTTTGTTAATACATTTACGGATTGTTCAAATGTTATGTCTGCTGACTTTGACATCACTTACAATCTTGTGCAGGAACATTCCTAGAAAAATGCAAGGGGCTATATGCATACGCGACTTCTGTATATTTAAAATATTTACATTTAGCAGATGCTGTACATTGCGGCACAGAGCAGTGGTACTTCTACAAAATTGAACTATTTTTGCGTTTTTCCATGCAAGCTAGCCCATTCCATCTGGTAAATCTGGTGGTACAGAAATGACACCTTCCAGAACATTTTTTGTCACATCTTTACTCAGTTTCACCAATGAATGTTATTCATGCAATGTAACTCCTGTACACTTTTGTCCTTTGCTTCAAAGAGCATTGGCGTGTCTAATCAGAGATGGTGGTTTTCCGGTCACTCTCTCTGTCACACAGATTGCTCCAGTGAGGAGGTCTTCAGCGTGATAATAAGGGTTTTACCCAACCGACTGCCCTCCACAGTGTCCTTAGAATCTGACTCTGCGTCAGAACACAGCCTAGTCAATAATTCACTAGGCGCCTAATGCCCTGTCAACATAAGGGGTGTAGGCTCTATTGTATTTTTTTTAAATGTGATAGGAGTTCATCTGCTCTTTCTCTCCCTCATTATTTTACTTGGAATCACTTTTTTTATTTCTTTGTCGTTTGCACGCTTAGGGAGAGCCGGAGAGGTCGAACGGAAATTCACAATCAGAAGCAGAGTAGACAGATTTTAAAAGAATAATTGCCATAAGCCTGAAGTGTCTGTCTGGCTGCCACAGGAGGGAGGGTTTGTCAGTGGGAGAGACATGATCATAATGAGATTCTCCTCAATGTAACAGTACACAGGCTTGATTGGCGAGAGAATAATATAAACTGGTTAATTGTAATATGTAGCAATTATACTTGTTATTTCCTCTCTATGTCATCTTCATTAGACCAGAAGTTCCCAAAATAGAGGTCGGGACCTCCGGGGGATCGCAAGGCGGCGAGAGTGGGGTCGCAATATGATTTCCAGAATTACTTTTTTAATGAGGAATAGTGTATTTAATAAATAAGTGTAACAAAATATAAAAATATTAGTTGAGTTAAAAATTAAACCATGCGAATAAAAGCCATCAGCCTTTGGAATTTCCTTGCCGTCTATCGTGATCCCTGAGGGGGTTAAGTCACATTAGCAACCTCATTAGGTTAGGTGAAGCATTTCCCATATGTGCAGGCAGATTATTGTTCTTGCTTTTAAGTTATTTTGTGTTGTGTTTGGATAGACCGAATAAGATGCGTGCAATTTTTGTATACTTTGCCCACCTCCGAGGTTAGTGGTGGTCTCGAGTCCCTGGCACTGCTATTTTGGGGGTCGTGGGCTGAAAAGTTTGGGAACCCAACTGGCTCTTAATTTAATAGTCTTGAATAGTGATGCCTCAGACATTTTTTCCTATTACTATTACTATTACCAAGAATTACAGAGATTAGCAGAATAGTTGGAATTTGGTTCTTTCTCAATTCCCAGTAAACAGCCAACTCACAATCACCTGGAAAACACATCCGACGAACCACATCACAGATAGCAAGATGCTACAAAACACTCAAGATAGCAACCACATAGCACTGTCCTGATCTGGTTCAGTTCTTTTGTATGCACTTTGTTACATACTGTATACTGTAGAGCTGTACTACTCCAAAACATTTAAAAGATGATTTAAATCGATACTTTGAGCAGCATCCACATCATAATGGAACCTCATATTTGATTTACATAGGCAACAGGCCTTTTAATGGTTCTACATGTGCATCACAAAAAGAAGTTCTCCTCACCTGAGGTTCAACATGTAATAGACTTGTTTCACATGTAGACCAAAGGTATCTTTACTGTTAAGTTGATTTTACGATTCACAATTGTTGAATGAAAAAGTTGTTATATTTTATTTGAATTCCACAATTCTTTATCATTTCTTTTGCAGTGTTTCTCCACAAAGAATGTGATACAAGGTATCCTATGAGCCAGAAAATGGAGCTGGATGCCTTTTGGAAAACCTTTCATTAAAAAAAGTTTTTGATGACTTACAGCTTACTAGGTTTTGGAACAGAGTCAAAATATCTGCTGCTCCTAAATTAAATGTAACAAAATATGTGCTTATAATTTCATGGAGGTGTGGAGTCGGGGGATGTTTTGTTCTTCCAGATAATAAAGAAACATTAAAGTGAGACAAATAGACCTATTATAACAGATCACAAGTGCTGGAAAAGGAAAAAGCCCAAAGGGGCTTTTAAAGAGCACTTCGTTTCAAATAAAAAATACATTTGCTTTTTTCAGCACAAAAGAACGACAATGTAGAAACAAAAAGAAATTGATAAGACTGAAAATGGTAAATGGCTTGATCAGAATTAGATCGAGCAAATGTTTAAAGCAAACTAAATAGTTAATGAACGGGGAGTTTGTTTTAAATGTCTGGAGAAAGAACTTTTGAAAATGAAATATAATCAAATATTAATATATTTTAAGGAAAAAATATATACCCATTATTATGTATTAATTTCATATACACTGGGAATTTGCACTTTAGTTTCTAAAACCAAAGTAACAGTTTGCTAAACAGTGTATAAAACTCACCATTCTAACAAAACACTATTGTAAAGATAAGACAGGAAAGGTTACTTTTATATTACACTGTAAAACAATCATTTGAAAACTTCTGGAAACTTTCTGGAAGCTTGGGCGACAGAAATAAACCATACAATTGTAAAATGACATGTTTCCCCCTGTTCTTTTCTTGTAAATTTGCTGTCTCCTTCTGTTAATTTGAGTTATTTTACTGTATTTTCAAACTTTCCTGTAGAAGAACAATACTTCCGGAAGCTGGGGTTCCAGAGATACGGTCTTCCTTTAAATTACATAGTTTCCGTGTTTCTTTTTCTGTAACTTAATGTTTTTTATTGTATTAAAAAGAATTGAAAAAAACAGCAACAGATTCTCCAAAATGAAGTATTTTTTGTATTGTTAGCTCAGATAATGTTACAATGTGACATATATTAGCACGGCATGGATTAGTTCAAATCAATATGTTTCATTATGTGGTGGATTCTATTGGTGGGATGTTACATCCTACTGGAATGATGCACAAAACACTCTAAAAAGGAATTTTATAATGATTTCAAATTCCATGTAAAGGCCATAATATAGATATGACCTCACGTTGTGTCAATCACATTTACACACTGCCTCCGATATTTTCGTCCGTCATAAAAAAATTGGACTGGGTTTGATTTACCAGCGTTTTTCGCATCCGTAGCAAGCATTTTGAGAGGCGTTTGACAAATCAGAGACATCGTTCAAGCGAGCGCCAAAGACGGAAAACCTTTAGGGTATTCTAATGGAAACTGTTAGAATTTCTGTGATAGTGTATATTTCTTTTCAGCAGAGATAGCTCAGACAGTTTGATCTAAAATATGTTTGTAATAGTAAACACAAAATGACTAAGTGAACAAGTGATGGTAAAATTGACCTCTGGCTAGGCCATTCATTTGCACTTGAGTGAAAGCTAGACTATAATGTTACACTTTACAGCTGTCTAATAAACAATAGAGTATGCCTTGGAATTCAAATAATTTACAGATGTAGTACTCAGCTCTTTATAGTCTTAAAATATAGCCCCAAGTGCATGTACTGCATGCATTATGGTATGCATTCGAAAGCACACTTCAAAAACTCTCTTATATCACATATTGACCGTGAGGCTTTGAGATACAGCTGTCATACAGTATGGCTATCAAGCATTTCATGTACAGGGACACTTGAAGGAGAGCAGTAACCCGAAGTCTATTCTTTCTACTTGGGCTAATGGGTCACCTTTGTGATCGGTGTCTTCAGCAGCCAGCCTCAGCTGTGTGCTAAAGATAACCGAGGCACTAGGTTTCATGCCTAAACTTTTCTTTTTCAGAGATTTATGATTTTTGTTTGGCTGTGAAATCAATCATGTAGATACTGAAGCAGGATTGTGAGCAATATGTTTGTCAAAAAGACTTTGGGGTGGAACTGCATTTCCAATGTTGTGGTGTCTTTTGCACAGGGTTTAAAAAATATATAATGTAGTTTACAGCTGTCTTCCATATTCTCTGTAGTCTCCATGTTGTTCATTTTATGGCCAGTCGACCAACAAACGTCAGGTAGAATACAGGCTCTTGAATATTTAATACCTACATGTACACATGTAGCTTTGCACTATGTATTGCTTTAATTAAACACAGCATGGTGTCTTAAAAAGCCGTTGGGATAATGCCTCCAGGTTTGTCAGGAGACAGATGCCGGTATTTTGAAGAGTTATGCATGACTTAACAAGGACAGTTTAAACAATGAATCAGCTAAATTGATCTGGTTTTATCCATGATTCATGCATGCGCATTTGTCACCAAAAGGTTTTTATTATACATCTTAATTGCTTTGATTTTGGCATTGTCTAGAGCATGCAAATAATGTGTAGGAAAACATTGTTTAGGTATTTCAACATCAAATATTCATAATAATACACTTGTTAATGAAAGCATAAATCATCAATTGTTCATACAGCAGTGCATTAATAGCAAATGGATTATCTGTTGCTACGGCAGGCATCTGACCTTTCAACGTGCATGCATCAGCAAACAGTGCGAGGGAAACGCTATCACTAGCTCAGTGAACATGCAGTGTCTTTCTCTATCTCTGCCTAAAACAATCTATGACTTCTGTATATGTTTCTATGGATGTTTCTCTGGATAGTTTATATGTTTCTGGAGTCCCTGCTTATGACAAAATTCTGTCATTAGTTATTCACCCTCATCTTGGTCATAAGCTGTATATGATTTTTTTCCCGAAGAGTTCTTTGGAAGTCAAAGGGCACGAATGTTTTTTGGTTACCAGCATTCTTCAAAATGTTTATTTTTGTTTTCTGCAGAAGAAAGTTTCATGTTTGGAGGGAATTTAAATGTTCCCATTAATTTCCCTTAAATCATACCATATGCACACTGTGGCGGGCATAAAACAACACAGACACAGGTAAGTACAATTTGTACCCCGGAGGGTGATTTATTAACAACAATACGCTGGGTGCGGAGTAAGGTGAGCAGTGGGGAAGTAGCTCTCCGGTCCCAGCGGCGGTGAAACGGTGCAAACAGTCCGGGGTGCAGTGCAGAGTGGTGGATGTGGCTGCCGATCGTCTCAGGCGCTTGTAACTGAGGAGAGAACAAACACACAGTCAGCATTCAGGGTTTCTCTACGTGAGAACGAGCTCACCCTTTCCTTCTCCTTCTCAGCTTATATGCTGTCCTCGTAATGAGGTGCAGGTGTAGACGATCGGCAGGTGTGGCGGCTTGATTGTGGTGTTTCCATGGCGACGCTGATTGGCCATTGGTCCGCTCGCCACAACACACATACACCACATGTAAGGTCTTTTTAAATCACTGTTACACAATAATAATGATGTCATTCGTAGCGAGCTAAAATACAACGTTATCGGGAATCGCAACCCAGATCCGCTTCAGAATGGCCTTTTGTTTGACAAATGTCTTGAAGTTCAGGGGGATGGATGCCTTTTAATGCTCTGTAGTCAGCAATCTAGTGCAGTGGAAACCTTTTTAGAATTCCCTTTGGGGTTTGCGTGAAAGCACCTTTCCCTAAAACTACAACTTTATCACATGTTGCTTCTATTGTCTGAGCACTTTATCCATGAGCAGTATACATTTTGCAAGTGTAAGAAATGGCTTTTATGGACACCTTTATTTAGACATTGGCTGTGTCCCAAACCAAAACCAGCTGTTTGTGTTTTAGTATAAAGGTGTGAGGCGCACGAAACATACCGTAGTAAAATCATAATGCAATCCTAGGTTAAAACAAATGAAAGATATTTTATCTGCTTTATTTATTCAATTCAATTGTAGTCATTTTTCTTTCCACCAAACACTAACCTGCATGCAAAGGATTGTGGGATTTTATAGGAAACATGAAGAAAATGCTGCCTTCAAAAATAAAACGGATGAAGTAAGCTGTTTGTTTATTGTGCCCTAAAGTTATTGTACTGTTTTATATACATATAAAAATAAAAAATACAGTAGTGACCAAAAGTGATGTCCGGGGGAACTATATTTGCTTTTAATGACCCCCATTAAACAATCAAAGTATGTACAAAATGGATAAACAACTAAACTTTTAAGATATTTACAAAATTGTTGGGCAAAAAAGCAAACTGACCCATATCAGGGGTTTTATTCAAATATACAAAACAAAATGCATAGAAAAACCAAAAAAAATTAGTGGAACTAATGCATATAATAGTTACAATACTATATCTGTTCTGTTGACCATCTTTTTTAGTAATATCCTGTAGCCATCATCCCATGTCTTTATAAACTTTATAAACACTGTAGCTTCAACACGGAAGTCAAAATATAAGAGTAAATGAGAAGATTCATTCTTCTGTTCTAAAATCATGGTTCATATGCATAAGCCTATACTGGCTAAAAATAAAGCATTCCCTTCTGATGCTCAGTTTTCATGTTTTAATAGGAATTATATCAACACGGGAAGGATATTGTGTGAAGTAATTGCATCTGCTCCAGAAACCACACATCACTCTGTGTTGTTGGACATAGGACAGAGTTGGCATTGTTTGAACATCGCATGTTGGAGTATACAGGAAGTTGTAATCTACTTCAACATAGTGATAGTGTGTTATGTGATGCAGCTGTTGGCTCGTGTCTTCTCAGTTAGCGGTTAAACTCACCTTTTGTCGGGGATACGAGGAGTAACAAGACAGGGTAACATATTTAGAAGCCTCTGGGGTCAATCTGAACACCCCCTGATTCTCCCACTTCTGGAATGATGGATGAGGGGGCACTAGAAGAACTGATGCTGGAGGTGGACATAGACAGTCCAAAATAAGTAACAGGAAATGGGCATGTTTGAGGGTAACAAATATAAGGAAATGATGAAATGGTATATCAATACATTTAAAGGACTCATTCTTGAGGAACTCATTCCTCAAGAACAAATGTAGTGTGGACTTGCGGTGACCAGCGGGGCTTGAGCTGGGTGTCAGGATCCTTTGAGGAGAGCAAAACAACTTGAATGAATGAATGAAAAAGAAAACATACGGACAGAAAGATGTTTGAAGTCACCTTCCCCCCTAAAACTATAAGTGAAAGTGAAATAAAAGTGACCTATTTGTCAGAAATTTTTAAATGACCCAATAACATACATTTAGTTTTAGACAACTTGCTTTATTATTATTTCTATGTAGAAATATGATCTCTAAATATGATGAATATTATTTCTAAGTCATTTTATTGTGATTTTGCCAAAGTAGCCTAGACTTCTACTTTTTTTAACACTCGTATTGTCAATGACTCAATCTTTCAATTCGACCACCCTTAATAATCTTCCTCCATTATTTCTGATGTACAAAATAGCCTATCAAAAGACAGCCAGGCACCAGTTGAATTCAATTTCATTTGACACTGATTCAAATACAAAAGCGACATATATTGTATAACCACAAAATCCTTGAATGAACTAAGGTGATGTGGTTGTCAGTGCATTGTGCTTAGTTTGCTAATTTTTTCCGAATGTTTTAAGCTCATTTTATACAATTGTGTGGATGGTTGTTTTTAAGGTCCACAGAAATGGCTTTAATCTTTTATTTAATGTCTAAAGGATTTTTTTCACCCGAATTGTCGTCTCCCAAGCTATCATTTCACATCACAAATACATAACTTGGTGGATTAAATGCAAATACTCCTAAAATATGCAAATAATATGCTCTGGGACATGTACGCTCAATGTAAACCTCACTTTATGGAAAATTGGAGAAGGAAGGTCATCGCTGATGTAGACTACACCTCTGTTATATAGTACATTTTCATTCATCAGACGTTATTCCTATAATCTCATCGCCAAAGAGGCAGACAGACCCCAGGTGCTGAGAGCAGGGCAATTCATTCTATTCTCTTTCCAATCACACTTTATGACAGCTCTCCTGGGAGATTTGCCATCTTATCAGTCTGTTGTTACTGTGGGCTCTGAAAGGGGAGGCAAATAATGAGAGCGTGAGTGCTCCTTTCAATAATGTCCACCCCCAGCACTTTAGAGGATTACATTATGAGAAATACCGAGTTGAACACAAACCTTGCTCTTAAGTGTTGTCACTTATACATTAAATGCTCTTCTTCCAATAATGTGTAATGGAACTGGGAACATTAACAGAGAAATGTTCAAGATAAACAGAACAACTGCAGAGAAGATTGTGTGTGCATCTTTTTCCTCAAAGGCTCATAAATTTTGCAATATCCATTTGGATATCGTTTGAAGAAATTACAACAGTTAATACACATAGACATAGGCTATACATACATACATACATACATACACAAACACAAACACACACATACACACGTATATCGTGGGATTATAACACCAAGTCCTATTAAGCGAATCTGCATACAGTCATTAAATAAATAACTTACCAAAAATAAAAATTCTGTCATCATTTAGTCATCCTCATGTCATTCCAAACCTGTATGACTTTCCGTCCTCCGCATAACAAAAAAATAAGATATTTAAAAAAACCTTATTAATAAAACAATATTGGGCCCTATTGACTTCCATTAGATTGACACAAAACCACTTAGACATTTCTCAAATATGGGATAAGTGCATCGCTATCCATCAAATTCAAAGTCTTCTTTCTATGCAAGATGTTTTCACCCGTTTGTATCTCAAAACCATAATGTATAGATACTGTAACTGTTAATATATTATTCCTTTGCGGAGTAATGGATGTTATGGTATGCTAGATATGTTATGGCAGCCCCTATCCGCGGGAACACAGTATGTTATGCTGTTTGGCCGTTCGTCCATACGCAAATTTAGTTTCAGATCCCAAAGCTGTAATTGAGTTTTGTTGTTTGTTTGTCTGGTCTCAGAATTCACAGAATTCAGGAGCAAAAAGATTGTTTATTTCCTTCCTGGTCCTTTTCCCTTCTGCATGTATGTAATAACATTTGCACAGATGTGATCTGACATTCTTCCATCTGCTTATAATATTATGCACGTTCATTTAGCAAACACATCAAATCAATGGTCTATTTGCCGGCAGTCCATTTAGGAACAAAGACATTATTTGCCTTTGCCATAGATGAACAAGACACGTACAGCATGATATATCTTGTGCTGTGACATCTGTCCAATTTTCACCCGCCGTGTTGTACAATATATCTAGACAACACAGCCACTGATAACTAAAGGATAATGAAAAGCTTACAGTGAGCCTATAGGAGGCACCGGAGGTTTTGTATTCATTGCTTTTGCTGCGTTTTATTTTCACCACTCGTGAGAAACCAACTGATTTATCTGTGCTGTTAATGTCATCTTGGTGTATAAATTCCCCTGCTGATCAATGTGCCATGCACTTGCCTCATAAAGACGAACTCTTTAATCTAATATTGAACCTTTGTCTGTATTCTCCTGGCTTTATTCTTAACCATTAAATCAATCGATACATCCGTCTCGATTCATCTACATTTGTCACTTATTGGTTTCTCTTGACTTTTTATGCCCCTGGTTTTCCATTAATTCTTTTTTGAATCACACTCTCCTTTTCCTCATTTTGACAGCACTATTACAATTTTGCCCCTTTTTAGAGCTTGTATCTAAACTTAAACATTACTGTTTTTCGCAGTGTGAATGGAATGAGGACCATGCTCTTGTTGGTACCCTACACACTCCCTACACTCTATTCACATGGCCATCTCGCTCCCTCCCTTATTGATCTCTGCTTCCCACAGGCAATGCATGTCTCAGCGCAATGCCTAGCGCTTCTCCAATTCCCCAATTCACATCGGGGATAATTTAACTAATTTGTCATTGGCCGGTTTCCTCCTCTCTCTGCGCGGCTAAACAGGCATGCTGGGAATGGCAAGGAATTAACATTTTTAAATGAATCTCAACTCTTGAGACGAACGGTGCATCATGTGCATTGACACTTATTGACAGGAAGATAAAGCTATAAATGATAATGATTGACGCTCTGTCGATAATTGATAACCTCATTTGAGTTGGGATTCATATTTATGATGTTGTTCGGCCATTTCACATACTGTACTGCAGCTTTGTAGTGTTACTATATGCAATTATGGTGGTTAAAAACAGCTCAATTATTGTCTTTATTACAAAAAACTACAAACAAAGCAGCAGCATATTTACATGCAGATTGATCAAACAGTATGGATGCATTAATGTTTGCTAAACTTCCATTATTTGACATTAACATCTTATTGTCAGCTGCTAGAGAGGACGGTTTCAGTTTTAAAACTTACAGAATGTTTTTATACACTACAGGTCAGAGGTCTATAGGGTCACATGACAAGCAGCTTAAACTACAGTAACCTCGTGGTGGTCTTGCAACAAACAAACGTACTCGGTTACTTACGTAACCTCGGTTCCCTGAGATACGGGAACGAGTACTGCGTAGCAGGACGCTATGGGGAAAACTCCTTTTTCTCCGATGACTGAAGCAATTCAAAAGCGCAGTGAAAACTGCACGGTGATTGGTTGGAAAAAAGCAGAGCTTTGAACCAATCGTAGCGGAGCTGCCGGACCAATGGCGATGGCACCCGCCAAAATGGGCGGGGCTTATGGCTATATAAGCGGACACATCGCCGTAGGGTCTTCAGGTTACTTCGACTGAAGCGACGACACAGCAGCTCGTAGCACGGCAAGGAACGCAGTACTCGTTCCCGTATCTCAGGGAACCGAGGTTACGTAAGTAACCGAGTACGTTCCCTATCGATACTTCACTCGTACTGCGTAGCAGGACGCTATGGGGAACAAGTATAATCACGCCGTGCTACAGATGGAACGAAAAACATAAATGGTCTCGGAGCCTGGGCTCGGAGACGGAGTAAAGCAGGGAAACCCTGAAAGCGGTAGAGGCCAAGCTAGAAGGTGGCCTAGACCGGTTATCGTCCCAAAGTAATTAAGTGCTGGCGTGGCCATAGCCATGGCTCAGCGACCTAATTCAAGCAGAAAGGACCCGGGCCTGAAGGGCCGGAACGTCCAGGTTATAAAACCTTGTAAAAGTGGACGGCGAAGCCCAGCAGGCCGCCGCACAGATATCTTTTATAGAGACACCGCTATACCATGCCCAGGAAGAGGCAACGCCTCTAGTGGAATGGGCTCTAATTCCCGTGGGGCATTGAAGGCCCAAGGAAGAGTAAGCCAGCGATATAGCCTCAACTATCCACTTCGATAGTCTATGTTTCGAGACCGAGGACCCTTTGGTGCGGTCACCGAAGCACACAAAGAGCTGTTCCGACCGTCTGAATGGGGCGGAGCGCTCAAAGTATATTCTTAACGCTCTGACTGGGCAGAGCAGACTAAGCTCTGGATCCCGCTCTGAGGAGGGGAGAGCAGAGAGCGAAATAACCTGTGCTCTGAACGGAGTAGAGAGCACCTTAGGTACATAGCCATGTCTTGGTTTGAGAACGACTCTGGCGTCGCTAGGCCCAAATTCCAGACAGGATGAGCTCACAGAGAGAGCCTGTAAGTCACTCACACGCTTCACCGATGCTAAAGCGAGAAGCAGAGCGGTCTTGAGCGTCAAAGGACGGAGGTCCGCAGATAGCAGCGGCTCAAAGGGAGGACCCTTTAGAGCCCTCAGGACCGTGGGCAGATCCCAAGAGGGAACTGTAAGAGGGCGAGGGGGGTGTAGCCGCCTGGAGCCCTTCAGGAAACGAACGACAAGATCGTTCTTGCCCACTCCTTGTCCTCCGATGTGGGTATGTGAGGCTGAAATAGCCGCCACATAGACCTTGAGTGTGGAAGGGGCACGGCCGTTATCCAACAACTCTTGTAAAAATGACAGTATCAGTGATACGTCACAGGACACTGGGTCAGCGCCGCGTGTTGTACACCAGGAGGCGAAGACAGACCATTTGAGGGCGTAGAGGCGTCTAGTAGACGGAGCTCTAGCTTGTGATATGGTGTTCAGTACGCTCTCTGGGAGGTCCGTAGGCTCCCGTCGAGAGGCCAAAGGTGCAGAGCCCACAGCTCTGGCTGGGGGTGCCATATCGTGTTCCCTGCCTGAGAGAGGAGGTCCCGCCTCAGGGGAATGGGCCACGGGGCTGCTATTAGCAGCTGGGAGAGATCTGCGACCCAAGGCTGGTTCGTCCAAAGAGGGGCTACCAAAAGCACTCGGTGAGCTTGATCCCTGATTCTCCTGATCGTCTGCTGCAAGAGCGCGATCGGGGGAAAAGCATAGAGGAGCCGGTTGGGCCAAGCGTGGGCCAAGGCGTCCTTGCCCTTCGAGAAGTACGTCGGGCAGTGAGTATTGTCTTCTGAGGCGAAAAGGTCGACTTCTGCCTTGCCGAAGAGTTTCCAGATTTGTTGAACCGACATGGGGTGGAGCGTCCATTCGTCTGAAGGAACATTGCTCCGAGATAGCATATCTGCTCCCCGGTTCAGTTTGCCTGGAAGGTGAGTTGCCCTCAGTGAGCGCAGATTGGACTGGGCCCATTCCAAGAGGTGAGAAACTAGGGAAAAAAGGCGTCTTGAGAAGAGGCCTCCCTGGTGATTTATGTAAGATACTACCGTCATGCTGTCTGATCGGACTAAGACGTGACGATCTTTTAGCACCGGTAGGAAGTAGCGGAGGGCCAACCATACTGCCTGCATTTCCAGGTAGTTGATATGGAGGCTTCCTTCCTGGTTCGACCAGAGGCCGAAGGCCGGGTCGCCATCGCACAGAGCCCCCCAACCCGTGTTGGAGGCGTCTGTCGTGACCACTTTCCGACTGGATGTGGAGCCCATGGGCACACCCTGCTCTAGCCAAAGGGGATCTTTCCACGAGGCTAGGGCGGTTACGCAGGCTTGATTCACCACAACACGCAGTCGACCAAGACGCCAAGCGTGTGGAGGAACTCTGGGCTTCAGCCAGTACTGGAGGGGGCGCATCCGGAGGATGCCCAGACTCAGTACCTGAGATGCAGAGGCCATCAGACCTAGCATTTTCTGAAAAACCCTGAGGGGGCGTGAAACCCCGGGTGTGAATGAGGCCGCGAGCCGTCGAATGACCAGAGCTCGGTCTGGAGAAATTCTGGCGGTCATGCGTTTTGAGTCGAAGACTGTTCCCAGGAACAAAATGTTTTGGCTGGGTGACAGTGCGCTCTTGGCAAGATTGATCCTGAGTCCCAGCAGGCACTCCAGGTGGCTGAGGAGGAGGGATCTGTGAGACTTTAGCTCGTCCTCCGACTGGGCTAGAACAAGCCAGTCGTCGAGGTAATTCAGAATGCGGATTCCCTTCTGTCTGAGAGGGGAAAGAGCCGCGTCCATGCACTTCGTGAAAGTGCGGGGAGCTAGAGAAAGTCCGAATGGAAGGACCGTGTATTGATAAGCAATTCCCTCGTAGGCGAATCTCAAGAATCGTCTGTGACGAGGGGCTATCTGAATGTGGAAGTAAGCATCTTCCAGGTCCAGGGAGAAGAACCAGTCCTCTGGGCGTATTATTAGGATAATAATGGTTAGTTGCAAAACTAACCAATAAAAAGTATTAAAAAGTGCTTGTCAACTTTGACAACACAGAATTTAATCTTTTAAAAATACAGTGTTCTTTCCATTTCCTAAAACACGCTGAGTGGACATTTGATGTTTCGGAAGGACATAAACGATATTCATATTGTGCGAAAGTATTCCAGCATCCATTAAAAAGGCAAACATCACTATTTCTACAGCTCAATCTTAGCCTTATTTTTAATCAATGGTTAGACCTGGTTGACAATAAAATAGCTGAGACAATCCAAGTCATTTTCAAGAACATGACTATGGAGATTTTAACATGGGCTCTTGACTAGAAACAGTAAGCCAACACCTGGCAACCATGCAGAACACTCACATTAGCTTTAGAAAAAGTAAAAATGTGGATCCCTCGGGTGTCGATGTCTGTGTCTTGATATTATTTTAATATGCTTATTTGAAAAAGTAAAAATGCAGAAAAGTTTGTGTGCTAGGTTTAGGGGTAGGGTGAAGGGATACAATATACAGTTTGTTCAGCATAAAAATCATTATGTATATGGAAAGTAACCATAAAACACAGAAACCCATCGTGTTGTGTTTGTATTGACATTCCTTTATGTCCCCCTGCTTTTTATCTGAGTTCTTAGAGTAGAGAGGTTGTTTCACTTTCTTTCAGTTTAAATAGCTAAAAGATGAGAGATTATCATTAATAGAAGTATCCCATTGGATAAAAGTAAAATCATTAAATGTTGGTTGACTCAACCACTATAGTCCCATACCTCACACACAAACACAATGATTTAAAATAAATAAATATTATAAAATTTATCATAATAAAACGAGAAAAGTCTGACTCTGATAAATACTATTTTATTAGTATAGAAATAAAAGAAAATTACAGAATTACTGAATAACATATTTTGCCAAAAGCATTACGTTGCTGCCCTCCAGTGGATGTCACCAGCGTTGTGAATTTGGGATGGTCAAAACAACATCTATATCCTCATTTATGATTTGACAGACAAAAAACTAGTGCATACCCACACAAGAAATAAATGGCAAGACAGACGATGCTAAATAAAGACAAATGTTTCATTTAAGGATACCCCATTAGCACGCAATGTCTGTTTGGAACTTCTACTGTGTACAGTTTACAGTAGGCTTCAAGATATTTCACTCATGTCACTTGCCCGAGATTGGTTGTGTAGATTGGGTTCCTCGATATTTTAGCCCAGATTTTGTTGATAAATCTTTTTCGAAAGCATGTTGGGTAGAGCAAGAAATTATCTTATTCTGGAATTGCAAAGAATCTGCATTCAGCTGAGTGGGCCATCGGAATACAAGACATTTTATTTATATTGAACTAACGTATCACATATTAAAGGGCATTAAACGTTGCAGTGGCTGGAAATATATACATTAATGGATAGCTGCTGCTGTCTTTAGTCGAGATATAAAACAGGCCATCATCTGAGCCTTCAAACCATTTAAGGTATTATACTTAAGTACATTGTTATGACTGGCATTTCGCTTTAATCGTATACGATGTCAGGCTATTTGCACTCCATTATGATATCCTTTTTCATCCCATGTAGACACAGATGTCTTTTCCACTTTCTCCCCGAGACCACAACGCAGCTGAGTTATGTAATTTCATTACGTTTGTCGGCTCTTCCCCACCAGGTGACTGCATGCTACAGTCATCAGTCAAGGCCTGAAACCCCGGGGCTGCATTAAACCGGCCTTTGGGTTGACAAAGTCCTTCGGCAGAGTTTTACTTCAGATGTCTGAGGAAACGGGAGCAGCAGGGAGCTCACATCAGTGAACTTCACCATCGTATACTGTACAAACAGATGGATACTTGAAAAGGTACTGTATCTACAGCCCTCACTTACCTAAACTGATTTGCCTCTGAACCCATGAGACATTTATCTTTGTGACCCATCTCAGAATTGTTCTTTCTCCAATTTATGAATATTACCATCAATTGAATGGGCATAATTATATGCAAAATATTAGAATTTCTTTATTGAAACTGAAAAACATGGTACTGGGAAACGTGTATGGTTGTTGCAATGTGACCCACTTTTGTATGCATTGTGAATGGCTAGCTTCTACCAAGTTACAGAAGAATTTGTCTCCAAGACTTTCAGACTGACGGCAGAACGTCTGGGAACCATGGGTGCTTTTAATTTCACGCCTTCATGTTGAAATTGAAACCGAGGCAGAGGTGGGAAGCAACCTGGAAGGACAGATAGACCGCTGCCTCGCATTCGATTTCAACATGGCAGCAGAGTGAAATCAGTCTATTATTGACCCCCGAGATGCCACATGACTGACAGGTAAAACAACCAATCACGTAACATTTTGTGCTGCATCATGTTTAGGAGTGAAGAAATGTCCCCACAGTTAACAGAATCCAGCATTTAGTTATTTTTGATAGGAATGCTATACGCCACACCATTTTTCTTTGATCAGATGGCTTTGTGTCATTAAAGAACGCAACAAGCACGTCTCTCGGAAGTCCTGTAAATTTCAACCAATGAGAGGACGACTTTGGATCTGCTGAAGGGTTTTCAGTTAAGTGTGCTTTGCGCATCAGTCTGTGTGTGTGACGACTGAGGCTAAGACTGCAAAAATTGCCAACAAACAAGGAGTGAGTGACCCGTTTTTGTTTTGTGACCCAGCACTGGCCTAAACACACCTTGAACGGAAACTGAATTATGTTATTAACCGTATTTTTTGTAAATAAAGTAATTCATGCAGTTTGTTGCGCCGAACTAGTAAGATGACAACCAGGCTAAGCACAAGTTTCTCTGAGAGGAGCGGCGGAATTTTGATCTTAACAGATCGGATGCCTGCACCCCCAAACACGTTTAAATCAAAGGATGTGCTGCCGGTTGCCAGAACAATGTTTTGGGGGAATGAGTTGATTTGTTTCTTGGTTACAAGAGTTTGCAGTTTGTCAAATCTTTAAAGCCAGAATTTTGCATATTATACATTTTTCCACTCATGTCCAGACGTAATCTACAGATGAACTTCAACAGTTGTGATTTGATTTAATGGGATTTTTCTGTTTGAAGCACTTCTCGAACGTTTACCACTATAGTTGTATCTGATAGTGGGGAAAGCAGGAATGCAACTTCAATGAGAAAAATCTGCCCATGTGCATTTGGGAATTCGTCCAGTCTAATTAGTCAAATGAATCATAAATTCTTTATTAATATAATATTCTTTAGCTGATAATATAATATATACACTGTGAAAAATGACACAGATCTTTACTTAAAATATGGTAACAATATGTCATGATCGCAGTGGGAGTGACAAGGACAGAGGAACCAGGTGCAGACAGCGGGTAAGGGGTTAACAAGAATTTAATAAAAATACAGAACAAAACCCACGAGTGGGTAACCTTACAATACACAGGGAATTAATAACATGACAAGACAGGACTAAGACTTAAATTAACTCTAGACTAGACTAGACTAGACTTTAAAGTCCGGAGTACTTTAAAGCTTATTCTTAACGCAATGTTCCGTGAAGAAAACAAGTGAACTTACCTCAATTATTTCAGCAAGTTACACGATAAACTTTACAAAATCAAGAAGAAATACAAATTTGTGCAATTGTAGTTAACTTCTTGATCTTTAACATGTTTTATTGTTTACCACACATATGATGTACAAGTAAACTGAGAGTACTGGCATCAGCACCATTATAGCTCACTGAGTGACAAAGCACACATCTACAGCTCTCCCATAACCAAAGCACAAGCACCGCTCTTCTGAACGATGGTAACTACGAAACTCAAAAATACAAACAGAATATTACACTTTATATTATGATACACAAATTCACCATTAAGCCTAAACCTTTTAATACATAAACCTAAAAAAAGTACCTTATAAGCAGTACTTAGGGGTTTATTGAGGCAAAAGTCTTAGTTAATAGTTAGTAAATCGTAAGAATTGGTCCCTATTCTAAAGTGTGACCAGAATGTCTTCTAAATCTTCTAAGACAACGGAACAATAAACACTATCAAGTCTTTCATTTGATTAAAAAGCACATAAAGTAGCACTTTTTCGAAAAATTTACACTCCTAATGCTGTCGCATGCAAAGCATGCTGGGAACTTTAAATTGGCTGCTCAGTTAGTGAAATGAACTTAAAGAATTTTATGAAATCTGCTACGACGCAGAATCACGTTTACAGTGTTATAATATTGATCAAACATGCGCACTCAATGAAAATCAAATATCACAATTGACTCCAACATTGAGTGGTCACAATTACAGACTTCTGGTCACAAATCCATCACTGTTAGCAAATGCGAGATGGTCACATGACTTCTCTTCCATATAAGAAAAGCTGTTATCTCTTCAAATAAATGAACTGGTGGGGACGCACCCAAACTAGATCTGACTATTAAGTGGAGTGAAGGGTCATTTAGATCAAACAAAGACAGTACAGTGCTGTCAGCACCTCTGAAGTCCTCATGCTTTAAGTTTAAGAGCAGGAATAATTCACCCAGTATTAGCCGATATTTTTCATTCTTCTCAGCATTGTCTTGTTTATGATGAGCAAACATTTGGTTTGGGTAAGTGCTTTAAAAAATGTGTCTTGTGAATAGCCACATCTGCATGAACATTTCCAAGTGCTGCCATTGTGTCCTTCATTGCTTGTAGTGAAAAGGCACAGCTGTAAAACCGTGCTGCTGAGGAGATTACCTTCTAGGATAAACATGAGTTCAGGGGGAGACTGGATATTTTGCACTGCAGCTAAATGTGTAATAAAAAAATCAATCAAATATAAAATCAAAATAAATAAAAGGCAAACATTTATCTGATTGGAAAATAAGAACTGTGCTTTCTGGTTTGGTGTGTTAAAAATCCCGAAAGCATGAAACAGATTTGTTTTTTGAAACAAATAAATCAAATAAAATGAAGTCTTGGTGTTTACACTTAACTAGTCCTGATTTAATTGACCTTACTCATGAAATGACCAGATTAATATTTTCTGTGGACTGATTTTTTATAAATTACTGGTTAGAAACATTCCAAAATCCAAAACAGATTCAATGACAATGCAACCAACTGACCAAATGCATCCACAGTCCACCCCACAAAAACCTCATTATTGTTTCCATAATAGTACTGGAGAACATTTGTGAGAAGCGTGTATTCTAATAAAAAAAGTGAAATTATATTCACTTTCTGTCAGTGTTTTAAGTGCAGTGAACATACCGGCAAACTTCTATTTAAGTTTATTTCTGGGCTTTTTACATCACTTTTAATCAGAACAAATGGTTTATGTAATAATAACTTGCTTCATTTGCCTTGTACGTATTAATGTCACATATGCAGCGCTACCCTCCCTTGAGTATCGTTTTTGACATTTCTCACTGTATTATAATTGAAGATTCCCATGGTAACAGCTGAAGATGTTTCCCAGCTGTTCACTGTACATCTGCTGTTTCGTCCATCCGACGGGCCAAACCAACAGCATGATTCTCATGAGTCTGCGTGTTAGACAGTCAGCGAACACCAGCCGTGCTTCTGGAACTGCTTTGCTCTTCTCATGCATCCCATTACCAAGATCGGCTGACGTCTGCCGCACGGGCGCAATTTCCTTTTGCCAAATCAAGCTAATGGTTGTGAGAATGTCATTTCCCTTATCACTATGATCCTACAAAGAGAAAGAGCAGAAGAACAAGACAGACAATTTGAATTATTTTGAACACACGTGTAAAATGAACGCACTAGAAGAGTAATGAAGGTGAAAAGGTGGAGGATCGAGCAGCTGGATCGGTGGGGGAGAGAGTTACAGGAGAGTGACAATGTACAAACATCAGCGCTCTTGTTAAGGAGGCATTTCCTTTAGTGCCTGGACACTCTCCGGCTCCCGACTGTTTATCCCAAAAAGATAACAGCAAAAGGAAGAGCAAAGTTCCTCCAGCGTGCAGCCAGCACTCCAACGGCAGTCCCATTTGTCACCACAAATGTCTTCAGATATCTTAGTTGGATTTGAGGGCCAATAGGGGGAATTGTATCCCATTGGGATCTATCGGGTTATCTCTGCGCTGGAAATGCAGGCAGTCACGACACAGTGCAGTCCCAGCACGGTGTGGGAAGAGTTACGGCTGCCGTAAATGCGCTCGATAAGAGAGTCTGAAGAAATGTTTTTTGGGAGGGAGCGATGTTGCAAGATCATGATGGGTTTTCTTGAAACGTTCATCTTTGTGGTTGTAGTGTTATGACCAGCTCATTTCCTAAGTTCATACATCATGCTCTTACCCACATCAACAATGTTTAATGCTTCCGGAGATGTAAAGATCTAGTGGAGCTAAAGGGCTTTGCTGCCAGGTGTAAGGTGGTATTCTGTGTTGCTCCAGCATTTAAACTACGTGTGAGTATCAATACCTTGCGCAATTTGGGTTACAGGTGTGTAAGAAAAATAGGTAGTGATAAGACAAAAAAGGTTAAAGTCAAACCTTTTGTATGATTCACATTGTACAAATTCATATACAGTATACTATAGCCACATTGTAAAATAGTAAAAAACTCTTATGAGACCATTCTGGTTCTTGGGTGCTCCTGATGCTTGCTTACAGGCCCAGGTCAAAAGAGCCCACTCTCAAATATAGAGGATAATGTGGGTTTCGACTTTATAGGAAATCTTAAGAATATTTTTGCCCATTTTATCATGCACCGGGTCAATCTGGCAGAAAGCCAAGTTTGTTTACCATTATCTGTTAGACTGAATGGGTAGGCGAACTCATGAAATCGATTTTGAAAGTTCTTTATCTCTGGCATTTCTGTCTAATCCTACTTATCTGATATGTCAGCTTGTGTTTTTGTGTGTTTGTGCTTTGCATATATTAACAAATTGTACACCACATTGGTCAACTATCTATTGTTTATAATGGAAGTTTTAATAAATAAATGGCCGTGCCTTGTCTAACACCGTGTCTACACCGGATGCGACCAGTACGATGCGACACGACAAAAGACGTGAGAAACGCATCAGAACCCATTATAACTAAAAATTTTGTTCTCGCTGGGTGCGGCATGTCATGGCGGTTGCTTCTGGTGTAGACACGGTGTGAAAAACAGACAACGCTTTAACACTTTAAGGGAGCTCATAAGGGTATTGTTAAACACCAAAACTTTTCAACTTTTCGAAAACCTTAGTTTTTCATGGTGAGGTTGGCCTTTGCAGGGAATTTCCCCTATGATAAGATTGTAAATGATAAACTTTAAGCAGCATACAAATACTTATTGGCACTGAATGGTTTGCATTTGACGTAAACCATTATCATTCTTGGATTAGTATCACACACTAAAGCCACTGTTTAACATGGACACTACACAGCCAATTTATCTAAACCTGTGAAATAACTAGCTGTGCGCATTATATTATGGCTGACTTAACTTCTGATGGTCTAGATAGATATGATGTTTTCTGCACAAAGCTTTCTTGTTTTTCTACCAAAAAAATGAAGTATATCTATACACAGTGACACACTCATTGTAATGGGAGATTTTAAAGTTTCCCCGAAAACATTGATGTTTTCTTTGAAGAGCTGAGATTTAACAGTGCAGAAGTCAACCAGCAACATCATTCCTAGTCTTGTTTGACTTTATGCTGAAGAATTGAAGTACACTTTGTGTGGATTTCTAAAGATCTTCCCTCATCTTTGAAAGTGCCCTGATCTCTTTTCTCCTGGATGGTCTCCTCTGATGGGCAATTCACTATGAGCAGCCTCTCCTCCCCATATCTTAAAATCTTGCCATTTAGAGAGGAACATTGCCATTTTGAAGGTGCCAGTAATAGCGGTTCAAAAGTGTAGCACAGTGTCTTTTGAGCAAGTCACTACCATTACTTTAAGTGCCTTTACTTGAGCCAATGAGAAGACAGGTAAGGGTTTAAGTTTGGGGTGATGTAAGAACACTCCAACTTGAAGCTTTATCTCTGCTAATGCATCCTGGTTCATTAAAAAGCAATTTAGCGAAACCATTATTAGTAATTAGAGGTCTACTGAAAATAACAAACTTCAAAAATTGCCAAAAGTTGAATTCCCATTGACGTAGTGTTATGTAAAAGGTGGGTGAACCTGTTCTGGTTGCACAGTCTCTGGAATGACTCTCTATGCTCTTTTGCTCCTGACACAGATGTCAGCCAGATGTTTCCCAAAGCTTCCAAGCACTTCTGTTTTAGGACCCCAGTCTCCCATCTCCAAGATAGGGAGTGATGTGGTTTCAAGGTCCATCTAAAATGTCTTCTAGTTTTCCCTGCATGAAATCTTCATGACTATGTGAACGTTTGCTCTATCTTAAGACTGAAACCACAAACACAATCAAAGCTTGGCAGTTAAACAGTAGTTAAAGCCAAACTAATGTACATCTCTATTATTAGTTGACAGTTTTATAGATCCAATCTTGTTCCCAAAGAAAAAACTGACAGCGGCCTCAAAAGGAAGCCACTTGTAGCAATGTACTGTAGGAACTACATAGCATGGACAAGAAATTACCAAACAGTGGCATCTGCAAGAAAATTAGGTTGTGAGCTGTTCTCAGAACTTACTTGTCCTGTAGTTGTAAAGACCTGTATTCAAAGTCATATTCAACTTGTCTTAAAGTACATTTTTAGCAGACGTTTACCTTATGTTCTCAAATGTGTCCTAGCAGATTAACAACATGTGTGGTTCGTGCCTTAAACCCCCACCCAAAAATCACATTAATATGGGTTACAATTGGTTGAAACGTTGGTTTTTTATATATTGTTGTATTTTTGCTTTTTGAGAAAAACACTATTTGAAAAACAAAACACCCATATAATGCTGCTCTGTTCCGACTTATATCAAATCCAATCATGCACAAATATACGTCCCTTAATCTTTGTTATACTTCTCCATAGGGAGTTCCCGTTGCCTCTGCCAGCTCCTTGTTTACAGACATCTTGTCCAGCAGCCCTGTGACCCATTCGCAGACAGCAAACCCAGAGAAAAACAGTTTGTGCCATTGCCAAAATATTAGCCTAAAGACCTCAACAAAAGAAACTGAGTCCACACGTAGGCATCAGACATTGAGTTATTGTTAGATAGTTCTTGCAGAGGTGATGATTTATGAAGTACTAGAAGGTTTCAAAGATCATTAAAAGGTTTACACAATGCATTTACAAAGATAAATAAGGAACTTGAAAATAGATATTTGTTTTGTTAAAGTTGTCAAATGATTCTTTTGCATATACTAAACAAAATTATCCTAAACTAGTTTTGAACGAAGATTATTTTGTTGACTGGACTTAGATTCTCAGAAACCAGAAAGTCTCAGAAAGTTTGCCCAACTTACAAAACAGTGTATTCCGAGCAAACAAGATTGCAAGAGTTTTAAAGTTCCCAAGATGCATTGCAGCATGTTAAATTCTAATGTTGTTGTTATTGTAAGCTATCTATTGTGTTTAGAGTTTTTGAATTAATGATGGTTTTTTGATTGTTACCATGGTTGAGGTTTGTGTGTTCAAAATCGTGTACAGTGTACAGTAAGAGCAGGACACAATGCCAAAATCAGTAAATGCACTCACCACAAACAGTTATTTAATCAAAGTCTTTGTTCTTTTTGAGGCAGAAAACAACTACAATTGTAGTAAAAGACAAATACATTAGTTAATTTTAAAAACATTGACGCATTTGGCAGACGCTTTTATCCAAAGCGGTTTACATTGCACTATACATATGTTTCTGACTATGTGCAATCCCCTGGGATCGAACCCATGACCTTGGCGTTGCTAGCTCCATGCTCTAACAACTGAGCCACAGGAAATAACCAATGTATATTCTCTATTTATTTTCAGCCAACAAAAAATATGCTGTGACAACTAATAATTTAAAAGTAATTATTTAAGTTGGCTGAACCTAAGTAACTTAAAAACGTGCTTCTGATAGGTTGGCTTATTATTTTAAGTTGACTCAACTCTTTTTTTACAGTGCATAGTTCACCTCTAACATCAACAATTGGCTAGAGTTTTAGAGATCTTTACCTTTAGAGTCTGCAAGAGTATTCAACTGTGAATGATCAAAAACAGAACAATTCACAGAATTGCCTTATTTCTTGCTGCATGAGAAAGTACAGGAGCTGTTGGACACAGTCCATAAAGCTCACAGCTCTACCTCACCATCATCGCTGCTTGCCTCCCACAGAAAGGCTTGCGCGTTGGTCATGTGACCAGGTTTCTGGGGACCTTGGTCCTTCCCATGGTGCTTATGTTCCTTCAGTTTGCCCCAGGGAATGACAAGGCTGAGGGACTGGTTTGGGAAGGGGGTGCCCTGAGAGACTGAGATAGGCCAAGATAGTGAGATAGACATAGAGATGCAGGGAAAGGGGGATTAGAAGGGAAGTGTGTAGGGGTGAGTGAAAGAAAAGGGTAAAAGAACGTCCAGAGACCAAACGAGACAGAGGGACATGCTTTGACGTCAACGCGAGTTGACCATTGATAAAGTAAGGGAAGTTAACAGAAAGCAAGATAAAAGAGTACAGGGGGAAGGGAGAGATGGAGACATCTGCTTCTCATCTGGTATGGGAAAATCCCCCAAAATCACAAAGATTAGGCTGGGATCCCTCCAATGAGATTACCAAGGCACTTTACGATTCTCAGACTGTTAATACACCTCCTAGTGTCTTCACACAAGGGTGTATATGCATAAATATAAACTAGGTTTTTCACATTTGCCAAGGAAAGTGTGAGTGGTGCTTGACTGGAAGTTGTTGGCAGGGCATAACTGATGCTAATATATTTTTGTCACATTATTGCGAAGTTGCCTTACACTGCAAAACGTGAACATTTAAACTATAAAAGTTTAACTATTTATTTTCTGTTGTAACCTGATGCAGTCAGTTTTATGTAACTTGAAAAAGGAATGTTGTTTTAATAACTTTGACCCAATATACAACACAGTTAAAGGATGGACACAGTCAACGCATCGGGCTTAAATTTAGTAGTAAACTAAATTTAGCATTCAACATAATTGGATTTCTAGTTCCCAGCATGCTTTGCGTGAGACTAAATTAGTACATTTTAAAAACAAGAGTTATATTATGAGTTTTTCAGAAAACAGAAAGGCTTGTTAATGTTTAAGGTTTGTGTAGCATCAAGAATGGTTTCTTACAGACTTATGTCAACTAATAAAACAGCCCGAAAACTTAATGATGTTCTTCTATTATATTGTTTGCAATGAAAAATTTGAAATGTCGTACAGTAATACTACGTGATCTTCAGTACATTTCAGTTATTATTCATGTCACAACATTAGCAGAATATATTGATTGGATTGCTTAAGCACATAGCCCACCTCTCCTCAACGAGCAACACGTCTAAAATGGGTCTAGCAACCTTGACAAGAAATGTTAAAATTTGTATAGGGTAGTAACATTGTAAGCTTGGGTTGAGGCAGCAGAAAACAACTTCTCTCAAATAGCCCTCTACGTATTTCCCAGAAGTAATTTAACAAGATAAATGCCAGCCTTCCACTTTAATCTCTACCATATCTGCTTGATAAATGTGCTGTAGATTATCTCATAAAGACTACAGAAGCACAATCACAACCTTTCCGAAAAATAACCCTTTCGTCTGCAATTATTTTTGGTTTTAGGAATAAATCTACCAGGTATATCACAAGATTACATAAACAAAAAGTACTTTTGTTTTGCCAAGTACTTTTATCTTGTTTTAAACATGTTTAGTCATTGAAAAGAGGTAAAAATGCTTGTTAAAGAAATATTTGAATTAGATATGCATCTCTGGTGAGTGTCTTTGTTTATAAAAGGGGATTATTCTAAAGTACCAGAGTTGAGTTTTAATCAGTTATGTCTCCAATTAGTTTTCCCCATGATGAGAAAGGGGGTGTGTGTAGTGGTGTAATGATTTATGCCCCGGGGCATGTCCTGTTTCTCGGATAAGATGGCTTGCTGTCCGTTTCAATGAGTGTTGAACAGAGCCAAATTCTGAGTCCTACCAGAATGAGTCCTATGTAACTCGCTTGCTGGCAATATGTTTATATAAGCGGAACAATACTGATATGTATAAACTGCTGAACAAAGTCCACGTTCAGTCAATTATTCTTAAAATAGTTTCAGCCTTGTATATTTGATACAAAAATGGAAAGCACTTTCTCAGAATGGAAAGCACGTATGTGGTCGACTTATGCAATTTCACATAATTGGTTTCATTGTTAATTATTTTAATTTAATGGTTTCCGAGATTTTTTTAATAAAGGCTGCAATATAACATCTGTGAAACATCATTGTCATGAAGTAAATATTCTTGGAACTAAAACTTAACCTCAGCCTCTGAAATTTCGTTAACATCAAAACAGGAAAACCGTCCACTTAGACTTCCCGAAGTCTGATGCATTTTCATTTCATAATTTTTGACTCACTTGGTTGCTGAGTGTTTTGAGGTTTTGAAGTTGGCAGGTTGTTAAAATAATGGTTCTGAGAAAATAGCAGCTGGATTTTCCAAAGTTGGCTAAATTTATGGCATCTGTCTTAATAAAAGAGATTTGCAAGATCTGTACAGTGTACAGCGGTCAGGCCAACGGATGGAGCTTGATGCTAACCAAATAGTGAACAATTGGCTTCTTCTAATTTCTTGATGGAATACAAAGTTAAATATTTAATATGTTAAATGAACTTTCACTTCATTGCACAAAATAAACTACAATATTCATTACATTTTGTGCAATAACATGTCTAATTTATATAGCAAAATGCCGCTCTGAGTACTTTTATGAGTGACAAAATTGTCTGGGCCTAAGACCTTGAAAGATCCTAGAACAGCACAAATACTATAACTACAGTTGTAAATAAAATGATACAAATCCTAAAAGTGAAAGTTTTTTTAATAAGTTCCACAAAACAGATCTCCAAGAATTAGGGCATCTTCCAAAAGTTCAAGCCTCTCAATTCTTATCATCTTCCTCGCCATCCTGGAGCTCCTCCGTTTATTTGTGTACACTATGTGAGGAACATGGTCATGGAAAACCAAACATCACAGTGCAAAGTGACTGGAAAGTCTTACTGACAAACATGAAAATGAGCTGATTTTATTATAATCAATAACATCTAGTAGCTTTCCTGTAGCTCAGCGGTTAGAGCATGGTGCTAACCAAGGTCATGGATTTGCCAAGGTCATGGATTTGATCCCAGGGATTGCACATCATTAGAAACAAATGTATAGTATAATACAATGTAAGTCACTTTGGATAGCGTCTGCCAAATGTTAATATAAATCTAGTATTGCCGTATCATACTGTGCTCTTACAATTATAAAACCATGCTTTCTTCATGTTCTGAACCACAGTGGTGGTCTCTCACTGTTGTTCCATCTGGGACCAGTCCTCCTCACCAGCCCTCCAGCAAACATGGCACCAGACCAGTCCATTATGAGACCGAATTGCAACAACAAACAGAAAAAATCTGAGGAAATCGAATCCACTATTTTAGCAAGTGCACAGCGGCCCTGGAGCACCGCTCCCCGTTAATAGTCAGCTCAGCCATGGTAAGGAGTTGTTCCACTGCCAAATTCTCATCGTCCGGTTGCACTGTGTATTGTTTTAAGATATTAACTTTCCACAGCACTAAACCCATCATCCTTTAAACTCCTCCCCCAGTCTCCTCTTTTCCCTTCAGCTTTCCATTTTTCCCTAAGATCCACGACACACCCTGACATCCCCCGTTCCCTCCCTCTGCTCTTGTTCTACAACTGGAGGCAGTGGTAATAACTATTTAGGTAGTTGTCTTTCCCTGCAAAAAAAATAAACCCTGAGGAAATCATTTTGCTTGGCAATGGTTCATATAAACAAATCTACAGCGGATGGATTTCACCTTGCACTCGCCTCTGGCATGTCCCACTCGTCCTACTTAACTCTTGTAATGAGATACGCTTGACAACCCTCCCTTAACATTACATCGTGTTCATAAAGATTAACAGAAGTGTTTGTAGAATAATTATACCCACTTCCTTTGACAAGAGGTTTGGTGGACTGCATTGTGGTTTCTTAGTTTTACGAAGGGGAAAAATGGCGTTAAAAGGCCTAAAACAGGCCCTATGTGCGTGCATAAAATTACATCATGAAATGTAGTTAATGACTGTAAGGAAGTGTTCTGTTCCTGTGTAAGAAGCTTTACAAACCTTTAAGGAAAATTTCAGGTTAAGAAGTAAAGCTATCTTACCAGGTAAAAAAATTAATTAAAGTAATAATAATAATAATAATTGTATCTGTTTTTAAAGCAAAATACATCATTGCAAATGAATACATTATGCGACTTTTACACTTGTTTCAAAAGTGTAACATTTAACATGTGTAAAATACCCGAAGATATATACTGTATATAAAATTCCCATCTTAATTTCATTTCCAGTTGCTGAGCTGACAAAAATATACATTTCTTCTTTCTCAACCTCTCCAATCTACACAATCTAAGTTGTATTACAATGTATCCGCTTAGACAGAAAAATGCTTTTTATTATTCTTACAAACTTTGGAAACAATATAATATTATAGACAGCAAGCTGCACTTAACCTCTATGTGTGTGGCTGTAAGATAATGTATGAAGTGTATAAACCTTTTAAGACTCGCATTTCACCCCATGGGAAGAAAAACTTATTAGTAGTGCTTACGAAATGTTATTATACTGCAACAACAAACAGTACCGCTCCAGCAGAGTAGAAGTCTGAAAGACTTGTTTTTATAGGACTTCTGCACTCGCAAATATCATTTAAAACAAATACAGTTAAGCAGTGGAACCTCATTTCAGATACACTCCTGTGGCATCAATTTGTGGGAATGCTTCAGTCAATGAATTTTGAGCGTTTTTTTTATGCATTGGGTGTCAATTTCAGGAAAGGTGTTAGGACGATACACAAGCTAGACTTAAATGTGTAAAGTGCTATGGCTCCAATAAAACTTTTCGTCTATATCCAGAAGTTATACAGTAAACAGTAATTCTTAGGTTCTAAGAAATTGGATCAATAGTTTTCTGCCTCGAAAAAGATAAATATTTGTAAATGTATGAATAGAATTATTGTATACAAAGATTCCTTTGCATTTTTTGCTGCTTTCGCCCAAAGTGAGTGTCCACATCAGCTGTGTGTGTAAGCGACATCTGTTCACTTCATGCAAAGAGCCTAACAAATCGATTACAGCATTCACATGCAGATCTTTACATAAATATGCAAAATGTATTAATTTATTAAGCTGTACTAAAATATTGGAGGAACATATTATCAGAATAACGATATCTGCTTCATGTTAGCTATCGGTTTGTTTACAGCCATATATGTTTCAAAGTCATGCAAACAGTTCATTTCATTACTTAAGGGATAGTTCATCCAAAATTTTTAATTCGGTCAATTTTGGTCATTTAATCCCCCTCAAATTGTTCCAAAATGGTACTAAAAATATATTTTGAAGAATATCGGAAATAAACCGTTCAGGGGCAGCATACCATAGTCGTTTTTCCTACTATGGACAACTATAGTGCCCCGGGTCTGTTTGATTCCAAACATTCTTCCAAATATCTTTCATTGTGCTCAGCAGAAAATGAAATTTACACACAACTTGAGTGTAAATGATGACTTCATTTCTGGGTGAACTATCCCTTGAACATGACTAAATCCGGTAAGCCATTTATACATAGCTGTACTTGCCATCCGTTCCATGAAAATAAGTTACCATCTGAAATTAAATATAACCGTGCTCACTGAAATGATTGCCTTTATGGTCAATATCAAAGTAAATAGTCAATCTGAAAACCTGAATTCCAAGATTCATTTTTGAGCTGACATGAAAATGTACAGTCAAAATGTACATTACTGTAGCAATACCTCATTTCATATTGCATACGTCCAAAATAAACCCACTGTTGGACCCACTGTCCGGCAGAATTTAGTTCCATCCCATATCTGCCTGTAGTTTTTATTCTTGAAGACCTTGATTTAGTGTTTGAAGTGTGCTAATAAATGCTTGAGCTAAACGCTGTACGTTGTTGCAACTGGAGAATGATTTGAAAGCCTTGCTCTAAATGAAAGTTATTTTTTATTCTGCTTATCCTGTAGAGCTTCGACATCAACACCCATCTTTGCGTTGGAAAACGCCACTGCCATAATGGCATGTAGACAGCTATGTGTAATAAATAATGAGAAACGGTAGAATGCAGCATCATATGTCTGAACAAAAATCTGACCCTGAATTAAAAGAAACACAAAATACAGCTGCATGTTTCTGCATTACATGAAAAAAACATGCACATACTCATTTTGAGAAGCAAGGCACGGTCTTTGGTCAACATTCTTTTTTTGGTTCTGTAACAGCCTAAAAATCTTGTCAAAGAAAGGACAACTTTATAGTACGAATAAAGGAAAAAGGAAAGCAAACAGTTGGAGCACTTTTGACTATTTCAATTTTTCCTAATATGGTAGTAAATGGTAGCCAAGAAATTTACAAGCATTCTTCCAAATATCTTTCTCTGTTCATTGGAACAAAGAAATGTATACAGATTTGGAACAACTCGAGAGTGAGTAAACAATGACAGAATTTCCATTTTTGGGTGAACTTTACGTTTAAATCAAATTTGAAAGAATTTGCTGCAGCAACGAGTAACCTTCATTGACTTTGCGTTGTGTTCAAGTGAACTACATCTCATGCCATGTGACACATCACTGCCAGACAATAACGGCACGTTAGGCATGCACGCATCGAAGGGGACTTCCTACATAAACAAAAAATCACGGCTCTATACAATAGAGCGGAATGCCTGAGGAAACCGCTTAACACCTGTAGGCCTTCAAGACGTAAGGAATACTGTCATCTTTGTCTTGTAAATAGGAAGTGATACAAGGACAAACAAAAAAACGTTGCAGTAATATCAAAGTCTGTTTTTCACAACAATGCAAAGGGGATCTTAGCTGAGACTCATTTCCAGGGCTGCCCAATGCCTCATTCGTCCTTACACCGGAAACAACAGGTGTAAACATGATGACTGAGATCAGTCAATTGCAGGAAGCTAAATCATGTAATTTCCGGGTGAGGTGCTGGCCAGATGCTGACCTCAAAAACAGCAGTAATGGAGATTGTTGAATACCTTTAAACTCCATTATCATTCCAGTGCTTATCATGTCTTCCCATGTGTAAAATAAACCTTCATGGAGGAAATCAGATCTTATAAACAATGATGAATGGATAACTTTACTGTTGATCATGTTTTCCCCTGACAATCTGGGAAACTAAAGATTCAAAAGATCCAGGCAGATAGAGTTTGTACGCACGGATCATCAACACAACCATAATAACATATACACATGTATTTAAAATGTATTGTAATATGCCATTTATTATTTAGCTGCTTTTATGGATATTTAACATACAGTATAATGATGATCATGAAAAAAAACTTATTGTAACCCTACACTTTACACTCAAAAGTGTCCTTTCATGGCATGGTAATGATATTAATGGAAGTAGCCCTAAATATGGCGAACAAGTTAACAAATTACTTAATATTTTTCGATGTAAGATTGACGGATTTAAATGGTTACGGTAATGAGAATTTTTTAAGGCCTTTTTTTGTAAAATAGTGTCGGTGAAAGTCTTTAAATGAATGTTCCTAAACATGTCATACCTTGTTTTAATGCATAAAATGGAAATGTGTTGATATGAAAATCAAGATTTCGTGAGAATGACCCATTCTTTTAGATTACTTTGTCTCTTTTTCCTTTTTTTATTAATTTTGTTGGTTTTCCAGCTTTCCAGTCCTTCCACAGTAAAACAGGCTCATTCAGATCTAAAAATGGGACATTACAACATTTAAGCACACCTACATAAGATCTCCAATGACATAGATATAGCACCTCTGTTTTAGTTGCTTGAATTTACACTGCAAACATAGATGAAAAAATGACTACATGACATCTCAGTCAAAAACTATATGACATTCTCAAACAGACGAATCTTGCTCGGAGGGTCCTTGAAACTAAGGTGCCATTAAAATGGTCACTAACACAAAAATGTCCTTTCTACAGATCAAACATAAAAATGTAGTCTTTCAGACTTCTTCAGTTTGGAAGGTGCACAAGACAAGTGCTGGGATTTGGGGGGGTAATCTGAAGCAGCGGAACTCACACTGTTTGCTGACACCATCTACTAAAGCGTGCACTTCACAATAGCACATAGAGGCCCTGTCAGTCAACATACCGTGAAGAATGCAATGAAACTGAAGAATCTCCAGCCTGTGCATTCCAGCACTACTGCAAACACCACATCCTTGTATATAAACGTTGTTTGCGTGAGACAGGAATCCTTTACACACACACACACACACACACACACACACACACTAAGGCATGCTAGTGACAGGATTTGGAACCGCACATCTCTGTGCATCATCTGATTTACTGAAACTGTCTCAAATGTGCTCCTTTAAAAAATGGTAGGTTACAATGTATTATTATAATACAGCATGCCCAGAGAAGGATATTGTTTGTTTCTCAGGGTGTCTATTCTGAGCCTGTGCTTTTTCTGGTCGGATCGTAGACCCCATACTGCTTTGCTCAGAATATGAGATGAATTCTGAGACTTTTGACCACACAAAGCTGTGGCGAACAGACCAACATCAACATGCCCGCTTTCAGGTTTGTTTATTGTGTTATGACGCAATAACAACTGCCAAGTACAATGAACATGAGTTTTGTAACAGTATGATGAATTGGGACCGATGTCAAATATGCAGTTATGCATTTTAATCCTGTGATGCGAGAAGTCTGCTACAGTGGTCATTTTAACCATTTAGGGTGCGATGTACCATTTCAACCACGAGTTATTACTTTCGAATAACCTATATACTCAAGTGGCTGTTTTTTTCAAATGCCATTGTGCTTTATTTTTATGACTTCTTTACATTTTACATTGTAAACATAAACATTGTGATTTGTCGTGATGCTGTGTTCTAAATATTAAGAACAATAACAAAAACTCATAATTTATTGTGACAACAATAATTAAACCCTGTTATTAAACACTATTCTTTTTGTTATTTTATGTTTATTTTGATCATTCATTTCAGTACAATCATACAATATATTTCAGTTTACATAATGCTCATTACAATCACAAAGTGTTTTAACAAATGCAGGTATGAACAATTACCTGCTGTGTTTTTAAGTATAGATTTGTTCAATTGTTTCAAAATATAATTTCCCTAATCATAATATTATTATGAAAATTGTCTAATGCCAGATGTTACAAATGATGGGCTACTGAGAGTAATACATTATAATGCACAAATAGAGATATGAATCATGACGTGTTTTACAGTTCCTCTCTTTATGTACACTTGCCGACAGCACATTGTAAAATTATAACGTATTCATCCATTAAAAATGGTCAAACAATGTGAAAGATGAAGTCGTGTAGTATGGGGAGGGCGGTGGGAGGGCGGGCGGAGGACAGTATGAATATGAGCAGGTTTTTGGGAGGAGGAGGAGATTTAAATGATCCACTTGTTGAAAGGTAGTCACGGCGCTCATGTGGAAGTGTGCCACACTGTTTGAAACATGCGCGTGCAGGATTTTTGTTACTTTAAAGCAGACGCGGGATCTCCGGCGGCGCGTGGGGATGATTAAACCCAGCAAACCATCATTAAAAAACCCATTCGGACCACAAGGATGTACCTTTAACTTTGCCTTCGTTTAGTATCATACAGCTTTTTTCTTATATGATTTTTTCATGTCCAGTCAAATTTTAAGACTATTTTCCGGATTTCATTGTGCAGTCTAAAGAAAGCTAAGTGACGCGCACTTCACCGTCGACGAGGAGAGCAACTAACTGGGCCATTTGTGGAATATTAAACTTTCCTTTCATCATACAGTTTGGATGGACGGCTTGGATTTCTCTGCTATTAGACTTTGCGCTCGACTAGTCTTGGCGTTCGAGATGAGTTACTTCACATCACTGTTACATATCGTGGCTGCGGTCCTGAGCCTTTTACCTGCACAGGTGAGCATTCGCGGTCCAGTGATAAACTGCATGTCGCTGTGAGCGAAACTTGACTCGAAAAAGCTACACCTCGCAATTCTAAACGCAGCGGTCTGCCGGGACAGCTTAGGTTAGATTTGTCGCGTCAATGTGAGTGCAAATGTGAGGAAGGGGCCATTCACACAACTGTTAGTAAATGTGCACGGACGTCCTTGTCAGTTGCGTCGCGTTTAGTCTAAGGTTTTACCGCGTCCCGTTTGAATTGCCCCTGAAACCGAATTGCGCTCAAGTTTGTGAATTAAATCTAGTTTAAAATATCCCATAGCCAAATTTGCATGCACATACAAATTAGAACAGGATACTTCATTTAAAGGCGTCGTTTCTATTGAATACATTGATTCGCGTGGTTTGACAGACATGAAAGCACTGAATGAATGGAGTCGGTTTACTTTTGTCGCGGCTCTGTGTTTTTATAACGCCCTCCGTGACTGGATCCCTTTTTGAAGCGCTGCCACTGAAATCGTTGAGTCATGAAACGAGACGTGACGGACTGCATCACCTCCTCTAACCCGCCAGCGTTTGACACAGGGCTGTGTTCATCGGACCTTACTCGAAATGAATACCACGGCACAGTCGTGAAAGTGAGCAGAAAGAAAGCAGATTAACGCGCATTTGATCCAGTATTAACCACGAAGCAACAATATAAACTGTATTAATATAAACAACAAAATGACAGTGTACGTGTGTTTCCAACCAAATTCAGTGTTTCAGAGAGTGTAATAGGATCGGCTCAAGTGAAGTAGGCAACCTCAGGTGAGATGGCAAAGCTGAAGCATGTCTGTAAAATGGAATGCCTGCATCGTATCTACTTCTACTTATGTTTTGACATGTTCTTTGAAGTAGTGTCAATGCCTTTCTACATTGTATTCACTCAACTACTTCTGACAACTGTTAAGATGCTTTGTTTGGGCTCCCGTCCACAATGGTTGGATACATTTGACTGAGACACACCTGTGTGTGTATGTTGCAGACATTAAACGGGGTTACATTTAGCTTTGAATGTGTATGAAACCTCTTTATCCATGTTTTCCTGTTTATCACTCAAGGAAATAATAGACAAGAGAATGATGCAACTTCAGTCCTAGATTTCAGTTCATCCGAAATACGCTCTCATCATACCAAATCAAACCTGTATGACCATGTATCCTCCACCCTTTTAAAGGGATAGTTCACCCACAAGTGAAAATCCTGTCGTCATTTACTCGCTCTCGGGTGGTTTCAAACCTGTATACATTTTTTTTTGTTCTGTAGACACAAAGAAAGATATATGGAAAATTGTTAGCTATTTTTAGTTCAGTTACTACCATAGTAGAAAAAAAATTGTATATTTTTTCTCTTTTGAACACAAAATGAGTTATTTTGCAGAACAGTTCTGGGGGACCTTAAATTTTTCTACCATGGTTGTCAATAATGTTCCAGAACTGAAAATTGCTAACATTCTTCATTACATTAATATATTTGTTTGTGTCATCAGATAAGCAGGTATGAAATGACATGAGGTTGAGTAAACGAAGACAGAATTCTCAAAAAAATCGTTCTCTCTTCACATGTGAATATAAAAATAAAGAGGTAGCTAAGAAAATATTGCTATATAAATACAATTATGTGACAACAAATGCCCATCTAAATGTGTGATGTCTGAAGCAAATTTTGCCTTTCATGCCTCATTTGTAAATTTAGTCTGCATGTTTCTCCATATCAAAATATGATGCATTGTTACTGTTTGGAGCAGACTGAAAATAGCAACATCAATATTTAGCAATGAGTTAGCCGTTCCAACAGCTAATGCAAAATGACTAGCTGTCACAACTCTAGACATAACTGCGCAGAACATTGCCAGGCCAGACTGTAAGTGTAACATATTTCTGTGTATTTTTGTATCTCGGTGGAACACATTGTCTTTGTTTTCCCCATAGAAATGAAAAAGTAAATCTGTTATTTGGAGTTTGTTTCCCAACCATGGGTGGATGGAGCCTACACATATCTGTGGCCTTTCATTATTCAGTGTAAATCCTCTTACTGGCAGGTCAGAGGCAGGTCAGAACACGGTGTAGTTGGTGTAACAACACCCCATCAACACCTTCCTGACCCCACAACCGTCTTACCTTACACCCTCCAATTGCAATTTCAAAATACACAAATGCCGTCTCTGATATAACTGTGCAACACACTAGGTGTGTGTGTGTGTGTGTGTGTGTGTGTCAGAATGTGTCTGTGTCTTCCCTGATTTTCCATTACGCCTGTGGCAAAAGTTTGCCACTGTTACTATTGCTGGTAATTATAGTAAAGAAAATGCTCAATTGGGCTTTTCTTTTGTAAAAATGAATGGGCATCCTCCTATCTTACCGCAGCCTTCGTATATCCATGGAGGAATTCACTTCTCCTAATACCTTTACTTTAAATTCTTGGCTGTGTTGTCTTTGCAAATGAATGGATATTCATATCTTTTCTAACATTGTGATTTTAGTCCATGCCCTGCCCTGTATTGGGCTGTTCCCCGTTTCAGGAGGCTCTGTGTGGAGCAACTTTGTAAAGAGTATATTATAGCCAGGGGAGTTGTTGTATCATTTCCAAATCTCTGAAATTTTTGGTTTAGGTGTGACACGGTTTAAAATACTACACAACACAACAAGCTGGAAATAATTTCCAAAATTGGCTCCTGATTTGCCTAGCTTTATTGTTCATTATCTGATGCAGAATCACGGGGCACCTATTTTTTGTGGTTAGTCAAGCACAGGAAAAAAACAGTCTATTCGAAGCTATTATTTAGGGAAGATCTAGTGCCAAAGTGACATTTTTGGAACAGGTGCTCTATATTATAGTGTTAAATGTAATAACACTTGGTTTTACTGAATAGGCTATTCTGCAAATTATCAAACATGAAATACTCTTAAAACGTGCTTTGGAAAAAAACGAATTATTAAGAGGTTGTATAACCTCCATAATAGCCGTTGCGATTTTCTAGTCATTAGTCTTCAGTTTTCACATTTTAAGATGTGTGACGTTGTATAAATTGAAGGGTTAGAATACTTTTTTCATCAGGTGAACCCGGTTTACAAGGCATCTACAGTACTGTGTTGTACATTTCTGGTGCAGTGCAGTGCATTCAAATCACCTTTTGCTCCTGGGTGGAATGAAATACATTTCCCTGTGGACCAAAACCAGTCCAGTGTGTGCTGAATAATGTGAGCTTCTTACTTTACAGTATTGTCTCAGGAGAGAGATGTCTCCTCTGTCTGCCTCATCTGCTTCTGCCACCAATTCTGGAGAAAATCAAACAGAGACGAAAAGTAAATATTGGCCATGTGGTTGTGAAAAGCATTTATAAATGTTTTCTCCTGCCATCTCGTGTCGGGTGGAGTGCTTGGTTTACCCAAAATATTCTTAGTGTTGAGTCAGGCACTGGGCAAAATTCTGCCATGTGTCATCGTTGTACAAGCCTACGTGTCACCAGTGATGATGTGTCTGTAACAGTTTATGGTTTAAAATGCTACCTCATAATTTCTGGTATTACCAAGCACTACTTAACAAGCAGATAAAACAGAACATCGTTTTTTTAATGTATGGTTTTCATTTAACGTGTTAAGACTTAATGATGTGCTGTGTAATAAAAACAAACATAAATAACATTAATCCCAGAAACACAAGCAACCAGGTTTAGTGTGAGTGTATTTTAGAGTGCTTTTCCACCATCACTGCACCGAACCCTTCTCGTTGCTTGAAGGGATATTTCAGAGGCAAAACTACATTTCTCCATGTTTTACTAATCCTCAAGGCATCCTAACAGAATATGAATTTCTTCTTGAAGAACTTTGGAGCGCAGTGAAATGCGATAGTCCACAGAAGATTGCGTTTCCGGTCTGCCACATTGGCATGCGTGTGATTGAGAAAATTCTAGTGTGACCACGGCCTTACCTAACTCCTAAGTGCTTCCTAATTCGAGTATCGGTGTCCATCAGTACAGAACATGCTTATTATATCTCTTGTTATTTAACACACCTGATACACATAATGAATTCATTAGCAGATCTCTATAATTGGAATAACGTGTGTAAAATTAGGTCATATAAAGATCCCTAGGACTGGAATAGAGAACTGAAAGGATTCTTTTGATTTTAATTTTTTTTGTATGATAGTATGATCTTGGGGGGATTCAATTTGGCAGGATTCGCCTTCTATAAAAGATAGTGGCAACATGGTAGTTTATTTGATTACAAAACTGAATAAAAATATTGTTTTAAATGATGACCTATAGACAAATAATAAACATAAATCAGTTATTAATATCTGAGCACGGATGATAAATCCTTTAAGCATCTCAGGGTGAAACTTCTAGAAGCTGTTTGATAAACTGCCAATTCCAGGCAAAGGGGTACTGCATTACGGTAAAGATGCTGAAATATAGCAATTTTTATTACAGCATGAAAAAAAACATATAAAATATGAGTAGGTGATTCTTATGAACGTAGTGTACTTTTGTGTCATGATTCCGCTATCATGTCATGTTAATTCTTGGTCTTGCAGCGGAGTCATGGCATAGCCTTAGGTTTTGTGTGAGAAAGACATGGCTTTGTTGTGATTCTGACTGCCATGTGCTTTCTCGTGTCTCGTCAGTGTTTCCCGCCATCTCGTTTCCTCGTTAACCTTCCCTGAGTGTTTCAATACCCGCACCTGACCCTTGTCAATTATCCTGTGTTTGTTTCCCTTTAAAACATCCTCGTGTTCATTGTCCAGGGACCCGTTTCAATAAGGAGGTTCAAGCAACACTGAGTTAAAATATGAACTCTGAGTTGATTTACTCAGATAATCGCTACTCTGAGTTTTCTGTTTCAGAACAGCTGGTTTCAATCAGTTCAATCCACTCTGAGTAAGTTCACCCGAGGTTACTCGTGTTCACCGCGGCTTTAAAAAGCCATCATCAATTGAGCGAAGATAACACGATTCACCATGGCAACGCCACGTGACAAAAAGCGCTCCGTTTATTTCTCGCCAGTCGAATTGGAGGCACTATATATATATATGTATATATAAACATATATACCTACGATTTTTTGTCATGTAGGTGCAATCCTTCTGCAATAAAAAGAACATGGCAGCAGCTGAGAATAAAATATAAAAACATCATTCAGTCCGATGAGTTTAAATGCTCTTGGTAGTAGGATGCCTGACTGGGAAATGTTTTATATATTTAATAAACTGGCCTTGAAAGCTTTGAGTATATGAGAACCGAGCACTGTGGCTGTAGAAGACAAAAAACTGGCCATGCTTGACCCTGCTCCAGCTATGTCTAATGGAGGCCAGCTAGAGATGCTCTAGCGACAGATGCAATAAGGACTGCGGTCGTTAGGCTCGTGGTTAGAGCGCCCGTCCCTCGTTCTGACCGACGGCAGTTCGAAGCCAGAACAGAACGGGGCGAGTGGGACCTTTTAAATGTGCACCCAATCACATTGGGAAATCCTAAAGGGTATTTGAATTATTAGAGTTGGCAGCAAGAGCACATTTATTTGATCAGCTTATTCAGAAAGACGTTCACCATTCACCTGCAATCTTATGAAACTCCTCTTTGATGGTTCTCACAGGAAACTTAACACACATGTATATAAAGTGCTTGAGAGCGATTCACACTTTTCTTACTGCTCTGCATACAGTTGCCTTGCTAACGTGTTCTGCATCCCCGGTGTTATAAAGAAAGCTTCCATTAGTAAAGAAACGTAAAGCCATACAGAGAATCTGCTCAGATGTAAGAGCGCAGCCACGAAGAGTGAGGTTTGTGATGTAAGGATGAAGCAGATTATGAATATATTTAATGGACTGTAAAGAAAAACTGTGCCGCTCAAATAAAGAATCCTCCGGATATGATAAAACATCCAAACGTGGCTTCACCATATATTCTCTCCCGACGTAAATGTAACTCTCTCTGAATGAATGCAGCTTCCTCGTCTACGGGTTCCTGAATAAACGGACATTTAATGTCTGTGTTACGAACTTGTGCGCGATTAAGGAAAACGAATGAAAAAACAAACGGCGAAGGCAATTTCAACACCACTCGCGCTTCTAAAAGGGGCGGAGATTGAAACAAACCTCGGGTTAGTGAAATAAAACCTGCTCCTGACCAGGTTAGGTTCACAGAGTAGGTTACTATGGTTACTCACTCTAAGTATAAGATACCTTGATTTCTGAAACAGGCTTGACTTACCCCGCGGTCACGGGTTTGATATACCTCGCGTTCTGAAACTGAAAACCCAGAGTATCCCGTTTTCTGGGGTTAACTTACTCTGAGTTTGCACTTACCCTGCTTTCTGAAACGGGTCCCTGTGCTCGTTCGTTGCATCTAGTGTACATGTTCCCTTGCGTTGCCTTGTACTAGAAGCCTTAAGTATTTGCTTGTCTTAGTGTTCATAGTGGAGTTCTTGTTGAGTGCTTTGTATTTAGTTTATCGTGTTTGTTATTGTGTACTGTTTTGCTACCCCCTCGTGGGTTTTTGATTTGTTCCTGTTTTATTTTATTAAAGTCCTTGTAAACCCCTTCATCCCCGTTTCGCTGCCTGCAATTGGGTTCTCTCTAACACACCCGTGACACTTTTGTAGTGTTTTAATTTAGTGACTTGCTTAGAGGGCTTTCCCAACACAGGAACAATTTTGTACTGTAGTTCTGGAACTATTTGCCTGCTTTTTGTTGTGTTCACCGCAAGAACTTGGATGCATTTTTGTTCAGATATGCCTTTTGTAGGCATGTCACAGAGTATGTTTCTGTGTGGAAAAACATACACACAGAGAGCTTTTATTGGAGAGATTTATCTGTTGTCTTTGTTGCATATTGAGTTTTTCACTGTTTGTAACACTAGCACTCACAACTAAAATACAACTTGCATCTAGACAAGTGCACGATTATCCGAAAATATATATCACGTTATTTGTGCACAACTCGTGAGTGAAGTGCAGTAAAATACTGCTGCCTCCAAAAGCCATAGGGCGATCTCGTGCAGAAACTCCAAATACGCACTGCAGAAGAAGACCATAACACACATTGTTCTAGGAAATGCCTAAGGACATGTTTTTATCACTGTTCCTCAAGCCTCCTCAGGTATTTTCATGATAATAATGATTTCTAAAGATCATGTTTGACGCTTGTTGCATTTTTAAATGCATGTTATAAGTGATTCATACACACACTGCTTAAAGATCGAGCAGCATTTCCTACTGATCCCAGTCGTGCTTCACGGACAAGCTATGCATAAATAAAATAATTGATACCTTGCATAATCGCAGCCAGCACGATTTCAGCAGGATTTGGTCTTTTTACATCACATTTTCCTTCAGTTTTTTTAATGGAGTGCTGACCACCTGGTTAAAACGTCTTGGTTACGGATGTAACCTCAGTTCCCTGATGGAGGGAACGAGACGTGTCAACAGAATGGAGTTTGAACATGAGAACCTATCATCTCTGATTGTACTTTTAAAAGGCCAATTAACTTGGCGAATTGCATGGCATGCAAGTCTCCGCCCCGTACATAACGGTATAAAAAGAAGATGCAGTGCCCATTCATTCACCTTTAGGCTGAGGAACCTGAGAGGCATTCTCGGTCGCTGCAGCGAAATGTTGTGGCATGACGATACAACGACTCGTACCCTCCATCAGGGAACTGAGGTTTCATATGTGACCAAGACGTTCCCTTTCTGTTGGTCTATTGACATTGTGTCGACAGAATGGGGTGCTTACATGAAACGCTGCTGTGCTGAGCCACGATACAACTTCCAGCGGAGCCACACTAACTGGCCTGGGTGAGTCACAAGTGAGCATAACCGTGAATCGTAACCTTTCAGTGGTGAAGTAAGGCATCAGTTTGTGTGAATCCCGACGAGAGGCTCTTACTTACGGCCACACAGGCGGTGGCCTTTGCTAGAATAGAGGGGAGATAGCCGCCCACCACCGTAAGGAACACTGGGAAGCACTACTCCCTCGCCAGAGGGGGGACACTAATGAGACAACATCTGCTGTAGGGAGATAATACTTGCAATACCTACACGGTCTCACCAGTGACCGTGCAAGGAGGCTCAGTGGGGGAAAGGCGTACTTCCACTTGTCCCACGGCCAGCTGTGCACAAAGGCATTTGTGCCGAGGGGGGCCTCTGTCAGGGAGTACCAAAGCGGGCAATGGGAGGTGTCCAGGAAGGCGAATAGGTCCCCCTGTGCCTGCAGAACTGCTCCCAAATGAGTTGGACAGTGCAGGGGTGGAGTCGCCACTCTCCGCAGAGCATGACCTGCCGAGAGAATGCATCGCACTGCAGGCAGGGGCCCCTCCAACGACCCGACACTGCATGCCCGTTGCACACAGTACCCCAGCCGAGCAGGGAGGTGTCTGTTATCACCAGAACACACCTCGAGACTTGCCAACCCGGAGAAAGAACCCGTCTATCCAAGGGGCTAGGGTGCGACGGCAGTGACGCCTTGTGCCGTGTGCCACGCTCTAGGGGGAACTCGACTTTGAAGCCAATGTTGAAGTGGTATCATATGCATAAACCTGAGCAGCACGACTGCCGTCAAGGATGCCATATGTCCCAGGAGCTTCTGAATAAGTTACAGTAGGACCGCTGACTGTTGCCTTACCAGCACATTGACTGGGCACGCTCGGTGGTAAGGCGCGCAGTCTTGAATCAGAGTCTAGTTCCATATAGAGATAAGAGGTGCTCTGCACAGGGGAGAGCTTGTCCCAGTTGACCCGTAGGCCCAGTCGGTCGAGGTGCCAAATCACAAGGTCCCTGTGCGTACACAATAGATCACGCATGAGCCATTCGTCGAGATAGTTGAGAATTTGCATACCCTGTTCCCTGAGCGGAGCGAGAGGAGCCTCCGGCACCTTGGTAAAGGCACTGGGAGACAGAGCCAGACCGAAGGGCAGGACCTTGTACTGTAATGCTCGACTCTAGAAGGTAAACCTAAGAAACGGTCTGTGCCGCGGGAGAATCGAGACATGAAAGTACCCATCCTTCCTTCGGGACGATAGCCACGAACCAATCTTGATGTGGGACGGATGTCAGGATGCGCTTGTGCATCAACATTCTGAACCGGAGCCTGTGAAGGGTCTTATTTAGATTGCGCAGGTCCAGGATGGGGCAGAGCCCGCCACCATTCTTGGGGACGATGAAGTAGGAGCTGCAGAACCCAGAAGACATCTCGACCAGAGGGAGGAATGTGGGCAACCACACCTGCGTATTCTAAAGTCTCTGTTTTCGTCTGTATATAGAAACGCAACGCCGGAGTTTCAAACTAAAACAGGGTCTGCAGCGTTTCCGAAAGACTCTGGAGTAGTCGAAAAACTCTGGAGTACTGTAAATGGCAGGCGTAACCGTAGCAAGAATTCTGCTTTTTTATAGGAAAACACACTTGTATAAATGGCGCTTAGATAGTCTATATTACACACGTATTGTCCCAGCATGTTAAGTTTATAAAGTGATGTGACAGGTTGCAGGTGTTGGCTTGTGGATCTTCTTTCTCAGGATATTGTCAGAGCCTATAGCATGTATGTGACCGACTTAACAGTAAGGCTATTAATACATCCACAGTCACCCCATTCCATGAGAGCTTCTGTAATTGCTTACCCACGTTTGCTTTGTGAATGTGCAAGTTCATTCATTCATTGTTAATTTTACTGTGCTGTCCCATTCTATTTTCTTCTTTTCCTGCTTTAATTGACCTTCCTGTGTCATGTGTCATTTGCTTTGTGTCCTTCCTTAGTTCTTCCTCCCAGTGTCCAACATTCTAATTTTTGGGTCTGATGAAATACCATCATTCATTTCCTTCCTCACTGTATCATTTACATTGTCTCTTTATATTCCAATGTCCTGCATGTCTTTGATATATGTCCTCCTGGGCCTGGCACTGGTGCTGGGATGTTGATAGGAGAGTTTTGTGTGAATTCCTGCTTCCTGTGTCTGCTTTTATAAAATGAACATCATTCCAGTCGTGTTGGATCTCCTGGTCATCTGATCTTATGTCAGATGTTGCTGGCAGTGTTCCCTCTAAGCCATGTGCACGCGTGGCTGTGCTCCTATGATACCGATTGAAAAATTTGGAAAATTAAGTCTATCTGCTTGTCCTTTGTTTTGCCGTGTAGAATCTGTAAAGCTGTAAATCTGTCCCTTAGACCAAAATAGTTTTAAAATACAGTACTCAGCTGCACATACAGCAGAACTGCATCTGACACCACAGTTTCAAAGTGAGAAGAGCGATGTCTCCATTGTAACAATGTGCTGTTGTGACACAACCTAGACAGCAGCTCCGCTTTTACTTAAAGTCCAACTGTGGTCGATAATTGTATCCCTTAAAACTAATCTTTGACCATTACATATTTAAATGGTTTTAAAATAGCTTGAATGTAACTCTACACCTCAGCTTCCTTAAGTATACGCAGAAACTTTAATATGCAAATTAGTCCCACCCCCACTCAATCACACTCTGCAATTCAGACACTGCTAAAACTGAAAGTGAAACTGCGAGCTGACACAGCAGTGTACAGGGCTCAAATTTTGTTAATGTGATTGGTTACAGGTTTATGATGTCCTTTACTATAGCAGTATTAAACCACATTTTTAAAATAGTCTTTAATGCACGACATGTAGCCAAGAACCGAGCCGTTGAGAGAGCTGTGAGAACGGAAGTTCAAAATGATCACGTGTCACAAGATTCATGGAGCCTTCAGATAGTTTCAGGAAGTTATTCTCTGTAAATGCTTAATTTCTTTCATTTTACGGCTTTAAATTTTCATTCCGGAAACTATTGAGAGCCTCCATGATCCGCCATTTCTGTGAAAAAACTGTTCCATTGGAGTCAAAGGAGTTGACAGAACTCTCTCTCTCAATGGCTCTGCCAAGAACCACCTAAGCCATGAATCCTACGGCTAGCCGTGGATTATCCTGCTAATAACATTGGTAATTTGCCAAGTAAAAGCTGTTATTGATGTTTACAGTGCAATTTTTGGTCAGACAGGTGAAAATTACAGGTATTTTCGTCAGTTAATTTCAAATGTTGATCAAACTAACTGGAACTACCTTTGCATTAAATTGTTTTAATCCACACCTTCTAGCCAATCAGAATTGAGTATACAAACAGACCAAAACAACAAATTTGGGGTAGCTGGGACTGCGTGATTTATTTTTTGTTTTGGGTGCACATGCACATGTGGTTCTTTGTAGAATCAAAAAGAATTTTATAGCATCACTTTGAACAACGTTGTGAGTTCATTTATTTCTAGTGTTCTTCACAAGGATACCTTCACAGAAGAGATGTTGTTTTCAGTCAAAATTTCTCAACCCATGTCTTTTCTACCTCTGTGGAGTCTAAAGAAATCTTACTAATTTTGTGAAACAGATAGTTTCTGTGAATGTACCGTAAAAGGTTCTTTGGAACCATACAGCCAAAGGTGGTTCTTTTATAGCACCTTCATTTGTATGAGTGAACGTCCTCTTCTCCACTGTATCAATTTCATTGACTGTTGAACTGGTAGACATGATATCTGGATGTCAAACTGGTTTAAAATCTGTTGTTGCATGTCCGACTTGTGTTTTGTTTCAGCTGTGTGCACACTACACTATACAATAGGGGTACTTTGTGAACCACTATTCCTTGTCGAAGACTAGTGACAGGGTTGTCACGAGCTATTCAAAATAAAAAATGTGTGCACTTAGAATTAGTTAGCTGAATGATAGACAATTGAAAAGATGGACTTTATTTGGTGGTTTATTCATTAAACAAGATTATTGAAGATCTTCCATAACTGTCTTAGACAGAAGAAAGCTTGAGGATGTGATACAGGCAGTAAAGAGCACTATACAGGGACGTATGCCAAAGAAAATTACTGAAGAAACATGCTGTATTGGGAAAAAACCCAAATAAGGGATTAGGGCCAAGAGAGTGTCAAGAGCGACAGCAACACAAGCTCAGAACATGATTAACTGCAGGTGTTTCCTCTCCGTCAACACTCAGAGCAAAATAATACTTGAGACGGGCCATCTGCGTCTGTGCTGGTTTCCTTTGCCTCCATAACATAGAGTGGCAGCTATTTATACAAGCTCCATTGACGGTCTTGCTGGCAAAGTAAACACCTGAGCCTTGAGGTTATACGGAGTTGTTAACTGATCCTGCTCAGACATCCAGTACTTCCAATGCACTCGGTTCATTTGAAATTGTGTGATGGCTGCGAAATGTACCTCCTCTTAAAGTGTGGCTCAAAACCCACCTGTTCATTATACACCAGCAATAGAATAATGTTTATCTAGAGACAGCACATTCTGTGTGTATTGCATTTCTTGCATTGTCTCTTGTAACTGCGCTATATGCATGCTATTGTGTTATGTACGTGTTTGACTTCAACAAAGTCCTTCCAGACTGGTTCAAAAGGTTAACGTCTGCTTTTTTACATCCAAACATGTCTGCTCATCTCCACAGACTTTACCTTTTTGTGTCAGTGGATTTAAAATAACACACGAGTCAACATGCATGTGGCACCTCCCTTTAGTTCACCCCTGGAATCAACCTGGGTTTAAGAAATTATTGCAGGAATCATAATAATAAAACCAAATAGGTAATTCACGCTGTAAATAAATCTGGAGTGCTAGTAAAATACCTTGACATAACAGTCTTGTTACGTAAAATTACATCATGTTAAACTTGTTTAAATTTTTCTTGTAAATTTGCAGTATTATTCTGTAATTTGACATTTTACCGTATTTCTAAAATATGTGAAAAATATATATATATTTTTTAATTCCAGTAAAAAAATTGAATTACACTTTTACAGTGCACTTTTAATATTTTTGATAAATAAAAAAAACCTTTAATATTCTTATGAAATATTTTATATGTAAAAGTATCGAAAGTTTTGTTATTATTTATAATGTTGAAAATCCACATAATTTTTTTCTACATCAAAAATGTTTTGTTAGCTGTCTTATTTCACTACAGATAAACTTGTGGGGTTCATATGCTACACTTTCATCTCCGCCAATGTGTTTATTTAAACACACATGTGCCTATAGACAACTCGGTTAGCATTGGGTTGTTGTGGTGACAAGACCTCAACTTTTGTATTGGTCTGGTTATGACTCAGGGGACGGGGAGCAATCACAATCAGGAGAAATGGATCTCTCCTTCCTTCAGTGGCACTCAGGGGACTGTCATTCACTCTGTAGGCTTTAATCTCTCATCTGGAAGCAATTTGCTTTCATTTACATAGCCACAACAGGGCACTGTGGCACAACAGGGTTTACTGTAATAAGTAGCATAATTATCCCTGGCCGGCAAGTTTCAAGGGAGTTTATGTGGAGATGTTTTTGAGCAAAAGAATATGGTTTGTTGCTCTCCAGGATGTTCTGACAGAATCGGAACAAAAATGATGCTTTAATAGTGCTTAGCTTATGTTTAAAGTCAAAATTAAATTACATTAAATTTAGTTTTGAAGTGAACTCTCAATCTGTCTTTCACCTTTGTCTTTGTAATGCACTATCGTTCTGATTTTTGTATGATGACATAAGAGCAGAACATGTTTATCCTCCACTCCAACAGTCAATCGGCTGCGACTGTAAAATCTAATAGCACTCTTATACTTTTTACTTGTTTTTATCAAGTTACGCATGATTGTGGAGTGAAACAGGCAATTTACTTATTGCTTTGCGTGACATTAACTTATAACAATCAAGTTAACAACAATGGAAGCAATGACGTTACTACACCAGTGAGAGGCAGAGGAGAGCAGAAGTTTTCTGTGAGCAGAAAAGAGAAGGAGCACAAAGGTCAGAGCATGTGCCGCATGTGCAGTAAACTAAATAAAAAAATCGCACTAAAATGATCAATGAACCTCTCTTTCCAAACCTTCTGTCTTGAGCAAGTGTCTACTGCCATCTTTGTTTTTCTCGATAAAAAAAGATGTTAAATTGAACCTTGAACTGTGTCACAACCTTTATTTATCTGTAATTGTAAATGTTATTAACGGAACCTTTGATTTATACGGAAGGTTGAAACACTTAATTTACCGGAGTGACGTTTACTTCGTTTTTTTAAGGCAATCGTTTTGCATGCTTTCATCAAGTAAATCAGATTGCGATTGAAGTAAATATAACTGAGAATTTCCAAGTTGCAGAAAATGCCACCTTAGTTAGCTCAGCTTAAATATATGAGTTGTTTGAAATACACACACAGTATAATTCAATTGAAATTATCAAGTACTTTACCTACATTTGCATTTGTTAGCACAACTTTTATTTATTATTTAGTAAATTTATTGTAAAATTATTACTATATGACTTTACTTTGTTTTAATAGGCAATCGGTTTGCATGATTGTTTTCAGTGAAAAATCGAAAAATCAATCTATTTTGCAGGGGAATATTTTTTTTATTTAAGATTCTCTTTTACACAGAAATTCAACATTGTACTGAAGACGATCACGACTTCTGGTTCACACTGACTTTAATAGATCAATACTTCATGTACTTTCAGATAAAAAAATACTATGGAATATGGAAATAAATTAATCGATTTTGAAGATATTTTGGAAGGTCTATTTCAGGGGAATTCAGTTAAAGTTCCAAGAGATCCGGTCTTTATATTTTCTTCCAAACGGAGGTCCGGACAATATTGTTTTCGAAACTGGCGGGAGAGAAGCTGCTTCTAAAGATATTCGAGGATAAAGCGGCACCTGAGAGCGTGTGTGATGTGATTCTCTGTTTTATAGACGCGCAGCTCAATTTAAACAACCAAAATAGTCAAACGTTTTAAAATGGTTTAAAGCGTTGTCTCGCGATCCTGATGCTATTTTATCTGCCTTGTGCTGTTTCAGTTTGAAAAACGTACCGTAAACCAGCAGACAACATTAAACCACAATCACAGGAAACTGTTCACATTAATATTATTCAGAATGACCTTGTGGTCATTACACATCATAGAAACATGTCAGTGATCCACCCAGTCTCAATGAGTTTTGCCATAAAGGCGTGCACTAGTTCAAAGGACTTTTGTCTTAAGTTGTAATGTTGAAAGTAAAAGTTCCCATAGACTGTATGTCTGCCTAAAGTCTCTTTTTCAGTTTACCCAGACTCTTCCTGTTGAAGCAGACCAGCCCTCTCCCACACTGTTCCATCAACTGGAAAAGAGAATGGTCAGATACTCTTTCTGTTTGACTTAAGGTCACTGTGTTTTTATATTTAGGAGACAGGTCTTTACGATACTTACACTATCAGAAGAAGGTACATTTGGCAGTAGGAACTGTATCATGAGTCATGAACTTAAAAGATTAAACATGAAATAAGTCATTAATTTTAGAGTAAAAAGTTATGCTACTTTGAAGGTTTATAGGTTAAAAGTCATCGCTGGAAAAACTCGTCGGATTAACTACTCACTTATCTGTTGCTAAGAACATGCCTATCTGTGTACACTAATAACACAAAGCTATTTTTCGTTTCAGTTGTCACAAAATCGCTTTTTAATACATATATAGAATACAGTCCGTCAAATCTTAAATAAAACAACATTGAAATGCAAATCACAAACTTTACTTGTGGACATAATCTTATTTAGATCCAATGCTCTATTATTTGAAAATAACATTAATCGATTTTATATGTGGTGTATATTTAATGTATTGTGCTTCAATGATACAGTAAATACATTTCATCACATGAAGTCTTTCCTTTTGCTAATCATTCCATGTGGGTTTGATTTATATCTAATTTAACTTAAATATGGTGTTTCTCTATTTAGACATCGCACAGAACATCAATAATAAGTTATAATGTTTAATGATATGCATGCATTAAGTGAGTTTACTTGACATATCTATTACACAGCTTTATTTTGCTTGATCATTTGCTATATATCAAGGTTTCAAGATAACAACCATCAAAACGTACGCATTTACTTACAGTATTTAATTGTCTGTGTGTAACTTTGACAGTACTATTAATTATTAAAGTCTATTTTTTGTATTATTATCCATCTAGAATTATATTTCATCAAGTACTTACATAGTCTTTTTATATGGTTCTAACAATCTGAGTTTAAATGTTTCTTTGCAACTGTTCCTTTTTTTGTGACCCAGACATCACTCGCATAAAAATCGTATAAAATAAAAGGAGAAACTATGAGTAGCTGTACAATTATGTCATTTATTTGCAATTAAAGATTACAACTGTCAGTAACAGGAGAACACCAGAAAAGCAATTTCAGTAAAACCTTCCATCCCTGGAGCCAGATCATTTACCAGAACAGTTTCTAGCATAATCCACATTTTTATGAGGAGCCAAAAGTCTGCAGAACTGTTTGGTTACCATTTTGTTTGCTTTCCTATTTCACTTGAAACTTCCTGTCTCGCATCATCCGGACCATGTGATTGGATATTAAACCTAATGTCTCCTATTGTGGGAGACCCTAAAGTGCATGTCAGTTTGTTCACATGCACAAATGACCATTATAGAGACATACAGATACACAGACAGACAGTTGTCTGCCTCTGTGTAGCCGGAATTTCGTGACCACATGCTTGCAATGCACTGGCATCTGCATTTCTGGCTTTAGAGACCACCTGAACACAGGTGCGTGCCTGTATGAAGGCAGTAGTCTGTGAGGCAGCTCATTGTGTTTTGGGATACAGCCAAGGAGAACTGACTGTTGCCCTATGTACACAAAGTGCAAAGGTTTCTTTTTTCATTTTGAAAAGTGCATAAGCTTGAGGAGATATCAGGAATTTAATGTGTTTATATTTGGGTTATTTGAAAAACTTTGTCAAAAATGCCTTCCATCTATAGAAAATATGCTAAATGTTATTTTTTACAAATGTTGTGTGAACTGCATTTGCCAAGTTTAACCATTCAACTATGTTACCCAAGTTTTTGACTAAAAATTATAATTATTTCACTAATGCACTTAAAATATACTGAGTAATACATAAATTAAGTAACATTTGCATTCTCGTTACCTATTGCATTCTCAAACACTGTTAAAGTAGCGTTTCTTACCTCAAAATAAAGGGGTTGGGGGATGTGCTATATCTTTCTTCTCAGAGTACTACAGTACATCCAATTTCTTTCAAGACAAATATTTGAAACCACACTGATTCTGATGGTGGCCCATGCTGTTATTTTAACATGACCACAGATGGAGATGGACCAATGTTAAAATAAAGCTAATTCTTATTCTACTGGATTTTATCTCTCCGCTCCCTCTCCTGGCACAAGTCTTGTCAAAGGGGTTAAAGTCATGTAAAAATAATATGACAAAGAGGAAGCGTGCGTTTTTTATTTCGCCAGTAGTGAGTGCTGTTGAGTTAAACTGTTAATTTGGAAAAGAAGCTCTGCTTTTTACATCTAATGTACATCTAATATTTAGTTTATTCAGTTTCTATTGCTGTAATGTTGATGATTTCTTTTTTTTGCCACACAGTAATGTTTAAACTGTGCAAATCCAAGCATTTTGATTTGGTTTCTACAATAAAATCTCTCATATGACTTCACATTCTAATCTGTGTCTTTGTATACTGTTTTCTTACAGACTTCTCCCTTAGTAAGCGTAAACAGCACTGCTAAAGGTAAGAGTATCAGCACTTGAGGCTGATCATAAACATCAATATCCAACCACCCATTACAGTAAACTTGCTTTGTTTATTTATACTGGGGGAATGTCGGAATAGCCACAGAAATAGGCACACATTACAGCAATCGATAACTGCACAAATAGCTGTCCTTTTATATTCCATTTGCGATTATTTTGCATTGACCTTTTTCAAATTGCAGTTAAAACATATTTATAGACGATTAAAACAGGCAGTTTAACATTTATTGGTATATTGTAATAATTCCTCTGCTTAGCTCTTATTGTATGCCTGAAATATTGCACCATTCGATATTTCGCACTAAATCCCCCTTTTTTTACATATTTTTTATTATTTCTGCTGCCCCATTCCATTTTCTTTTTAGACCTAGCACACCCCCACTCGAAATTCTCTTTTGAGAAATGCGGATGAACAAGAAAAAGAAAACGCACCCAGTGCATTGCAGGCATTTTTTTGTTTACTTTCGATTAGATTTGAAAATAAAACATTTTAGATATTCAAACGTTTGACTGGATCAAAAATCCATATCAGAGATAAGTCTATAGAGTGTTCACACCAAACGCGGTAAATCGCGCTATTCGCGTGTAGTTGGACGCTTGAACATTTTGAGTTTACTCGCATCATTCGCGCGTGAAATTTAGCGTCATGGGAGGGGCTTCTGCCGCTCGCTCACGGCCCTACTAGAGCAAGCTCCTGATTGGTTAACGCGGCGTGAATTTTCGACAAAGTTCCGATTTTTCAAGTCGCGCAAATCACGCGAACGCTCAATTCGCCCGATTCGCATCATTCGCGCGAATCGCACCACAAGTAGGTCATCGCGTCTTTCCATTGACTTTAACATGTAAATCGCTCGCGTTTAACGTTTTATTCGCGCTTGGTGTGAACACACTATAACGCTTCATTCACGTTTTGGTGTAGAGTACTATATGTATTCCATTGTAGCTACAGTAAACCTAAAATGAAGAGTTTGCTTCCAAAATGTGATAACTCAACAATGTTTTTTTATTGTGCATTACAATTAATATCAATCAAACCGCAGTTGTTTTGTTTTTATTTAAGCCAATTAAACTAAAGAAATACAGCTAACTAACACAATAAAACACAATACAAACATGATAACATTATAAAACATTTTAAACAATTAAAAAATGAAGTTATCTCATTTTGAAACTAAACTCTTTAAATATTCACATACTCCATTTTAAAATCTGCTTTTTGGTAGCTTAAAGTTTGACCCACAGAAGGTTTATCCTCTCAAGCTCTTAGATTCAGTCTAATGAGGCACGTACATAGTGGTTAATTATGTGTAGAACATGGAGAGTGCGGCAAATAGCACCAAACTAATCTCACCATGTGCTTTGACACGTGCATGTTTCATGCGTCCTAGATTCCGCTGAAACACTATATGAATTTATGTTACGACTACTGTGATTGTTAGTACCTCTAAACTCATATTTCTCTTGTTGTGTTACAGTCATGCTGTTTCAGGAGGTGTGGGGGAAAAGCTTCTGCCGCACTATAGAGAAGCTAGTGGAAGTAGTTCAGGAGTACCCTGGGGAGGTGGAGCACATTTTCAGTCCAGCATGCGTGCCATTGGTCCGCTGCGCTGGTTGCTGTGGAGATGAGAACTTGGAGTGTCACCCTACGCTTACCTCTAACACAACCATGCAAGTAAGAATTTTCACTTTGGTCAAACATGCTTTCCGTTTCAAAAGCAGGTCAGAAATCCTTATCAGCTATTATCCATACTTCCATACATAAGTATGTTGTCTTTGCCATCTGTGGAATTAAGACACATGTCAATGTTATGATTTTTTCAGTTGTTAAAGATTAAGCCAGCAGAGCAGGGCCAAGAATACGTGGACATGACTTTTGTGGAGCACAAAGCCTGTGAATGTAGGTAAGGACAAAAGTCAATTCAGTTTTATTCAATTAAAGTAACTACATGTTTTGCATGGTGATAGAGCTTTGTACCATCTCATGACACGTTAGAATCAAAAGATTGATTTCTGAGATAACAGACTTAAAGTATAAAAAGCTTGTGTAACTCTGCCTTCTCTCTCCACCTTTCCACCTCCACCTTCCATGATTTATCTTACATTGTGATGCCAAGACTAAGAAAACCTACAACAAAACATGACAGGTAATAAAGTGCACAAAACACAATTACATTGAGCATACAGACAAACTGAATTATAGTTTTTCATTTTGTAGATGGAAACCAAGAAATAGAGGGAGAAAAAGGAAGGAGAAACAGAAAGTGAAAGATTGTGACAGGTAAGTTCAATATTATGTATTTAAACTACAATCAAAAGTGTAATGTAAAAAAGTCGAATTGGCACAGCGTATGAGTAAATTATAGGGTGGTTAACTTACAAAAATAAACAACCCGAGTAGATTAGATGGCAAGCAATAGTCTCGTAATTGACACGTGGGATGTAGGAGAAATGGACAGGAATAAAACTCTGAGCAACTTTAACAAGAGCCATATTGATAATATTATTACAGTTTACTATCTATCATAGACGATATATTACCTCTATCTTTATATTATTTATATCTTTTCTTTTGTGTTTGTATTTTATAATAATTGCACAGTCTTTGGAGCTGACATGACTTTTACAGTACACCGCTGGTTGTATATTCTCTAACTGTGTATGTGACGAATACAAATCTTGAATCTTGTTATGAAATGGTGACTGGGACACAAGAACATAGAGTGCATTGTTTTGTGAGTATCAACAGCTCAATAACCTCAATGTATGTCTTCTCCCAGGTGTCAGCCTCCTCGCAGGTAAACGTTGTCTCGCCGTGATCTCAGCCAATCACGCGCATCCGTTCCCTACTGTACGACCCTCATCATCATTATCTTTCACTAATGGATACTGCCACTGCTCTGCCCCCAAGATCCCAGAAGCAGAGTTGTTATGGTGATGGGGCTTCCCTCCGGCACATGGGGGAGCATTTAATGATCTATACAGGAAGCTCCTGTTGTGCAGAGGCATCTTGACAATAGCTTTTCACAGGACCACACCTAAAATGACTGACATAAACACAAGGGACCTATATTATTATTATTATATAATAATGTTATATATTTTTAATGTTTGTAGTAGTTGAAATAGTAGCTGTAATAGTAGTTATAGTATTGGTTTACAGCGTTTCCAAGTTTTCCTTATTATTTATTTAGAGTAATGTAAATATAGTTCCATTTCACTTATTTTTTAAAACAATCTGTCCAAATATAAACACAAACCAAAAAAACTAAAGATTGGTAATTTATCATGCCATTTATAATAATTCGAGTACTGGGTGAGCTTTTCTCACAGTATTTTATTATGAAATGGAGATACTGACATCTAGTGGTAATACTAAATAACTTTCAGACTAGCTGATGTACAAATAATACTGACGCAAGCCATGTAAACTTGAAAAATAAACTTTGAGGTGTAACTGCGAAAGGACAAAAGGTTATTCTCTTCCAGTCGACATGAGCGAGACAGATATTCATCATCATCTAAGGAAACGTTGATGTTTTGTATTATACGTTTGTCTGAATTTCCCACCGTGCGGACTCGGGTCTGTAAAGCGCCAGAAATAAACAAAACAAATATATTTTATTTATGCTGCTGGCTACGTTCAGGGCACCAATGGCACCAGTTTTCCAAAAGTATAAAAAGTGGTCTGCTGGTCAAAACGTTGTAATATTCTATGTATGAATATTATATAATAAGTATCTTACTTAATAAAGTGTTTATTGTTTTTTGTTATTAACAAATATTTTGTAAAACAGAGTAGTATATGTGTGTATGAGAGTGTGTGAGCATGTTTATTAGTGAAAGTTGTTGCAGGTTATGCTTTTGGGTAATACAGAAAAGGTTTTTCAAAACATTTACTTTTGTACTTCTCATAAAGAGATACTTTCTGCAATTCTGTGGTGTACTTCATTATTATTTTGTTATGCATTTATATTAATTTGTTTGAATTGGTAATTTATAACATTTATAACAACGTTTCAGTAGGTAGGCCTAATAAATAAGCATTTAAGGCTAATTTTTATCCAAGTCAAGTCAGCTTTATTTATTTTATAAAGCAGCTGTACAAGAAAACCTTGACTATAAGCAAAACATATAAGGTTATGCAAGTCAAAACACAGGTCAAATATCAGACAGACTATAAATTCCTATATGCAGTCTTAGTTAAATAAAACTATAAAATTCTAGCAGCCCCCCCAGCCAGGTAAACAGTGCAAAACAGTATGCAAACGGTGGCGAGGAACCTAAAACTCCATTGGAGGAGAAAAAAACCTCAGAGGGAAACCAGGCCTAACCAGGGGATTCCAGTTCCCCTCTTGCAAAAACTGCAGCCTCTGCACAAGCTCGACAGTGCTTGCACAACAAGGCAAAATATAATTTTTATTTAAGATTATCATTAACAATGTATTAGCTGCTGAAATTTTGTAGAGTCGCCACGTCCTTTGTCCAGCTATCTATCATCACAGCTTTTGTAAAGTCATGCCCAATCTGGTAACCTTGGACTGCGTCCTGCCCTCTCTGGTAACCTTGGAACAATGAGACAAGACTGTCTGAGAGCAGAGTACTGTTCTGTACTGTTTGATGCAACAAATGCATCAGTTGTAATTGGAAGTGTCCCTGGTTCCGGTTGATCTAACTAGTGCCACCTAAACCTTCAGAATATTTATATTATGATAGTGTAGTGTATGCAAGATTAAAAAGATGCGTCATAAATCTTGATTTAAATTGACAGAGTGTGTTTGCCTCCGGGACAGTGCAGAGTGCATTACAGTAATCTTGATGTCCTTCATCTCTGCATCTCTGCATCTCTGTATCCGTAGTCAATAAAAGTAGCCCGGAGAAGACATATACTTAGTTTTATGGACAAAAAGATAATCGTGGCAGTTATTTAATACCATTATAAGTTATAATCAATCTATGCAGAAGATGACGGTGATGTATATACGTTTCTACGTTCTGGAGAGGATGACGCTAAAGCACGTGCCGCTGTACATGCGCTCTTATTTTTTTTCTTTTTTTAAATGCTTTATTGAACATTTTGTTATAACAAAACAATGTTACAACAGAAACTTAACTCGAAACGGACAAGACAAGACAAAAAAATTAAGAATAATAATAAAACAAAACAAAAAACAGTAGAGGGGTTACATAAATAATAAATGTTTTTTTTTCAAATTAATTAGGTTGAAAAGTCCTTTGTGCTTTCATATTGGAAGAAAACATAATTGTTTTTATATACAGTTTTATCTCTTGTAGAAATACTATAAAAAGAGGTTTGTTATTAGAAAATTAACATTTATGTATATAAAATATACATTTATGTATATAAAATATACATTATGTATATAAAATTTACATAGAGAAAGAATTAGGTTGATTATAAAACAAGCATTTTGGTCACCTTCAAAAATCCCCCAAATAACAGTTTTGGGGTTCATGAATAACCCTTCAAAATGACACGCGCTCTTGACACCAGCGCATATTTCACACAACACGTCACAGTCACGTTTACAGTCGCAAGGGTTCAGCTCCGCACCAATCAGAACGCGATATGCAAATAGGGTGCGAACCTTGCGCGCTGTGATTAGGCGGTTCCCGTGGTAACGGCCTTTCAAACCGGCAGCGTAGGCGGAGCCACGGTCGTAAACTCACGTTGCGCTCCGGGCGATCTTATCAACAACAACACTATCATCAGGTTCGTTTTACGCGTTTAGCATCATTTCGCACACGGGTCTTACCGAGAGGACAGGCTTGAGGAAAACAACGATTCGGTAAGTTATAAAAACAAGCTTCTGGTGATGTACAATGTGTGTATGCGAGTCTCGTGTTTGGCATCGTGTGACAGGCGCTGCGGTGGCTTCTGTTAATATTTAAAAGCTATCCACCATAGGTCTGCTTAAAATAATATAACACTAGAAATATTAAGTTGTGTTTTAAAGTGTTCAAATATATTTATAGTATTTACAGTATGTGCTGTTATGAATCTCAGGTTTGTTTTCATTCGACACTCTGACAACATGCGTGTGGTTGGGTCCACATTGGCCGTGTCTTCGCTATCGCATACTTCGTTTATTACATGAAGCTGTTTTTGGTCGTACAAAACCACCTCTTTTAGTTGCATTGATTTGAATCCTAAATGTGCTCATATTACAGGACTTTCTCCTTACGGGACGTCCCTTATTCATTTGATCCATCCGCTGTGTTCTGCTCAGTCACTGCCTGCTGCATCAGCGCGTTCATGGACTTCACATCACACTGAAATCAAACAAACTGGATTGTCACAAAAGATCCAACATGGGAAACAAACGGAAAGCACCTGGGGACATTGATACATATTCAGGTTTGTCACTTACCTTATTTTCTTGCTTTGTCTGGTGTATGTGGTTGTTTTTTTCCTGATCTGTTACAGTGCATTTGGGGCAATTCTATCCAATTCTTCCTTTTCTCAACGCATTTATTGTGCAATAAATACAAAGCCTAGATTTTAATGTCAATAAAATGTCTCTGGTAAACTTTAATATTTCTTTTAATATTTTATGTTGAAATATGAAAACTCATGAATTCATTTTTGCCACACTTACAAAAGGCATTCCATTAAAACTTAGATTTCTAAGTCCTTGTTATTTCTCTGTATTGTGAACAAAATAACTTTGTGTCAGTCAAGTTACAGCATTTATGAAATATCTATAGTTATTTGTTTACATATTTATTAACTGAACTATATACTTTCAATGCCATAGATGCCAGTTCAGGATACTTCAGCGTCTTGGACCAGACAGATTTTGAAGATGTGGTACCGACCACTACGGCAACACATAGCATGCAGAAAGCCCCACAGGTGCCTTTCATTCCTGGTTCACATACAGCCGTCTCTCCCTTGATCATAATGAACAACCTTGTACTTAAGCAGGTATTGCATATCTTAAAGATGCTTCCCATTTGTGGTAGCATTTCTTGAAAGTTTACTTTATGGCACCTATATCTACTGCAGAGCTTAAATTTGTATGCAATATTTACGTAATTTGCTTGTTACTAAAGCTCCAGTTTAGTTTGAAAGTCATTTATATGATGCCATTTTTAAGTTAATGATTTTAGGACAGCTTTTATTCAGCTATCGTAGGGGAAAGCTGTCTGTTTGTTTTAATTGATCATTGACGATTGTGTTTCCAGCCTAACTCTGAGACCCCTACATCAAGACCATGGAGCTTAAACCCTTCAGTAGACGTGGTTCCTCAGTCCCAGCTGGTTTTCCTCCAGCCAGTCATGCCTACTGGTGACTGCACTTCCCAAAGCTCTGGCAAACCAAAACATTCCAAAAAGTATGTTTCTACATATACAAGAATCGCTCCACACCCTGCACATGGGTTTCCTGTTGACTTTGGTCCGGGTAAAATCAGAAAGAAATCAAACCATAGTGGAAGGCATCAGCATCGTCACCATGATGACGATAAACCACTTCACAGTTTGAATCAGAATGGTGCATTTAAAGGTTATGACATGCACCCCAATGATGTTTCCTGGGGCAAATTCAATCACAGACCTGACTCAGACCTGGCTATGGAAGACTCCTTGTCCAGGCTTTCTGACCCCCAGGAGCCCCACACCACAACTTCACCAAACTCTCATTGCTCCGACTCGGTCCTCTCCGCATACCCTCAAAAGTGTTTTAAAGCAGAACAGAGTAGTGATGTGGAGAATATCTCAGAGGCCCTATTTCCAAGCTTGTGCAAACGTAAACGCTTCTGCAACACGTACAATATTCTGAATAGGTCGGGTTTGCTGGGCATCACGTTGCGTACCAAGGAGCTTATGCGACAAAACCAACGTTCCCAAGCCCAGCTTCAGAGTCTGCAGGCTCAGACTGACCTCTTCCTGGAGGCCATATGTAGCGGAGATCCCAAGGTCTGGACCAGATTGCAGCTTACCCTTCAGAATTCTGGCGAGTGTGAGGACAATGCAGTCGAGTTGGAAAGAAGCGTAGAGCCGGATGTTGCTTGTATGATATAGACAGTTTAAGACTTTTTGTGTTTTTAAATGTTGTATTCTCCTGGGCCCAGTTAAATAAGCCTTCCTTATAATTGCAATGGTATTTTCTCGAAATAAATAACAAAAGTGTTTTTTTTATTTGAGGAGGGGTCTTGCAAAAGCTTTTTAATTGAATAGAAAATGTGAAATTTATGTTTATATTTGTGTATATTTGCAACGTGTGAGAATCTGTGGTAAACGTTATATTATTGTAATAACAAGGCAAGTTATAAATGTTATTCTCTCAAATGCATCTCTAACAGTAAATGGTTTTGGTAAAGAGTTGATCTTACCAGGATAGAGTTTTATAAAACTTTTTGTATTTTTGTAATGTTTTATGTAAGCCAGGTCGTATTTATTTAAAGTAGTGGGTTCTTATTTGTCTTGTCAAGTTAACGTATTATTTCCTTTTTTTAACAGAGATTTTGACACGCCTTCAGTTTGGGTTGTCTGTGAGGTTTATTTTTGTACTTTTTTTCTACATCAATCTATTACAGTGCATGCTTACATACTATGTTTGGGAACACAGGTTATTTTTCCAGTCCTCATGATCGCTTTTACTCTAAACGCGTTTTAAAAGGCTTATTTATAGTACCTGATATTTTAACAGTTATAAACCAATAATCAGCTTATTTGGAGGGATTTCCATGAACTGGACTGGTCATACAAAAAATACAAAATGTGCAGTGCCCTGCATTTCTAGGGTTTAAATATAGAGAATCATTGCTCTGTATGATCATGTTCATTACTGAAAGATATACAGGGTATGTTCCAGTACAGATGTTTTGTAATCTAGAATGTGTTTGTATTTGCTTGAGACCACTATGAACACATTGTTTTGTTTTTATCCATTCACCATAATAGTAAATGGGATTTCTACAGCAGAAATATGCAACCGGCTTGTTATCATTAGCATTACTGACATGCTTTTTGAATTGTGTAAAGGTGTCATTTCATTTTGTGTGTGCCTTCACAAAATCTTTTTCCAAAAGATTTCACCCCAAGTCCTGGCTAGTTTTTGTTTCACATTAGTTGTAAAGTGTGTCTGTATTCTTTTCAATAAAAAATATTTTGTAAATAAGGAAATCAAGAGATTCCAAAAATGAAAATGCAATTATTCATCCTCGTGCCGTTGAAAACCTGAATACGACTCTTCTGTTGAACACATTAGAAGATATTTTGAGAAATGATTCAGTGATTTTGTGTCCATAGAAGTCAGTGGGGTCCCAAATTGTTTCTCCACCGTCATTCTTCAAACTACAGTTTGTTTTTAGCAAAAATAATTTGCAGATTTGGAATAACTTAGCAGTGAATTTATGATGAAAATCAAGCGTATAGCGTCAGTTCTGGTAGGTCAATTGAGTCCAGCTTGTTTGCCTCTTATCAGCTGCTTAATCGTGCTGCACTCAAAACCCACCTCCATCCCCGTCTCCTCCATATCATCCTGTATCTGTCGGATCATTTCAACTAATCCTTTTACGCATGACGCATGAACTGCTCTGGTTCCCCAGGTGGGGGGACATGTATTGCTGCGTTCCCGCTCTGTCCATGCAAGGCTGCATTGGCCAAGTTAGAGCAGTTATTTTGATCAGGCAGGTAAAAATCAAAACTGAGTAGTCAAACAGACTGTAATTTTAATGAATATAAGGTTGTAGATATGTTTTATTACATAGAACTTCATATAAATAATTCTAATCTCTAAAACAGTTTGTTTTACTGTTTATTGTACGTCTCTTTGTTGGTATCACCTTGTATTTTTTCAATATGTGTTTAGTTAAAATAAGGTTTACATAATAAAAAGTACAACCCTTTAAACAGTAGGTCTAAACTGTACATACAATACACAGACATATTTTAAGACAGTTGTTTTATAACATATATCTCAGCAGGAAAAAGTTGATTTTCAAGTTATTTTCAAGTTAAATCACACGTTCTGCTATAGATAGTACAGCATACTCACGCACTTTTTGAGCCAAATACTGGAAACATGTAATGTAAGTAAATAAATAATTAAATAAATAATTTTGATGAATCGGTTTGAAACCTTAAGTCAAAATTCCCACCACTAGATGCTAAAAACTAGACACAAGTGGGATAACTGGTGCGGTTTTAATACAAAAAGACTTCAATGAACACAGTTTTTTTTGTTTTGTTATTTATTCCAATAACATCCTTCTTTAGCAGCATTCTTTGTCTTTAACATCGGGAATCGTTCAGGAATAATTATGTTCGTGTAATAAATGATTGAAATACTGAAACAACGAACCCTGGTACTGAATATCTGATGGTCTTATAATTGGTCAAGTCAGTACATTCACTAGCCACTTTATTACAGTGGGTATTTTTAATACTTTGTTAATGCAAGTATCTAATTAATTAAACACTAGACGGCAACTTAATGGATTTATCCACTGAGTTTCAGTGTATGAATAAGTATAGCGAAAAAGGTGATATAAGTGACTTTAAACAATTCAGAGACTGCTCATCTACTACAATTATATCCAGAAATTCGGCATAACCATCATAAACGAATGGATCCATGGATGCAGGAAAACACATCATCTCAAAAAGCTCGAAACATCTCGATTCGTTTTTATCAAAAAAGACTGCAATCCAATAAAGCACCTGTGGAGGAAGCAACTACATTATGCTATCATGTCTGTATGGACAAAAGCACCTTAAATTTATGGCATGAGGATTGAAGGTCAGGAAGCAGCATTGGGTCCAACCCGGCACAAGCAAGGTGCCAAACAAACAAATTGGTCAGTGAGTGGTTGTGAAGCTCTGGGGTGTAATGATAAAGTATTGTTTTCGATTCAACAGCAGTCATATGACGATAAGCTGGTTTCAAAACAGAGCAGACAGGGTTTAGAATGGAACAAACGTAAGCGTGCACTTACAATAATTAAAACACTGACATGAAACTTAATCATGGATTGCTGTTTTATAACCCTGTTTTTTAGTGGAATAATGTGACCCTGCATTGTTACTTCTCAGTTAGAATGTTTTAGCCATATCACCTATACTATTTCTATACAAAATTAACTCATTTATAGTATTAATACACTCGTATATTTATTCAGTTTCAATATGCGATTATAAAAATGTACAAATGTTTTTTTTGTTAGCACATACTACTGTTGTGAATTGGTAAACATTTAACACAACCTGCTTGTTTTTCAAATTAAACTATTCTTTAAAGTCACTCACATTTAGTAGGCCACTTGTCTAACAGTGTCCCGATTACGAGGTGAGCTTTGCTTTGTTTTGTAAATATAGTCTACGACTTATCCATCCCTTAATCTTGGTCAAAGCAGTGGCCGCCTTTTCTGATGTTACTAGGGTTGAAATGAAGTTTCAGCACAGTGCTAGTGGACATCGATATGGGGATATCACATCTTTAAGACGTAACCGCCTCCTAATTTGTGCCATGATGACAGAAATGTATCCGAAAGGTGGATCAGTTGCATGGGCTTTTACAAGCCCACTGCCTAATGAACTGAAGCCCTTAGTCCATACTCATCAAATTATGATCAACATATAGATATGACATACACCCAGGAGGATCTTCAGTCATGTTTGTGGTCATGGTAGACCTGCCAGTTGCCAGGTACGGTCTCAACCGTCTGCACCGGCAGGAATAGACCCAAAGCCCAGCTGGAACCAAAAACGTCACTCAAATTGGCACGCCAGGTACCACGATTCTCTGACCATTGGCCTTTTTGGAGCTGACACCAGGTCTGCCCTCGGGCCACTAGTAGAAGCTGTTGACCGCAGAAGCCGGCGCTCACTAGCCCGACACCCAGCCAGATGTACAGCATTAGAACCAGAAAGAACTGGAGACCTGATATCATACCTAGAAAGAGGGGTAAAAAATAATCATTCTCAAACTAACTTTCAAGAGAAATCAGAATCCTCAAGTAAGACTCAAACGTACCAAGGAAGAAGTAACCTGTGGAGAGGGGTAGGAGTGTGAGGAACATCAGAGGATTCTCAAAGGAAATGGAGTACTCTAATGTAAGATAGGCCACTCCAACCACCAAAGAGTACAAACAACAACAGGACGTGTAGACGCTGAACATAATAAAGTAGCGCATGTTTCGGTTCCCTATGCAATTCCCCGTGAAAAAGCAATGGTGGTCCCGTTTCATAATCACTTTTTTACACACTTTACAGAAGTGGCGACCATTCAAGAGGTAGTGGGCATCAATTCTCTCTGGGCAGTCAGGCGAACACACCGGGATGACCGTCTCATCGGTACTTTCAGATGGGAAACATATAGTCATTGTGTAATTTCCCAGAGCGTTTCCCATGAGGTACAGAAGGAACGCAATGTGGATCAGCATGGTGGGACTTAACTTCACATCCGGGGCTCGGAAAATCCTGGGTAGGAAAAGGAGGAAATGCAGGGCGAACGTCACCACAGTGGCAGTGTAGAAGTAAGCAGGTGCGATCGTGTTGAGTAGTCGGAATTTAACCATCCTGAACAACATGCCTGTGCAACCTTTATGAAGAAAAACAACATGACATTAGCTCAAGAAAATAGGCAGTTAAAACGTTTTGATCTGTTATGGCAGAACTGGAAGTCTGATCAGTCAAAAAAACGAAGCTCTGTAGTTTGTTTCAAGATTGACCTTAGTCCCGCCCCCAAACTGATCACTGGGTTAATGGTCATTAAACTGGTAGTTGCAAAAATGGAAACGGCCTACAATACAAATAAATACATTACAGGAACACAGTTGACACTTAAAAACATCTATCCACTGAAACACAACACATATCTTATAATAGTAGCATACTGTATGCCAACATAATGCAAACTCACGTGATGAGATGCATGAGCCACGCATTAATGCATCATGACATCCAATATTTTCAAATGTTTTAGACATATAACAGAACCGTTTTGAACAGGGTTCGTGATCAATAGTGACAATATAAAGAATGTGCAATGCATCCTATACTATCGCTGATAAAAGGATGTTGTTACCTGACACGCGGCTAGATCAGACGAGTTGCTGTATCAGTACCGCAATGACCATTCCTTACTCGTACAGTTTCAACAGCAGCCACATGTAATTCATTCACAAAAGGCATATAAATATATATTTATTTGATCAATCTGACAGTGCGCACTGTTTGCAACGTCTGTGAGGGGTTTAGCGCCGCCTGTTGGTTTGGAGACCGTAACAGCCCACACATATAACAACACATAGGAGATACAAACGTATGTGCATAATACATATTTAAAAGGCAAGTGTTTTACTGTTTACTTTATGTTTTTATTTGATTATACTGCGTGTATGGTTTATTTGTACGCTGTTGGATTACATCTCTCGTGTTGATTTATTGCTCTGAGTAAAAAAGCGCGCACTTCTACCCTTCTACCACTAGATGTCAGTGCAATGCCATACTTATTCCGTTGGTATACGTGTGCATAAATAAATCATGCTTCAGCACAAAGGGGTCTTAAGATATACGGCCTGCCTGTCAACGGGTGTACATCTGTGATACGCATTAAAACAAATTAAAGCAAGTTTTCGACTTTAGTTTTCGGCTCTGTTGATGGGGTGTCACATTACACATGGTCCCTAGGCAGATGGGCGCTCCCCGTGTGTTGTGGTGCTGATGTTGCAGACGCACAGACAGAAGCATCTTACCGAACGCGAATCACAGGAGGTGTTGCAAAGGTAAGCTGTACTATTGTTCTGCGCACACCGTCTTCCATGAACTCTTTTAATTTACATAACAAGAAACACGATTTAATCGACCGTCACAAAATGCGTAACTGTTTTTAAGTGGGCGTATTGATTTAACAGTTGCAGGGAATATAAAGCGCAAGTGTTGCACATGTCTGCTTTGGTTGGCGCTAAACCTTGAGGCGAGGGATGATCGTTTAACATCCCGGAGGTGAATGAAAGTACGATTGGTCAATGGATTGCGTTTGAAGGATTTGCTTTCGCTTGTTTGTTTACGATTTCATGCATAACACCTCCAGCAGCCCCGCTGTTTTATTTGTACCATGGGAGTGTACACGTTGTTCATTTATGGTAAAAATGGCTCTATTAAAGTTATAGTTGTTTTGATGCTACTTCCAATAACTCTAATTCTCAGTCCCATCGCGCTGACAGAGGGTAGCTTAATGCCTGGGTAAAATATGGGGCATACGAGCTGTGAGTTACAAATCAGAGGATGGGGGCGGATACATTTCTCTTGCCAAGGTTCGATGATGCTAGAACAGATATTCTCAACTTTCAAAATTAGACATGTATTCAAGTTTAAATTCAGGATTGCATCACTTTAAAAGGTCATGCCATGTACATTGGTTGCTGTACTGTATATATTTCACCCTAAAAGATAAAAATAACAAAAATATTTTGATAAATACAGTTAAGCCTTTTAAAAAACAATGAAGATGCATGTTCACGGCATGTACACATTTCTTGCATTATAATTATCCTTGTCGTAAAGTCATAGTCCAAAAATGAAAATTCTGTCACCATTGACTCCCGCGCTTGTCATATCAAACATTTATGACTTTCTTCCTTCCGCAGAACACAATATAAATATTTTGAACAAAGCTGGTAACCGAAAAGCACTGGAACCCATTCACTTCCCTTGTATGGACACAAAACCAGTGCAAGTGAATAGGGGCCAGTCAACAACATTTTTCAAAATATCTTCTTTTGTGTTCTGCGAAAGAAAGGACGTCATACAGGTTTGAAATGACAAAAGGATGAGGAAATGATTTTTGGAAGAACTCACTTTAATGCAAAGATGATCCCGTTTTTCAGTACAGCTGTATAAAAAGAAATGTTATCATAAAACATTGATCCTGACTGTATTTGGATTTATGCAGATTGAAACGAAAAATATGTATATATTGTATTGCACTAATTTAGTAATGTAATAGAGAAAAAGTTAATAATTAATTTGCAGTCTACAAATCTGCATCAACTGCTTGATACTATAAAGTCAATATTGATCATTGTCCCCGATGAATGTGTCTAGCACCTTGCTAAATCTTTAGTTGTGATGGTAAAAGGGGATCCGGCACAAATACTAGCAAGTGGCACCGACCAATGTACAACAATACAATATACTAGTCCAGTTAGTTTCAACTACAAAACTCGGTTTGACAAAGCTGGTTGATAAAGTTGCTCTTTCTGCTATTTAACTATTGCTATTAAACTGTTTTGCTACTGTGTTCAAACCAGATGTGATAGGGCACCGTTATAAGTCTCTTTCATACGAATCATTAAAACATATTGCAACATTTTCACTTTCAGTGTGCACACAAAGGTACTTTCTCAAAACTTGGTTAGCAAAGTTGCGATAAATTGTTTAATTTAAAGGGGTGGTGCAACGGTGTGTCATGCATTCTGACAGTGTTAATCGTGCTGTCTTCTCATGCTTAACATGGTCAACTTGTCAAAAGGGTGAGATACTATTCTGTAAGTACTCAAGATTAACATGAGATATACAGAAATTGTCTGAGTTAAGGCCGCTTTAAGTCATTGTGGGGTTAGTCTAATGAAGACTTTACATGTGAATAGATCATCTTGTAATGATGTTCACAGCAATGCATGATTGTCTTGGTTATATAATGCAATCAATACTAGTCAAAATGTCACTGTGTTTATGACAGAATGTTGGTAGAAGCTCATTATCGGATTATGAATAAATCATCAGAACAAACACCTGCTCTTGGCTGATGTCTGTTTCAGCTCTTAGTTCTTCCTGTTCTCATTAACTGAGAAATATTAGCTCCTTGCTTGCATTGGTTTTTGCTGTGCCAGGGGCAAATCAAAGGTTGGCTTTCATATGGATTAGCATTCGTTCCCATATGTTAAAAGTCACAAGGAAGGCTACTCGCCCAACCTAACTGAACATAGCTTGCAAAATGATTTACTCTCTTGTTTATAAACCAAAATCTGATTGTGACTTCAGAAAGAAAGTCAACAGGATAGCTTAAAGGGTGTAAATCAGGGCTAGTCAACTGACTCCAATTGGCCCGCCAATCATCTTTACCTGGCCCGCCTTAACATTTCAAATAAGTAGAGAGACTTTAAGAATGGTGTGCTTTAAGAAATGCACATCCTGAGAAAAGTTCACAATTGAAACGTTAGGTAGCTTTGTGCCCTTGAAAGTAGCTGGAGTAAGGGTACTACGTACACCACGTGAACTGTTGTCTCAGATAAGGGAAAAACTATGTTGTTTTTATTACTGCATTCATTATGTATGATTTAAACCGCTATATTTGCGAAAAAAGCTGTCCATCTCCCTCCAGAACTTGCACTTTAAAGGAACTACCCTTCTAAGTGTGCAATAGGAATTCACCCGAAGATGCCATAAAAGCTTTGGGTTTCCAATTGATCTGCTAGTTAAATGTCAAGGGGCAGGGATTACCTTTGTGCTGAATGCATTAGCGTTTTTTTATTTTTATTAATTTGACGCTCATTAATTCAACCAAATATCATAAAAATACATTTCGTTGCACTGTACTTGTATGTGTGTAATGACAATACATTGAATCAAAATCAAAATTAAGAATTAGGGATTTGAAAAAATACTTACCCCTACGTACAGTATGTAAACTAGCAGTTGTGCGTGATTTGTTCAGGCTAATAAAACAATTAATTACGTGGTTCAATGATAAAAGATGGTAATACATTCCTGACAACACGCAAATTATCCTCTGCTAAATGTATATTTGGCATCACCATGCAGCTGATCCATAAATATGTGATGGCGCACTTGGCTGAGATTGAAAGTTGATACATTCCTGCAGTACACCCAGAGCCACAGAAGCTAGGGAGGATGAGGTGAAGAAAGTTCAGGAAGGTGTCTTCCAAAGCCTTTCATATTCACTGCCATCATGATCATGGAAACATCCAACAGCTGTCATGTAAACTGTTTCAAGCCACTATTTAAGCACGTTTTGTCCCCAGCTTTTGCAAAATTGTTGTTTAAGGCCCTCTGAAGAGTTTGTTTTCTAAAATTATCCATGGCGCAATATTGTCTCATTCACACACACCCACGCACACAGAGACATACAAATGAAGGCTGCCACCTGAGGCCTTTCACACATTGTAACAGTGACTGTTTGTGAGTCCAGAATAGCAGCCTCCTTGCTATTAGATGAAGGTTAAGATAGTGGAGGTCAGATCAGTCAGATGAATGCATTTGCTACAAAATATAATAAATAAAAATGATTAAAGTCATAGTCACAAATTGTTCCAAAATAACCACAGTATTATTTTTCAGTGGAACTCATAAAGCAACTTTGAATAAAACTGGTAAATTCCTAGACACAAATGGTATACGGTGTGTTACAGAATTTTACTGTTATTTATTTTACAATCAAATTGCAGAAAATACTGCATAATGTCAAGAAAAACCTGAAAAACATGCTTAACAAAATTGTATTTAATGGTATTTCACTAGTCTTAGCCTCAGACGTCGCTGAATGTCTGTTGCAGAAGGCACACTTTTCTTGAAACACTTCAGCATGTTCGAAATCATCATCTGATTGGTAGAATTTTGTCTAAATGTGACACGACGCAAAAACGTGATCTGTGGCTCTACCTGTCAATCATATGGCCCCTTGGGCGGGCCTTGGCCAAAGAAAGCGACCGAAGTTCCCAGACATTCTAAGCGAGACTTGAATTTAACTGGTGTCCGAGCTGCCAGAAAGTTTAAGGCATTACAGGAACCGTCACATTACAGGAAAAGACTGCAAATGCACAAGAAAAAGATGTAATTTTACCATAATACTTCTTATAGTGTAGTGTTTTTGAGTCGTACCATAGTAAAAATATTAGAATTAGAAAGAATGTTATCTACAGTGTATCCAAATAATGTATTTAATAATGCAAAAATATTGTAGTGTACATTAAAGCTTACTATAGTTAATACAAATGTATACTACATTATTTTTCATGCGGGTTGCTTCAAGACATTTGTATTAGTGGTCTCGAGTTTTTCATATAGTCTTTACATTCTTATGAATAAAGCATTAAACACAAATCTGTCTTTAGGAATTATGAATTACTACAACATTGTATTATTTTTTAGTTGAACGCATAAGGAAAATTTGAGACAGAAGTTGTTTGCATGATTGGACTATGACCTTTTATTGTTTTCATTTATATGAGAAATGTGAAACCAGCACAGATATACAGCAAATAGTTTGTCTGAGAGTGTTCCAGTAAGCTTAACTGCTGGACCATTGTGTTAGCAGCCCAAAAGTTTGTATTCAATGCCAATGGAGAACGCACGCTGATAAATAATTCACTGTAAATCGCTTTGGATAAAAGCCAAATGTGTAAATGACAATGTCATTTTATTATGCATATTAGTGGTCATTAACATTTGACTGCAAAATGCTGATATTGATCAGAAGAATCACATTTTCTAGAAAGCTGTTTAACAAATTGTCTTAATAATGGCTTGCCTGCTCCAGCGTGTGTCTGTGAAGAGAGTGATACGCCAGATTGCTGCTTAGATGTCACATTACTGCATTTATGACTCACATCCTTTCAAGAATAGAACATTAAAGACAGAAAAAATCACTACACTGTTTAGGAAATGTATAATGGGCATCACAGTCCCACTTCACTAAACAATGGTAATAGGTAAAATAACTCTTAATAAATGATCAAAACAAACTTCTGTCATCATGTAATAACCCTCTTGTCATTTCAAACCTGTATGACGTGATATTTTGAAAAGTGTTGGTAACCATACAGCGGCGGTCCCCTGTTACTTCTATTGTATGGACACATGGTTGTGTGTGTGCTGGTTTACAACATTCTTTAAAATATATTTAAAATATCGGGTAAGTAAACGATGACAGAATTTTCAATTGGGAAAACTACCACCCAAATGGATAAAGTGGTAAGGGGCTTATTTTTAGCTTATTAGGATATTTCCTTTAACTATTTTTTTATTTGGTCCTCAGATTCAGTTCATTATTGCATACCCCAAGATCTTCCTATCAAACTTACGATTTCATAAATAAACGTCTAGCTCAATAACTGTGATATGACAATTTCAGTTGCGGGGTCTCTGTAGGAGAGAGCCTTTCATTTTAGCAGGATGCTCCCTGGATGTTCTCAGACTAATCCAGCCCATCGGTCACAGCAAATCAAGCTATCGTATTCCCATCTGAAGTATGGGAGAGAAAAATGAGAAAGTCATATTTTTGGTCTGTTTTTTACTATGTCAGATTTTTTTATACTTCTCCAGCTTAAAATGCAGATGTACATTTTCACCAAATGTATGAAGTTTGTGTTTCTGCTGTGCAATTTAAACATTCACACAGAACGCGGTTTTCCATTCCAATGCGCTACACGTTTGACGGACATGCATGACCATTACACTCGCGTCTTTTGCACCACCTGGCACATGAGTGGCACGTTTTTAAGGCGACGTGTCACATGCAGCGCCGCTCATCAATGTCAGTTCCACAGCAGTGGACCAATCAGAATAATTTGGAGGCGGGGCAAGCGTTGCTAGCTTTTGTTTACAAAACCAAGTTGGCATTGCAGTTTCTATAAACGTAGGTCGACTCGAGGCCCTCGCATTCTACGCTGCGCTTTTCAAAAACCCTTTCGCGTTTTTAGTTACAAATATTTGTTCTGTGTGAATAGTGTGTTGGAAACTTGGAAAGTCTTTTTGTTTGTTCAGACAATGGCTACATGAGGGAGTATTCTGGAAACCAGTTGAACTATTAATTTTCCAATTATGTTTGATGTCACTAGTGGCAGCGAAATTACACACGTTCTCTCCTTCATCTATTGAAGCCCTGCATGAACTGCCTTCGATACAATTAGTTACATTTTCTTTCTACAGGGTTAAACAGAAAAGCTTCTACTACATCAGCATGGGCCTCTTTATTTAATAAGCGAGATTGCTTCCAAAAAGTATCAGATAAATGCAACAAGATTGCAACGCTGTCAAGACCCATTTGTATTCAGGAGCCCTTTGAGGGCTGATTTCGGAAAAACTGCAATGTAACATCGATTTTGTGACATTTCGCTGTCAAGTGTGCAAGCACTACACAAACAAGAAGTACTGAGGGAATGAAAGCATGTACCAGACACACTCATGTCTGGTGGAGCTAACAGAGATTTCCAACCAGACATAATTTTATTAATGATGATTGTTTGACTTGGGACGTAAGAATCCCTTATTTGCTTATCACTGTACTTATCACTGCTATTTATGCTGTCTCAGTTCTCTGTTTTTCAAACATACTCCAGATTATATGCTTGCCCAAGCAAGTAATGGGCTTTCAGATGACAAATGGTCTTACTATGAGTACAAGCCGTGTTGTTGAGTTGCAGTTCAAAAGTCAGGAAAGTGTCATATTGAATTCCAGGCTCATAGGCCTTATACTGTATATTAGAACAAACCTTTTTTAAATCCAATCTATGGTGGTTGATCACATACTGTTTCATCGTGGCAGTGATTCATTAACATGTGCGTGTATGTGCGGAGGGGGATGGTGCACAGTAAAATCGAAAGTGTTAAAAATTTTCTAATTAACACTCACAGTGTATATATAATCCACACTCTCAATGTGTGGATTATATATACACTGTGAGAGTTCATTTGACTTTTTTAACACTGGCAGTTTTGCTGTGTGGTTGAGGATTCTCTCAACAAACTTCTTACGTTAAAGAGTTATTTCCATGGTTGGGTCAAAAAGGGACAAGCACAACAGCAAGGTAGGTAGTTTTAACCCATGTTCGTGTCAAATATGGACAGTTTCTGGGTTTATTTAACCCAGTGGGCTGGGTTCATCCCTGTTCATCCCTGTGACCCAACTGTGGGATGTTTAGCGTGTAGAGAAGGACTTGACTTCATACATTTAATTTGATTGGTTAAGGATGTTGGTGTAGGATATAAATGAATGATTGGATTTTAATTCCACACTTATATACCTGTTCTGAAACTCAAAAGAACTAACATTATTTATCCCACAAATATAGAGTTAAACTATAAGAGAATACCAGTTTATCTGTCACTATACAGCAGTTCATTCCCCTCCTTAGCTCTGATTGGATGAGAGACTCTCCAAGAGAGCTCATACTGTATAGCACCAGAACAACACAGCCATACAGTAACCATTGAAACGTTTGTGTTGGTTTTAAAGATTTTTAAAAATGAAAGCAGCTACAGAATATTAATCAATGGTCTAAAATTCCTATCCATTAACATTTAAAAGTGTTACAAATACGTTTTTGTCATTGAACTTTCTGAACATTGTCCTTCAAACCTAAAATGTAAAGGTGTCATTTTTATTGTACTGTATAATATAGCACAGTTCAGTTGTATCAGCTACGCAGGAAAAGGGAGAGAGAGACTGTGTGTGTGTACGTTTTTGGATAAAGAAACTATTGACTCATGGTTATAATTTCTCAGCCTGTGACACATGTGAATAGGCTGTTTATTGTTCAGTTTGTAAACAAAAAACAATTTATTTCAATATTATTGTATTTATTTGTTTGTTTAATGCCCACGATTAACATCACAAACAACGCTCGGTCAGCTTCATACTTTAAAAAAGCCTGACATTGTAGGGAAATGTATCCCTTCAATGTAATTTGGTGGGGTATCAGTTGACTGAGATGTCAGTGCATCTCAATGATTTGAAAAATAAGAAAGCATAACGTTTTTTTATCAGCGGTTATATTTTAGATGCCATAGTTTCTGTAGAGCTGACATTCTGCATAATTTTAGTCCACATGTTGGGGGTTAGGAGATTGTTTTTACTACTATGGAGACTGACAGTTTGATCTGTCATTCGAGCAAACAAAACATTAAATTCTGATCCTGGTTTAGCGCATTGGGAGTGCTGAATATGTCTACAATAAGTTCTTGTTAATGCGCTTGAGGGTAAATTGGGAAGTGAATGAAAACCCATCAGTTAAATCGAATGGAATGGTCCTTAAGCTGCCAAACAAACACTGTAAACAAGACAAGTTTGTTTGGACTTACTAACAGCATGTATTTACCTTTTATAATTCAATTCTATTGAGGCTTATTAAACAGGTGAGGTGGTGTTTATTTAGGAGTAGCTTTAAGTCACACCTTAAATAGATGAATTAAAAACAGAAGATCTTGACATTTCAGGTTATACTGTACTGAACCTGCGATACATAATTTTTTCTTATTCTAATGTACACATATGCTCATGTATGTTTTACTATCCATTTTTAAGTGATAAATGTTTTGATATTCTAGTATAACCTATTTCACAAATCTTGCCGGTGGCCGCTGAGCTTTCACTCCGCCAATGGCAGTAGCAGATGAAAATGAATCTTCCCATAAGAATAAAGAAAACGTTTGAATATTTCTATTGAATCACCTACATTAAAGGGAAACATGATTGGGAATGATCAATAGTTTTATCACAAACTGATACTTACTGGGTAAAAAAAACATATATGCACATTTATTTGTTTAATCCATATGAAATGGTTAATCGAAACAAGCACTAGGCATTGCCTAGTATAGCAACTACACAATGCACATCATCTTTTATGTTCCATTTCCTTCCCATATCATTAATACACTCGTTGTTTTCTTTTCTGTCTCTTCAGTAATGCTTTGACAGTTTGAAAGTCTTCAGAGATCCACGCCACTGCCATGGCGTCACGCTCTGACCTTTTGGGAACAGCTCAGCCGCCGCTTGTGTTTTGGCCTGCAGGTGGCGGCAGCACTCCGGAGGAGCTGGATGTCAGGAGTTTCCTGAGCTCGCTGATGGAGGAGAACAGCACAGCAGAGATATGTTATCACTCCCGTTCTCGTAGCAGTGTGCTGCAGGGCTTGCCTTTCGGTGGAGTGCCCACTGTCCTCACCATCAACGTTGTTCTGTGGCTGGTACTGTTGCATTTATTTACAAGTAGTAAAACATCACACTTTGCCGGCCACACAAACCACAATGAGCGCACAAGCACTCACAAAACACATGCGGTAAAGAAATCTACCTAGTGCTCTTCGCATGACAGAACTGGGGAAAACAACAACATTGCAATTTAAAGCGGCAAACACTAAAAAATTAAAAAAAACTAATAGCTGCTGAAATAAATGGGAGAGAGTTTGGATATGCCTTTGTATTTCTTCTCCAAATGCACTTCATAAAATTCCTCAGTATAGGAATACATGGGGGAATTATTTACTCATTAAAGCATTGTGAATCTATTCATCCATGATGATGCAATATAATACTTTGATAGTCTATAGTGTACAGTAATCTGTAGTCTTCTATGTATAAACTATAAAAGGAAAATACTGTATATAAGGTATCTATTAAAATGTAAATTAGTTCACTGCATTTTTTTAAGCATTTACAGTACAAAAATTAAGTTCAGTCTTCATCTACTCCCCCTTATGTTATACCAAACAACTTATTGTTGAATATTAAAATATTGTGTTATGACATTTTTATGCAGATTTCCTATACAATTCAATTCCAAATTATTTATATAGCACGTTTCACAATGTGCATTGTTCCAAAGCCGAGAATAACGGTAAGAAAACCTAGAAAAAAAAGGTAAAACACAATATATGGTGTTTATATAACAAGTTAAATTATTCTAGTAAATGATTACTAATGTCAGCAGTCTCCCGGTGGTTTATTTAGCATATTATGCATTAAGTGAATGCTTGGCTGAAAAGATTTTAATCTAGATTTAAATAGGGCGAGTGTCTCTGACCCTCGAATAGTATCAGGAAGGCTATTCCAGAGTTTCGGTGCGTATGAGAAAGCTCGACTTCCTTTGGTGGATTTAGTTATTCTAGGTGTTATCAAAAGTCCTGAGTTTTGAGATCTTAGAGAGCGTGGTGGGTTGTAAACTGACAGAAGCTTTGTTAGGTAGGTAGGGGCTAAACCCGTTAAGGCTTAATACAATGACAGCTAGTAACAAGCCTGTTAAGCTCTAAAAAAAGAGCATCATAACAGTCCATACGACCTGTGATCAATGTCAAGTCTTTTGTATAGAGATGCACTGTAATAATCCCACAAACCCCTAAAACGCTGTGTTGAGTTTGCACCACTTAAAAGTAAAAAATAGTGTATTTATGTGTTTGTTTGATGTTTGTTCATTTTAACCTGGGTAGGAATTTAACACAATTTAAAATGATGCCTAAAATCTAAACTCTGAAATCTGAGATGTTGCTTAAATCATTTTAGGGTTTGAAGTTGTTTCCCAGCAGTCAGAGTTTTCAGTTGTCTTGTCATTTACTTTTGGAGTCATTATGAACACAATGTGTGCATGCTGACCTCACTGCCTGTTAGTTACCAAGACAACCGCTCACCTCTTCTCTCTCTCTCTCTGGCCCAACCAAAGATTCATTATTGCTGCTGCCTAGGGGTCTAGTAGGAAGGAGGATTTGCTTACACAAATAGTCCTTATTTAGTGTAGTGTGTTTGCATTGATGTACAGTAGAAAACTATCGGATGTGACTATTGGCCAAATGAAAATAAGATATTTTAAAATCATATTTCACTGTGCATGTTACTATTATATTTTATATGAAAATATTAGTATTTATGGATACTGATCACTCTGTGTTTGGTTTATTGTCTTTTAGTTCCTTCTCCTGATCTTTTCCTGTTTGAGGAAAGCAGCATGGGACTACGGTCGCCTGGCTCTACTAATGGAAAATGACAGGTGTTAACTTTGAACTATCTGGAAAACATTATATCGCTTAAATAAATAAAGAACTGTGTGTGGTGGCGAAGTGAACTGAATGCTTAACAGGTCAATGTGAGACACTGGCTCCACCTCCTGGTAAAACAAGACAAGCATTGTTTTAGAGATTCTTTTAACGCAATATTTAGTATAAATACAGTTTTATACTGTATATGTCATGTAATGATGAAAGTATTTATGAGATTTATGATTGTTTACAGTAACTTCAAAGTATTCATTTGCATGGAGTTTACAAATATAGCATTCGCTCTGTTACTCACAATTTTAACTGCATAAATGTGCATTTAGATTTTTTTTCCATTTCTTTTTTTCATACCATTTAATTTGTAGTTTTCTTATTTAAAAACAACTCTTACTTTATACAAACACAGGGTCCCTACGGGATCCCTTGAGTGGAGTTGGATCATACGTTTTGAGACCCTGCAGCAGTCTTGCTTTATTTTGCCTCGGCATGTGTTTGCCTTTAAGTCTTTTTTAATGCGTATGTCACTGTGTATATTTACACAGTATTGCATCAGTCCACATGGGCAGATAGAGATTGTATCAGAAATGCGACATCCAGGGAGCAAGGTTGGATCCAGATTCAGTCTCCTCCCATTTCATTTTGTTTGGTTGACAGATTTCTGCAGCAGTTTTGCCGCAACACACATCATACTGGAGTTGTTGCTCTACCATTTCTGCATTGAGTCGTAATTAAAGTTATTATTTTGGTGGAAAACAAACTTGACAAACGTTATTTATTAACATATGTTTAATAACGTAGTTTATTAGGTTTAGGGAAAGGGTTTGGGTTAACAAATATTTAACTTACTTACGAGCAGATGCTTTTATCCAAAGCGACTTACAGAGTTCGGGGAGCAATAAGCGATATGTCATACGAAGAGCAATAGTACATTAGGTGCTAATACAAAGTTACTAGTTTCAACAAAAGCCAGACCACTACCTTTTGAGAGAAAGTGTTTTTTTCTCATGCGTCTGTCAAGTATTCACAGAAGATATGGGTTTTAAGAAGTTTGTTGAATGTTGTGAGAGATGTGGTTGACCGGACTGAGTATGTTTCACAATAGCGGAGTTGTGAAGGAGAAAAAGCGGTAAAGCGACTTACAGGGGTACACAAAATGATGACATTGATAAGAGCAAACGTTGGCGACCATGAGTTACTCTCCAAATTGCGACTAAGTGGGAGGAGTTGGATCTGGATCCAAACTTGCCCCTGGATCTTGTTGGGAACTTTAGGAGCACGACACATCTGTGGTTGAAAGGGCATCATCCATATAGTGGAACATTATACTGTACATATAGGGAAGATGAGACTCATTGGAATATACATAGTTTTTATATAGTAATTGTGTTTGTTATATACAAGTACATTTTTGTGATGAATTATGAATTGTGTTTTGTGTTTGCATTTCACAAGTATTTTATTGTTTATCTAAGTATAATGCATTTTCAATACAAACATGTGAAGAGTAAGGCTGTTATTTAGTTGCCGTCTAAAAACACATAATCTAAAAATCATAACAGTGTCAGTTCTTACCTGCAACAACTCAACCTGATATTTTTTCAAATGAAAAAAATTAACAAATAATAATAAAAAATGTACACTAACCCTGTTCTCTGAACAGGTAGTTGTCTGGCTTTTGTTGAAACTAGTAACTTTTTATTAGCACCTAAAGTACTAGTGCTCTTTGTATGACATATTGCTTATTGCTCCCCGAACTCTTTATAAGTCGCTTTGGATAAAAGCGTCTGCTAAATGACTACATGTAAATGTCTGGAGTTAAAAATTGTTAAAAAATATCTCCTGTATATATATTTTTGTGTAGAACAATAACAATAACAACAGATACATAATAAAACAAAGAACAATAAAGAAAATAACAAATAAATAAATAAAATGTAATGCATTTGGTAAGTTTTTTGTGGAAATGTTATCTGTGTATTTAATCATTTGCCTTTGTTCTGTAGCTTGACATCACTGTTCTACGGAGAACAAAGCGAAAAGGAGAAAACGCCATCAGAATCCAGCCCATCGGACTCGGAGAGCAAAGACACGGTGAGAAGCTTTAGAAAAACTTTCCCACACATATAATAAACGTTTGATCACAAAGAAACAAATAGAAACACGAGTACAACGCTTGTGGCGGCTATTTTACCTGCGCAAATAATATAAAAAAATGTCATGTCGAAATGTATACACATACAGTATAGAGGCTTTACAAAGTATAAAGTAGACAACTTCAATCTGCCTACATGTATTAGTCAGCTGTTGTTACGCCATGTTGCTCCAAAACTGACGTCAAAAAAAACAGCCGTATATCATTTTTAGTGTCGCCCTATTTTTTATGCTCACTATCTGTCCCTTTATATTCTGACCTAACTTTGTCTCCTCGTGTGCATGACACTTCAAGACAGTACAGTCATGTTAAAGATTTAACGTGTGTTTACGTGGCTTTTTCCACTTGTCAGACTATCCGTGTCCACTTGAAGTACAAATGACTCTGACAGACGTGCTCTGTGCTGGCCTGTTTTATATGTGCCAGACCTTTTTATGACACCCTCGTTGTCTCTCTTTATAGGGCTTCTGTTCCTGGCTCTCATCTCTGTACCACATGAAGTAAGTGTGTAAGAAATGGTGATGTCATGAAGCGGTATTCTGTTTGCTCACATTGTATCTCATTCGGAAGGGAAAACAAGGCAAGGGCAAAGGTTTACCGGGCACTTTCCCAGAACGTCTATCGTATCGTACCGTACCATAAACCAGACGCTTGTCTGTCTCCAGGGTTTCTGAAATGTTGTTTGGAAGACTGGGATAGCATGTTGGTGCCATTTTTAGCTGGTTCCTTTAAAAGCCTCTTGAACTCTCTGGAGACCTTGCTGAGAGCTTCCTCACTCGGTGTGAGGCGAGGCCACAGGGGCGTGTGTGTGTTTGTGTTTTTCACAGTTTTTGGTGTGTATGAGTGCTTCTCGCAAGAATAATTGCACTTAACGCCCTCTTGTAGTTGTGTGGTCTCACAAAAAGGCTACAGCACATATGGTGGGATTCAAAAGTTTGGGACCACCAATAAAATGCATCTGTTTTCAGTTTTATTACAGATTATATCAGCATAACAATTTAAGCGAAAGGTTTAAAAATCAACATGAATATTGAAATCTCTGTATGATTTTGCATGTGTTTATTTCCCTTTAGAGATGAAGAGATTCGGAGTAAATGTGGTATCGATGCGGTCACGTACCTGTCTTTCCAGCGTCACATCATTCTGCTCATGACGGTGGTGTGTCTGCTGTCACTTACCATCATCCTGCCCATCAACCTCTCCGGGAACCTCCTCGGTAACTCCATCACATTCTGAACTGCCTGGTTACTGTTTACTCTAGTAGAGCTTAGCCACAAAGGACTCATGACAACAGACACAACACGTTTGGTATCCAGGAAAAGTCAGTGTTCTTTAAAACAACATTACTTAATCCATCAGGGTGCGTGGAGTAAAAAGATGGACTGATGTCATGACATTTTTTTGTTTTGACAGGCTTTAAATTATGACCCAGACAGTGTTAAAGGTTTTTCAGATAGAATGTAGACTTTCACTAGAGCACATTAAACGACTCTAAAAAGCTTGATCAAAAAATGAAAGTCAAAAATGTTTAAATGCAAAGGTTAAGACTGTAATCGTTTTTTATGGTGACATATGTTCCTCTATCCAAATTTGATGTGCAAAAGCCCATGGATTTACCAAAGAGTGCTTTCAAAATGCACCGACACAAAATTTATCCTCCGATACGATGATGACCATTCTGAAGATGAAATAAATATGTCTTAACTTTCTAAACACTGCATCAAAGTTGAGATGCTATTTTAATTACTTTTTATTTGTTAAATATTTGCAAAACCCACAGAAAAACATGAATGTAACCAATAGTAAAGGCTTATCGTCAGGGACGTGCACAGGAATTTTGAGGGGCAGTTGCTCTGACCTAAAAAAAGGGCAACCCCCCACCCCCCAAAAAAAACTCACAGGCTATATGAAGGACTGAGAATAACAGGGTCTTTATTAAAATATATATATAAAGAAGTAAAACACTGAAATCCAGCACTCAACTCACGCGTTTTTTTTATCTAGACTTATGTGAAATTCTGCATTCATTGTACATGATTTATTTATTTATTTTCCACCTCGGGAGGGCAACGTGAGTCGAGAAGGGCAACCTGAGCAACCCCCCTGTGCACGTCCCTGCTTATCGTCCCGGTGTAGACAACCCTTTACTATTTAATAGCGCGTGCTTATTGCCGATATTTAACGCCTCATGACTAAACAAAGGATGCCAATCTGAGTGTGCACACGGTCTAGTTTTTTTGGGTTTGACTCTGTGTGTTAAAAACTGGCCGACCAATGAGATTGCTGCTTTTGTTCACGTGCCTGGGGCTGCTAAAGTTACAGTAAAAACACGACTTGGTGGCGCTTATGCACAAAACCAACGACCAAAAGGAAGTAAGTAGACGAAAGATGCATTGACAAAGCCACTAGAAGGCAAGCCTGCAACCTTTAGGCTTCAGCGGAACGCAGGAAAAGAAACCAGGTCTCTCATTAATAAAACGGTGCGTAGGATCCTTACTTAAAGTGTACGTGCACCCGAAAGTCAAAAAATAGCGTACGGCAAAACATTTTCTGACTCAGAAAACAATATTCAAAGCAATATTCGCTTATAAATCACTTTCAACCCTGAAAGTGTGCGTACGTGAATCAGCCTCATACACCTCCCTGTATACGCCCATTGTTACCCATAAATAGTGAATGCAAAGCACCTCATGAATACTGATTTGTATATAAATAAGACTGGCATCCAATCCGGTTGTTGTCCAATCCGAACGTCACGCACTATAATGGACATATTCCGTTTCCGGGTCCAGCAATGCCATAGGAAAATAAATACAAATTATGTCAAACTGTTCATTCCAGTTTTCTGATAAACATAGTTAGGACTGATAGCGAGGACATTAAGGGAAAAGATTGTACTAGAGCTTAATGGCTGTATTTCCAGTCTTTGACATTCCATGATTATGCACAGTATTTAAGGACAATATATTTTGTTTTTATTTACACTGTGTTCTGCAGTTATTGTTTTTGATGTGTCCCTATTCGGTACGATCATCACCTCCTCATGCGCCCATAGTGCAATGGTGAGATAGCGCTGATTTAATATTTAGATCAGAAGGGTTCATGAAACAATTATCACTCAATACAAGCGCAAATAACTGCAGATTTAAGCTTCGTGATCATGTGGATCTTTAACAGATATGAGGTGAAATTAAATGTGTGTGAGGCATACAGGCTTATAATCGGTTTTACCACACAATCTAACTTGAGTTCACTAACTCATGCACCTCATGCGTATGTTGCCACCCACCTTTAAAAACGAAAAAAAGAAGAATTCCACGATCTGTTCCACGCTTGCGCAGCTTTGTTTTACTTTGTTTATATTTTTTTACTGTTAAATTAAATACAATAGTCAATTTACTTCGCTGCTGTCCACCTCATATCATTTCACTATGCGTTCTGTCAAGTCAGTTTGTAATTCTGTAATGTTTCCTGACTTTGTTGTTTGTACTTCTTTCTTCATGTAAATTAATATAGTCTATTTAGACATAGATGTTATGTTCCTTATTGGCTTCTGTAAACGCCATTGAAGGGATTATTTTACTAATTTAGATTAAATGGATAAATATATTTGCCTATATAGACCCATACTAATAAATTACTACATTTAAAGTTAACTAGTATTATCAGATTTTAATTAAAAAAACGACACAAACCGTCTTTGACAATACTACTGAGCTCAGATCGAAAAACGGTAAGGTAAATAGACATGCCATACAGCAATGAAACGCAAAATGGAGTTTGGAGGAAACCGAAGATTTGCAGTCGATAAAAATACTTTATTCCACATGAAACCAAAATCATCTATGTTCATGTAACAACTCGATTATTTTGTACGTCGAAAAATTCTAGCAATAAACACTCTCAATTATCGTCCCAGTATGGACAAGCGTTAATGATATATCAAAACATTAGTGCTGGGCAACGTTTTAATCGCATGACTTTTCTGTGATTAATCACGATTAATCGCATTGTTAAGCGTAAAATTCAATATTGAATTCAAAAGTAGTATATTGTGCACTTTTATTTTAAGTACTGCTATATAACAAAAGTGCTATAAGATTTGGTTTGCAAACACAATTCCTTTAATATGAGTGTTTTGGGCGCGTCTTTTGTTGTTTGATTAACATTATAAACAGAGATCTTTATTATGCTGCTGCCTCTTTTAAGAGCGCTCTATACAGATATACGGATCTAATATACTGTGACGCGTTAGTTTTGATTCCCAGCTGTTAACGTTCATGAAACAGACTACTTTTACATAGACCCGTGCTAACATGGGAATTTAGACAATATTTTGTGTTTATTTGTCCGTTTCAGAGCAAGAAGACGTGAAAGAGAACTTAGTTTAGTAGTTTGTGTCTTACTCTCTCGGCGCTCATGTTTAAACATGTTTTCTTCATTAGCCTCACACTGCATACAATACACGTAACACAATTAGTTATTGTTGATGTTTTGTACCTTAGCCATTGAAATGTTTGTGTTCTGCAGACTATTGATTTCCTTCCGCTTAATCACCAATAGCATTATAGTCTTGTGAGGCGAGGGCAATGATAGAAAAGTATGGAGGTAAATCAGTAGCAAAACTTGAGAGCATGTAGATTTTAATTTGTGAACTTGTAAAGTAAGTATTTGTACCTGTACACTTAAATGTACACTCACAGCCCCAATGTGAAAACTTGTCAAGTTGAATGTTGAGATTTGCACTCGTGGACAAAACTCAAAAACCTTTCTTCTGAATTTGAAGTTGCGGAAAAATAGCCACATTTGTGTCAAATGGCATTTACAAAATACTTTGGCAGATACAAATGCATAGCACATATTTACACGTTTTCCTAGATTTAGATTTGAATTGCAACCACAAATAGGCATCTACAACTGCAGTTTCAAATCTTCCCGCCTTGACTTTTGCTACTACTTCCGTAATAAACCTGTTGCAAAACTACCTTGTGCACTCCAAAGCTCAGTGGCGAGAGAAGGAGCGGGTCCTCAGGCCAACCCCAAATGCTCTTATTGGTTGAGACGTGTGGTGACACCATCCCCCAGCCTGTTCCGATCAATATCCCTCCCCTTCTGTGACCCACGGTTTGTCTGTACGTTTCAGAGCCAGTGAGCAACGGACTTTCAAAATAAAATAATCCTTAAAAAAAACTGCGTTGATGCACAATAGAATTATTGTCGTTGTTAATTATTAGATGCGTTAACGTGATAATAACGTGTTAACTTTCCAACCCCTAGAAATTTTTTATTTGATGAATAATGGAGAAATTTGGTTTCAGTCTGACAGCAACAATATTTAGACTATTAATGTTATCGGATAATGTTAAGGTTATAATGTTATCTTATAAGAACTGATTATGATTTGATTAAAGACTACAAAATCGCTAAATAGTTAGTTGTGAATAGCTAAAGAGTTGTAAGCTGCATGCAGGTATCATTATTCCACATTTTAAACGTGCAAAAATTTTGTTAAATAGAGCTCAGATGAGCCAAAATATATTAGCCAAGATATACAATAAACAAACATGCAAGGAGCAGAGCATGCTAAAAGTTAATTTGATCCTTTGGAGCTCTGTGGGTGCAGATTCCGTGTGGCCCTGCTTATGAATGACTCTAGGAAGGGCCTGGGAAAACTCCTGAAGATGTTGAAGAGCTCGATCTAAACCATCCATTAGCGGATACTGTATGTGTAAAAGCATAATTCAGACCACCCTACAGTGTTTGAAGATGGTTGGGCGGCACGATAGAGGGTTAGAACAGGCCAAATTAAATATGGGAAAGGCCCTGAATGTCCACGCCACAAGAAGAGCATCGTGAAAAGCCACCGGTATTACCTCGTGTTGTTCTCAGAGCTGCAATAAGCATTTCATATGACTTAGCAGATCTTGGTGGCAGGATTTTTACTGCCGACTAAAAGAGTGGTGAGTGATCGTTGCATGTGGATGTGTGGTAGACCGATCTGTGGTGTCGTTTCGGGGCCGGCTGGTTAGAAAAAGGTGGGGGTTTTGACACTAACCATAATCTCCATGCAACCGTTCGACACTGTATTTGTTAAATAAACCAGCGCGCTCGCAAATTTATCATAGCAACCAAACCCAGAGCATAATGATTAGGGTGCAGAGAAATTCCACATTCACAGTTCCTGCTTTACCACACAAGCCTCTTTTAGGGGTTTATTTTAGACACTGGTGTGTGAGAAAGGCATGAAATGTTAACGCAAGTTGTTTATTTCTATGCTTTTCAGAAGGTAGCCCTCAAAACTTTGGCCGAACAACAGTTGTTAACGTCCCGGCACAGTAGGTCATTTTCCTACTTCATGTATAGAGCATTACCCTGTACTTACAGTATTTGTAAAGATGATGACATGATGTTAATCGGTCTCTCATCCTCTTGCATTAGAAACACGTTTCTTTGGTTACACAGTATCTTCGCGCTGTTATATTTTGTCATCACTGTATTGTGTATGGCACACCACTCATCACGACTCGAGTTCAGGGAGGATGAAAAGGTTGGTGGACGCAATAGAGCTTAATTCCACTGCTAATTGTAATGTAGGTTAATGTCTTTTTAACTGAAGTAATTGGTAAAAAGAACATAACTACTCTTGTTTTTGGCCCAACGTTGGGTCAAAAAGGGCGAGCCTAACCATTGGGTTAAATTAATCCAGCGAATGGTTTATATTTGACCGAGCGATGGGTTAAACAACCCACCATAGGTTAATTTACAACACAACGCCTGGTTTCGTGCCTTTTTGACCCAACGTTGGGTTTAAAATACACTGCGTTTAAAATAACCCAGCATTTTTTAGAGAGTAATGGTTTAAACAGGATGCTTTTGACTTGTACATAACTTGTATCACACTATTTGTGCTATGGACATAAATATTAACTCAGTTCATGTAGCTTGTTGTGGTGTGGTGCCTTAAACCCAAATGCTTTGTATTGCAGGTAGCTCGAACTTTAATGATCACATCCATTCCTAGAGAAATCTCTGATCCCGGCTTGATCACCAAACACCTGCAGTGAGTAAAGTTGACCATATCAACTTTAGCTTGACCTCCATATTTCATCACATTGAATATGAAGTTACAGTTATAGTAACTATATCGTTTTTAAACTGTCAATACAATTACACAATTGCTTGTTTTCGGTAGAAGTTTTGTTGGTTTTGAAAACCTATTTCATTTTCAGTTATTTTTGTGAATTTGCTATACATTTTCAAAAAGATATTGGCTGCTGTATTGCACTGTAGGGCAGGGGGTCTGTGGACCACAAGAAGGCCCCAGCTGACATCCTAGGGGGCATCAGGATGACTAATAATTAAAAAGACACATTTCTTCTTATTTTCCATATTTATATTGAATAAACACTTTTCCAGTTAATATCAAGCTCTGAAATATTTTATGGGGTAAAAATGTTGAGTTTTGGTTTTGAGTCTTTGAATATTGTTGAATACAATGGGGGGCCTTGGAGTCAAAAGGGTGAGAACCCCTGCCATAGGGCATATAAATGTCAGATATACAATATCTTTATTGTAATAAATTGTTTTTTAATTAATTATTTTCTTTTATAAAAACATATCATAAATGTTGATACAAAATCTGATACAACTAATAGCCTCATCCCCCTCTATAATACTGTATCTTTCGTCTTCTAATAGTGAGGCCTACCCAAGCTGCACCGTCACAGACATCCGTTTCTGCTTCGACGTACAAAAGCTGATGAAGCTGGACTCAGAGAGGTCATTCACACATTCACAAATCATAATCTCCAGTGTCATTAAATCCTGAGGCCAATGGGCGGCAGTTTGTATATTCGAGATTTATCATTTGATCTGCTGCTGCCTACGCCACCAGATTGGCAGCTTTCATATTTTCCATCCTTTACAGACGAAAAGCAATGAAGGGTCGGCTGTATTTTACAACCAAAGCTCAGAAGGAGGGAAGAATCATGATAAAGACGCACCCATGTGCACAGATCTTCTGCTGCGACGTTTGTGGCTTCGAGCAGGTGCGCATCTCTCACATATTCATTATACTTGACAGAATGAATAGCTGCATTTGTATATATACAGATTGTTTACACAGAATTAGGGGAGCTAACTACAGAGGAAAAGAAGGGACTCTCTCATTTTCTTTATAGGAAAATGAAGGACACTGCTTTTCTTTATACCACATATGCCATTTAAGATTTCAGTAAACCATTCGCGGTGGGTAAAGGTTGACCACATTATAAACAACAATGAGGTCACCACTTGACAGGCTGATACGCTAAAATACATTGATAACATGATTGTGGCTGACTGACATGTATCTCAATTGCATGTTAAACTATAAATGTATTCTAATGTCGTACTAAAGTTATATACACATTCCTACACCCACATCAATGTATCCTCTACATACAGTAGGCAAATTATATTACAAGCAAATAGAATAAGATAAACATATGTATAGATCAACGTGAATTGTATTAATTTATCCATACTAAAACATTTCCTTTTTTTTTGGGTGTAAGACACTAAACTATAGACACCATAATAGTGTATGGTAATTCAGAATGCAGTTTTCACTACAAAAGTCACAATTCTGTATTTTTTGTTTGGCAACCCATCATGGTCCGGCTGGTACTGCAGCTCCTCGTGTTGGCCACTGGAGACCACCACACACCAACTGCCAGTCATGCTGACGGGTGTCGCTTACAAATGAGAACAGATCTGAGCTCTTCTTGTTTTTTCCTCAGGTGGATGCGGAGCAGTACTACAGCGAGCTGGAGGAGAAACTGACAGATGAGTTTAATGCGGAGAAGAATCGTATCTCTATGAAGAGGCTCGGCATTGCCTTTGTTACCTTCAGAGATGAGAGAATGACCGCTGTGTGAGTGTTAGGTGGACATGATGTCTGATATGCCCGATTATGCAGCTTTTAAATATACTTTGCTAATAAATACCATGAGAGGATTTTATTTAACTCAACATAAAGCACAACATTCTAACCACCGAGCTGACATTTAAACGTTTTGTATTAAAGACACATTATGTACATTAAGACAACCATTTACATTGCTTACAAAATACTACAATCACTAAACAAACAAAACAATTTAAAGTCCGTCTTTATTTGATCATTTTATGACTTAAAACGAATCTCTGAGCTTAAAAAACCCGTGTGAACGTTTTTTCCCTATAGAAATAATGTCTTCATGCCTTAAAATGACTTCAATTGAACTCTACACCCTAACCTTATTTAGTACACACGGATTCATGAGTGTGTGGCGAAGCATATTAAAAACACCATATACTGTACATATAACACATAACTATTCATTAACAAAAGAGAAAGTTCAAAACTATATGTCATGCTGTATATGCCATATGCAAATTATAATGAAAAATGAACATAACATTATTAGTAAAGTTATTGGGTGAATTTGATCATGCTATATATCAACATTTATTATCTCCATTCATGGCTGTTAGTCTCTCAGTACAGCCACAGAAAAAACTGTATGTCACTTATTTGAAGCCAAAGCTGATTGTTTGTTTAGCTGTTTTGAAAGGCGAATTGATACAAATTGATTTATATTTCAGCTATTTGATGAAAATTTTGCTTACAAAAACAAACTTTTACTAATGTGTAATTATGTTCACAATGTAGCACAAAAGACATGTGAAGTGAAGCCCTTCCATCAAAATGTCTGATATGTAAATCTGATATTTGATTGAAATTTCAACTTTAATATTTGGCCTTTGTGATGCGAATTAATATACAGTATATAGCTACAGGGTAATCAGGTGTTTGCCTGTTTTAGGATTTAGGACTAGTCCTAGACTAAAATGAAAGTTTGAGGTGTTTTACCTGAAAATAAAATGCCCTGTAGTTGCCATTGTTTTGTCTTTCAATTAAATTGTATTTATATAGCGCTTTTCACATAGTTGCAAAGCAGCTTTACATTCATCATTATAAAAATGTATGCCTGGTTTCACCAGACGGCTTAGCTTAAGCCAGGACTATGCCTTATTTTAATTTAGATATGTATGACGCTTTTATAAAAATGCCTTAGAAGAATACATTACTGTTGTGCGTCTTGAGACAGAACAAGGGCACTGATATATTTAAAGATATTTCTGGGCAAGTTATATTGAGTTAAAACAGGTCACACTTCGCATTTTAGTCTGGGACTTGCCTTAGGCCTTGACTGTGAAACCGGGCCTTAACAAAAATAAAACAATGGGGAAAAATTCAAGAGAATATACGGTATTAACATACATAGTATTATGGCAAGTGTTTCTCAAGATGCACTCCGGTAATGTTTTTATTTAAGGCATTTTAATAAACGCAACTTGAATATACTAATTTTACTCCTGGCTTAAGATAAACCGGGCCTATATTGTGTATTTTAGAAGACGTAAAATACTGCATTGATTATTCAGCATCAGTGCCAGAACCATCCACTGTATAATGTAGCTCATGACAAGTTGTATTGACATGACTTGAAAACCTCTTTTCAACTTCTGTAGGATTGTAAAAGATTATTGCAGAGGTCATTGCCGGCACAGACCCCAGCAGTCCAGCATCACGACAGTAGTGCGTTCCCATCAGTGGGGCGTTTCTTACGCTCCTGCCCCAAGTGACATCATTTGGTAAGCTATAAATTTGTAACAAATAGTGCACCGCTAAAAATATGCTTTTATTAATACACATGCTATAGTATTGTACATTGCAGCTGCAATTTTAAAACATTTTCTTTAAATGTGTGGCCTACGTTGATCGCGGCTCCATTGAAGACAATGGTTCTAAGATCAACTTAAGGTTACGATGCTTTTGGGAAATGCAGCCCAGACCTTTCGTTTATTATTCATTTTAACTTTTTATTTTGATACCAATTCAAAATAAACGGTAACTTTGAATGGTACATTACTGACACTAAGCAGTTTGCAAACAGACAAACGTTCAGATTTTATAAATATTTAAAACACGTAAACTTCCTGTTAAATCATAAACCTAAACACCCCAATTTTCTGAATATTTCTGAATGTTTCATTTCTCCATCGGACACCCACCTGCCCCAGAGAAGGCTGGCCAGAATATTCTTTAGAGCTCATTTTAATGTATCGACATAACTGTGGCACCCCGCTGTGAACCATTTCCCGATAGATTTGCAGTCTGTGCATTGTTTTGTTACTCTTCCAAAATGTCTTTGTTCGTTCCGGTATAGTTATGCTGACATTTATCTGCAAAAGTCGCACACATTTTTCATGACACGCTTTGTTCCAGTCTATTACACTTGGATTGGAGAGATGAAATTGGATTAATTAAGTCTCAATCCGAGTGTCTGCCTAGACAGCCACAGTGCAAGCCATTATATCTCTTACATAATATGTGTTGAGAATCATATATTGAGTGAGTGTTAGTGTGTGTGGGTGTTTGTGTGGGGGGGACAGTGTCAGCCTGTCTTTCTGCTTGACTGGACTGTGTGTGTGTGTTGTCTGAATTCTTTTTATGGGCATAAGCTCTAATGTTGTACCATGTTTGCTTCTTATTAAAAACATTTATTGAAGTGTGAATGTTTTCCAGTTTAGCGTAGCCTGTGAGCTTGATGTTTTGTAGAACTCGGCGTTCCTACATTTATAGAGTAAACGCTTTAGGAAAATTATACAGTGGAAACCGTTGCTTTCGAAAAGACATTTGTTTGCATTTTGCACGCCTTTATTGTGCTTTTCAAACCCTTTTTTCCAGCACAGACCTATTTGTCTAACAGTAGCTAGAGTAAGCATCCTGCTTATTCTTGGAGAGAACGGTCATGTGATGTGCTTGAACTGTAGTCAAGACCTTGTCATGTTGATTGTTGGATGTGTCTGTCCAGGGAAAATCTGTCAGTGTGCGGTTCGCGCTGGTGGCTCCGCTGCGTCCTGCTCAACATTGCGCTCTTCCTCTTGCTCTTCTTTCTCACAACCCCGGCTATCATTGTAAACACCATGGACAAGTTCAACGTCACTCGGCCAGTTGAAAGCCTTAGGGTCAGTGACCATCAAAGCACTTTTACAGCCGTACGGTTGCATTACGCCACATTAGAACATTAAATAAAACCCAAAGTGCTTTTTTAGTGTTGTTTTTCGGATGTTGGATGTTTAGAATTTGATCTTTTACTGTCTTCTACTGTCTAGAACCCGGTCATTACCCAGTTCTTCCCCACCCTGCTCCTGTGGGCCTTTTCCATTCTTCTGCCCTTCCTAGTGTACTATTCATCATTCTTTGAACACCACTGGACCAGGTATGATACTTTTCAAGTTGATTAATGTGAGGTGAACTAGATAGTCTTTAAGTGATAGTTCACCTGGAAATGAAAATTCTGTCATCATTTGCTCATCCTCCTGTCAATTCAAACCTGTATGACTTTTTTCCCCGCAAAACACAATATACGATATTTTAAAGAAAGTTGGTAACCGGACAGCATTGCCACCCGTTCGCTTCTATTGCATGGACACAAAATGAATGCAAGTGAATTGGTGCCAGTTAACTTAATTCTTCATAATATCTTCTTTTGTGTTCTACGGAAGGAAGAAAGTCATGTGGGTTTGAAATGACATCACCGTAAATGAGGACAGACTTTTGATGTTTTTACTACAGATGGTTTTGGGTGAACTATCACTTTAAGACGGACCCTCAGTTTGGTACACATGAAATAAATAAAATAAAAACTGAATGAAAAAGATATCAGTTTCGCATTTCAATTCAATCAAATGCATCTATTAGAGCTGTTATTGTGGAAACATGTCGATTGATAGCACATGTATTGCTAAACAGATCCATTTGATAAGCGTTGTTTCAATCCATCCAAATGCTAATTCATGTCAATTCTATTCATGTCAATATAGATTCTATTTACTGAAATATAATACATTTAACTTTGAATCCGCCTGAATTATGACAAATGTAAACAGGTGACATTTTCAATTTCTTGTTATATTGGGTTTACGTCTTCGAAACCCATCAGAAATAGTCATCAGAAAAACTATGTTTATTTACTCGGTTGTAATTACTCCTAGCAAACATGTATCATTGTCCCAAACACCAAGGGGATTAAGTTTGTGGTTTGGGTAGTCTCTACTGCAGTTTATATGTATTGCATAGACATGCTCATATCAACAAAACATATTGCATAACAGCAGAACAACCCCCAACTCAGTCTCCCACCCACCCATGCACGTTAACACGGCGTCCCTCATTCTTTGCGCTCTCTGCCTTCCTCTCCGGTCTTGTTGTCATAGTGATCATAACAAGGGAATAATCGTATGCACACTGGCGGAGTCATATTATATAGATCTGGAATCTTCTGTATTTAACATTACGCGATCAATTTCAAAGTGCCCTTATTAACTTGATTCATACATATTCCTCGTTTCAGTGAATAATTCACTTATACATGGTATTGAATTAGCAAAATAGAATACATTGCCTTCAGTAGCAGCCATCCTGATCTGTTAATTATAAAATATAGGTCAATTTCATATAAAATATGTCATTTCGATTTAAAGAAGCTAAAGGTGTAACACTTTGGACTGAAGGACGATTACTTGGTCAATTGCAAAACGGATAATAACAAAAAAGTATTATATTACAAACAAAATAAGGGGTGACACAGTATGGTGCTAATAACTGCCAAGAATACTTTGTTGGAATATAATTTTCCGAAAGATGCTTCTGGTGTCCATAATCCTGTAGTTACAGCATACTTTTGTCGTTTATCAAGTCCCAGTCACATCAGTAATAAAGACATTATAAAAATGTAATAGTCTGCAAACCTTACATTGACATGCGGGGGAAAACAACCGGGTAAATCTACTCGTGTCTCTTTCAGGTCCAGTGAGAATCAGGTCACCATGCACAAATGCTTTTTCCTACTCGTCTTCATGGTCATCATTCTACCATCACTGGGTCTGTCCAGGTAAATATCTTTACAATCTGATTGCAATGAAGTTTGTTAGTTTAGCATCACTTAGTTTGATATATTGCATTGAATACAATGCCATTTTAAGTTTATATCTGAGACATTTTAATCAGAATGTCCAAATACTTTTTAGAGCTACTGTATATATATATATATCTGTATATTATAGATATATGTATATCTATAACGCGCATATCTCTCTCCAGCTTGAATTTGTTCTTCAGGTGGCTTTTTGACATCCACTTCCTCGATCAAACAGATGTGAAGTTTCAGTAAGTGTATGCTCCTCCTTAAATCTCAGCTAGTTTGATTCGATTTATTTACAGCGAAAGATATTGCCACAGGTAAGTTGTTGAGTGACCAGCTGCTTTATTTTCACCCCTGAGGTGTGTGTTTCTACCTGACAATGGGGCGTTCTTTGTGAACTACGTGATCACATCCAGTCTGATAGGAACGGCTATGGAGCTGCTGCGTATTCCTGCACTGCTGGTGTATTCTCTTCGCCTCTGTTTTGCCAAATCTAAAGCTGAACGCATTCATGTTAAAAGAGTAAGTGATTCTGTACAGTACCCTTCCTTTTTAAATTTATATAATAATTTACGAAGGTCTAAAAGTTGTCATTGAGACACGGACAGAGGACCCAGGTGCAGACAGCGGGTAAGGGGTTTTAACAGACTCAAATATATAAATGACAAACAAAAGACCCACGAGGGGGTAACATAACAAAACAATGGTAGGCCTATAACATAGCAGAGTGACAGAACCACAGACTAAACTACACTTGACAAGACTAAACATTGACATTGACATTGGGTACAAATAACTGGACTAAACCACACTGGACTGGACTGGACTGCACTCAAACAGGAACTCACCACATGAAACAAAATGAAACAAGACAGAAGACACAAGGGCATTAAGTAAGGGACCAAATCAAGAGGGGAACAGGTGTAGGGCATGAATCCAAAACGAGGAGACGAGAGGGCGGGAACAGAGACGAGACTGGAGAGAGCGTATGGCAATCCAAAAACACAATAATTGCATCTCTCCACACTAAACATAAGGTTCTGTCATGATCCTGCCACTAAACCAAGAGAAACATGACATGATGCGGCAGAATCATGACAAAAGTGAGGGACCAGATGTGTCTCTTTTGTATTGTTCTAATGAAATAGATTATTTCTAATTAATCCTTTTTAGATTAAATATTATTATAAAGTATTTTTATTGGTCTTATTTTTACATTGGGACGTGGTCTAATAAACTTGTTAGGCACTATATGTAAACCTTATACAGTATTTGTGTATGTTGTGCAATCTTAACAATAGTATTCATCCAGCGAGCTCTTAACTAATATTGGCTTAGGCTATGTTCCCGTTTGACTTCTTTTTTTAAGCTGTTTTATATTATAATCCTATGGAGTAAACCGTGTTTCAATAAAGTCCTGAGTGCTTTTTTTTAACGCCAGCGTCGGCATCTTTTTCTGCAGCTCATAACGTCGAAAACTTTTCTAAAGAAACGCCCTCCTTCGAGCAACTTTTTCACAGCTTACCAATAACAAGCGAGTAGTGAGACCCATAACTACATGCGAGGAGGTTATTGGTCGACCAGGATCAAGCTCGGGAAAACTAAATAAACGGCAGTTGGAGTTAAATTTTCACTTTAAATAACTTTTGATTGCATTTCTAGCAAGAAATTAGTATTGTTTCCTTTGAAATATGTGATTGGTTATTTCAAGGACGCTCTCTGTTGAAAATTCAAATAGACTTCCTTTATGCTGCCTATGAAGCTTGTCTGAATCTGTTTCTCGGAGCAGCCTTCATGCACAAACGCTGCCTCCCTTTTTTATTGTCAATTTTTTACTTGTCCAAAAAGAAGTCAAATGTAAACACAGCCTAACAGTTTCGTCCAAATGAACCATTCAGTTACCTGTTTCTTATCTCTCACCCTCAGAGTCAAGCTTATGAGTTTCAGTTTGGTCTTGAGTATGCCTGGACCATGTGCATATTTTCAGTCAGTATGACCTACAGCATCACCTGCCCCATCATTGTACCTTTTGGTGAGTCTGTAACTCTTGTTTCACCCCAATGTCTCTTCTTTCCTAATTTGCACTCAAATCCATTTTTCTGTCATCTGCACTGCACAATTTGTCTTGTTCTCCATTTCCTCTGATCCATTTTCCCACAGCTCTCCTTGCATGTTCTTGTACCTCGTTCTCGTCCTCAGTCAGTGCGTGGGCGTCTGAACCGTATCTCCAACAGCATCTCAGTATCGCGGCGTGACATGGCCGCTAGGTGCGAACCCGCTGTAGTCTTCCAGACGCTCCGGCCCGTCTAGCCGAGATCCAGACGCCCACTCCACGCCTGTTCTGTCACCAATACACACCATGACTGTTTATTTACTATACGCTGTCATCCCTATCATGATTTTCACTTACAGTAGTTCTGAGTTTATTTGGCAACGCTGTTGGCTAAAGTTAAATATAAATATTATACCTGTGCAGCAGTTTGGATTGGAAAACCTTATGCCTCTGATCTGAACCCAACTGAAAGCACTTGGAAAAATAACTAATTTACAAAGCTCATTGAGTTTTTTTACTGCTCATTTTCAGGCCTGCTGTATCTTGTTCTGAAGCATATGGTAGATCGGTATAATATCTACTATGCATATATACCCACAAGGCTCAGCCAGAGGATCCACTCGGCAGCTATCAGTCAAGTGGTGATAGCGCCTATTCTTTGCATGGTCTGGCTACTCTTCTTCTCTGTGCTCAGACTGGGTAGGTAACCACTCACTCTGAACTTGTCTGGGATGTCTTTGGTGTCTAGGATTGGGGAATTTGCTGATAAATCAGATTTTTTTGTGTCTGAATTTATGTCCAGTATCAATTTAATTTAAGCTTTTTTCACAATACTGTTACTTTAGACAAAAATAATACAAGAATAGTATGCATATTTAAAGCTTTAAATAATACTAATAACACAAATGATACTAATTATAGTATTGCTTCATTAATGAGTAAACCTGTTATTAAAGAAAGTAGGAAATATCAGATTCAGATTTTTACTATAAAGTATACAGAAGTCATTTAAAACTATTGTGTTTTTTTCCATTTCCTGAAAGAATTTGAACATTCAACGATATGCTATATAAATGAAGTTTATAAAAAAATGTTGCAAAAGTAAATCATACATGCAACACCAAAATGTTTATAACCGTTTTTACCAAAAGAAAAGTAGGTCTGATGTTTCTAATGTCTTGAATATTCCTAAAACATGCAATATGTGAAAAATCATCAAATCCAAAGCTAAATATAAACACAAACTGGTGAGAAATATTTTGCAGGCGCATGGGTAAACTATCCTAGAGCACCTTGTTGGTAACAAGCATATGGCAAGAGTAAGACATTACAATGCATGGATTCAAGACCTTAAGTCTTGTCTAACGCAGTGTGCTTAGTTTTCAGACTAAATCGAAGAGCTATCAGACCCATACCAAAACCATGTTTATGTCTGAAGGCCGAGATCATATCGAAACTCCAAATATGTCATACTATTAGCATTTATATAATCTTGTTCTTTATCTCTTGTGCAGGTCCGCTGCAGCCCATCACTCTTTTTACTTTCATAACTCTTATATCCTGTATTGCCTTCTCCTGTTTTGGCATGTGTCTGAAAAAACTACGACCTGGCAGATCAACAAGCTATCAGGTCAGCTGTGGAAATCTTCATGTTGACATTTTTGTGTGTGTGTGTTGGTTTTAAGTCACAGCTAAAGTTGCAGGTCAAATTGTAGTAGTAATTAATACATCTCATTAAAAGTCTGTACTCCATACCATTATAACCAAAAATATAAATTGCAATAAAATGCAATTCAAAATGTAAGTCTATTTTTAAGATCTTTAAGATTATTTTGCATTGTGACATTTTGCATATAAAGTCATGATTTTGTTGAAATATATAGGCCACTGTAAGGGCAAATAAACAAGTGTTATACATTTACTAGATTTGACGATTTCAAATGTTTCTGTTCCAAAACATTCACTATTCAGGAAACCCATGTGAAACATTTATCATTAAAATTTAAATTGTCCTTAAAATGTTTTGACAAATTATACATACCCTGCTAATATGATAAAGAAATCAAATTGAGATCCTTCTATATATGACTGTTTGTCGGATCTGAGAATATTCTGATTGAGCGATGGTTTGTAACCATTTTCAAGCAGTCAAACTTGTTTGCGCTCCTGTTTGGTTTCAGATGTCTGATCAGACAACAGAAGGATGCTTCGGCAGTGCGGAGAGAAGCACCGTTTCCAGCACAACCACAGCTAATGTACTGTGTCTCTCTCATTTCATTCATTGCACAAATATTTCGGGTCCTTCTTATAAAATGAATTCATCTCTCTCCTCTTCCACGCACCTTGTTAAAGGCACTTCACGTGTAGCATGTTACATAAACAAAACAAGCTGCTCATGAGATAATGACACTCTTGCTGTCCACCTACTCACCTCTTCATCTTTCCCACAGCTTTTTATAGCCTCCGTCCTGCTGGAGCCAGAGCTGGGTCTGACTCCCATGCCATCCCCTGCCCACCAGAGCTACGGCACCATGGTGAACAGTCAGAGTTCGGTGCGCGATGCCGAAGGGAGGGAGGAAAAAGATCTGGAGGAAACTTTGGAGACTGAACTCAAGTATGACCCAAATCCCAGCTCCCCCAGCCCTCTCATGGACAGCCTTGTGGCTTTCCAGTGACCGACCTCGCCAAGCCCCAAAGCTCGAGCCCCATGCCTGATCTTAGCTGGTGGCTGATAAAGAGGGACTATGCTGCAATTTTTGTTCCTCGACAACCACCACGTACGAGACTTATTATGGTCAGCCAAGCAAACTGCTTCAAAGGCGGATGGCGAATTTACCAACATGCTGGTTTAAGTAGGACTTTGATGAGCTTTTAGATTTAATGTGGGACGTTCAAAGAATTCAAACAGTACCGCAGCCTCCGTCTGAAGTGGATAAAAGCAAAGGTCTGTTTAAAAAAGAGACCAGTCCACTTTCTTTGTTTGGACTATGCTTTCTACTTGTTCAATTTTCTCTTGTGCTTTCCTTTTCTCGGTAATCAGATTAATGGGTGTTTGGCAGCACGGTCGACTGAAGCTTAGAATACCATATTTTGAAAGATGTACTTTTTTATGAGCTCCTAAGTGAAGCACTGGTCCAGATATTCAAATCTGATTTGCTTATTGCTCCTTTTCGCTGTTGAAGTTTGTGCTTATTATTGTCTACTTATTCAATATTTGTATTTTAGCAGTGCTATGTAATTGTGCGACATTATGGTTGGAGGGCGGTGTTTTTTGTTTTGTTTACTATTAATAGATAATTGTTATGGTTATTTACATCCTCAACCGGTTCCGTATAGATCAATCACTCTCCTGGTTATTCTTCATTTCGCTGTACATGCTGCTGTCATTTGGCACTACAGTTTCAAAGTTAATGTGGAAATCTTTGCATCATTTGGTTGAGGACATTTATCTTTTCCTTTAAAATTCCACATTGAATATTCTTGGAAAACGTAAGTTTAATTTGACAGACATGAGATGCTGAATAAGTGCAGAAAAAACAAAGTGCTTATCTTGTGCTTAAATATCCAATGTATTAAAGGAATGTTTTGGGTTAAAAAGTAAAGTCTAAGGATATCTGTGTAATTTCAACTGAGCCCTTATTTGTTAAACGAACAGAAGTTCCAAATTGTTTTAAATGAGCAATGTATGACTTAATATAGATTTTTACATTAAATTGGACATTTCTATCTATAAAATTGATAAGGGGACTACTGATGTGAATTTCTCCATTGAATTTTCTCCACGTAAATAGTGCTTTTAAATCAATTTACATACACAAAGTTTGAATACAGCTTGGCACATGTAGATGCTTAGACACATACAGTATAGCCCGAAGTTAACTTCTGGTCTGTGTTTGGTCATAAGATTACAATTTACTACATATTTAATTTATATTTTATTGTATATTAATTGAATTAAATTAAATAAAAACTACACAACAGTTATTGATTCTTTGCGAAGGAGTACCGTTTGTTTATGTTGTTATGTTGTTGCCAATGAAATCGCCTGTAAGCGTCAGAACGTCCTGAACGTTGAATTTTGCTAACACATTACGTTCATGTTTTGTTGCTGTATTTCTAAAACAACTTCAAGTCTTAACAAACTATGGGATAAGATGAAATTATAATATATTTATACATATTTGAAGAGTTTATTTGCAAAAACAGATCAAATGAAAATCATGTTTTTTCATGTATCATTTATTTTGTTTAACTGTGTTAGTTAGATGTTTTTTATTATTACTTAATCGAAACAACCAAACTGCAGTTTGATTATTTATATACTTGGAATGCACAATAAAAAGCCTGATTATTGAAAATCATTTTTGCAAATGAACTCGTAATTTATCAACATTTATTGAATCCAAAACATTCCTTTAATTATTATCACCTTTATTCAAAAGTGCTTTAGGTAACAAACTGAAAGTGGCACATGAAGGCAGTTAATCCTGCTGTAAAAGTTTTATTCCATCCCTGACTCTCCTACTGCATGTTGTCTACAAGCCTTCCTCTGTCACACGTTCGAACCTGCCTGCAGCTCTCTTTAGATTTGTCAAGTGTTGCCATTGCTTCTGTAACACTCAAATTTTCTTAGTAAATTTTGTACTGTTCGTCTCTTGCTGCTAGTGGTTGTAGGACCGGAGGGGAAGGTGTGGGTGGAGGGTTTTCTTGCCAATATGAATGTAAATGAGTTGTGGTTTGTATCGTGCTCTCTTGCTGTGCCTTGAAAAAGCAGATCTTATGAAAAGAAGAAACAAAGTTCCGTCTGACAATCCAGCATGACCTGCGATATACTGCATGAACTTAAAGCGCGAGACAAAACGAAAAGTGAATTCCACAATGAATCGATGAGGTGAGATATGCTGTATGTGTGGTATATTCTGTCCTCATGACAAGACACGGAGCCAGAAACATACTCTACGCAAGTACTTGAGTACAAATGCATCTGCCTACGCAAGCTATATGCCAAGTATATCTCAAGGAGTGGTACAGGGGACATAGACGAACAATCTTTCAATGTAAATTGACATGTTTACGCCCATTTAGTAATCGTCACTATACATTTGCAGTGTGTTGGCTAAGTATTTGCATCTGCAATTTACCTACTTCCATAAAAACTTCACAATTAAATTGACATATGGATATCGATCTAGCAAATACACACTAACATATGCAAATAGCCTACACTGTAAGTCGCTTTGGATAAAAGCGTCTGCCAAATGACTAAATGTAAATGTTCACTCATGTCATTGTCTCTCAAAGGCAGTGGTCTTGTGAGATACTTCAGATATTTAATTTGGTTTGTTCTTAAATGCAGACTGTTGATGTGCACGAACGTTTTGGTTCTTCTGTGGAACGGCTGTGCCTCTGTACACTTCAGCGAAACAGCTCTTTATTACGAGTATGAAATGGAATTAAAACTTTAAATTGTCCAGACGTGTCTTATTCCATGCATGGCTATTACTAACACTTATTGGGGTTTGTTCAACACAGTCTCACAGGAATTTGTACGTACACTGTAAAACGTTGCTGTAATTTTGCAGCAGTTTTGCCAGTAAGTTACTGTAGATTTAATAACAACTTAATATTTTCCAATTAGTACGATTTTTTATTTGAGTTCAACTTTACTTTAATCAGAATTAAAACACTTGAGCAAGAAGAGACTGTAGCTTTCTAGCAAAAATATTTTAAACTTAATAAATGACGATACATTTACATAACAAAAAAGAAACCTAAGATATTTAGTCTTGTTAAATGAAAGAAAACATGGGTAAGTTTATGTTTAAAACTAATATGTAAATTAAATCTACAGTAAGTTACTGGCAAACCTGCTGCAAAACTAGTTTTACAGTAGTTTACAGGGTGACTAAATTGTATGATCCTACTTGTACATTTGAATGCGATTAGCTTTAGCACCTGCGCCAGTGACGATACTGTAGGTTTAGGGAAGGGGCTTCGGTATTGCTTTTTTCAAATAATTGTACGTTTCACATCACACAAATTAACCATCCTGTAAAATATGTATGAAATTCCATGTGATTTGTTGAACTTTGTGTTACAGATATGAATGATACCTGGAATCATGCATGATACATGTTACTACATTTTCAAAGTGATCAGAATTTTCATTCTCACATCATAGTATAACAGGCAAAGAAAATCAACTCATATTTGAGAAGGTCATGGGAAAATTGAATATCCAGCCAGATCTCACGGGAATTCGTAACAATTTTAGGCGATGGTTAATAATTATGAATTGATACAATGTGAATTTTGTTATAAAAAAATACAAGAAAAACGCCATACTGAAACCCCTCCTCTGACCCCACCCCAAAACCTTACATCACTGGCGCGAAAGCAAATTGTACAAATGAGATTGAACAACTTCATACGAATTAGTCACCACGAAAATTGCTGTGAGATTGTGGTGGAATATCACAAAAAACTGGGGGGGGTCTCTTTTTGACCACTAAGAAACAACCACGAACACCATAGCAACCACATAACAATGCCCTATAAACCACTCAGACCACTTAAATAACCTTGTAGCAATGCCCTGACAACCATCGACTTCAAACAAACATCGTGGTTGTGGAAAAAATCTTTCTGTGATGGAGGGTCTGATAAAAAATTCCATTTCTGTTTTTCAAATTCACTCTCAGAAACCGAAACATAACCCCTGAATTAAATCTCCTGCAGTGCCAGAGGACAAGCTGTGGTCCTCACTTGGCAACTACCAATTATGTTTTCCGGCACACAAGATGTTATTACTATTTGAGTTTTAGTGTTTTAAAAGAATGCAGCACAACAGCGGCACTGAAATAAAATAATCCGAAAGATATTCACTCTGAAGGTCTGCTTCACCGAGCTTCAACACAGTCTGTAACATTCCAGATTTCTTCCTCTATAAATATATGTTCCTCATGATTTATTTAAGATCACAACACTAAAGAATGACAACCGAGTTGGAACACTATGAAAGTTTCCAGTTCAATGTGGGGAGTTCAATGAATTACGTGATAATGAGAAAACATATGCCTTGTCCTATACCAACAGATTCCTGTGAAATATAATAAAAGGTAAAACAAATATGATTTAATTGATTTGACTCTTTGTAAATGTACATCTACAAGATGCCTTTGGGTAGCCTAGTGGTTTTTGCCTCAGCTATCTCCTTTCTTTTGCAGGCCTGGCTGGAGCTCTATGTGTCTAAACATTTTACCAGAAGAATCAACCAGGAAACAGGCTAGTTCTTTGTATCCTGTCGGTCTATATGCATAGGATGTGCTCATGTGAGGACACTAAACCAACCATATTTTCATGTCTACATTTAAAGAAAAGCAGAACTAATTTTAAATGTCATGTATTTTTCAATGTTGAAATAAAATACTATCTGTCTAATTATATAACTATTTATATTAAATAAAACTCATGTTCATATCAGTTTATCATATGTATTTGTATAATAATTGTATAAAATATTCAATTTATTGAATTTAGTTGTATGTTAATTTAATTAAATAAGAAATGTGTCCTGTAGTTTTGTCGCAGTTAAAGAAACCGTATGGACATCTAGCAGTTGAGCTTGGCATCACAGTTTAAATTCAAAATATTGGAGAGGCAAGTTTAGCCAAGTGACATTTCTATTCAGTGTCTTTTGCTTGTTATCAGACATAATCTACAGGCATTCTATTATTTGCAAATGTGCACCGGAAGTTAAGGGCAGTCCACGAAGGCGCGTATGCGCAATATCCATTGTGTATGTTCTTGCTTCGAAACCGTCTATAATTGTTGTTTTAAAGTCCAATGGACCTTTATCACATTTCCTGTGTCCAGTAAGCGAATGACTGTTTCTCAATATGCATTTTTCAGTGGTCTTGTATCCTTGTTCTCCCTCTACGTCACCAATAACCTCTATACGCACACTAAACCCACACTATCTTGAATTTCACTTCCGAGCCGCATTCAGGGCTAAGTATTTCCCATCATGCATCACATTGCCACAAGTGAGGGTATTTGAACGCAGCCCAATACCCCAGCTGGTCATGTGCTGCTTTAAATACGTCCTTAGCATGTGCTGGTTTAAACTGGTCATGTGCTGGTTTAAACACGTGCTTAGCTGGTCCTGAGTTGGTTTAACCTGGTGAGGAACCAGCACATGACCAGGTTAAATCAGCACAAACCAGCATATGCTGTTTTTTTTCAACAGGGAAGTTAAAATCAATGGCTGAATCTGCAGCACCCGGCTGCTTTAAAGCAGATCATCAACCTCTTTTTCTCAGTTTTAGTCTGAATAATTTGGTCCCAAATTTCTATACATTTCCACTGCATTATTGCTTACTGCTCCCTGAACTCTATGTAAGCTGCTTTGGATAAAAGCGTCTGCTAAATGACTAAAAGTAAATGACAAAAGCTACACAAAACAACACCTGTAATTCCCAAAAATGTTTTTTATTACACTTTTAAGAAATAATGTATATAGTATGTCACAGTTTATTCTATTTTGCTATCCCCACTTACACAATGAACTACACTGTCCTGCAAAAACTAAAAAAAATTATGAAAAATGATTTTAATATTTCTTGGTTTGACTGTAAAAAAAGGTACAAGGGTCTGTATTATGAATACTAATAGTTCATATATTTGTATATTTAATTTTGATGTTTATTGCAAAATGTATGCTCTGCACTATTACAATATAAGCAACTTATTTTACTGAACATTTCTTGAAGGAGAAATATAGAAATATATTTAGCGAAATCTAGCGGTGAGGCTACGAATTGCAAGCAACGGCTCACTCCACCCCTCCTTTATGAAGCACTATGGCGGAACAATGTCGTCACGTGATCGCTTCTTTTCCGGATAGAGATAACGTATTTAAGAAACAGATTCTGTTCGTCCCTTTAGGGATACTGTAGAAACAACATGGTGAATTCCACGTTTGGGGACCCGCAGTGTATTTAGAAAGAAATAGCTCATTCTTAAGTAATATTTTTTTTTTGTGTAATGTCTTTAGGCACCTCTGAAGATGTACTTATGTATATTACATTGCATTTTTGTCTATAGATCCCCCAAAAAAAACTACACACTGGACCTTTACAAATGTGTAATAAAAAATGTAAGGTGTTGTTTTGTAGCCTTGTGTAGCTTTTCTGAGACAGGTACAAGAGTTCAAACCCACAGATTAAAATGTGTCCACTATAGACATATAGAAACACAACTGACCTTTGCCAAGATTTCATGGGATTAAGTTTGCTTGTGTAAATGTTAAATCAGGGTGGGAATTCCCTGATGGTTGTAGTGATTAATACGTTGGAGCAGTCAAATGTGGCTGAGTATATGCCAGAGCTCACCTCTCTAATGACAGGCTGTGAAGAGCAGTGAGCATGCATACTTAACACTGCTGTTGAGGCTGGCCCTGCATTCAGTCAACCTTATTATTTGTGAGAGAGAAATATTGTCTGTTGGTGTCACTGTTAGATTGAAATCATGAGATGGCTCATATGAATATAAGAAATAAAATAATAATTCATATAAAAAGCTGTAAAGCTATAAAGCTGGTTTTACACTATAGACCACATCAGAACACATAAACAATGCAGAAGAACTTTCTGTTTCAGTTTTTACCACTGAACATGCGCTTGAACAAAACACAAACAACAGATAAGGTATACCTAGAGTCGTAAAATTAATTGATTTGTCACATTTCTCCAAAGAAATGTATTTGCTGTTTTGTAACCTTAGAATGAGCTATTTCTATCTTGATCTTAAATGGACAAACTGCTCTATGAAAGCATTTTTTTAATAAATTGGCTCCTTCGCCAAAGAATCGAAAATGTGATGACATGTTTGTCCAATGTCAGCCACCATAGTGCTTCGGAAGGGAGGGGTGGAGTGAGCCTATGGTTGCAATTCGCAACCTCACCGCTATATGCCGCTTAAATCTCCACATTACTCCTTTAAGAAATGAAACCAAAAACAACCCCTACATATTCTCAACATATTTTCATTTTCGTTAGTTTATTTTTTTATTAATTAATATTAAGAAATTATTTTTACAAGATGAGTAGTTTGTTTTGTGAGTGTTGAAACTGCCTCACTCATTTGAGCGTTGGAGAAAGCAATCTTTCATATGAGCACACACCAGCCTCAAATGTTAGTGTCAACACAAGAGAGAGAAAAAAGAAAACCTGCTTGACATTTTCCTCCTGTCTCCTAAGCAACCCTCCTGAGCAGGCAGTCTTCAGAAGGTGAAAACCCCTGGGAACAGAACAAGCTGCCATATGCTTGGAATAGAACTGCTGCTGCGTATCCTCTTAACTTCAACCTGTGCTTGTCTTGTATGTTTGTACAACAAACCCATTCTTAAAGTTGGTATGGGTTAGAATCTATCCCAATTAATGCTAAAGTGTATCGACTTGGACCTCAAGGAAAGTCAAAGCCATTTCTTTAGTCTTATATTTCCGACCATGGCCTCAAATTGGTCTCACGATATGAAAATAGTTATGTGAATTGTAATACATAATGTCTTATTAGAAGAGGGAACATTAACACCAGAGGCTGACATGCACAGTAAAGTACCACAAACAGTGGTTCCTTGTGGATGGTGAAAAGAACAACATGGCTGCTGCTGCTTCTGTACAGTAAGTACTAATGGCTTTTAATATATCAACTTGCGTCTTTCGAAACTTTCACAGAATGTTGATCTCAAGCTTACTTTCCAAAATGAAAGTTTTGTTTGGTGAAGCGACTGTATAAGATTAAACACTTATATCATATGTACCTATTTTAAGACATTTTAAAGTGGCCATGTGGGTAAAATCAATGAATTAATAAATGTTGCTTATATCAGTCTATGTGGTGTTTTAATATGCTTCACAGCAAACCATGTGTATATATTTTAGAGAATATTTTCTCTATAAGTGAAGTTCAACAAAGAAAGTTTAAAAAATGCGTTTTGCATAACGTCATAACCCTTTAACCAATCACGTCAACTCTGCATGCATTAGCAGTTAAAACAGACTCCTAGCTCTCAGTTTTACTTTCGGTTTCAGTAGTAGCAGCGTCTGGATCTGCCCAGTGCTGTATCTAAGTATGTCCAAGATGCTATTAATGAGTGGAGGTGTGGCTAATTTGCATATTTATGAACCTCCAATATACTAAATAAGGTAAGAGTTACATTCGTTACATCACTTTTTTTAATCTTCAAGATGAGTTTTAAAGGACCAGCGTGTAGTTTTTTGGAGAACAGAAATGGAATAAAATATTACTGTGGACCAGGGGCGGATCAAGGTGGTCAGGCCCCCCGTTAGATGGCTTTCAGGTGCCTTTCACGCTTATAGTTTAGTTCGGGACAGGTACGGTTTGGATGAAAAGTCGCTGATGTATAGGCTGTTATACAAACTCAGGCTACCGAACCCTGCGCATGCGCTTTGGCATATCACAATCTCAATAAAACACACGTACAGTAAGAGATGATAGCGTTGGTACCTTGGATTTGAGCAAGAGTGAGCCTGCATTGTTTTGCATATTGCGAGTGGAATCAGAGCGGCAAATGAATGCAAATACAATGTTTCCAGACTTTTTAATTTAGTCCTGATATTTAGTCTATTTGCAAGCAGCAGAAAGCTCTGTAAGCCAACATACAGTAAGTCCAAGTGCTGTTCACTCTGCGCATAATAGCATAATGTGAATAAAAACACAATATATTCAGTGTTCTGTTTACTATCATGTGTCATACACGTTCGTGATGACGTAAGATGAATCCAAACGCACCAGGTTTTCATAGAATCAAGCTGAGACACCAAACCAACGCCGCGAGGGGCGTCGAGAACAATCACACACATCTAAATTCATGGTTGTGTAGCAACGGCAAACACCAGGAGAGCGCAAGCTCCAGATTTATACAAGTTACCTTATACGTGAAATATGAACGGCCCCTAAAAAGGCCTCGGTGGATCTTTACTGAGACACAAACCACAGTGCATTACATAAAGTGTGTATAAAACAAAGCCATAATTAAAAACCAACCAGTATAGTTACGAATACTGCAGGGGTTCTCAGCTCCGTCCCACGAGATCCATTTTTCTACCGAGCTTAGCCCCAACCCTGATGAAATACCTGAACAATTATTAAAAGTCTTCAAAAATAGACACCTTCAACTTTTTCGAAAAATTTCAGGACAAACAACTCTTTCATCGTTCTCCTAAATATCTCGTTCCACGCAAGAAATAAAGTGAGCAAATATTGACGGAATTAAATTGTTTTATATTTTTGACCTGCCAATGAAATACGTTGAAATCAGCCTGGAATTGGAACGAATATAGATTTGTTATTCTGAAGTCAGAAAAGCTACTAAATTGTGATGGATACATTTGAACTGAAAGTAGTCAATGCAAAGTCACTTTAACGTTCTTTCTATACTTTCTCAGTCGGAAAATACAAACACAACACTCCACACACTCTTTCTCACACTGCTTCTCGTGGTTGTCATGGCAATTTCCAATGCACTGCTTCCAAAACACATAGCAGACATTTCTAAAAATAAGGATCTCAAGTCTGTTGTTTTTATTTTTGTGCTCTTTTATCGAGTCCCCCCTCTCTCTCTCTTGTATTGTCTCTCCATTACATACTTTATTTAGATTTAAGGGACGGATATAACAGCGCACGCTTTTTGGGCGTTCTGCCCTGTGGCATTGTTGAGATTTGTATAAATTTGGTGTCATATGAATTCAAAATAGAAATCATTCAAATGCCATTAAAGACCAGTGATGGATAGACACCACGAAATATGTGAAGGCTTTGCTTTGTGTCTTAAATACAGCAAGGCAGATTGTCTCTAGACTTGAAAGTCAGCCTTCAAGACATTTACAATAATGCAATGTAATTGCATTCAGTAATGGCTCATCTGATCCAGAAACTCGGCTCTCGCTTCTGGAGTTTTGTCCCAATATCTCATACAGTGTCACATCAGAAAAACAGAGACAGAGTACAAGGTTGTAAACAATATTTCTTTTGTAACCTTCTTATTGTTGGAATCAAGAAATAAAAAAAGACATTGAACAAATGCTATTATTTTGTCCTTTAAGCCAGTGTGCTAGTGTTATATAAGATGAATTCTCAGGAAACAATATTTGATAGATTGAACTCTGTGTAGGGTGTACTGCAAAATACATTTTAGAATTCTACCTATACGTTTGCTATACATTCAAATTAAAATGTACTGTCATTATGTATTTCTTTTTAAATCCTTAAGTCCCAATATTGTATAAGTGTGTTAACCTGTGCTTCAAAAAATTCCATAATTTGAATTTAGAAGATATTAGCATTACAAACGTACGGTGTAGCTTCTGCCAATAACAATTTTTTAAGACATCATTCTGAACTTCAGTTTCTCATAAAACGAAACCAGATGCTCTCTAAAATCTGTAACATGTGTGCTGTTATATCCGTCCCTTAAATCTAAATAAAGTATGTAATGGAGAGACAATACAAGAGAGAGAGAGGGGGGACTCGATAAAAGAGCACAAAAATAAAAACAACAGACTTGAGATCCTTATTTTTAGAAATATAATAAAGGTGGTAAAGCTTCTTTAGACTTAGCTTATTTATATTCTCTACAATATATGATGGCTATATAGGGGATAGGGAATGATTCAGGGAGTGTAAATTTCCTTTCCATTGTGAGAAAATAAGTCTGATTTTGCTTCAGTGTCATGTGAGCTGCTGCAGCAGACACTCATAGTGTTTTTATGATAAACTTTGATGCTCCTAATCTGAATCTTTACAGGATTTCACAGACAGCGTCACATTTGCTGTATGATCTAAAAAGAATTTAGCATTTTAAATCACTTTGAAGGAGATCCAAAATCACTGTTAGCCAACATAAACTACAAGCTCAATATACATTACTGTTATCGCTATTTTTACTTTAGTAACAGTTTCATAATTAAAATCTGTTAGTATTATTTTACTGTCTGTGACAAGCTGTCAAATGCAGCTTTGCTGGTCTGCAGTGCTGGCTGACTATTGGTTATTTTAAAAAGAGGAGGAGCTACTCAATAAAAAATTACAATAACATCACAAATAACTCTGCATGTGTCAAGACACTTTACTGGGTCAACTTCAGTGTTGTGACAATTTTTTGTAATGGTTTGACATTGAATTTAGGCACTTTTCTCACCACTTGGAACCCAAAACCGTATTATATTAACGCATTTTCATTTATTTTGAAGAACTTTTCATAAGCAAAAACAGTGATCATTGAATTCTGTCAGAGGCAGGTTTGTAAGATATTCTTTATTTATGTCATGTTTAATAAATAACTTTCACGCACATATGTTGACAAATAAAGCCTTCAGTTATCCTGATGCTTTCTGGATTGGAGACTGGCTGAAGAAACAAAATATACCTTGTGACATATCACTTTTTTGGTTACTGAGGAATCAGGTAATAACATCGCTGTTCAGTAGCAGCTGCTTCAGTGAGGTAGACATTGAGACACTTTAGTATAGAATATCAAGAGGAAAATCACAGGGGCAAACACTGCACAATAAACAATTCTTCAGTGGTCAATAAACAGAGATTATCACAAACAACCCCTTCCATCCTTCTATAAAGACTGACATTTTAGAGATTATTGGAAAGCCATCAGGAGGTACATTTTCAGCAAGGGCAGTCTTTGAGAGATAAAAATGTATATTTCACACAAATAAAATACAGTATCATAGTTCACCGTCAAGCAATACATAAAATGATCAATCCACATACACCTAAATATACAGAAAATGTTTTATACCTTAAGTAGGTACTTTCATATACAGTAACACATCATGTGTAACATACCAAAAGATTACATATCAAGGTGTGACACACAGTTACCTCTATGCATTTTGAGATACTTGGCCAGAACCTTTCCAATATAGAAATATTTCTGATACAAAGAGGACCACGTTTCTACAAAGACATTGAATTTTTTTAATGATAGCAGCAAAACAGTTCTCATCGCTTTAAACACTTTTCTATAGCTCATAATCGTGACAAATATATCTCTGGATATACCGTTCTTAAATAACATTACGCCACTTTTTTAAAAAATATTATTCAGAATGATTGCTAACAAAACATCAAAAAGGTGATTAAATAAAAAAGTCATTATCCTTAGCTCTTGTCCACCTAAGCGGATCAGTTGACATAAAAATGTACTATCTACAATTCCAAAGTGAATAGATCATCTAGCTAAAATAATATACTGTAACAGTCACTTTAGGTCCACACAAGAGCAGTTAATATTAACAGTCTACACAAGTCTGTTGTTAGTACGTTTTTGAGTATGTGAGTGCTTCGAGTATGATCTCATACAATGGAAATGTAAACTTATGAGATGGCACACGCTGATAAATTAACAGTCTTTAGCTATTTTGGATGTAACAGTTCTCGTCATTTCATCTCGTCAAAATCTACTTTCATCGCCAGAAATCCCGATCATGGTGTCAAAATAAATTTCATGATCAAATTATCCAATGGAGCAATAACTTATTATGGCTAGTGATATTTTATCTTTCAGTCAAAGGGATCTTAAGCGACCCTTGAATTTATCATAAGAACCATGCAGATGTGCTTTACTGACCCCTACTCTGAGTGTACTAGAAAATGAATCTTGTTTAATATCGGTTTGAAATAAAATTCAATTTCTTTTAAAGACCGTTTCTAGATTCCAAGAGGCGTCCGAAACTATTTAAGATGACCAAGCCTGTATGTGCATAGTCAAACCTCTGAACAGGAAACATCAATACATCTACACAGTCATTTAAGATATTTTAAGGAACTACATTTAGTCATGACTATATGTACAAGGCAAATTTTGCTCCAACCAGTTTCAACCATAAACTACGTCCTGGATTTATCAACGTCGTATAGGCGTTGTTATCTCTGACATCTCCTACATTCTCAGACTACAGTTAGAGCAAGCTACCAAACTCGGCAGCCAACGCAACTCGGCTGAAGAGATTTTCCCTGTAATAAATCAAGCCCCTTCACTCTTTCAAAAGATTTTTTGTAACTGTACATCTGCAATCGTTTGTTACATACTGTATGGTATCTCTTCAGTGTGAATCTCACATCTACCGCCTTTTCAGTTGGTCTTGTGTTCTCCATTTTTGGCCCAGCCTATGGTCATAGCGGACACAACGAAGCTGTACATATTGAGCCAGGCCTGGCGCAGAGGTGCCGTGTATGCCGGACCCAGACTGCACTGAAGCATATACAGCAGAGACTCTCCAACCACCTGATTAAAGAATCAAATCAATCAAACTCGCTGCCTCGTGAATCCATCGCCAGTCTCTCTGTCACTTTGACATTTGAGCGTCAAGGCTGTAATCTGTCATCTATATCATTTGTCACCAGAGACACTGAGATTGCTGTGTACTTACAGCAAAGGATTGGGTCTTTACCCCAACTGCCTGATGCTGTCTGCCTAGGTTTAACAGGAAGTCCTCCAAAGTATGTAGGTCATCAAGATGGCTCACAGCTGCATCAATAACCAACATGACCTGCATAGACACACAAATTATCTTGGTTAAACCAAAGCCATGTTCCTTCGGCTAAAAGATCCAAGTGGCTCAAAGCATTTTAAAATCAAACCATCTTTATTAGGAGTGGAACAGTGGAAACTTTCACATGATATAACTGCGCAATGAACATATAACTGGGACAATCCCCGGGGAGCAAGCTGGCTCATGTCCTACTTCTGGCAATGTTTGGATCAGGGCTAGATTCAAATGTGCTCCTGAAGGTCCACCCACCGGCAGAATTTACTTACAACACCATATAACACTCGTGTGTCTATATTTCCAAGTCAACATGAAGACTTGTAATAGCCCATAGAGGTTTGTATTTGGAGTAGATTTCAGTCCCTGGTCTAGCATGAAAACATATTCTTCTGATCACATGAAATCATTATGTTTATTAAATTGCAAAGGAATCAGGCCCGGTACTTGGCTGGCTCAACTTGGGAAATCACATATTTTGGTTTGGCAGATATCTATGCATAGTTCATTGCATGCTATTTTTATACTTTTTTTTACATTTAATTGTCAGCTGGATATTTTTGTAGGGGCCCAAGAATAATCTGAGGTGGCAATGTACCCCCCATCCCCCCCAGACCCAGTCCTTAAAAGTAATACTTTTGAGGCTTACCTTGGTGACATGATCAAGGAACTCTGGGCTGGACAGGCATTCAGGTGCAACACCACAGTTTGTGTTGTAGCTGAAGAGCGCAAGTAGTTCTGGGTCCAGCTCAAAAAGCCTATCAAAGAAATTTCGCAGATCAATCAACGCTACATAGCATTTCATTGACTTAGACATATTTACCAACAGTTGCTTTTCCTGCATATCCTTGAGCGCTCTGTCAATGCTACATATATTAAATCACTTTTACTTATTTAAAAGACAGAAGTTGATATCCTTTATGGCGAGTTTGAAGAGAAACATTCAGAAAAGTGATACTTAGTAGCATCTTTCCAATGAGAAGGCTGGATTCAGATGAAAATGATCTTGCAGCTCCTTGTCGCCAAGCAACAAGTCAAGCCTCTTACTGAGCTGCGGCTTGAGCAACAGACAGTGGGAGACTGAAGGAGGACTGTTGTGAAATTTGAAATAAACCCTGGTTCGCGTGTTCATTGTTTACCTGTAGTGCACCAGTGCCGGCAATGCCAAGGTCACAGGCTAGATTCCAAGGGAAGACGTGAATTGATCCTCAAGGTCATTGAATGCACAGAAATAGCATCTTCTAAATGCACAGATAATTTGCTTTACCTTCTTATTTTCAATAATTATTATATTATACTATAATCTGGTAAACATTAACAACCATGCTTCAGTTTGATGTATGTGTTTTTTCTGTTTTTATAATCTGTTTCATGTATGTGAAATAAGAAATATTTTCAAATTTTATTAACCGAGATACATATACAGTGGCCCTAGATGGAACACGCAGCAACTTTCTTAATAAACATGTCAACTAATTTGCACAGAATCATCCCCGTCTGCAACAGAGTTTTGTCTATGCCAGGATGCGGCATGATGGATACGTTACCTCGTAAACATAACAATTCCATGTGGCACCTTGTTCTTTCCCAGGCTCTCCCAACTGTCCCGGATCAGCCCCTTCTCTTTCTCAGAGAGTTTTTCCATTGTGACCCTCAGGAATGCAACGTTCTCCTGTCGACTTTCAGTGATGTGGCATAAAATTGTGTGTACGTCAATTCAAAGCAGGACCTCCTGAATTCCCATTTCCAGACTTCCAGTGAGTTTTGGTCTTCACGTTTGACCCACCTGTGAACTGACAGTATATACAAAGATCAGTCGGCAATGTCAAATAAGACACTGAACTTAAGGTTCTATCAAATACATTTGACAAATCAGTACACATTTACAAAACTCTCAGTTGTGATCCATTTGCTGTGCACATACAGGTTTTCCCATATCCACCACAAGCACCAAGAATAGAAGAAATCCTGACTTAATCCAGACTTCATGCTCACAATAAACAGTCTAAAGTGTTGAGCTGACATACCGTTCCTTCAGTGTTCTAGAGGTGACCTTCTTCTCTCAGTGGCTTCGTCTCTCTCTGGCATTAGGATGTATGTTTGTTCACTGCGAATATGTATATTTCAAGCCTGCTATCCTTGTATTTGCTCTCTCTCTCTCTTTCTCTCTGTTTTCTTCTTTGCTCCCCCCGCTTTCTCTCTCACGCATAAAAGCACTCACTCAGTCACTCACTCACTTTCTCTGTATCTCTCCCTCTATCCTCTCCCCTCTCTGCTGGATGTAACCTCATAAATGCTGCTTGATGTGTTTACAAATTGAAATGTGTATGAAACATTTTGAAATGACAGATGATTGTCAGAATCTTGTCTTTTTTCTTATTTAATCACACTCTAATAGTCTTGAATGCTCTTATCCCGTTGAAATTCCTGCGCTTATTTGGAAGGTAAACAAAGACGAAAGGGAACGTTTTTCCGTTCTCCTAGTAGTGGCACATGTTATGATCCATAGCTCCTCCTACAGGTGACAGTCTGGCCTTCAACAGAATAATAGCTAAAGACCTTGGGAGGGCATTGTTAATAGAAACATTATATAACATTTTTGGCATTAATTCACTGTAAATGAAATGCTTGACACCGTGTATGAAAGGGACGTTTTACTGAGCTCACTGACATTAGAAGACTTTCATAGAAAACTAAATGTTTTTACAATCTGAGTCCATTATATGTATATATAAAAAAACATTTTATATATCAAAACAAACTTTGTATTTTGTATCTTAACATGTTGATTTTAGAAAAAGTTGTAGTGTTTTAGATTTCAAGAATCCAAATACCAGTACGGACAAATCTATGATATTGGATTACAACATCATAAACTAGTTGTAAACTAAATGAGGTGAATAAATGATTTGAAGAGATTGCAATATTGCAATATTGAAGTGCTTACTATCATAATCATAGCTAAAAATGCTTTAACATTGTAACTTTGTGTTCTCGATAATTTTACAACCCCAGTTATGCATTAGATTGATTTGCGAAGCTGTTAGAATCTGTTTTGCAGTTAGCAGGCATAAGATCAATGTAATCTGATATTGAGAAAAACAGATTTATGTGATTATGTCACATAACAATAATGTGATCTATTTCACATCCTGTACACGTTCTAATAGAGATGTAAACATTTCTTCTTTTCTTCTTTTTATGTTTATGATTTACCATTATCTAACGCAAATAAATGGAAAATGAAGTGTTTTCCTATAGAGAGGGATCCTATATGATTCAGATGTATCTGTCGTGTTATCAAGGACACTCGGTTGTGAAGCTGTAGACCAAGAGCACTTGACATTAGTGTGACAGGAGAGGAGAGCACAGTTGCCATGGTGACTTCACAAGAGCACTTGAACTTTCCGTTATCTGGCACTCAAAGCTCAACATAGGGCCTGTCACTCAAAAACTTCATAAATGACTTGATGTGGCAGTTTCGATATGTGCCAGAATCAGATGGACACATAATTTGTCAGTCAACTTTATTGAGAAAGAAATATCCACAGATACATAACAAAATTGTTTCAGACATCCCAATGTGTGGCAAATAATAGTATGCTGACCAAAGATGGCATACCTTTTACAGTTATATTCTCAGAACCCCAATGTGTAAGAGAAGAGATTGTGGGGTCTGCATTTGCCTTTTTTGGTTTTAAAATGATTTAAAATGAGAGGAAGATCTCCTGTACTATAATGACATTCGCACACATAATCGTAGTTACTCTGCCAACATTTGCGAACTCTTGCCAGCTATCCAGTCAAACCTTGACCCCCAGACTTTCCAATCGCCAGCAAAGTACAAAGCCTTATTCTTAAATTGCACTCAAACTTTTGTGTACTCAAAGTACTCAATGAAGTACATCCAAAATAAAATTATATAAAAACTGACCAGTGATTTTCATAGCCTCAGGATGAATCATTGTCTAGGTTATATTTCAGCGTGAGCGCAAGGCTTTTTCCACCACAGAATAAACAAACTAATCCTCAAATGTACAAATCATATTTCACTCAAAAGTGGGATTAAAGCCTTAAAAGGCACTGGATGCTGCACGGCTCATATAAAGTAATTATGTTCCAGCAGAAGATTGTCATGTTAAAGCAAAAGTACAAATTATGCCTTCGAAACGCTCTAAAATAACTGGAAGAAACACTGGAGCTTTCCATCAGTTCACAGAAAGATGAATTCCCCCAGTTCCTTACAAACAGGAGATCGCAGAAAATGCAACTCTAGGGCTGATGAAATGTTCACTGGCCAGTTGGAGTAAGTCTCTTGATGTGGCCAAGGACTTGTTATAATGCACGCTCTTTTTCCAACAGCAGAGAAATGTCATATGGCCTTCAAAATAGACCAGACTTCAGAATGAGAGTTTCAGATGGGTCTTGGGCTGAGGGGAGTTGTCACCGAATGTAATTTGTGTATATATTCGAATGCACATTTGTGAATAGAGCTCGCCTCTGTGACAGTTATAGTTTATAATTGTAGCAGTCATTCAGAACCTTCTTTATAGGTAGAAGGTTTGCTTGTAAGAGCCAGGGCAAGGCTTCCCCGATTTACCGTCTGCAAACTTTGAGGGAGCCCAACAGCAGACCCAAGTGCTTTTTATGTGGTTTACAAGATTATTTAATGCGCAGTAAGTAGACCTCAAGCGAATATATTTTAATATGCAGTTCCTCTGGTTGCCAAGTGTTTAGGTTTTCTATTTTTCAGATGGATCCGTAGCCCCCGTTACATATTTTCAATCTTAAAATGAAAGTTGCTTTTAAATTTATTTTTAACAAAAATGTTATGACACCCAGATGGAATTTCTTGAACATTTATAATCCTCTTCATAATGTTAAGTTATCCTATACAGCTTAGCAGTTATAATGACCCAAGTCGCTTCACCAGTACAATTTGTTAAAGTTACATTAAAACTATATATTTTTTGTTGCAATCCTCTTTAAAAGACAAAAAGTGACTTACCAAGCACCATTCATCAAGTTTAAAAAACACAAATAATGTATCAAACACTGAAATGAATGAACCAAAAGGTCCGACCATAAAGATCTCTGAGTACAGATGAAATTTGGACCACCAAAACACATGTTCTGTCAGCATACGTCCTCCTTTTTGGTCTTCTCTTTGTCCTCCTCGTTTTCGACACTGTGTTCCCCACTTCCTGAACTGAAAATAAGACTTAATAGAACCCCACATATACATCAGACCACTACATCATAATATTTGCATGGTTACCTTTGTCTTATGCCAATGTCAATAAAGCTTAGTAAATTCATAGATGACAGTCCATATGTCACAACCACAAAATGTTGTGTTTCCATTGAGTAAGATCATGTCTATGATTTTTTGTTTATATGTTTAGGGTCATTAAAGAGGAAGTAGAATCACAGCGCTCAGCTAAACTGGGATAGATGCTTTGAAACACAATGTTAAATCACTCTGTCACGCTCATAAAATATAATACACACAATACAATAATTGTGCTTGATCGGGGAAGGCATAATGGAAAGCAATGTGTTATTCTATATTTAAAGTAGTCATGCCACCACGCTTTTATGCCAGAGACAAACATTCATTTCTTTGTTTGTCTTTATACCTCCATAGAGATGTACAAAACTCCATATTTTAAATGGCCAGTTTGATTGTAGTCGAGAATAGTACAATTTTTATAGTTATAGCAAATTTAAAAAACAATGTTACCGAGCGAATGGTGCTGGAGAAACTGTGCGAAAAGTGATGCAGGGAATGGAATAAATATGTTTTTTATGGTGCAAAACAGTCAAAAATACGGCTTTTGCACAATAGCAAGAATGCGGCGATGCACAACAGGTGATGTAAAGTCAGACAGTTACTATCTTGAAGTGTATTGCCATTTAATTTTCATTTATTTTTTGGAAAAACAATTCAGATTCATTGAATTTGTAAAACAAGCGCTGCTCTGATGGTTGCGTTGGCTGTACTTAAAATGGATATATAAACATATTTCTTTTATTAAGATTTTTTATTAAAGATGCTTTTAAAAGTAAAGGTGCTTCACGGTGGCATAGAAGAACCTTTTTGTCTAAATTGTTGCAAAACATCAGAAGAACCTTCATGTTTCACAAAAGGTTCTTTGTGGTAAAAAAATTTCTTCTGGTTATAAAAAGGTAGGAAATGTATGAATCTTTAAAGAACATTTGACTGAATGGTTCTTTGCGGAATCAAAAATGGTTCTTCTATGGCATCGTTGTGATGAAGGACCTTTCAAGCACATTCATTTGTAAGGGTGTAGTGAACCGAGTTGGTTGTTAGATGACACATGACCCGCATGCCCATCTCTACTTCATACCTTTGCTGGTTTTCATTGTTTGTGATGCAATGATCCTCATTCTCAGAGTCACCATCCACACTGTTTGACCCATGGGTGCTTTTAACGGTTTCTCCTTTTGACTGCACAAAGTTTTCATCCAAACCTGCTTGTTCCAAAGTGTCTCTGTATCTTCGTTCGGCATTAACCTTGGCATTTTTCTAAAAATAAATAAACATTAGGGTCAGAAATCCATCAACTGTGAATAGTTTACTTTAGGTATTACTGGATGTATAGGGTGTTTCATTTAATTGAATCTTTCAACATACCTGGGAAACCCGTTCAAACAGGTACGGGCGAGCTGTCACTCGAGTTCTTATGTCCTTTAGCTCTTTTTGATAATCTTTCATCCTCTCTAGATCAGCTTGCCTGCATACAGTACGTTAAACAATTGGACTGACAATAAGTTCGCAAATGCATGATGCAATGTTCATTCGTTTAAGGAATGTTTTAGGTTCAAAACACATTAGGTACTATGGACAAAAACTGTCACAGATGTTGTTGATCCAGCTTTTTTGCACTGAACCCAGAACATTCCTTTACAGCGGGAGTTTTCAACAACTTTCGGACCCCAGACTGCAAGTCAACCCAGGGGTGCCTGATACAGTCCAGTACATTTGAACAGCAGTACTTTAAAAAAATGTTCATTAATAAAATGACTATGCATTAAAGAAATAGTTTCTTTCAAATCGTGTTTATTTCTCCTGTCGAAAACAAATTGAGGCTTTTGAGAAAAGCTTTCCAGGGTTCTTTTACCTAAACGGGGGGCTATTGGTTAAGGTCCACATTTTAGTTTCATTCAAAGGTTTCTACACCGAGGTAGAGGCTGATATTTTTTTCGGAAACAAAATCACTATTAATCACGGGATTGGGACGGGACAGGAAACAAATTCAGCAGGAGTGGGCGGGATTGGGAATCATTTTTACGCAGCTGAAAACGGCAGGGGCATTTGTCAACGTTTAAGCCGAGGAACTATGATACAATGCTTTATATAAGACATCCAGCTGTATAAGTACAATGCGTCGATTGGTTGGTGTTGGTATTTGTCCCGTCTCATTTCAACTATCTGCGCTTGATCGAGGTAAATCAGTAGCAAAACTTGAAAGCATGTAGATTTTAATTTGTGAACTTGTGAAGTAAGTATTTGTACCCGTACACTAAAATGTACACTCAGAACAACCCAATGTGAACACTTGTAAAATTAAATACGGAAGTTGAATGTTGAGATTTGCACTTCTGAATTTGAAGTTGCAGAAAAATTTACACAAATGTGGCATTTACAAAGTGAGTGTACATTTTAGTGTACTGGTACAAATACTAACTTTACCAGTTCACAAATTAAAATCTACATGCGCTGAAGTTTCGCTACTGATTTACCTTCATACGTCAATGCGCAATAAATCAGTGGTGGGAATTCTATGTTGTGACAATGGAATGGAATGATACAACAATCCAGTTCCCTTGCCTGGCCCTGTTATGTGACACATACACATACTTTAATTTAAAATGAGTAGATAGTACCTTTAACCCAACAACTTTTACTCTAGTCTTTTGATATTTGATAATAACTTGAGGATGTCACAACTGCTGGGCTCAGAGAGATAGCACACAATAGAATACCGGGAAGAGGGGTTTAATGGGTAAACAGCAGGAATGAACACAACAGGGAATTCAATAACGTGCCAAAAATAAGGTAGTTCCAAAAACAGGTAAGTCCAGGAAAACACAGCTAGAAGTCTTCAAACATGTATATAAATCTCACAGGTCACCAAAGTTCCAAAAACTGGTAAATTCTGAAGCAGGTAGATAATACAAAACACGGCTAAACTCACAACTCCAAATTAGTCCCAGTAACATCTATAGCCGACAATGTGTAAAACATGACGGGAAATGTAGTCTGTGATCAAAGGTCTGGTGAAAGTGAACAGGGAAGATGGTAAGGGAGCACTGATGCAGGGGCGTGGCCAGCGGCAGGGCAGAGGTTGTTACGGATGACGCTTTCTCATGTCTCGTCGTACATTCGTCATCGTTAAGCAGCGGATATGTTTATCTTTTACAGTGTATTTTCTGGTTGGTATGGACGTGCTGTAAAACAAGAACATTTCCGGGGACAGCTACAATCGAGGACAGAACACCAAAAACCAGGACTGTCCCTGGAAAATGGGGATGTCAGGTCACCTTACTCTACATGACGAATAAGGGTGTCACACATAACCTTTTCTAAGTGATTGCATAATCGAAGTCGCGGAAAGGCAGTGCAAAGCCGTGTATTAATGTTTAAAAAGTATATCATTTGTAGATTTTGAGGAAAATGACCCTTTCAACAGGGATAAAAACCCTGAAAAGCTTTCCTCATAAGCCTCAGTATGTTTTCGACAAAAGAAAAGAACGCATGGACAACTTGTATGACATGTGTGGGAGTGAATTATCATAACATTTTATTTTTAAAGTGAACTACTCCTTTAAGTTATCTGAAAAGTTCTCACCGGTGCTGTTTGAGTTTCTCCTGGTAGACCTCTTTTAAGCTTTTATGGGGGTCCATAGCTTTGGCTCGCATTGCCACGGCCTTGCTTATAGCCTGCGACTTAATTCGGTGTTGTCTCATCCACTCTGCATTCTCCTGCTCTTTAAGGTCCTTCAGTTCCAGAGATCTCCTGAATAGCAATAAGCATGATAAAGAAAACATCACTACTTCGAACCTGTTGAGATTTAATCATACTGTGTATAAAACTTATCTCTTGCCTTCCAGTTTACCTTATGGCCACTGATCGTCTTCTGGCAGCATCTGTTATGTAGGTTGGAAGAGTATCCATAGACAGTGATGTCAAGCCACCAAACGAAGAGCTTCTTTTTAAATTCATCTTCTTTGTAGTGTCCTATGAAAATGGAAAATGTGTGATAAAAAGACACACAATACGGAAAGGAATTTCATTATACAAACTGTTAGATAAATGCTACACAATAGAACAAAATTAAATCTAACCAATAGGTTTTCTGGACTCCTAGAGCGTGACTGTAGTGCTGATGTGTGTAGCCGGAATGGTTTACAGTGAGTGACGTCTTTCCTCTCTGCTTTCTCCATAGCCTTTTGTTGAAAGGCTTGGTATAGTTTGTCAAAGTCAGGCACTGCTGTGTTAGTCTTTGGTCTAAAGGATGGCATCTGGTCCAAATAACCCAGCATCTTGCTTTTGGTCTTCTGGGCACTGCGGCTCTGGCTCTCTGCACTAGATTCCAGCGTTTGAATGGGTGCTGAGGACGATTTCAATTTCTCCTGAGCCCTCAGTTGAATGCGAATCTTCCTCTGCTGCTCTTGTTCTGAATCAATGTCACATGATGAAACATGACAAAGTGAATAAGCCAAAATATGCATAATTGCACTATTTTACTCATATATTAATCAGATATTCAAATAAATGTCACCTTTCAATTGTTCAGAGAACCTGGTGTTTGAGACAGCTTTTGGTATTGGCTTCCTCCCACAAACAAGTTCTGTTTTTTCACTTGAATTTGCAGAAGCCATCTCCTCCTTCTTTCTCCTCTCTTTCTCTTTCTCTTTCTCTTTCTTGTCCTCCCTCTTGTGGAATCTGAAGGGCTTCTGCATGGCCAAGAGGAAATCTCTCCTCTGATCACGACCTTCTTGTCTCAAACGCTCTTGATCCTGGAGGAGATCTTTATAAAGAGACTTTGAGACATGCTCTGGGACTGGGGCAACACGGAACTGTTTTTCACACTCTAACAGGTCTGCCTCCTTCTTGGCTTTCTGTGTCTCTTCGGGAAGAGGCCTCCTCTGATTGTCGCTCCCTATTTTCATAGAATTGGCTAAAGTACTTGTAGTCCTGATTCCATTTGAGGTCAAGTTCTGACGAATCACTCTTGAGATAAAGAAAAGGAAAAGTATTGCTTTGTTTTTTATACATGTGCTAATGCCTTAACCTCAGACATTTTAGAGTACTACTGAAATTACCTGCGGTGTTTGCGATTTTCACAGTTTGGCCCATCATTGATGATGTCCTGGAGTAAACTGGTTTTCAGTATCCACTCAGTGCTTGCGGCGAGCAGGGAGTTTTGCAAAACCCTCTTGGCCAGGCCATCCTGGTGCTGAAGCTCTAATTTATCCAGCTGCTGCTTCTGTGTGGCCTTCAGAGCCTCCGAATGCAACTCAAAGTCAGACTTTTTTCGGTCCCCTGAACTGGACAATTGGCTTTTGGACACTTGAACATTACCTCCTTCTTCAGATTGTGGGTAAACTAAAGCGGGAGAGATCTGACCAGAGAATGTGATTTAGTATTTGACATAGATGGAGTGGCTGATTGATCAAGGGCGTGAATGGAATGGTCATGAACGCCTGGCTTATCCACTTGAGTAAAGTGTTGTGTATTTAAAATCATATTTTATTAAATACATCTTTAAAAACATTTTATTCCATGAAAATGTAGTTTAGTATGCCATGTCAGACAGAAAAGATAACACTGGGTGCTTTTCCACCATCGTTGCTTATCGTTTCACTCCATGCCGATCCATGCCAGCCGGTAAGTAAATGGTTTCATTTTCCACTGCAGGGCTGATAACGGAACTTTCTTAAATGTAAACATGAACGCGTCAAGCTCTGCCTTGGTAAACACAAGAGACTGAGCTATATTGTCACAAAATTCCAAGCCGAGAACAGTTCGTAACCGTGCCGTGTCGAACCAGGCTCACGTGGAAACATAACTGTAACGGTTCGGCACGATGGTGGAAAAGCGCTCACCGATTCAACATTAAATCAATAACAGTACCTTTACTATCTAGGAATGAATGAAACGTATTATATATAAACTATAGATGCTCTGACATTATTTCTATGGACAATAGTATAGCTAATTGTGTAACATATACACGGAGTGTCTTTCATTATTACTAAAGTAAAATGTTTTTGAAATATAATACTTTGAATTTAGTGATACATGAAAAATGAACTGATCTTAATTTTAGTAGAATTTTATTTAGTCACAAATGAATTCCTACTGTTCCAACAACTAAACTTTTGAAAGTGTTAAAGGAATAGTTCACACACTCACCCTCAGATTGTTCCAAACCTGAATAAATGTCTTAACTCCCGTAAATAAATAGACTACTATTGCATTGAAATGGGGGATGAGATCTGTTTGGTTACTGGCCTTCTTCCAAATATCTTCCTGTGGGTTTGTAGAACAAACGTTTGGAACAATTGAGTGAGTAAATGATGACAGAATATTGTTTTTTGAGTGAACTATTCCTTAATGTGGTAACGCCTGTTCTGCATGGTGGCGCACAGATGTGAACAAACACAGAAAAGGTTTTCATGTATGTGTATTTTGTATGACATTTCATTACAAAATATCGACTGCATGTGTGTTTGTTTCTTCTAAATTGATAAGGAAGAGGACTGAACGCCATGCAGCAGAGCGAATGCTATTACCATGACAACCCTAAACGCTCATAGTAACTCGTTGTTATTTTCACCACCGCAGTCCAGTTATATACGATTAATTATGAATGCTAAGAACATTAAAACAAGCGGGATAAAATTAACGCGTGTATGTTTTTAAATAGCAGCATTTACATCCTGTATTGCAAAGACCTTCGTTTCCTTGACAACGTATCATTCAGAATAACCTTCTTCGCAAAGATTGTTTATTTCTCACCAGTGTCATTTGATCCATGGTGCGATTGGGCTTGAAATCACACAGAGATCCATTAACTGTAAGAGATCAGCAGATCGTCCATTTCCTCGGAATCGGCAAATATTATGATCTCTCTATCCGCACTTGTCACAATCTCCACCCATCGGCGCCTGGGTCCGTGGCTGCTGAATCCTTTGAAGTCTAACAGTGCATATCCTTTATTTTATTTAGCAAAAACAGCAGATTCGTTTGAATGCATAATAAATATGATAATCAGTAAAACAATGTCGTTAGGATTAACATGGACCCAAAATGAACGCTCTTCGTCTGTCCTCCTAGACGGTAGATGGCGCTAGTGATAAACACGCGTTCATATATCATCTGAAACATTCAAAGAAGGAACACGTAGCGACAGTACTTTAAAAACAAACAAGCGCAAAGTACATTTGCACTGCAGTGTTTGACATTTTTGTTTCGCATCGTGACGCTAAATAAAGTGTTTCAGAAATATGAATTTTTCACTTTTTTGAGCGACTTTTAAACCGGAAGGACTGTAGCGAACAAAACTGTTACGTATTCTCCACCATCAGCAAACATGGCTGGGTTATAGTGTATAGCATTGCTGTCAACAAGAGGACACATTCAAAGAGAACTTTTGAACGCCTCTTTCACCTTGTTTACTTGTAACAAGTTGTTGTATGCTAGGATGTACACTTTTACCAAAGTGAAACTAGCCGTTGTCGGTATAGGACGGCGGTGTGTTGCAAGAAGGACGCTCAATTCAGCACGAGCAGTGAGCAGAGGTTTCGCGTCCTCGGAGCTCGGGGACGAATCCACCACAGCTGAGAATGAACTGTATGACATCATTATTTCTGGTGGGGGAATGGTGGGCGCCGCAATGGCATGTTCACTGGGTAAGTGTTATTATAGGCAGTGTCGTGCAACCCTGCTCTCATCTCGCATCCATTCTCCCACGCCGTTAGAATGTTGTCTAACTTTGAGGGTGCAATAAGATGTTACTCTTCCCTAAACAGCACAGGTTATCATTTTGATGAAAGTATTTAGCCGGAGGTAAGGGTGAAATTGCGGTTTAACGCTCTCGTGCCGTAGGATGCAAAAGTAAACAATGTGCAATAAACATAATTTATGCGCACAGATCTGAGTTTTAAATGCATCAGTAATATCATGGTAATACCAAACATTTCCTAACTCATATAAATCCCCCTAGACATCCTCCAGTATCTTCATTCTATATTCCTTTACAGGTCTAGATCCAAATCTGTCAGGGAAGAAGATTCTTCTGCTGGAAGCTGGTCACAAAAAAGTGATGGACAGGGTGCCAGAGACCTACAGTACGAGGGTCAGCTCCATCAGCCCAGGCTCAGCAACACTTCTTAGTGGTACTTTTAAGTGTCTTTTATTCTAAATAAAAGTTTTTGAATATTTTGTTTTGATCATTCTTATTTTTAATTGTTCCAAAACATGTCCTCCTCGCATTTCATAAAAAAAAACATAGACTTTTTTTAGATTTTTGGTCATTTTTAGATGTTATATTGTAACCTTTTACATGGTAATATTTTCATGGAAATTACCACCACCTGTTCTCATTACGATAGCGTGTAATGTATGTGTAAATTGTAAAGAATCTATATGGCGATAACTATACGTAATGCTGTTTTTTAAATATGTTAACACAGTGCCTTGCAAAAGTATTCATAATCTTCATTCCATGCACGATCATTTCAAAACTATTTTTTGCAAGGCACTGTATACAGTTTACTTATTGATATATATTTATATATACTGTACATGCACATATGTACAGTATGTGTGTATGTGTATGTATACATGGATAGAATATAGGTATATAGAAAAACGATTGATTTGAATGTGCCCTCCGCTGTCAATTCCTTTGGCTGCTCTATGTATGCCGAGTTGAAATATATGCTTATGAATCCCTTCTATAACAGTGCGCATGATTAACAAACCACAATCTTGGTAACTGCGTGGAACAATCGGATCCCATCTAAAGACGTGTGCTTAAGAAAGGCCATGTGTTTTAATCAAAGCTCTGAAATATAACACCTCTGTCATTAAGTCTATTTTCAGCTGTGCTTGTTTATGAAACATTGTCCAGGATGTAGGTCAGGTAGCTCTCTCTGTCTTTTACGTGCTGTTTGACAGGAACTGTGCTGTCATGCGCGCTGCTTTTTCCTGTTTCTGTGTCCAGTTATCTTTGTCAGTCATGCTGTGCGGCTTGTCCATTTGTACTAGAAGTCATTTTGTATATTCAAAATACCAAATGAGTACGTAAACGTTAATAAAGTGCAGTTCCATTGAGGCAGGTTAGGCGGCATTTGATTTGCATTTTTATGTGGTTGGGGGGGGTGAATTAGGTACATATGCTATGTTGTGTCTTATTAATGGTATCCTTTGATGTTACAGGTCTTGGTGCTTGGGACCACATTGTCAATATGAGATGCAAACCATATAATAAAATGCAGGTTAGTAAAACATCTCCAACTCCAAAATACTGGTAGTACCATGGTTTAGTGATAATATCAGATAATGATAGGTTGGTACTAAATGGTTTGGAGTTCAGGAGGTCACATCATTTAAGCTGTCTTGTATTTTGCTCATCGCCGTGGGTCTGTCATCATACTGTCCGCACTCATAAATGAATTCTCCAGAAGCACAACCTCAGAATTCAAATGATACATTAGAGATGCAGAACCCTTAAACGCCTTAATGCAAAGTGAAAGTTAAGCTTGGTCTTGATGTTGACCCTCGAGAATTTTCTATTAGAGTCTGATTTTGCGGGCTGGCTTTAAATCTCTGTGTACGTTTGAAATTGGAATCTGTCTCCTGTGTCTACAAATTGAAGATTTATGTGAAACGCAGGGGGGAATTAAAATCCATGTCGATCTGCAGTTAACGGACCCTTAGTTTTCTACACTGCGGTGGGAATACTGTTTTTTTTCTTGTTAGATGTGGCCTTTTCACTCCCAAAACTAAATCCTGTTTATTCCGAGCAAATGAAAGGCATGTCATCAGAGTGCACTTTATAGGGATATTCCTTACCTTTTTATACCTTCAGATTTTTTACTGTGTGCGCATTTAAAGTGCATCCGGAAATATTCACAACGCTTCACTTTTTCCCCTTTTTATCATGTTACAGCCTTATTCCAACATGCATTCAATTAATTATTTTCCTCAAAATTCTACAAACAATACCCCATAATGACAACGTGAAAGAAGTTTGTTTGAAATCTTTCCAAATTTGTAAAAAAAACGAAAGAAGCACATGTACATCAGTATTCACAGCCTTTGTCTCAATACTTTGCTGAAGCACCTTTGACACCAATTACAGCCTCAGGTTTCTTTGAGTATGATGCTACAAGCTTGTCACACCTATTTTTGGGCAGTTTCTCCTATTTGTCTTTGCAAGATCTCACAAGCTCCATCAGGTTTGATGGGGAGCGTCTGGCACAGTCATTTTCAGATCTCTCCAGAGATGTGCAATCAGGTTCAAGTCTGGGCTCTAGCTGGGCCACTCATGGACATTCACAGAGTTGTCCTGTAGCCACTCCTTTATTATCTTGGCTGTGTGCTTAGTGTCAGTGTCCTGTTGGAGGATAAACCTTCGCCACAGTCTGAGGTCTAGAGCGCTCTGGATCAGGTTTTCATCGAGGATGTCTCTGTACATTGATGCATTCATCTTTCCCTCGATCCTGACTAGTCTCCCAGTTCATGCCACTAAAAAACATTCCCACAGCATGATGCTGCCACCACCATGCTTCACTGTATGGATGGTATTGGCCAGGTGATGAGCGGAGCCTGGTTTCCTCCAGACATGACGCTCGCCATTCAGGCCAAAGAGTTCAATCTTTGTTTCATCAGACCAGAGAATTTTGTTTCTCATGGTCTGAGAGTCCTTCAGGTGCCTTTTGGCAAACTCCAAGCAGGCTGTCGTGTGCCTTCCGTCTGGCCACTCTGTCATAAAGGCCCGAATGGTGGAGTGCTGCAGAGATGGTTGTTCTTCTGGAAGGTTCTCCTCTCTCCACAGAGACATGCTGGAGCTCTGTCAGAGTGACCATCGGGTTCTTTGCACTGTATGTCTAAACATGTTATCAAATTGAAAAGGAGCTGAGGACCGCCTAACAAGCTTCCTCTCGTACTTCAATTCAATTAAGCGGTTAGAGGAAAGCGAGTAAAATGGGTTTGGGAAATGCCATGTACCACTAAAAAGTGTAGAGGTTCCTTAAAGTGTTATCAGATAGATTTTTTTCTAGAGCGGTCTGAACTTTTTCGGGTATCTTTGTTGCAAAAATAATTATGTTAAAGGGTAATTTTGGCAAGGGACGGGCAATTTGGCAGCGTCTGAAAGTACATAGCAACTCCGAAACTTATCAACAGCTGTATTTTCCTATGTGTAAAATCCTCATAATTGTGGGTTGGTCACGTTTTAAATCTTCCACGTAACCATGTATCAAAAATTGCAAAACCACCACTATTAGTGGTTAAAGCATGGGCATAGAACAAGTAGCAAAGTCTTTTCATCATGTTTCTCGTGGATTCTATTGTTTGTCAGTCACTTTAGTTTTAATAATAAGTTTTTCAAAAAATATGTACTGTATGTCAATCAAGTTTTTGGCTTTACAACCACTCCGCTATTTGATTAAATTGCAGGGCGTCCGAAAACTTGGCTTGCCGATACATTAACAAACAGCAGACAGAAAATTTAACTCGACTGTAATGTTCGCATATTTGGTATTTATTATCGGCTCAACTATAAATACAGGCGCAAGTCGCCACGAAGAATGGAATTTAGTATTTCTCCTCGCCCCAGTGAGCACACAAAGTCAACCGTGCAACCTCAAAGGCTGTTGGTGGTTTTTGCCGAACCTAGTTTGATGTTTGGTCGGAGTATCTGGCAAAGCTCTTTGCTTGGTTGATCGGCTTTGATGTGTTCAGTTAAGGCACGTGCTCTTCTGGAAATTCCGTAAATAGGGTCTGAGTGGCCGCTTAAAGATAGAGTTGTAAACCGCAGCAATAATTTGCTCTTTTGCTTTAGGTTTGGGATGCTTGTTCAGATGCCCTGATCATATTCGATAAGGAGAACCTCCAGGACGAGATGGCATACATCGTTGAGAACGACGTCATTGTGGCCTCCCTCACTAAACAGCTGCAGAGTCTCTCTGGTAATGCACACATGCAACATGGAATCATTTCGGTGTTTGTTTTTGTAATCATTGCTTTGAATCCTCTCCACTCACTGTGTGATCTTTCTTGAATCAGTGCTGTTTTTGCTGTGCTATTTTGCATTTCTCAACGTTTCCTCCAGAAGGAGCCCGAGCGCGGACACTCTGCTAATTGGTTTTAGGGATGGCTTGGCAAATTATGTCACCACAAGCCATTCCTTCCTCTCTGGCATTATGATTATTTGTTCTCGTTCTTTTCGAACATCTTACTTCCTTCCACCTTTTTAAAGATTCCACTTCGTTGGACGGGTGCATGTTTTTCCAGCTATTTCGATCATCCAGCACATTACTTTTGGTGGGAGTTCGAAGCCCCACGAGAACTGCTATCCTGTTCGTACACGTGCAGTGGTCTATTGACCCATTTAAAAAACCACATTCTCTCCAGTCGTAGCATCTCGCTCACTCAGGGTGCCCAAGCACGGATGGCGTTTTACTGTAGCGTTTTGTTTTTGTAATTAACTAAACCGTTCCAAGCTCTGCATTTGAAATCTTGCCTTTTCCATGCCATGCTCTGTAAAACAGCATATTTTTTAAAACATGCCTTTTTTCGAACACATCTTACATTTAACAGATGTGAGTTAGCACGTGCGTATTCATGTGCCTCAAGCTCCTTTATTTTTGCCGAAGGACTGAACGCAAAGTACGTACACATACTCGCATACATCGGCCAGCTGTTTTGTTTTTGTAACTCAACGCAAGCCAATATTTCTCAGAAGAACTGGTTTTCAGTTTTTTGGACCAAATGCTATCCAAGTCTGAAACGTAGGCGTAATTCTGGATCTTTTCATGTGCTAGATGACTGCCAGTGATTCTAAGAAAAGTGGATTTTCTGCTTCCTACTCTTTCGTTCTCTGTTGTGTGCAGGATATTGGCAGCTGGTCGTATGCATTGCACGGTCTGCTTGTAGATAAACACTATTAGTCAGTTCGGAGTGACTCGCACAGCAAATAAAGGGATAGTTCACCCAAAAATGAAAGTTCTGCCATCATTTTCTCACCTTCTGTCATTTTAAACCTGTATGACTAAAGAAGATAATGTTGGTAACCGAACAATGGCGGCACCCATTCACTACTATATAGGCACAAGACCAATTCAAGTGAATGGGTACCGCCGTTGTTTGGTTATTAAAATTTTATTGTGATTCATCATCTTTTGTGACTAAATAATTGCTGCATTTTCATTTTTGAGTGAACTTTACCTTTGAAGTCATTGCTTGGAGGACTTTAGATTTAATAACTCTTTGTATTTTTGTATTTCTGAAGTTAACTTGAAAGAGACTGCTTTGACATGCATTATGATGTTTATACATGATTTTTAATGATCCGTCGTATCTCATCCAGACCATGTGGAAGTGCAGTACCGAACAAAAGTGGTGAAATACACCTGGCCCAGTCCTTACCACATGGCTGAGTCCATCCCTTGGGTTCAGGTGAAATTGGCCAATGGAAAGACTCTCCATACCAAGCTGCTGGTACGTACAACACTGGACACGGCTTCATATGCTAAACTTCAAACGTACTAAAAGGTGCCTCTTTCAGATTGGCGCCGATGGTCCAAACTCAATGGTGCGGAGAGAAGCTGGTATCCCTACTGTCAAATGGAACTACGACCAGTCAGCTGTTGTTGCCGTTCTGCATTTGTCTGAGGTACGATGATGCTGACACAATGCACATCATACTTCCTACTATTACTAAGGTTTTGTAAATTAGGGCCAGAAATGAATGAAATTTGGTCAGATTTACTTTTAAGGGGATTTAAGGGGAAACTCCACCCAAAAATGAAAATTGATTTGAAATGAATTGATCAACCTTGATAAAGTTGTTCCAAACCTGTATACATTGATTTGTTCTGTTGAACACAAATAAAGATATTTGAAGAATGCTAGCAACCGAGATTTCAAAATCAAAATGTTTTATTCAAAGGTAACCCAGATCTGTTTCTTCAAAATTAATTTTATGGTGTTTAATAGAACAAAGAAAGATATACAATAATTGACTCTACTATGGTAGAAAATGGTGCCCCAGAAATATCAGTTGATAACATTTGTACAAATATCTTTCTCTGTGGTCAACCAAACAAAGAAATGTATACAGGTTTGGAACAACTTGAAGGTGAGTAATTCATGACCGAATTTTTGTGTTCTAGTCCCCACATAGTTTTTTTGAAGGAATATTACAGGTTCAATACAAGTTAACCAATGGCGATGTCATGGTTTTTATGGTCAGACATTTGCATGTGTCATCAACAAAATCAAGCTCAGATGGAGATACAAGGTTTTGTCACTTGACTGAGGTACAAGTGTTTTGCCGGTAGTCAGATCGATAGTATCTAATGAAGTGCGTAAGTGCGCCGAAACATTATAAACTAATAATCACGGCTTTTTATTAAAAGACAAAATTCAAAAACCAAGATAAGTTTCATGTTATCATCATAGTATGTTAAGCCAAGTTACAGTCAATGTTTTCCATTTTAAAGATTTTCAGAATGTCAGGTTTTGTCACAAGCTCTTTTTAGTATGTTTTATTGGTTAAATATTTGCAGACCTCCCTGACACATTAACCAATAGTAATGATTTATGAAAAAATTATGCCGAAATATACTGTAGCGATTCGAGGTTTCCGCCAGACAGTGATGATATCTTTTAACATTTGTTTCATTTGTGTAAACCAGATTTTTTTTCTATTTGTCAGCCCACAGAAAATAACGTGGCCTGGCAGAGGTTCCTCCCCACCGGACCCATTGCAATGCTTCCCGTGAGCTAACTTTCAGTGTTTATTTTACTTGTAAATGATGTCAGATTTAATTGATTTGTTTCATTGGCCCATCATGATATCACTCGGAGGTCAAATGGAAAATGCATCTGTGTGTAATGGTACTTGAAACCCAGACATGGTGTATGTGTCTGCTTTGCAGTTGTCAGACACTGCGAGCTCACTGGTCTGGTCCACCAGCCATCAGCATGCTGAAGAACTTCTACAGCTGGATGAGGAGAGCTTTTTGGATGCTATTAACTCTGCATTTGTGAGTAAAAGTTTGTGGCCTTGCTTATTTCCGTTGAACACCTTTGGAGTGTCCTGTCATGTCGTCTTCATATCATATTCACTTCATTTTAAATGTAACAAAGCAGTGTTATATTACTGACATTTTAAAGCATTGCCCTAAATTCTCTTTGGCTGAGTGCCCTCAAACTGACCCTTTTTTTGTCTTTTGTTTGCGTTTCTGTCAAAGAAACTCCACTTTTCCCAAGCATGCTATTTTTACGGGCCCTACTGGTCACAGGCCTTTGCATCTGAGTCACGCTTGCCATCAAAACTGGTTTGCTAATTAAGCCCAAGGTTTGCCAGTGTTGGTCATTACTCCACGGAATGTTTTTTCTACAGACCAGACTCAAATGTGTGGCCTGGTCAGTGTTTTACTTTAATTAGCTATGCTTTTTCTCTGTGAAATACCTTTACTTTCTAGAGAGCTTTGGGAGAAGAGGAAAAGGGTCATCTTTAGTTTAATGTAAAGATGAGGATTGCCTATAATTCGTTCTAACCCTGTATGACCGACTTTCTTCCGTTGAAAAGGTTACACAAAGCCAATGATAGCAGAAGTGACCAAAAATAAAGAACCATAAAAGTTGTCCTTAATACTCATGTGCTGGTATTTTAAATCTTCCAAAACCATGAAATTTGTTTGTGTAAGAAACACAATTTTCGTACGTTTTGTGTCCAAACATGAAACAAAAAAACCCACAACAAAGATATTAATATTGACAAGATGCGGCACTGCCGGTACAATGAAGGGCGAGGAATGCAACACTCAATTTGGTTGCTCTAGTGAAGAAAGTTAAAACAAGCTAATCGTCAATCAACGATGATTCTCATGGGCTCTCGTGATGCGCTTGCCAGCCTGTGCGCAAGGCGCAGTAGATGATGCGACCTCGTAAAGAAATATGCTATTTTATTTGATTTCGGTGGACTTTTTGGGACCTCTTCATCTGCAAAACAATTCACAGAAAAATATGTTCAGCTGGAGAAATGAAACCATAAACGTTTTTGTTTTTACATTTTCCCTGTACCTGCCTCTCCACTCCGTCCCATTTTATTACACACTGGCCACACATTTTTCCATCTACTTTAAACTTAAATCTATTATGTGGACAGTTTCGTGCCATAAACACCATCTGCTCTGTCCCTTTTTGCCATTAACACCTTCTTTTTGTTGCTCCCTTTTAAGTGGAGTAATGAAAACCATTCTGAGCTGGTGGAAACTGCCGGCTCTGTGTTCCGAACTGCTCTATCTGTTCTGATGCCTGACAGCGGCTCTGCACGCCAACTCCCACCTAGTGTGTCAGGAATTGGCCCAAAAAGCCGGGTCATGTTCCCGCTGGGTATGGGTCATGCCACAGAGTACATCCGCCATAGAGTGGTCCTCATTGGGTATGTTTACGAGGCGTCTCTGAGCTAAAACTTCAGTTCATGCACCTTTATCAGTGTTTTTTCCTTAAGTATATATCATTTTCTGAATTACGTATGAGTTCAAAGGAGAAATCTTTTAGTTTTATTGTGTAGAAATAATGTTAAGGATTGTCTAATCCTGTTATAGCAGTGATGATGTATTTAAGATAGATTTTCTTGGAGATGTTGCAGTGCATGTAATGTAATATAGGGTGTATGTTAAACATGGTTTCAGCCTCAAGTATTTTCTCTGTGTTTCCAATTTTAGAGATGCTGCACACAGAGTCCATCCTTTAGCAGGCCAAGGTGCCAATCTAGGCTTTGGAGATGTAGCCTTTCTCACACAAGTTCTTAGCCAAGCAGCATTTAATGGAAAAGACCTTGGTAAGAATTCCAACATCAAGGACAGTCAAGCCGAATGTATTTCTATAGAGAATTGAGTTGTTTCCCTTGTTTTCAAATATAGAGAGCATCCTTTGCAAAAGGAAAAGGAATTTTGTTAGAGGATTGAATAGTGGATGAAAATGTTTGTATAATACTTAGATCATTGATGCTCGAACATATGATAAGATGGTCATATTCAAAATTGAGATGTTTAGAAGAAGATTTCCTTGAAAAATGAGTTTTCCTCTTATGATTGTTACTCTTCGCCAAAAACTGCCTGTAAATATGTTTACAGCAACAAACTTCTTAGAAAACCCTACTTTCCACATGCATGCATGTTATTACACATAGAGGTTTTCCTTTGGATACTGTGCACATTTGTAAATAATAACTAAATATAACAACTCAATAATATTATAATAATTTATAATAGAAATTGGTAAGAATTGTGTAGAACTATAAGTTCAGATTCTGTTTTGGCATGTGAGCATCACCAAAATGCATTTAATTATAATAGTAAGGCAAGCTCTTGAGACAAATGTTTTTTAAATGCATCTACTATCAACTTATTTGAACTACAGGAGCCATGCAACACCTGCTGGAGTATGAAACTGAGCGTCAGCGACACAATCTTCCCATGATGGCAGCCATTGACCTCATGAAGAGGCTCTACTCCACCAATGCGGCACCCATGGTTCTGCTACGAACCTTTGGCCTTCAGGCAACCAATTTGCTGCCACCTCTTAAAGTATGGTCACATTTATTTTGTACTTCATTGTTTCCTTCCTCTACCATATTCCTTTACTTTGAATCTTGTTCTTTTTTAGCTCTGCGGCAGTCCTCTTATGTTTTCCTTCCTCTCTGTCATCCGTGCCTCTCTTTTCTCTGTTCTGCTTCCAGCTTCCCATTTAGCCTTTTTCACCTCTCCAACTTTTGCTCCCTCTTTCACAGTTTCTTTGCCTTCTTCCTCTCTCTCCAACCCCATCACCCCCATCCTCATCTTGTCCTCTGATTACATGCCTTTCTACTCTCATCCATGCCTGTAATTTACATGGTCAGGAGCTACTACTACGGCTATGTTTAGCCCTAAATTGACCCTTACCGAAAGTGTGTGGGTGGGGTTGCAGGGCCATGCATGGTGGTGTTGGCTTGTGTTTTCACACTCCTTTTATTATACTCTTATGAAATGGCTTCATTCCTTTTACTGAGCGATTCCAACTAGGTCTGTAACTTTTCATAAAGGGATTTCACTGTCCTCATGGCCTAGAGGGATATCGCTCACATTCTGTATTTCTGTAAAAGATATTACATCCTAGTGTTTGCTGCTCAAGAACAATGAGAACAGAAATGTTCCCCTTTTGTTGTCCTTTTTTGGAAAGATCTCATTTCTTTAATTAAACTGTACAAAATATCACTTGTGGTGCAAATTTAGTCTTTCTACTCACAATGGTCTGAAGTTTTATTATATTTTGTACCCACAGGAGCAGATCATGGCCTATGCAAGCAAGTAAAGACTGGCTTCAAGCTGGATGTTTGCTGGATCTCTAAAGTCAAGATGTTGTGAAGACTTTGTCCATTGAATGTAAATTAATAAATTATATTTTATTCCTCTGTCAACCCTTAATTTTGTATGCCTTTTACACAATTGAAAACATGCCATCATTCACACAAATGTCTTGTATAACAAGTCCTATTGATCTGCGTTACCAACAGCTTTGTATGTTCTGCCATATTACATAGGTTAAGATTCTGTGAATGAGCATACAACGGAATCAAACCTAATAGATCAAATAAATTCAGGTCTGCAGATATTTTATTCCTGTGGCAATAATTATTGTTTAATTACTTTTTTGTTATAAAAATGTATTGATTTATTAAACAAAAGCCGCATTTAGTTCCCATAACCTTAAAGTTAGTTATTTCAACGCCTGGTGGAAGTAAATATTTTGGAACACGTTTTGAGTAGAACACCCAGTAAGTATCCCTATTTTACTATTCTTTTCATTATAAATAGATCATCAAAGTCATCATGAATTCATATATTTGACAAAACTATGGATTAGTTTTTTAGATAACCTTTAGATAACTATTGACTAACAGCACGTTTTGGCGATTTTGACGAATAATGACAAACATTTGCATGATAAACACCATATTATGGTTTAGTCTACGGTATCCTGGAAGTCCCTCACGTAAATGGTACATTTCTTCCATTAATTACAAATATTGTTGAACAAATATTTAGCAGATAAGTGCATCCTACAGTGTTGCAAACAGGTAACCCGGAACAATGATATAATAAATATCAATACAATACAATAAATGATACATTACTACACTAACCAAACCCTAAACCTATACAGTCGTAAATACGTGAGTTCATTTCTATTACTCAGTACTTACATGTATAATTACACTGTAACACAAGCACTGTAAAATAAAATGTAACCCAATGTTATTATGCTTAGTAGACAGGTAGTGGAAGTCAGTACAGTTGTCAAAAGATTAACAGACACCTCTATATGGATTTATGCGTTTTTTATAAAACGAGAATGATAAGAATCGGCAAAGTTGATGTATTTCTTTTTTATTATTCATACATGTACAGTATAACTGCATACACAACATTTGGTGACATTTGTTTAAAAAGCATAGCCATATTTATAGCATTTGCCGCAGATGATAATACCCCAAAAGGCACACAAGTATCATTTTTCATATCCAACAAGTAATAATGCAGACTTCATTGATTACGCTATAGCTGATATATACATTGGTAGTAAATACACATATTGTATCATGGTATACTGCTGCTGGTTTAAGGAAGTTCTCAGATTAACAAGCAACAACAATGCCACACTGCACTATTCTCTATATGGAGTAAAGTATCCATATGTAATAAATATTTGTACAATAATTCACAAAACACACTAAGCATGGCAAGACGCTAAATGTGCAAAGGCTGTTCCCTTCTCACACCGTTTTCCTAAATCATTCAGGTTATGTGCATGTACCGCTTAAACATCGTGTTTCCAGAAGACCTCGTTCTTCTCAATGCACACACAGTTCTGTTCCCCATAATAACAATCTAAACCTCCACAATAAGCAAACCCAGACACCTTTTACTGAAGGTACTCTATGTAAACTGTATGCATGTTTGTATATCTAAATTTAGGATACAGTACAATAAATGTTTAACTTCAGCAAGTAGTCATTTGAGTTAGATTTAATATAAATACTGACAGGATCTTACAGTGTGCCTGTTTGATTGATGATGGCTACACCGCACCCATATCACACTGTATGCCATTCAGTATATAAAAAGCACCAAAAAAGTTATAAAAGCACCTGTACCATTTCGCCTAGACAATGCCCATCTGAAGATTTTCTCAGACTCTACACAGATGGTCTTAAAGCTATGTTTAAAGTGTTACGTGCTAGAATAAGGGCACCAAAGACTTCAGTTTTCATTATTATTGATCATAACCCTACACTGGAGTACAAGCACTACTACTAACAGATTACTGTAAAAGACCATATATCCAACAAAATATCCCAAACAACATAAATGAAGCATCCTGTGAGTCTTTGCGTTAAACCTTGAAACCTCCAAAGTATAGACAGTATAGACACAGACAGTGTCTCGATGAAAATGTGTGAATGTACACCAGAAAGGGCAGGCTGGCCTGGACGTCTTTACAAAAATATAGAGATCTCTTTGTGAACAGTTTTCTGGGGGTTTGGTTGCGGATGATAGTGCAGTGCATGTCTGAAACTCACTGAAGAGTTTAGGAAAAGAGGAGGGGGTTGCTCGATCAGGTGGGATTTGGTCCCTTGGTCCCCTTACTGCTGGTAAGGACAAGACTGCAGCCTTAATGAATGTTAAAGTTGCGGAAGTAGTCAAAGGTAGCACCGAGCGCCCAGCTTGTCTCCACGTTATTGACTTTTTTAGTTAGCTGCAAAGAAATGATTCATAGAAAAGTCACAACGTTGCCTCATTTGTGGTAACGTAATGTCAGTCGACAGAAATAGTGATCTTGATCTGACAGGGGATGTTGAATTAGGGTCACAATTAACGTATTTACACAAAATATCGTCAACAGGTTTGAGGCCTATTTTTGCTCATTCGCCTCAGTGTATTTCAGTTAATCGTTTTTTCAATTTATATTTATTATTTTGCACTCACCTGCAGAACAGTGCTATCCTTGAAGCCGAATCCCTCTTTCAATAGGCAGGTGATGTAAGTCATGTCCATGCACAAGTAAGGGCTGATTGGACGGTATTTGGTCATCTTGTTGCACACTTAAAAAAAGTAAAAAGTATAATTTGTTATTTTGTTATTTTGTCGCATTAAACTGTGATGCTCAAGCTACACTTTTAACTGAGAAGTCAAGGGTAGTGTCCCATGAGACCCTGACTGTCGATTGTCAGGCGGCGGTTTGTCAGGGTCTGGGAAAAATGACGTAAGACGTTGAGGCACCAGAACTGTGTTTGCTACAACCGTCTGGCACATCTTTGTGAAACACGTCTTCACAATGTTTTGTTTTTCCTCCAGCTGACAAGCTGATTTGGGAAAGTTTGGGAAAAGGTGGAAGGTGTGAAAGAACTATTTCACATCCTTGGTCGTTCACATGTGTTGATCGTGCGCCAAGCCACGAGAGGGGACGAACAGTGCCAAGTGTTCCCGCGCAGGGTGTGACATTAAGTCTGTCTGCCTTCGGTTAGATATCGGGCATCAGGTGTTGTCTCAGGATCTGTGAAGAAGGGGTGCCCACGGGGCTGCTGCCATGGATTACTATTGTGCCAAATGTGGTTTATGAAGGCCATGTGACAGTCTCAGCGTACGAATGAAAGCCTTACATAAATTGCCAACCCATTCCCCCTAGTGATAAATCTTCTCTGCGGATATTTATTGTTTGACATGTTGTTCCAAATGAGCCAGATTTTGTGAATCAGTTTCAGGTGTTAAACTGATGAATGTGTTGTCATTGTGCTGAGCAGCATGTGCAACGCACAGTATGGCAATGCATAACGTATTCCTCCATTCCAAGGGCATGGAAAAGCTGAGATAGCGGTTTGGAGGCTTGCAAAAGAAGATCAACACACACACAGGCAAAAGTATGTGTGTGGGAGAGGTGCAACCTGTGTTTATGTGGTGGCAAGGCTATCATTTTGTGAAGCCAGTGTGATTGTCGAGAGCCTCAAATGCAAATAAGCACCGAGGGTTTATGTTTGTGCAATGTGTGCGGCAGGACTTTGACCTGAATGTGCTTCGCAGGATGAGAGAACATCCAGTCTTACCTTCTTTGGCTCTCTTTTTGAAATCCCTGACTTCCACAGTGCCGCCACGGTCTTTATCTAAAAATTGAGACGGTGTGTTTTGGTTCAATATTCTTTCGAAAAACAATGACGTATAATTGCTTTGACCCTTATCCCAAATGTAACCCCACTCACCAATAAGACCAGAATCCACAGCTCTGTCGTAGTAATAGGAGAAGGCATAGAAGACGCTGCTTCCCTTCACCTCCATGGGCTGGTGCACAATCCCTTTCACTACCCGCGAGACCTCTTGATAGCACAGCTTGTACCCTGCATAACCTGAGAGGAAGGTTGACAATAGAGTTGCATCTGCTTTTCAGAAATGTTTGTAACTCAAGTCAACATTGCGCTATCAGTGCAAAAATTATTTCTTTGATCCCAGTGAACGTTATGTATAAATGCATTTTAACTTGCTTTTCTAAAGTGTCTTCCAAATACAACCGATGTAAAAGCATGTTTAGCTAAATTAATATTGGAAAATGGTGGGTAAGGGACCGTGGTAAAAGTTCACACATTACGCATAAACGAACCTGCATTTTGATAAATAGCGACGGTTAAATGTTATTTTATGACGTCAGCCGCAACACGATGCTGTCATTTTTATGACAGTTAGAGGGCACGTATCTTCAAAACTATACTCTGTAATAAGCTACTTGCAGAAATGACTAACAGGGTATTTTTTCATGACGGGCAGGCCATTTTTTATTGTGCAGTATACATCAAATTATGAGTAAATGGACTATGGGCAATGGCAATGTGTGTGACATCTGAGGCTGAGACAACCCTAACCCCGTGCATGGTATTCATGTAACTATAGATTTAGGAAACGGTTAGCCATTCACAAAACGAAACATCTGAGGAATCTTGAATGTAAAATGTGCATTTCAGGAGACTGCCTTCTTACTACATAATGAGGCCAATTTAAGGCATTGCCACAAACTTTTCAGGAAGAGGAAAACTCCAAAATAACCAGCTTTCATACGGTCTGGGGTGAGCTAACTGAGTTGTCAGGTCTACCAGTCAGAAGTCATGTGGATTACTTAACAAAGCCCCTCATAGCTATTCTGGACCACAGTGTGGTGTGCAGCCAAGATGAAGCCGCAAGCGACTTGCAGAAAGGAGCAGGCTAAATGCCAAGCATCTGACTGAACTAGCTTTTTTTGGCAACATGTATGGTAAGAAAACATTGAATCATTTAATGAGGAACTTACTATTTTCTCTCACCTTAAATATTGTGTTTGTTATGTTAGTATTGCCTTGGAGCTGAGAATTATGCTTAATAGGGGATAGCGGCGCAACTTAGTGCATTTTGGTTTTGGCTCAATCATTTAAAAACATTTAGTTAGATATTAGTACGATCATATTTTTAAGTAACATACTGTACACAATTTTGCTACAAATGAACACTTGTGCACTGAAGTGCAAATGTTATAATTATCCCCAAGGGTGGGTTTATTATATTTTTATAATATCGTATAATGGTGATTAAAGTAATATAAGGCTGGATTTGACACTCAAATCATATGATGAAGAAAAGTTACTTTCACGACACCAAAACGCTCTTTGTTCTGTATCTTAGCAAAAACACATCCAAACTTTCCACAAAATCGCAGGAGACTGTCTATCCGTACAGTAACAGTTACATTTAAACCTGCAATAGGTTGTCCCCCCTGACCCCTAGACTGAACCATGACACACCACTGGAACTGACACCTATTTTATATAATATTTTTCAGTTTTAATATCATATATTATTTAACATTATTAAAATATGAAAAAAAGTACACCGACCACAACAGGATTTATTCAGGATAGAATGACTGTAATGAACTTACCGTCTGGTATTCCACTGACTTTGTAGGTGTGATCACCGAAGGTCCATTCTTCACTGAATTTTTTAGGTAAACAAGAACTTCTAAAAACTTTCCATTCAATATCTGATGGTTAAGGTGAAAGAAAGCGACATCATATTAATAATCAGTATGCATTATTAAACATGCAGTTAAAAATAAAAATAATTTTTATGTTGATTACCATCTGAACCAAGAGCACCAAGAGTTGCCAGTCGGGCTGCAAAGAGTCCATTTCCAAGATAACTGAATGACAAATGAGTGCAAAAGCATATTTTTACTCGCTCATAAACGTATAAAACAGACGAAAAACACAACTGATGTTTTGTCAGGTTATCTGACCTGTGGGTGTACAGCTCGTAAGTTGCGTTGAACAGGTCAAATTTGGCGATGTAGTCTGGAGGAGAATTCAACACTGTTTTCTGTGAAAGAAAGGAGAACAGTGTCACGGTAGGAAATATATCCAGTAGTATGTCAACATTGGTTTTGTTTGTAATGTTGTACCTTTAATTTAGGAAGGAAGGTCATCTGTGTTGAACCTCCCCCCAAATCCAGGATCCCAACAGTTCTTCTTGTTTTAGCATACAAATGACCTAAAAAACAAAAGACTGGGTATTGAGATCACTTTCATCATTATTGTGTTCAAAGCCTTGCTAAAATAAGCAATACTTTACCTGTCAGGAAGTTTACTGTAACCCATGCCAAGACCCCTGGGGAAGAGAGAATCTATTGAACTTTTATGTATCAACTCACCACAATATTTCAGCAACAAGCATCAATCTGACTAAGAATATACTATTTCAATATGCTCTGCAGGTTTCTTCATTAAAAAGTAATGTCTCGTCATAAAAACTGTCGTATATTGGGGTCCTCTAGGACCAGCCCAGGTAATTGCACATGTCTGAGATGTAAAATTAGTCACACCTCATAAACGATAGGATCCTTGTCCTGTGTTGAGTTTGACTTTGCATGAAAGTGCATGTGAATTTAAATTAAAAGTGTGGATTATTTTATATTGAGTGTGGGAGGCTTCCAGACAAGGATTAATCTAGACAGCTATTTTAAAGCCTCAGGTCACTATCACAATAACAGACACAAAGGAAAGGAAAGCTGGTGTGCAGTGCATTGCGATTTTACTTCACATTTGGACTTCATTAGCCATTGTGTTAAATAAAGTGATATATAGTAAATAAAGAGGAGAATAGTACCTTCATTGGCGCCATTCATGATGGAGACACTGTTGTTTGGCACAAAGAAAGGAGAGTCATCGAAAACTTCTTTCACCTATGGAAGTAAATCAGACATTGCATTAAGATGCCATCTCTACAGGTAGAATAATGTCATGTATTTTAAAGTTCATGGCTCATGTGTTCCTCTGTAATATAGACAATAAAAGAAGAAAGACGAAATAAACCATTTGGTTGTTACGACGTTGAAAATTCAAGCCGACTGCTTTTTTTCATCTGGAGTCAACGGAAAGTGCACTGAATCAATCTTGTGCGAATTTGTCCAAAACCAAGCAAGCTTTCAACCACAAGTGTGGCCGGTGTGGTGGCGTGGAATATGATCATTCAAAAGCCATTTGGTTCCCTGAGGCTCCAGACAGCCTCAGAACAGCTGCTTTTGCACTGTATTGGTTTGTCTTCTCGCTAGCTTCCTGTCTTTCTTTCTCTCTGTCTTGCACACAATGTGGTTTGTTTCGCTTTGGGATGGTTGGTGCATCTACCAAATTGTATGAGAAAGAAAGCAAGGAAGTGAGAAAGGGGGAATCCTTACCTCATCCAACAGGACATTGGCTTTTTCTGGAGGCAACATGCGCAAGCCGGCAGTGGCTCTCAGAACCACAGGTGTTTGTATCCATAACTCTTTAGGAATTGTCTTCTTTGCCACCTTCAGCAGCTGCCTAATAGTTTCACCACCCTAGCAGAGAAATTACAAAAGCATTTTATAGCACAATTCTTCAATTACAATTCCTCAACCAGGATAGGAAAACTGTCTAAGCCAGTGGTTCTTAAACAGGGGGCCGATTATGGGGGCAGATACATCAAAATACATAAATATGGTCACAAGCTAAACTACTGTAATGAATGATTGCAAAGTCTGGATTCAAATTCCATATTGCCTGGTATAGTATTTCTGGTGTTTTTAATCATATTGTGGGGGGAAATATTGAAAAGATTATATGCTTCCTCTGTCTGCATGTTAAGACGATACTGTGGAGGAAAAAGTCTAAGCCATTAGAGTTTAATAGAACAAGCATGATTTTATGAAAAAGCTAGTGGCTTACCGCATCAGGCTTATCCGCATATTGTGACAGTCCAGGCTTTACAGCATTATACATCTCATGGTCTAGCACTGGGAGCTCAGCTGTTGGACACAGAAAAAAACAGAAATGTCAGGGGACAATTGAAGACATCTGCCTTCAGAAGGTGCACATTAGCAACGATGGACTGTAGGCAGCTCAACTCCAGAGTTTATTGTGCATGAGCAGAGACATTTGGTTATTGTATGTTTACCACAAATAGCGACCACCAAGATTTTCCAGACAGCCAAATGAAGCGTTTCTGCAGACTTAAAGTTACCTCATCAGGAGTAATGCCACGTCTCCGTTTGATGGGTATGTAGGATAACCAATTACAGTATTATCAGCCCAAACCCATAATCTTTAACAGACTGCTTAAGGTTGCAATTTGTTAAATGCAATTTATTCTCTGTCTTTCTCCTTCCCTCTTTCCTTTCTGCCACCCCTGTGTTTCTGTTTGCCTTCACACCATGCAGCGAATGAGCCCAAGTCAAACACAGGCACTGTAAGCAATGGTACTTTGAGCAACAGTCTTAGTAGGGAATGAGTGAGAGCGAGAGAGCGAGAGAGCGAGAGAGGGAGAGAGAGAGAGAGAGAGAGTTAGAGAGGGCAGCCGTTCACAGAGTCTACAAGGCGGGACTCTTCAAGATCATTCTGAGTTCATGGTGTAGGCTAAGCTGAAGCATGAATGTGAGTCAGGATTAAAAGAGCTACTGGTCTGGAATGGAAATATGCAAATCCTAGCTATGAGAAAAGCAAATATCCGGGCTTCTGTGCATTTTTATGAATTCATACAAAAAAGGGGCACGAGGAAAAAACTTAAAGAGACTTACCTGGGTCTTTTTGAATGAACCTGTACACATGGATGCGAGTGCCAGAGCTGCCAGCATCGAACATGATCCCATAAAAGGTGCGACTGAAGTTGACCGGCCGGGGCGCCACTCGCTCTGCCACCACAGGTACTTCTGGAGGAAGCTGATTGTCCATGTTGACATTGTGATTGAGCGCACGGAAGCGGTTGTACATATGGTGGTTGTAATATGTCGCCTCTGCCAGGAAGTACCCGGTGGAAAGCCACATGGACACCACCGTCAAGAGCAACATCTGTTGAGACATGGTTTCTTTCTCCCACGCCGGCACTGCGAACAGCTAAAGGCTTGACTGGTGGTTTCCCTAAAAATTGAGTCAAGACTTTTTATGAAGGAGGATGTTTTCGTTGGTTTTGCCTGCTCTTGTTGAATGTCTTGAGGCTTTCCAGAGGCAAGTGAAGGTGCAGGGACAAGATGATGAAGAAGGGAAGAGAGAAGGTGCAGAGAGCCGGAGGGTGAACACAGAGACACTCAGGACTGGTTGGTCATCTGTTTACAGTATATAAAGACATAAGCGCTTGGCAGGGGGCCATGCCAAACAGCAGCGTCAACCAATCCCGAGCCTCGCCATCGCAAGCCCTCTGAAATCCATCCTCCGGCATCCCCTCCCCTTACTTATGAAATGGACACGGAATACCTGCTAAGGAGTGCACTTTCTTTCTCGTCAATTAAAGACACTTTAACTGGCACTCACCCCCTCGTACCCTCCCCATCATCTGAACAGCAACTGAAAGTCGTCAAAAAAACTAAAGCGAGTATATATTAAGACTTCAAAACCAGCTGGATTGCTAAGAGTACATGCATTGGGTTAAAAATACACTTTATGAGTGTACTTAATTAAAACTTACAGCTTTACTTTCTACTTACAGCCTGTTTTGTTACTTCACCGCTCTTTTCTTTCTTCTAACAAGCATTTAAACCTACTCATGCAGGCTTATAATTGCTGCAAGCCACCTTCCTTTCCAACAATAGTAGTGAAATCATGAACCAGCTTGCAAAAAATGTCAAATGACAGATTAAGTGGCTTCTCGAGATTCTGCATTACACACAACAACAGCGCAGTTATTTGTCCTGTAACTAAAATACTACAATAGGGCTTTTCCTCCTTTGTTCAGTTTAAAAGAGGTTTGAAGAGATGTAGACATTATCTTATTTATTGTGGGACTTTGTGGCAACGATCTAGAATGCTTAAGAGCAAAAAAACTTAAACTTAAGAGCTGCAGATGAAGACAAGTTGTTTTTGCATCAGTCGCCAGATATTTTGGCAAGGCGGATTGTAAAACCTTGGTGTCCGTGTACTTTTGGTGCCCGCAGAGTAGTGGAAGATCCTGTACCCAGGACACAGGGTCAAACTTTCAGACTCAAACCACTGTCCGGTGCTTGAAAGTAAATTTACGACTAAATTAGCTAGTAAAAAAGTAAAAAGTGTCTGCATTTGTCAAAGGCTTGTACGGGATTGTCCCCCAGTTTGACAAAGCATAGAACTATTGTAATAAAAAAAAGCAAATGGTTATATTTTTCTTCAGTTTGGAGTTTTGCTAAGCAGTGCCGGTCTTCGGCTCGCATACGATTTCTTTATTGATTCTGACAGATGAAAAAACCCAGAGGTGTTTGCAGGCGTACACACTATTGAGGACCTCATGTGAACTGAACTGTAGAGGGTAGAGAGGGGTTTCTCCGCTATGTGACCCACGCCACCAGCGCTGCTGAAATTGTTTTGTGTAACTCTCAAGAATCCAGTCTTGACATGTCTTTTTTTCTTTTACTTGCAACTAATGAAAGTGGTTCACCGCACATCGGGTTAAGAATGACTCTCGCCGGTGAGATCCAGCTGAGGGACGGGGAAGAGCAGAAATAAGGGGCGGCGGAGCACAGTATGTGATTTTGGAGCAGAATGGGAAGAGGAGAGGCACAGAGTGGACAGAGGGAGGGGGCCAGGGTGGAGTTTGGCGGTGCGTGTGCTCCCATCATGCCATTCCAGTCCCCGGACAGTCGGCTGAGCAAAGCAACAGTTCCAACGTTATAATTTAGAACTAAAAATATTACACGTTCTTTCCTCTTTTTCGTGTTTTTTCAAACTGCGGTACCCCATTATGGGCTTTTCTCCAGTGCCAAGCATGCATGTGCAGTCCCTCACATGGACTTCTGACAATTTAAAAGAACACTTTCTGCTGTACCAAAGCAACAGCATAGTGCACCATGATCTAATTTAATAGGTGCTTAGGTATAAAATAAAATATATCACTCACACTCAGGATCATTTCTTCCAGGTTGCAAAGCTTCATGCGGATTCCTGTTTCACAGTAATCTTTCTACTGCACAATATGGTTCGTTTTACATCTACAGTTCAGCGCATTCTCAGTTGTTACTGTAGTTTTCATCCCATCCTTTTTATCCATCCAGTAGTCATTCTTACGTTCACACACTGACAATTACTGACAAGGCAGTCTGTACATCCATGGGATTATTACAAAACACCATAAACATGTGTTTGGTCAAAAGCAAGGCCATCACAGTAGACTGATGCAATAAAAAATGACCTGCGAGTCAAAACCTGTCACATTCAAAAACGTTTGCGCAATGTGAACTATACCAAGTTTTGCCACAGTAATAATTTGTTGCCAGCTTGTTAAAATGTAAAATGCACACAATACAGCAGAAAGAACCTTAGAAAACAATAGACTGCTCCGCCAGAGCATGAAACAAAATGATGACAAGAAAATTGTGAGGTTCGACCGTGCTACTATGAACTCAAATTAAATGTGTTATTCATTTCTTCAAAAACAAATACGATGTGCATCGCTTCTCAAACTATGACATGACAATTTTCACTTCTAATTTGAAATCAAAGGAATGAAATTCACCATCTGTTTACATTTGCGGGGAAATACAGGCCTAATATAAAGTCTGAAAACGTATACATTCGAAAATGGCAAATAATACAGAATCTGCTTGAATAACACAACTTCTCAAGAGACTGTAACAGTTCACAAAATAATAATACAGATTTTTGAAATACGAAATCAGCAAAGTAAAGACCATTATTCCATTATGTCAGCATACATTTATGACCCCCATGTTTTGTAAACTAGTCTTACATTACGGCCTCAGAAATGCCATTTTTGTGGGTGTCCTGCCCAAGAACTCCAATCGAAGAGACCAAAACCATGCAATTACAGTTTTGATGATAATGACAGCTTGAAAATGTTCACAGTTATATGTATCTGGTGGGGGAGGGGGGTTGATGTCTGCTTTCATCTCTGTCATAGCAATTAGCTTTAAATTTAGTTGCCGGCATACATGAACCTAAAGCCAAGAGCCGCTACAGGGTTACAGTAGCTACACCCTGACATTTTGACATACGTTCCTTTGGCTTTTCCTATCTGTGGAATGTTTTATGGATACACTCCAGTTCCATCAAAAAGCTCAACAGAACTGACCGTCTGGGAAGCCGGCAGATGACTTGAGTACAAGGCACGGGATGAGAGGGTGGTGCTTCTGAATGGATTCAAAATTGTTCTGAGCTAAGTTTACATTGTTTTTAGAGGCTTGGCCCCTGAGAATCTGCTAAGTCAACTGCAATTTCAACTTAAAATTTTGCGGCTAGTCCACATCTTATGTAATGCTTGCTTATAGCTTAAATTTGTTTGGTGGCTGAATGACCTGTCAATCATTCCTGAAGTTCTGTTCAGAAAGACTGGAAATGAACCCCATCTGCTTACATAACCCCGCGCACCCTCGGTTACCGTTCACCCCACATTTCTTTTGTGTCTGAAGGTTGCGCTCTGGTTTACAAACAACAAAGACTTTTTATGCATGAATGCAGAGACCAAAATGAACTTTTTACCACACCTGTCATTGGCGGGCAGATAAGGAAAATTAGCTTACCGTAAACATATCTTCCCGGCCATGAACTGTATTTTACATTTTTATAAAATGATACTGGGATTATTGCGCTGTTATGTAACTGCATATTAGTGCATTGTGAAACTTGCAAGATATGTATAAAGACTCAATATTTGACTCAGTAAAATTACAGCTTTCACAAAAATGCAAACGCATTACGATTTTGTTCCAGAATATAGTCGATTAAGTAGTTTTAGGAACATTTTAGGAAGTTTACTATAAAGAAAAAGTTGTTGCACGAGGATGCACAAGGTTTATATGTTTTCTTTACTAGGTTTGTATTTCGTCTTGATTTAAATGGTGTACAATAGTGTCTTCCTTTTAGTAATCTCCTTATCCGCAGGAGTTTTTAAAAACTTTTTCTTAATATATCTTGAATTACAAAAATCTGTGCATAACATTCAACGTACAGTACATTTATACTATGACACCCATGAGGCTTTGGTGTTACGTCAATGTAATCTTTTTATAAATTCAGTCATTTAAACAAAGTATAGCAAGGAGTTTTACATACATGAAGTCCTAAATAGTAGCATAACATCATCACACCATTCGCCTTTTTGTTTTAAGGGTTTAAAAATGTGCTCTTCAGTCAACAGCTGTTTTCCATTTAACAGCCCTGACTTCATACTGGTAAAAAACGTCCCAATAAGTGTTAAGCAGACAAAAAAAGAGGTTTGGTCTGGAGAACCTTGAAACATCCTTTTTTAGACACTCGTAGAAATGTCACGTTTGCAAGTGTAGCAAAATCCTGGAAAATGTATTGTTGTGGTGGATTCAGATGTCATTTCAAGGTCCACCCTCCTTGGCCTTCGCGTTATATGATAAAACACTTTGTCTTGAGAAAGGGCTTAGCTAATGGAAACAAGTTGAACGTGAGTGTCTGCTTTTGTTCTTTTTTTACTGGAGTTCTGCTCTGACATATGGCTTAAAACAGGGTGAAATTCAGTCATCCAAATTGTTGTTTCATCAAGGTTTTTCTGACATCAATTAAAAAAGGCATGAGGAAAAAAGAGAAAAAACATGCAATTGACCTTTGAAGTAGAGATTCGTCTTCTAATTCAGTTTGACAGTTTGGTCAAAACCATAGGACATTGGAAGCTATAATTAAATGTGTATCAACATTCTGAACCACAAAAATAATTTTTCACTCTTTAGGCCACTGACTGTGTTATAGCGTTATTTGTGTTTTCATTTTTTATCCATTTGGCATAAAACTATGCATATGCTTTCATTCTCTGTTCAGATGCTCATTTAAACAAATTGATGTTCCATTGTGATTTTGTAACACAAACATTTATTCAAGAAAAACTAAACATTTAAGTTCTATTTATCCAGTAGTCAACACAAGAGAAAAAAGGTCAAGCTGATTTTTTACAACAATTGGAAAGCGGTGATATTTATCTATCAGACAACCATGCATTCTGTGCCCTGGTTCACAAGAAAAGGCCATAAGTCAAACTTTGTACTTGTCATCCCAGTAAAGGGTGGTTGTGGTCCCGGCTTTGCAGAATAACACAGTGTTCCCGAACCTTCCTATCTTCCTCTATTCCAGTTTCTGAAACACCCAATTGTTTTGTCGTCGAGAAAAATAGCACTTCATATTTCTTTAAAATATAACATTATGCATAACATTGAACCTTTGTTATTCAACACTGCACTAATGCACAATGATAACTAAAGACAAAGTGTCGCAAGAATTGCCAAACAAGCATTAATAGAGTGCCGGAGGGATGAAGTATTTTTGTATGCCAACTCAGAACTCAGAAGCACCACACTGGTTCCCTTGACCAAAGACCTATGGATTTTTTCAATAGACTTTTGAAATATTGCAATAAATAAGCTCTGTGATTAACAAATGTTTGTTTCACTTTCATATATTTCTTTTCTATCAAGATAATCTTTACAAGTTATCCAAAGGAAGCCTAAATACAACCATCAGAAGTAATATGAGGCTAAAAACAGACTACACCACAGTCCCTCGACAACATCACCACCACAACGCCTCCGACACATTTATTAAATACATGTTGCATGATAATACTAATAACTACTCTGTAAATTAATTTTCATCCACCTTTATCGTCACCAACTAGTCGCATTTAGCAACTTGTTAGCAACTTCCCTTTTAAGACACGTAAAAACTTAAAAAATCTTAACTGGTGTGTTTTACGTAATAGAATAAAACGTAAGAAGATTAAGAGTTATTGCTTCCCACAAACCTTATTTCATGCATTTAACCACAAACCCATTAAAAAAACATTGTCTTTGGGGCGATGGAACCAGGAGTGCTAATAAATATGCAATAAATCACAAAAAATGTCAACCCTGCGGCACAATATAGATATATTCTTACATCAACATCTATGACATGCCAACCTGATCTCACAGGAATTCGTAGCCATTTTATGAGGTGGCTAATTTGTAAGGATTCGTTTGTTGCGAGTCGTACAAAAAAAGAACAATTGCTAGAAAAAGCAATATTGAAGCCCCACCCCTAACCCCGCCCCTAAATCCAAAATCACTGGCACGAAAGTAAATCATACTAAAATGAGATCATAAATGCTATATTTTATACTTATCTACCACATAAAATAGTTACGTTTTTGCCATGATATTCTGTTGGACTATCGGAAAAAAATCTTTCAACCACTTGTTCCGAAATGGATGACAATGAGTGAAGGGCAAACGGAGAGAGCGGTCAAAAGAAATGTCTGAAATTTCGTTCATACATCATACATCAGCACCACAGTATCTCAGTGATTTGTTAGACATTTGTGACGGTAACAATATAAAGCAGTTGAGCTGCTGTTACATAGATATAAAGCATAACCTTTCTTTCAGTCAGCTCGAAAAACAGCTTTTTGAAAGAACTGCAAAAAAGATTCTTACAGAAAGAGGTAGAGAAATAGAGGTTTGCCCAGCCAGCACTTTCCACCCATCCCACTGTTCTACCCTCATATCAATTACAGGCTAATTTTACATTTCAAACTGCACTGTCACTCAGTAAATTAAAATAACCTGTTTCAAAAACAACACAAGGTTATTATCTTGACCATTCTATATTTTTCCTCTTGGAGACTGTATACATCGCCCTAAGCCAATGATTACATCTTCACCAGAGGAGATTGTTCTCCAAACACAGCGTGGGTTGTACTGTCATTGGATGTGTGCGTAAATGAGGATGAATGTAAGAGTCTGCGCTATTGTGTCTATCTTCTCAAAGCCGGGTTAAGAAGTAAACCATGTTAGTTAAGAATGATTCGTTTACCAAATGCATGTAAGCAAAAAACCTAGCATTTAGCTTATTTATGTGGCAATGAGCGGGAAAGCCTCTTGCCGGTGACATTGGAATATTCAGAGTGTTTCCACGGGGCAATCCTTCACCTGCTTTCCCAAACCTAACACTTGAGGTTAGCCTAATTCAATTAGATGACTCAGAGTTAAATGGAGCCAAGGCCAGCCCAATGCCTCAGGATCATAAGCTGGTGGAATGCAAAGACAATGTGCGTGAGCTTTATACTGACTGTGCATCATCTGCTCTCCCCTTTGACACTTTTCAAATGTCTACGATGATTAAGAGTGATTGACCTGTTGTCTTGCTTTGGAACCCCTCAGTTTTGAAAGTAAACATGAACTCAAAATATAAATTGGAAAAGAAGGAAAAAATAACTAAATGTGTTATAGTATAAATTATGTGCCATTATTAAATGTGGAACATATGATATTACTGTAAAAAAGCTGTATGTTAGCAACACCATGTAAATCTCTGCAGGTTTTTAATGAGACTGTTAGGTATGCATGCTAGTTTAAATCAGCCTAAAAGAACCCATGTAACACCCCTCCTGATTTCACTTCACTGGCTGCCATTGCCGCCCGCATCAAGTTTAAATCGCTGCCACTGGCCTTGGGAATGGTAAAATTCCTTCACCCTCAGTGCCAGGGACTGCTGGATCCGGCACCTCAGGTGCCGCCCTGAGACTAGGGTGAGGAATAGGAAAGGACCAGGTCTCGCTACTCACCCGTTCAATTCCGGGTGCCGGCGTAAGTGTGTTTTTGTACCCTGTTGTGAATGAAGACAGCTTTATACCCTCAAGTGGTCTGTCTTCTCCGCCTGGTGTGCAGACCCGGGATCCTGCAACATATCATTCATACTGTCCTTCCTGCAAGAGCTGTTGGATAATGGTCCTGCCCTCCCATGCTCAAGGTCTATGTGTCAGCCATTTTGGCTTCCCACGCCCCTATAGCAGGCCAAACGGCGGGTAAGAACAACTTGGTTGTTCGTTTCTTGAAGGAATCCTGGCGGCTCTGCCCTCCTCGCCCCCTCACTCTTCCCACATGGGATCTCCCCACAGTGTTAAGAGCTCTGAAGAGCTATCCCTTTGAGCTTCTGCAGTCTGTGGACCGCCGTCTCTTAACGCTTAAAAAGGCTCTGCTTGTAGCTCTGGAATTGGTTAAATGTATGGGCGATTTACAGGCACTCTCTTTGAGCCCCTCCTGTCTTGAATTTGGGTGGTCCTCAAACCAAGGCATGGCTACGTACCTAAGGTGCTCTTTACTCTGTTTAGAGCACAGGTAGTATGGCTTTCTGCGCTCCCCTCCTCCGAGCAGGACCCTGAGGTCATGAAGCAGAGACTTTCTAAATGGATAGTGGAGGCTATTGCGCTAGCGTATTCTTCCTTGGGCCCTCAGTGCACCATGGGAGTTAGACCCCCCACTCTACTAGAGGTGTCGCTTCCTGGGCGTGGTCTAGCAGTGTGTCCATAGCGGAAATTTGTGCGGCAGCCTGCTGGGCTTTGCCTTGACACAATCCTGCTATTTCTAAAAGTGGCTTCAACACAACTGTTTGAGCAGTTACTTGACCAGTGTTCTGGTCTGTTTTGATTAAAGTGTTTATATAATGTAATAAAATAATTAAAGAAAGTTAAATTAACACTTAATCTTCTGAATTGTGTGGATTTAAAGTCGTAGTTGAGAGAATAAAAAGAATTAAGTAAATTGGAAAACTATTTCTGTCTTTTTGTAGTTACTCTGTAAATTTTGTTCACATCAAGTGCTAGGAAAAAGCTAGGGGAAATTAGTACTAACTTTTTGTTGTTGTACAGGTTTACATTTTTTACAGTGTAAATATATTTCTTTGTGTTCAACCAAACAACAAAATGTATAGGTTTGTAACAAATTGAGGGTGAGTAATTGATGGCAGAATTTTTATTTTGGGGTGACCCTTTAACATTCTGGTCAAAAAGCCTTCTGAAAAGTGAATGCTGGCACAACTTTGCACAAGCTATTTTATGATTTGTTTATCACGTATTATATATGAGGTTGGGACCAAAGAGTCACACGGTTATGAACAAACCAGTAAATATTATTTTTTCCATTTTCTATTCACCAAAATAGGAACTATCACTGCCTGGAAGTACAGGCTGTGCTGTTTGAATGATAATATCTCAATGATCATAGTGTGGAAGTTCAAATTCCAAACCACATTCTTCTCATTTATAAATTGGTGTTTATTTAACCGCCACTTTCCTGGTATCCCCAGAAATATATATTGGAACGCAATTAAAACTATTTCCAAAATAGTGTTTCTTTTGCAAGGTCTACCAAACAGTAGGATGTCCCATTGATGCCAAATGTAACTGTGCTGGGAACACAGAAAACATGTTAGCAGGGGCTTGAAACGAAGACTCACTCAGTTGCTGATCTTTGGAGGCAGCAGGTATGGTGTTTCCCTCCCATGGTATTTATTTACACTGTTCTGTGTATTTGTTTTGCTTGTGGTGGCCCGTTCCCTTTACCTCCACAGTAGGAGGCAGTCTTCCGTCTAACTGCGGCCTGGCACTCAGCAAACTTTCCGATGCTCTCGCCCTCCTGGCAGGCAGATCTTCTAATCCATTTGTTGCCCTTGGACCACTGCTGGGAAATGAAAATGTGGGAAACCGTAACTAGACACACTGGTACTGGACACACTCTTGGATCTAAGATATGATCTCAGACCCCCCCCCAACCGCGCACAAACCAAACAGTTATCCTCATCTCATTTCCAGATCTTTCAAAGCCCAGAAATCCTGCTGCTGATTTTCATCTTTTTACAGCATGCCTGATGCATTATGTAGTAATATTCAACCTTATCAGACTCCTTGATCTTTAGCAAAATGCTTTTATAAGCAAAATGGAGAGTCCCCCCCAAAATATTGGAATAGGGAATTGAATGTTGGCACAGAAAATCCTAACTTTTTCATAGAGACATGCTCCAAACTATTTTTAACACCCTAGCAACTGCACACTAGCAGCACACCGCCACCACACCTAACATCACAGCCCAGAATATACTGCATATTTTTGATGACAATTAAATTGATTAAGCAAATATCCAAACATTTACTAGCGGTCATTACACCATATTTCAAATGTCTGAGCTGTGCGGTAAAAAATCTCATTATATGGTGAAATTACTATACAGTCATTTGCATACATGTCCAGATTTCCTGTATTTTATGGCCACCATCATCATCATTATTTGTCACCAGTTGGAACATTCCTCTTTCATGTTTACCAGCTCAGCCTTGAAATCAACAATACGCATTTTGTAAGGATGTTTTGTGTGAAAAGTTGCCCCTCAGCAAATGCTTTCTACTGGGATGTTCTTGTAGTTCCTAAACCTACCCACTTTTTCCAGTGTAAATATGGGGCAGTGTGAAGCATCTGTTAGCTTTAAAAACCCAGTTGGCTGCGTAGAGTTGGTGAAGTGAATGGAAACAAGGAAGGTAAAAATAGGGCCTAACTGGCTTTAGTGCCATACCCCCTGCAATGTCATTTTGGTTGACCACTGAACACTGCAACGTTTCACTCTATGGGCAAAAACTGTAGCTTATAACATCAAGAACTGAGAATAAAGATCCCAGAGCCGGTCTAGGGGGGCATTGCCCCTCAAGATTTTCTTGGGCACCTCCAAAGATATACAGCTGACAATTCAAATAAAAAATATATGATTAAATAATTACTACATTTCTTACCAAGTACTTATTTGTATTGTTAAATAATGATCTGTTCATTTAATTACAGAAAAATTTAAAAATGATGCATGCAATGATCTCTGATTATATATTTGCCCAACCAGAATATGTAATTGCCCCCACAGTCAAGCCAGCCTAGCACCGGGCCTGCAGGTGGTAAAAATTAAAATGTACATTAATACATTTATAATGAAAACCAAGCAAGCATGCAGAATGTTTAAAAGCAGAAATCTGAAGAATTTTTTTGGGTAAAAATAAAAGCTTATTCATTTTTGATCAGATGAAAATTGTCCTGTTGAGGTAGGTCTACTTTTCTTGGTACTTTGTGGTGCATGTGAGTTTGCCGAACTATAGATTGTAATGTTTCCCACAGTAGGCACCAAGGTTGTGTTTTAAACATGACGTTTAGTGTTTAAAGACTGTATCCAACTTTGCACATGACTGTTAAGATATTCTATCAAACCAAATTCAAATGAACTTTTAAAACTGTGACTTTTTTATATGCTGTGCTGCCAGTTTGCCTGACCTACATGGTGTTCTGTTTGTTTTTACAAACTGAGGGACACAATTATTGTCTTTGGTGATCCAAAGCCTACCAGAAAGGGTGTACCTAGTCATTTAGTTGCAAATAACCTGCCAAATACTGTACATTTAGGATAATCCTTTTAAATGTGAAAACTGGGAATATTGAGGAATACATTTGTCCATTTAACAACATGGAGTTAAAGTACATGGTGCTGAAACAGGTACTGTGGATCCTCCACCCAGTTAAAAATGTTTCGTTGTCACTGCATTTTTCTTCAGCAACATAAGAAACCAGCTAATCTCTTGTCTTTGCCACATATACCAATAGAACCAGGTCGGCAGTCACCCAGGTCTAGACACTAGTCATGGGAAGCCATGCGAATTACAAAGCCTTATGAAGATTTACTCCATCTGAGACTGGGCGTTTAGTATTCAGAAGATTCTAGTATTAATATGAAGATCCTGGTTTGCATCTCTGTTCTGGTTTACCAATTTGGTCCCATTTTCCAAGACTCATACTACACACATAATAATGAACATATTGGAGTAATAATCCAGTTAGCAACGCGAGCCGAGAGAGAGACAAGAGCTCCTGAAAAATAAACAAAGCAGCGGAAAACAGTCCCGACGCCGAATGACAGAAAGGTAAACATTTAAAATGGATACTTTGTTCTTCATAAATCCGCCCAAGAACTTTGACTTTAGAGGTTTTGGCAGTTGGCCAGATTGGATTGTCAGATTCGAGCGATTCCGCATAGCTGCGGGTATCAATGAGGGGACTATCAAGTTAACTCGCTTATTTACACAATGGGCCATAAAGCGGATGATATACTGAGTACGCTGCCTCAGACACACAAAGAAAGACTACAGTAACGTCAAGGATGCATGTGAGAAACAATTTGTATGCAAGCACAACGTGATTTATGAGAGGGCTTAATTCAACAAAAGTTCCCAAGCTCCCAGAGAAACAACCAAAGCGTTCATTACTATAGTTTACAAACTTGCAGAGAATTGTCAGTACGGAATTATTCAGATGGAAATGATAAGAGACCGATTAGTCGTTGGAATGTGTGATCTTGGACTTTTAGAGAGATTCAGTTAGGCCAAGAGCTAAAGCTGTACCAAAAAAAAAATAAGACAGAATGAAGAAATAAAAAGCAGCAGGCAATATTCAGACAAGCTCATGGGGACACAAAAGAGGCAAACAAGGACATGTTGAAATACAAAATCAAACCAAAACAGGGACAAAAAGGAGTCCACAGAAAAAATGACAGAATGAGATACAGAGATGGAGACAAAGCATGTAGCAGATGTGGCAGGTCACAAACACACCCACTGAACAGCTGCCCTGCATGAGATGCTGAGTGCAGGAAGTGTAAGAAAAAATGCCACTTTGCTGCATTTTGCAAAATAAAATAAAAAAGACTGGATGAAATGTATCACGATGAGGAGGCAGAGAGCATTGAAACTGTGTTTTTGGGAGTTCTAAAGTCTGTAAATTCAAATGATGTGTGGCAAAAGACTGTTGCTGTGAATGGGAAACAGATTATCTTCGAATTAGACACAGGAAAAAAGCTTGTAGTTCGAAATGAGTCATGGGATCCACAGCCTTGCAACAAAGAAGTTGTGCGGACCAAGCAACACTCCAATAAATGTGAGCGGACAGTTTGATGGTTCATTACAGTACGTGGATAAATCAATAAAACACACAGTGTTCGTGATAGACTGGTTTCTTCACTTCTGGGATTACCAGCCATAAGAGTTGGGTTTACTTCACACAGTCGACACAATTAACACATCACAGCCAAATAGCCAAAAGTATTTAGAGGATTAGGGAAACTGGAGGGAGGTTACAAAATCAAACTCAAAGAAACAGCCACTGTTTCTGTTGGTGTCCCATTGCGTGCCTTTACCCATGATGGACCCATGATACCCAAGGTGAAAGAGGAGCTGAAAAGAATGAAATACTTTTATGTAATTACACCCATTGGGGAAGGAACTGAATGATTCTCGGGTATGGTCATAGTACCTAAACCAAATGACAAAGTCCATATCTGTGTGGATCTTACGTGGTAGAACCAAATAGTTTGCAGAGAGAGACACATCCTACTGCCGTGGATGAAACACTGGCTACACTGGCAGGTGCAACAGTATTCTCCAAACTGGAATATTACTGCTGGATTATAGACTCACAGCCTTTATTACACCTTTGGATAGATATTGCTCTCATCGCTTACAATTTGGCATTTCATCTGCACCAAAGCACTTCCAGAAGAACTCAACACAGATGCTTCTGCGTTTCTCTAACCAAATCATGCATAAAGAAATCTTGGAAAAGTTACATCAAGGCATCACTAAGTGCTTGGCTAGGACACAACAGGATATGTGGTGGCCAGGCATACTGTAACAATGAATTCAGAGACAAAGTGAGTAGTTGAGAAATGTGTCAAACACAGCCAGTCCTCAAAGGCCGTTGCTGGCCACTCCTTTACCTTCACGACCATGGCAGAGGGTGGCGGCAGATCTTTTTCAATGGAACGAGGGTAATTAAGTGCTTGTGACAGACTACTATTCATGCTAAATAGATGTAGCCTTGCTCACTTCTACAACTACAAATGGAGCTGTCGTGGAGAGACTTAAGGCAATTAGGCTTGTTTGATTTGGGGTTGCAGACCCAATTTTAGCAATTCCAAATTTCTCAACCTTTGGTACAGTTACTTCTGGCATTTTCGCTCCCCAAAATTATGCGTTTTTAAAGGAAATCACAGTAGTTTATCTCTCATCTAAGAGCAATCCCTTTACAGTAAAGAAATCTGTGATATCTGTTATAGATTATGGTATTTTATGTCTTTGGGGATTTCTTTTTTTTTTGCTAAAAGGGGGAGATGTTGTGATAGGATGTTTGGTTGTACATTGTGTGTTGAAGTTGCTTGCTATTGCTCCCACTTGTCTCCTATCCCTTCCCAAGCGAGATTAATACAATAGCATAACAATCGTAAGTCAAGAAAAAGGTTAAGAAATGTCATATTTCAAATCTTCTGATCATGCTGTTTTTTCAGTTATTTTTTATCTTTATACTCCAGACTGCTAAATAATAAACGGAAATATTTTTTTCGTGAGGCTTATTCCCAAAAAAGAGATGTTGTGTAACTCTGCATGAAAACAAGTCACTTGAGGACTGTGTGTGTAAAAATGATTAAATAAATGTAAACCGTGCCTGCCATCCAAATCTTTATCAGAAGTGTGTTCTCACCTTCTCAAAACACAAACAACAACAACAACTTTAACAAGACCAAATCTTATTTATTAAAACCAGCATCCTAAATCTGTCTCTTATTTAACCACAGCTGGCAGGTTTACAATATTGTGCATATGCATTCAGAGATTTAGATCAGAAATCTGAGATAACGCTAGAGTTAATGCTCAAACCAGCTAGCTACAGATAATGGAAGTTAAAGCACTTAAGACAACACATTCACACTCCAAGTAAATTTACAGCTGAACAGAGTTGAATTCCTTAAAAATAACTTTTGCTGTAATATGGTGACAACTGGCAGAAATGTCAGCCTCAAACAGATGTTTCACACGGTGGTTTTGAACAAACCGTGCAACATTTGTTAGACTGCTTAACTATTCCAAGTGGAGTAAAAATAATTCACATTTTGAGAATAATTCGCTGCATAGTACAGAAATGAAAGGCCAGTTTCAATTAGTTTCATATATCAATCTGTACATATTTTGAACAGCAGGGGGAGGATTGTTTCACAGTCGATACAGTTGATTAACACTTAACGTCCCATTGTTGGCATGGTAACGGCCGGAGATTTCAATGTAGCATCTTCTGCCTTCCATTGTGAAGTCACAGTTTTGATCTGTGTGTAGAACTGAACGCCCTGTTACAAATAAAAGCAAAATACAGAATAAGGCAAAACAATGACTCAAGATTATTAGTCATCATTTTCTTGTTAATACCCTCCCATATGACAATGACATCACATGAAAAATGGCAGGTGGTTGCCAAACAAATGCTGGCAAAACCAACATACCACCTCTGTTCACAATAAATCAGTCATCATTTAGCCTGACGCAAACTAGAGCTGACAAAATTTGAAACCAAAACAAATTCAAGAGCTAAACTCTCGGGCAAAACGGTAAACCAAACAGATGCAACCTCATTTTAAAATTGTGGCTCCATTTGACATCTGGGAAAGATATGATATGGCGAGATGACTGCTCTTAAAAGAGCATACTGTAGGCCTTATAGTGATACTACACTTCCCAATGACTAAAATAACCTTACGATCATGTTTGTAATGAATTCAAACACGATATAAAATGCAGAAAACACTCACTTGCTTTCCATAGAAATTGGTGTCGCCCCGAAAGGAGGCTCTGGAACCGGTGAATGAAAACATGGGCAGAGGGACGGGGATCGGCACATTAACTCCAATCTGTAAAATAAAAACATAAGCATCAGAGGTCAGTTGCTTTTGCCCTCGGGTCACATTCTCCTCATCTCACTTATCTGACGCACTCGCACCCTGACGACAGTTAAAGTAACAGCGCAACCGCCAGACGCAAACGCATTTTTGTCTGCCGCAGAAACCTGTATGTTTCCCTTCACGTATCTAGACACCGTGTGGGAGAGACGGATTGTAAATTCCATACATTACCCAGTCGAGTTAGTCGCCTGTCTCAATGTATGCTTACAAATCTCACCGTATCCCTGCAGTTCAAACCTTTCCAATTGTGTTCTGAAGAAAACATGCCAACTGCTCTTCAATTTCAATGTGGCAATTTCAAGTCCAAAAATAGGACAGTTTGACAAACTACAGTACAGTTCAAAATGACTTCTGACCTTAACCAGATAGAAAAGGAATGCAGGATAATTAACCCGGTTGGGTTTTAAAGCAATAGAAAAAAATCTGAACCAAAAACATGACTTACCCTCTGTGGTTCTAAAACTGTAAAACTTAAAAATGTCATTTCATTGCGACCAGATATTGTTATCTCAGTTGGATATTAGCAAAAAAACGACTTAAAGGTTTATTTTGTGTTAACAGTAGCGTAGGACTTAAAACACATTCATTGTACGGAACACTTATGGTTGTCTCAAAAAACACATTCATTGTACGGAACACTTATGGTTGTCTCAAAAACAAAGTTGCAATCTGTAACTTTCGTCCCTCTTCCGCTATCCCTAGTTGAAGTATTCCTTAAACCTCTTTTTTCCCCTCCAAAGATGCATCTTTGCTTTGAGAACAAACTGCCGTTGGGCTTCGACAACAGTGTACGGAAAACGCTGGACAACCAACCCATTCAAAAACGATGCAGTCAACACTAAACTGAAAGCCCCAATCATTTGTTTGTGTACCAGCCGAGAAAAGAATAACTAAACAAAACATTTTGTTTTGGGGTGGAGTGAGGCTGGAAACTGGCAGAGCTGCTTGAAATGTTTGAAAACGCGGTCGCAGGAGTCGAGCCTTTTGGCCGAAGGTGACTCGAAAGGGAGTGGATGGAGACAGAGAGCAGAAAGGAGGTTCTTGTGCTCGCATGGGTTTTGGAGGCCAGCTCAGCACATGTCCCGTGCCGTGCACTCCAGCATGTGATTCGCAAACACACGGCATAGCTTCTTGCCACGGGCAAACAAACCGGGTAAAAGGGGGCCGTTTCTTCTGCAAGGAATCCCTTTTGAGTTTAATTTCGAACTCCGAGCTTTACAAGCAAAATATGTTGGCGTAGTGTTATTTTGATTAAAAAGCACATATTTGCTACGAGCTATTTGGAGTCTGCGTGTTTTGTGGTCACGGCTGTATTTTTTGTCGTTTTCAAAGCTGTGGAAAACAAGGTAAATGCAAATGTCATGTTCGCATACGTTCTTTCGAGGGAGGGGTTGTGTTACTCCGTGTTAAATATGGCAGCTAAAGGCAACAGTTATACCATGGCGCTTGGTTTCAGGTCAGGGAGTGGCGCCAATGGATTTTACACATTTCATGTACATCACATCTAATATTTACTCAAGAGTGCCTGGAACTCATCTACATTGGCTATGTCAAAAGTCTACATGGCATGTGTGTATAATAGAAAGGTGCCTAATATGACATAACAGAGGATGAACATGTCTACCCTGTCTATAAAAAGAGAGTTTTCCACAGTTTGAGGTCTATGAAGGTCTGACTTCTGCATGCACCCCTCTCAAATCACACCCATACCGGTTTGGTTTGAGCTACAGTGCAAAATACCAATGAATATTTATATGTATTCATATGATAAACCTTCAACAATCTCACCTGGCCAACATCAACTTCATGGGTGTATTTACGCGCTGTGGCACCGTTGGTAGTGAAGATGGCTGTTCCGTTGCCATATTGGTTTTTATTGACTAAGCTAATGGCCTCATCCAAACTGTCGGCCTCCAGGACCACCAACACAGGTCCAAAGATCTCTTCCTTGTAGCACTTCATATCAGGCTGAAATCAAGATCAAAGAATAAGAGATGTCCAACATGCAAGACGTTTGTATGCCATGGACATAACATGATCTGTGGCTTTGAAAGCATCGTCTAAGGTCTGCATGTATGGGGACTCTTACCGTGACGTTGCTAATGACTGTCGGTCCTACAAAGTTACCATTTTCGTAACCCTTGACCTTGATGTTCCTGCCGTCAAGAAGCACCTTTGCACCTTCATCCACGCCGCTCTGAATGAGGCTGTTCACGCGATCTTTAGCCAGGGGAGAGATGAGAGGTCCAACGTCAGCTCCAGGCTGGTCACCTGGCAGAGTTGAGAGTAGAAAAAACTGATTACAGTTGGAATGTAACTATAGCACACTATTTGTATCATAAATAAGGCCGTTGACTTCCTGTCTTCTGCTGAACACCGAAGATATCTTGTAGAAGGTTGGTAACCAAACAATGGCGGTACCCATTCACTTCTATTGTACGGATACGAAACCAATGCAAGTCAATGGGTACCGCCATTGTTTAGTTACTATTTTTTTTCAAGACATCTTTTGCGTTTTAAAGAAGAAAGTAAGTCAAACAAGAGTGTGACTGAATGATGACAATTTTCTTTTTTGGGTGAACTTTTCGCTTTAATTTGATCAATGTACATTGTTTTGTAATAAAACCATGTTTTATAATACCATGTATTCCGTCTTTTTCGAATGTATTTCTCTTTCCTACAGTAACTACTGCTGAATCTTTTTAATATGTGACTATTTTGGATGGACAGAAAACCTGATCAAAGTCTACATTTCCACCAATTTCGCCTGTACAGAGAACAAGGGTGTAATTATATAAACAAACAGACCAAGACACACTAACTTTTGTAATGTGGCTAAATTCTGCAAACTGTAGCTGGTTTCTGTATCATTTCACCGCTTTCGCCGAATACATAGGGTGACATCCCTGTAATCTGGCCCATTTTTTGGCTCTCCTGACAGATGCAAGCGTATGAGTATACACACCCACACAATTTAAGATGCCCTGTGGCAATCTCAGAGGGTTGTTATGGGGTTTCAGAATAGCTGCTGCGGTTTAGCTTCCCTGCTTACGATTACAATTTTCTTCTTCAATCTTTTTTCTTACATTTGAACAGCCCATACTAATTTCTGGTCCGATCTGTACCGCAAAACGTGCCTTAGCTCTGCGATGCATGAGCAAGACAAATAACGCTATCCGCTGGGTGAGCCGAACATGCCAATGGGCAGTACAGGGAGAGGTGTGGTCATGAAGGCATGGGTGGTCTACAAGAAAAGATGCATAAGGCAAACTGCATGAAGAAGGTACCATTTAGAGGAACATGGCATGAAGAGGGACAGCGGATATGAAACTTTAATCAGAAATAGCGATTATGGAAAATGTTGTCTCAAGCTTTTAGAAGTTAGGAAAAGTAATCCGGGTGAAGGAGTGTTGGCTCGTGTGCAAATGTGATAAGATTATGTTGAACAAAGCTATGTGGAGTTGGATGTTGAAACAATGAGATTTCGCTGGGTGGGTGGAGATACCAGGCTCGCAGTTACACAAAATCACTTATGGCAGGTTAGAACAAAAACTCGGTATTTTGTAAGGGAGGCTTTATTGCATCATGCCTGTTAGGACACTGTGAAAGCAAGAGTTTAAGGTTGGGCTGGTTAGCACAGGCCAGTTAGATACTGCTGGTACTGATGTAATTGCACCCTTGTGGGGTTTCTCCATAGAAAGCTAGTCAAAAATAGGCATGTTTTCTAACAAACTAAAAATTTCCCATTTAAATGTTATACAATAGTGGATATTTTCCCAGGAGCTCCTAAAAGTGTGAAATAAACGTTCCCCCATCAGCTACCTTTGGCGTCACATTTAGAGTTCTTCCAAGTGATGACAGTAAAAGGTATTAAAATGTCTTTCTTGACCAATTTTAAGAAAATAACAAATGTATGGAAAGCTCTAGCTACGTGGGTTTGAAAGCATAAGATCAATGCACAATTGACATACAAGAACGTTAAACACAGTTTGCTATCGTCTAACCAAAATACACATCTGGTCTGACTTTCTTTACATGTAGGGATGTTGCACACATCTCATCAATGTAAACTTGTACTCTGGCAACATCTAACCAGCCATAGCCACTATTAACATCAACTATTCGTAATACATTTTTTTAAGATATGTATTTAAGGGACATTTTGCAGTTATTGGACAGGATAGTTTGATAGGGGAAGACTGGAATGGATAGGGAGGACAGAGGGGAATTGGATCGTCAAATGACCTTGAACCGAGATTCAAACTCGGGTCGCAATATGTGGCACCATATGTCAGAGTACTTTCCACTAGACCATCGCCTCCGACTTTAATACGTTTTTTTATAACGAAAGAAAAAGCAATGTGGCCGACATGAGGCCAAAATAACCCAATATGTTTAAAGATATATTCCAAATATCAGTGGATATTATCAGCCGCTGCAATAGATCAGTAGTGCTTATGTAGTTTATATGAAACGTGCCTAAACTTGGGAAACTACACGTGCATGCACCTCTTTTAATAAAAAAATACCCAAGTGATGATCCCATCACATTTAATGCACAGGGGATTGGCTCATAATATGACATCCAGAACAGAGTTTCCATGAGCAACAATCAGGCTGTGTATGTACTGTATGTGTAACTGTAGAATAAAGTACCTGCATTGACACGGAGACTCTTTGCACGTTCAACCAACTCTGGCAACCAGTTTCGAGCCTCTCCAACAAGGATAGCAGTGGAAAGTGCCATACATCTCTGACCCGCTGCTCCAAAAGCGGCACCAACCAACTGGTTCAGTGTGTTCTCTTTGTTGGCATCAGGCATCACCACACCGTGATTCTTTGCCCCCTGGTGGAGAAAATTCAGAATTGCTCGCTTAGTGTCAGTTTACCACATCATCAACTTTATTATAATAATTAACCAGTATAATATACAGCTTTAGACGTTCGTCTCAAATACTGCACATTTAAACATTTAGCTGTTCACCTGCTCGTAGACCTCATAATGCTTTTTGCAGACAGAATTGTAATACTTCAAGGCTTTAATAATTGACATGACATGGAACAGAATGAAGAAGGACTAGACTACAGTTATCTTACTAAATATTCAAAGCAGCAGCCACATATATTGAGATTAAGTGCTGTACAGTGGTTGTTAACCAGAATAGTGTGGATTTACTTGTGATGAAATGCTGCCACCATCTGGCTCCCAGCACAAATGCGCAATAAATGCAAAATATTCTTAGAAATTAGAGGACATTGGCACATTATTGTACTGCTCGCAACAGATTTTTGGTGAAGTGCTCCGTTAAGAACCAACCATGTTGCTTTGTACTCTTTTGCCGTATTTAGAGCCTCTCTCATAGATGTACTCTCCAGCCTGGTTGGAGCCCACGAAACTGATGGCTTTAATAGCAGGATGTTCGCAGATGAAGTTCACAGCTACAACATGAAAAAGGCGAAAACAATTGTAGTAATCATCACACAAAACCAGAATTATAATTCTTCCAAATTTCAATTTTTCTATACCCGCATGCTGTCCGTGGATGATGTTCAGCGTTCCATCTGGAGCACCAGCGTCCTGCAGTAGCTTGGCCAGCATCATGGTGCAGCCAGGCACTCTCTCTGAAGGCTTCATTAGGTAAGTGTTTCCACACACCATGCCCATTGGGAACATCCACAGAGGAATCATGGCAGGGAAATTGAAAGGGGCGATGCCGGCGCACACACCAATGGGCAACCGGTATGTGTATGTATCCATGTCTTTAGTGATAGAGGGGAGAGTCTCACCCAGCATGAGGGAGGTGATACTACAGGTGTGCTCTACCACCTCTGCCGGAAAGACAAACAACAAAAGTATATAATGTGAAAGGACAGGATTTACAAACAGCGAGAGAAAGAAGTCATGGACTTTTAGCTATAAATCATTCTTTTGAAGTGGAATCAGTTTTGTAGGTGGAGGATCATCCGTTCCATCTACTCCCAATACTATCCCCTATCATATGGGTCGACTGTGACCTATAACATAACAGTCTGACTGGCAGAAATGAATCATGGTGTTGATCGAAATAATAGAAGTATGAAAGACTTACGCAGTCCTCTGAATACGTCGCCCTCAGCATCAGCCAGGGTCTTACCCTGTTCCAGGGTTATCAACTTTGCCAGTTCTTTCTAAAACTCAAAACCAGATCAAATCAATACAGAACCACTCCTCTAAACTCAAAGTAATAGTTTGCATTACCATTCAAATGAGATCTAGTTATTAAACACACGCGATTAATGCATGCAAAGGGCCTTAACAATCATTTGTGACAACTATATAAAGAGACACTGAACTTACAAAACACAACTCTAAAATGTGAGAGAGCATAAATAGAAACATGCATGTAAACGTTATTCTATGGGTATGTTGGGTATCTTGTTGCATGGAACCCGAAAAATTTAACTTACAATATTGTCTTTAATGAGCAGCTGGTAGCGAAGGAAGATTTGCTGGCGAGCCAGGATGGAGGTTTCAGACCAGGTGTGGTATGCCCGAGAGCAGGAGTCTGCGGCGGCCAACATCTCCTCATGTGTGGCCTTTGGTACTCTGCCAATGACCTCATTGGTGGCCTGAGGAGAAGCATTCATCATAATTTACTCACACAGTAATGAAAACACAATGACATGGCAATGAGATTTTATCTATTCTAAACCCAATGGTTTGAAGAGATAGTTGACCCAAAATAAAACATTCTGTCATCATTTCCTCACCCTCTTGTCATTTAAACCTGTATGACTTTCTTTCGCAGGAACACAAAAGAAGATATTTTGAACAATGTTGGTAACCAAACTGTGCCAGCACCCATTACCTTCTACAGTATGGAGACAAAACTATTGCAAGGGAACGGGTGCCAGTTAACAACATTTTTCAAAACATTTTATCATAAATAAAAATTATACAGGTTTGAAATGACATGAGGGCGAGTAAATGATGACAGAATTTTTGGGTCAACTATTACTTAAGATTGTTTCCCCATGAAGTCCTGAGACATTGAGAAACCTGTTAAGAGTCACCTGTTTGTTGCAAAGGGCATCATACTCTGTCAGATATATTTCAAATGTTTTCTTCAATGTTTTAAAACCACTTTAAAAACATTTTCAGTACTGAAAACTCAGGGGCCTTTTGTTCAAAAGTAACCCGATTGGATTTCGGCTTGGGTCAAATCTTAAAAGTGGGTGGTTCAAAAGCAAAAAATGGATTGGGAATTTGATTTAGATCATAAAATCCTGGATCAAATTGTCAGTTTGTGTTGTTCAATACTATCAGTAAGATCAGGATACCTTTGATCCAAAAAAACGGATTATACTGATCTCGGTACAAAAAATTTTATAACTTAAAAACTGTACAAAAATACAACATTTATATAATGTTATTATAGACACAGACATTATATTTTGTATTTTTCTCTTGATAAGTTTGACTGTTAAAGTAAACATTAAAAATATATACATTAGGCTTCCTCCTATTAAACCAGCAGTAAAGAAAAACTGATTTTGGCTGCATTCAAAAATAATTATTTTTTATCAAGCCCAACGCTATAACCACTAGGCCACAGCTGACCCCATAGTTATTGGTGGATTGTGTCATGGGATTTACAAATCCAGATCATTCTGAACTTTTTGAACAACCCGCCCCAGATGACTCAAACAGGTCTATTGCATAGTCTGCAAAAGATGGTTGAAAAAATTTGACTTAAAATCTTCATGAACTAGATTTACTACTATAAGTGCTAATCCTGCACACACAAAAAACACCATTGTTAAAAATAAACTTACAGGATTGTGAATATCCAACCATTCTGAACTCTTGGATTCCACAAACTTTCCATCAATGAACAACTTGGTGGTGGGCTGGGAAAGCAGGAGCAAAAAAAACGTGAACAAAAACAGTAATAACATGACAATCTTAGTGTTGTTCAGATCTTACGAGAGAATCGTAACACAGTGCAAGACAGATGAGTGATTTATCTTGTGACTATTCGACTTACAACTATGATACACGTCCCGGTATGAGGTTTAACACAACAGGCTTTACAATTCTTACTCCTCCACACTTTAAAATTACACTCAGTTTTTAATGGTGTGAAACCAGAATAAGAATCTGAAATAATGTAGAGGCATATCATGATAAAACACCAGAGCCCACCTTTAACTTTAAACAAAAAACAGATCTCTAAACAAACAACTGTTCTTGTGGGCCTCTTCATCTCGTGACTACTGTAGTGTACAGTATAGAACATTTAGGGTGTACTAATGATACAAATGCTATTTAGTAACCCAATTACACTTTATACATCCTCAATGTGTGCTGAAGCATGTGATGAACTTACCACAGAAGAGTAACACATGCGTCCCATCCGAAGAGGAACCTGTACACAAGTTACGGTTACTGATCTCTGGGCACATCAATGTTTTGACAGTGTTGTGTATTATAAATACTGCAGTTGGTATTACAGCTCACTAAAGGCTGCCCCGTGCGTATCTCCTCTAATGGTTATAATAAAAGGTATTCGTCATAATAGAAAAGAGATGGTTATGAAATCAAGCATGCGTTCAAAACGCATCGACAGATGTCAAAGAGACAGTGAGAGTCGATATATAAACACGGGCCGCACTTCATATGCTTTCTAGGAGTGCGATACTAGCACCGGGCATTAGCGTGCATGAACTTGATCAAGATAACAGTTGCCAAGTGATATAATAAGACTCAGAGGGGTCAAAGCTTTGCGGTGACCGAAGACTCCACTGTAAAGTCCCATAAAAGCTCTCCTGTTGATTTTACAGTACATTCTACGCTAATGGGTTGTTTCATGGTTCGGCTAATGCAACAATGTGTGTCCGATCGTGGCTCGTGTCCGTGAAAGTTTATACTTTGACAACAGCGTCAAAATCATACGAGCGTCGCAGTACAAAATGCAATGCTTTTTATTGCTTACCCTCTTCTTTAAAACAGAGCGCATTATCGTCGCTGCCATGATGGAATTCGTGGATTATCGTTGTATTCGCCCCCAACGTGCATCCAACACCCGCCAGAGGACGTGCGCCGAGACCTGCACCTTGGAGTCGAATTTATTTTACTGCTGTCACTTTAAGAACGGGCGGGATTAACAGTCCGGGAACCAATCGCGTGACGCGATCAAATACTCCCCCACGTTGATTAACGCGGTTGGTTGAGCGAATCAAATAACGCACCGATGAGAGAGCGAGTTGGGGCAAAACGTTCGTCGGGTAACACACGCTCATTGGGTAAAGGCAGTTTTCAATCAAGTGATAGGCTATCGCGCCTGTCAGTCAATTAGATAACCTAACGGAATGAGAATGAGGGCGTTCTTGTGTCGGATGGAAGTCATGTAACGCGACAATTGTTATCGTAAACAAGCGCCAGTTTCTTCAATTGCATTTGCACGGTTGAGTCTTTCTGTCTTCCGAGAACGATACCAAGTAAATGCAATGTTTTGATCTAACCACGTAACTAAATGATTAGCAAAAATGAGCAATCTGAATCATTTAAACGAATCGGTTCATTTGGACGGTCATTTTTCGAAACCGACGCGTCTCATGTGTTTATTATCTTTTCGACATTACACATAATTCTCTAATAATCTTAAGTACTTTAATAAGATGTAGTAAATATGCATATTTAATGTAATACAGATGTTTTACAAAGATATCCTTTGTAGTTTAATCAGTTCGGTTGAATCATCTCAAAGCATCGGTTCGTAAGAACGATTCCTTCGTAAAACAATCATCACATCTGTGCAGTAGTTGGTAAAGCGCATCTGTAAATAATTATGTTTTTCAAGACGAGGACACACAATCTGCTCCAGTAGTTCTGCAATGAGTGCATCGTCTGCGCGTTTTATTAAGGTAAATGCATAAATCCCGTCCAACGTTTGCGGATGACATACATATAAATGCCTAGAACCGTTAAGATGATATGAATAGGCTATCTCGACATCTTACAAAGTCCACCAAAGCTGCTTAGTCATGGGAAACTTTAACAACCAGGAGGAGGATCTTGGGGGTCAAATCTGATTGGTTGTAGAAGTAGCTATTTTTTTCATGAATAGATTCAGTAGTTTGAGAAGTAGAATACCATGGCGACCCAACCCAAGGTTACACCATCTTGTTGTTCATCTTAAGTTAATGTTTTGTTTGTAAAACTCTTTTTGATTGTCCTTTTTTGTGTTCTAGCCTGTTCTTCATGGATACTTCAGAAGTTCTTGCTCTTGGAGAGTCCGGATAGGTGAGTCTCCTCAATTCAAATCAGCAATTGGGTATTTATTTATATGCATGTCATGTATTACATGTCAAGTGTTTAAGCTTTTTTTAATACAAGTTGTAATACTTTTAGCATTTGCATTGAAAGGCATTGAGTATGAGCAAGCACCGGTAAATCTTATCAAGGATGGTGGGCAACAGGTAATGCTGCAGAATGTTTTCATGTCATAAAGATATAATTTTACTGTAAATATTTTGACACTGACTTACAGTGTCTTCTCTTACTCAAAAGCTCACAGATCAATTTAAAGCATTAAATCCAATGCAGCAAGTGCCTGCAGTCACCATTGATGGCATTACTTTATCTCAGTCGGTAAGAATATAAACATTCTTCAGATATTTAGTACACAGAAAGTATTTTACTCACATTTACCTGATTTTACATTACTTTGTCCAGTTGGCCATTATCCAGTATATTGAGGAAACTCGGCCAGGGCCCCGCCTCCTACCTGCAGACCCAAAACAACGTGCTCAGGTCCGAATTATCTGTGACATCATCGCCTCTGGGATTCAGCCCCTCCAAGTAAGTCAGTTTAAATAAACCATTTTTATAAGCGACATTATACATGGCATACAATGTGATGAGTTCAAGTGATAATACAGCAAACAAATGTTTTTTTATTGCATAACCCTTGCTGTTTACGTACTATTTGTTTTAGGGGTAGAATACATGAAATACATTAATAACAGTTTTTCCAATTGTGTCATTTTATTTAGAATCTGTGTGTGCTTCAGAAAATTGGTGGAGAAAAGATGCAGTGGGCCCAACATTTTATCAATAGAGGATTTGAAGGTACATTTTATTACACCCTGTTCTTTGCATTGCTCAGATTTACTTCATTATAAACAATGATTGAAGGTATAAAATATAGTATTCAAGTATACTTAATATATTTAAGATAGTAAAGAAATACCCCATTAGGCTATTTAGGAAGACACTGTTCAAACGGGAGTTTGCTGATAAAGTGATAGTTCACCAAAAAGTTTTCAATTCATTGTTGCGTGTGATTTGAAGCACTAGAGCCAATCCTGAAGCAGACAGCTGGAACAAACTGTGTAGGAAATGAGGTAATGTGCCGTCTATCCTCATCGCAGCAAATGACATGAGAATCACACATTTATCATTAATGCGGTTCAAATAATCATATCTACTATTTACACTTCTAGATATCCATGGCAGATATTTGCCTCGTGCCCCAAGTCTACAATGCTGAAAGGTAAAAGGAGTTCTTTATCCAACATACAAAATCATTCTGCAAAACCATAATTTATTTTATGTCCTTCAAGGTTCAAGGTGGATATGAGCCCCTTCCCTACTATCAGGAGGTTAAACCAGACCTTAATGGAGATTGAAGCCTTTAAAGCGAGTCATCCATCATGTCAGCCAGACACTCCTGATGACATGCAACAATAACTTTGCAAAGGCTCCAAAAAATAATTGTGAGACTTAAGTTACAAAGACAGTTCAGTTCAAATGACTGCATTTATTGTTTTGGTGAAACGATTGTAATTGCTTTTCGCAAGATTTCAGAGACCTATGAACCTGAGACCAAGAGATAAGCTGTACACCCCACGGTGACTTTAAGGAAGTTGTGCACGTTTGACAAAACATACAAAGTGGACAAAAATACAAATGTGAAAACGTGTAAAGTACGTGCAAAATCTGGAAAAAAAAACATTTATTGCACAAAAATACATTTAGTCTCTGAATCCCAAAATGTACTAATAAATACACATTTGAATCTGAATTGAAAAGTGACTCCCGTTTTCTTGGCTTTAAGGTAATTATTATAAAAACAGTAGCTGTAAAACAGCTGTTCATGCTAAAACTGCAACGATGCAACCTTAAAAAAGATAAGAGCTTCTAGCATTCCAGTTTTCCTATTATCTTGCAGAGTTTAATATCATTCCATTTTAAGCTCCAAGTAAAAAAGTCCTGTTAGTCTCGGATCTTAAATAGGGAGTTCAACTGTGCATTTGAAAGTGTCATTGTAAAATGTTCCAGAACAATCTGATCCTCCAAACACTAGAATGGTGCACTGCTGAGAAGGGCTGATATGACGACGGTTCCTTGCGTTCGTCTGGTCTGAAGGTAATGGCTTTGAACAACCCAGGCTAATGAGACTATGACCTGCACGAGGCTTAGAGCACAGCCACGGGGACACCACCGATGTCCACGAGTTGGTGTCTGGAATAATGCACCAAAACAAGACTCCATGAAATCATGTGTGTGGATTTATGGCAATGTTTGTTAGCTTTGATGCCATCAATATGAAAAAAAACTTTAAATTACAAACTTACACCGGAAGTACATCACAGTAAAGAATATTACACAAACTATTTCACATGCCTTTAAAGCATCTTTAACATTAGAGATTATAAAAGCAGTGACACAAGGTTCAGTTACATTCCTGACCTGTATTAAAGAGATGGAGGTCCTGTAAGACCCCTATAGTACTGCAGCCTCCGCTGATCAGCACCCTGTTGTCAGACACGGGCAGAGCAGCGTGAAACCTGCTCACCATACAGAAATAAAAAAACTACTTGGTCTTAACCTTTGCACATACTGTATATTGCAGATTTGTCTGTTCAGTAGAATTAAACCGAGTGGAACAAGTCTGCCTATTTTTTATAATTAAAATTATATTCATGAAATTACTGTGTTGAATGACAAAAGGGTGAATAATAATTTTTGTATTAACTATCCCTTTAATAACAAACAGACATTTGTATTGATGTTGGGGTACAAAAAAAAGGTTATTTTGGCCTACTTAGCCACTTACCCACGGGACAATGGTGGCATGTTCTCATACTTCACAGCATTATATTCCATGAAACCTTTCCAGAATGAAAAAATGGCTAATCTGTCAATTCAACAAACATTAAAATATCAGGATATGAGATTATCCACGTGACTTGAGTTCATTACCAAGATCCAGGATGTGAAGATCATTAAGGTAAGCTGCTGTTTTTCTCCCACCAAAAATAATAAGCTTATCAGACAGCAGCGTGGTGGTGTGCCTATTAGAAACGTCACAAACATCATTCACTATACTCGCAGCTCATGCATTTTGAGACAGTAGATGGAAAACCAAGACGGAGAAACTGAAGTGTATGAAAGGAAGCACTTACCCAAACCTGGGCAAAGGACGGTCACCCTCCACAATTGGTTGATACCACAGACCGTGTTCAGGGTTAAAGATGTATAACGCATTACTGCAAACCTTGCCTTCAGAGCATTGGCTGGGCAGGACCCCTCCAAATATATACAGTTCTCCCTTATAAACATTGGCACTGTGGTATGCCAGTGACGGGATATTTCCCTTTGCCTGTCCGTAATTCAACAGTTATACAGGATAAAGTCAAAGAAAAGACATAATCTGCTACATATGACAAATTACACAATCATTGTTAATGCTCAAAACTTCAAATCACGACAGCATATAGGTGACATGTGTACCAAAAAAGGATAAAATTACTATTCCAATGTTTTACTCACAGTAACAAGCTTCCATTTCCACGTTATGGTGTCCAGCACATATATATCACTGTAGCGCTGGCCATTCCTCAAACCTCCATACACATAGACAACTTTAGACTCTGGATCGAAGGTCGCCGAGTGACCTCGAGAGCTAGGTGGGTTGACCTCAGATGTCGAGGCATTCATGGGGAACCAAAAATCACTATCTGAACAGTTAAATGGCATAAATACATTATTCAAATTGTCACCGCTTATATTTTGGCACCGTTAGATGCGTGACATTTTATTTAATTTTATATAAACATATACAGTATATTGACTTCACGAACCAATCTCTAATTTCCATAGAGAATCTTTACAACAGGCCTGGTCATCAGCCTCTCCACCAATCAGAATGGCTGTGTCAGGATCGCTCGAACACATTGCGTGGCTCCATCGTTTCGACGGACGATCTGAGATGAGAAATAAAAAAACGAGCAGAAATCTTACTAACAGCTACGTATTCAAGGATCGGTGCAATTTGTTAAAACAACAAGAATGCGGATTAGGTTTTTTCGTTTGCCAGTGCAAACTTGAAACCAGAATGTTGGCTAACAAATCTTCCATGGTTTCCATGTCTCTTGTGTTCCCCCTGATATAAATCCATACGAAGATATAATTTCAGCCACTAAATTATTAATTTAAGAAAGCCTAAGGAGGTACATTAAGATTTTAAGCAGAAATAAACATCAGTTATGTTTCATTGCACAAAAGAATGAACATTTACCAGCCCTGCAACCCTTGACATGTTTGACGGCCGTCTCTTCGAAATCGACTGCAGGCATTTTACACAGTTTGCGCTTTTTAGGGCTTGAAATTCGCCTTGAATCCGGAGGGCTTTCCGTTTCTTCAGAGCTCCACATGTACCCCTTTATCCCTATGACTGTGCGTCTCGGAGTTTTATCCTTTAAAGCAGAGAAACCTAAGTTATACAGATCGAGACTGTAACAAAGTTTAGTGAACAGCGCTTGTTGGGAACTAGTTTGTTGAGGACTTCTTACCAACAGCCACACTCCCTGAACATTGGCCAGTGTGTAATTCTGCGTCTCCACTCTGTTTTTTCCCAGCTCCACGCTGCCGACGCTCCCCTCAGGAGGTGATCTCCGAGTAATCTTCATAGCGATTTTAAATCGTTCTTACATAATCACTCAATAACAGAACATGTCTCAGAATACGTGTCATCTAAACATTCCTGTACTTCCACACGCCTAGAAATGTTAAGAAATCAGCTTGGACCAATATGCATTTCTACATTTTAAACATTTCTACAATCTATAAAGAAGTCATTCAACACAACTTACATCATGACTTTCTCCGCTGCTGAGAAGAGTGCTGGATGGATTGGACGAGTGGTTCAGCACCAGCCGGTTTCTTGTCACACGTGGAGTGCTGCTTATAAAACTGGCATTCACCTTCAAAGTACACAGATTATATTATAGCGACCGTAATTTAGTCGCTTAGAGGCCAAGTAGAGGGATTTGAGAGCTGACGCGTTCCATAGTCATTTCCATAGAGGAAAAATTAGGTTTATTGCACATTGAGGTCTGGTACAAGATGAAAACAAATAAAACAGTAAAGAAAAATGGAATAACTACACAAACTATAAACTGTCCTAGAATTTAAATGTTATTTCACGGTACATTGTTACTGTATTGATGTGCTACTGTGACTGTCACGGTCAACATAAAGCGAGCGTCCCATCTACTCACCCCCTACTCCATTCTGTCCAACACCCAAAATGCTGGTTAAATACACATACACCAGTGACGTTATTGACAGACAGGAAGTGACATTTACAAAATAAGAGACATAAACATTCTGGCACCTACAAATATTGTAGAGTAAACTGTCAAATCAAAATATGAAACAAACTTTAAACACAAGCCGTTGTTATGGGAAAACAAACGACTCAAGAGACAAGGAGATAATGTTGAGTACACCTGATTATTACCAGTCTACTGATGCGAAGCACCACTTTGGCGTAAACTCCTCTCCTCCCTCTCTGTGTGGCCTCAGCGAGAAGTTCAGGAGTCCAAACTCCTTGCCAAATTAGACACCTAAATAGAGTTTTTAATCAAATTGAACTCCTTGAATATGCTTTTAATACGGCGCTTGAGATGCCTGGTACCATTAAATGATGCCAATTTAATAGATTGATTCTAAAATAGTTAAAGGCTCGACAAAGACTTAACAAAACTGCATTAAATAAAATCACATTCATTTGGATAAAAACAGGCTGCTTGAATAAATGCATCGTATACATTTCAAATTATTTGACAATAAACACATTTTTTAAAAGCAAGCACAGATATGGTGATCTGGCAACAAGGCAAGCTTAAAGGGATAGTTCAGAACCGGTATGACTCTTTCTTCAGTGGAACACAGGAGATGATATTTTTAGAAATGTGTGGGGTTTTTTTGCTCATACTGCATAATGGAGGTCAACGGGACCTGTTGCTTGGTTTATGCAATTCAAAATATTGTTGTGCAAGGCATACAGGATGGCAATGATGTTTTTTTTTAGATCGCCTATCACTTTAAGAACACGAGTGAACCAGTACAAAAGTAAACTCGCAGCTACAGTTTTACTTACCTGGTGTGCGGTGAAAGCGTTCCGATGATCTGCGATTTGACCTCGGGACCCAGCTGAACCTCCACGGAGATATCCGTGTCACCGGAGAAGCATGACCAGTCCCCTAATCCAAACACTATCAGCTGTTTGGGTAAAGGCAACGGCATCTGAACCTGGTACATCATGCGGTTAACATTTCTAGATGAGGGAAACAACCAGATAACGTAAACAGATATGCACGCGTATAGATTTGAAAATGATCTACTACATACCGTATAAATTGCCGAGGTGCTTCCCGCAAGGACCAAACTGTATAAAAGTTCACTTTCCCCATGTTGTTGGTTCAAGCTTCTCCAGTGAACGAGTGTGTGTTCGGCCCTGCGGGTTGCGTTCAATCGGGCGTTACATTTATCACCTTCCTGTGTCAAACGCTCTGCCAGAACCAATTAACATTTACAAATGTAAAGAAACGCTACACCTATAAGCTACATTTTGTTAATTAAATTATTTATTTATTTAATACAGATTTAATTAAAACGTACAATGATAAAATAAATGCTTGTTCATGATGGTCGTAAGGTTGTTTGTTACATTCGCTTAATAGGACTAAGAATATCAATAGAGGAAATGGGGGTTAAAGGCCTCACTGGGTTCGTCGTAGGCGCGAACACCCCGCCCCCCATACCAAATAAATAATTCATAATTAATTCAATATATATATAAATAATGTTACGGTTCTAAATCGAGATTTCAATTAATGTTGTGTAACAGCGCCTCCTGTAGGATATAAATACAGCAACAGAAGACAATGGCACTTCCGCTTCTGCTCTAAGGTTTGACCCCAGCCTGAAGGCAAAGGATGCATGTGGTCTTCCACTGAAAGACAGATTTGAATGCTCAGGAAGTGTTTTATGCTTAATGTTTGCAAGGAGGAGGACTGTAAAAACGATTTTCAGCTGCCTTTTAAGTCAAATCACATTAGAGTCAATTGAACTTAATTTATATAAAACTTACTTTTAAGATCAATATAATTGATGTTCAAATGACTCAAATGATTTGACTTCAAAATTTGAGACAGCTTTTAAGCTTAAGTGATTTTTTTACAGTGTGCTTTCGTATTTGAAATGAAAATGACATCCTATAAAAGCTGCAACAAGAAAGCAATTTCAGACTGAATTCATCAGCAATGTTTATTATGAACAACAAACACAAAAACAAATGGAGACAACAAAGGAAAACAAGAAAAGCACATCGTATTTATATTCTACAAAAATATACGCAGAAGGACAGGCAGAATAGCACACTTGGCACACAACGCAGCGGTGTCTTACGACGTGCACATCATTTAAGGAACGAAGTTTGAGACGGGTGCCAAGAGTACAGGTTGCATTTTACGCAGTGTGATTTGGTATTTGTAATAGAACGAGGAGTACTAAAATAAAATACTATACTAAAACCTTTGCTGTCTGTACTCTGTGTGACATGATATGAACCAAAAAATATTCTAATGAACATCTGAATCTTGATCCGTGAAAGTCACCTTGGTAAAGAATACATTTTAAATAAATCATTTGACAAAATCTCCATGATTCATCAGTGTCTACACTGACCAAACAGATATTAAACAACTTGTTTTATACTAAAAGGGAGCGTGGGACATGTAAATATTGAATCAGTCATGTAATAAATTAGCTGCGGCAGGAAATGATTTCCATTCAAGGTATAAACAAGCAGGCGGTGACCATACGATGACTGCCAGGTGACTGATTCGATAGCCATCCAGGGTCTCCAACTGCAGTAAAAACATTATGAGGTTAATAATATAACTCTATAGTGGAGGCTTTGTGGCTACACTGTGATTTTGATAAGATAAATCACAGTAATAAGGGGGCATAAGGTACAGTGTGTAAATCTTCTGGCAATGCACATCGATGAATCAACATAACATTTAACTTAATTCTCACATGACTCACATTCAAGAAATATAAACATTTAATTACCTGATTTAACAGTGGCAACCACACCAGCTACTCACACTTGACCCAATTCCTTCTTTTTTTAAATTTGTGTGAACCGATATAGAACTATTTGACTTGGATCCCCACCCAAATAACTTTCCTGGATTACTGCTGTCGTCCCTGATATGCCACAGGTGTGGTTTCAGACGATACAATAATCAAATATATATGGACCCTTGAAATATTTGCGCGCGAAAAAACACATTGCACATGTCATGAGACTCAAGATCCCATTCACTTAAATAAGCATCTTGAACATACAAGCAAACATTTGATCTATGAAATGGCTTTGATTTACTGAAACCACAAATCAACAAAAACAGGAATCAAACACGTACATGAATTCAATACGTAAGATTAAAGATATGCGTGACTGAAACCTTTCATTTCTATATGCACTTGATAACTCAGGCCTGGTAGTAAACTCTGTAATACAGAGTCTTGTTCCTCCAGAGAGAGTAGGAGTTGTCGAACTTTAGCAAGTATGTGCCATCTCCTGGAAATTCATGGCTGCCACCCTGCACCGCCAGATGACTGTCCTGGCGGTAAACAGGCAGGATCTCTCCCAAGTTCGAGTTGGCAACTGCCTTAGAGCCCTTCTCTACATCTCCAGGAACAACGGGGCCTGTTTGAGAAAACAATATTTATGCCATGGAAAGTATTGATTTTATGCATCTACTTGTAAACAAGACCTGTAATATGTACAGTATTATGAATATTATGAGACTGCAATTTGCTAATATGAGGGGTATTAGGCTTTATAAACATAAAACAACACAAAAAGTTCTCCCTCACCTTCTCCCGGTTCATCATCTTCATCCTCATCGTCGCTGGATTCACTAATGTGGACAGTAATAGCTTGGCTGGTGATCGGTGACCAGTCAAAGTAGACCCCAAAACCGATGTCATAGCCATCTGTGGCAAACTCCCAGCACACACGCTTGGCCTCAGGAACCGTAGGCACGTGGACGGTCATAATGTCACCACGATAGACATTCACCACGCTGTCTTTCTCTTGACGCATCTTAGCTTTAAGCTCCTTCAGGGACAGAGATGTCCACGTCGATGCTGGTTTCAAAGGTGGAAGAGCTACCAAAAGATTGATCATTAATATTTTGTTAACTCAATTCATCGTTAATTTCATGCGTAGATTGACTTAAAATTAAACGTTAAAAAACTGTGTTTATATAGCAGAATATGTGCTGCCGTTGCAACTGCACTTCAGGAACAAACTTAGGTCACTTTTGGAGAGAAATAGAGCTGCATAATTTCCCCACTGGCAACAGCCTCAATTCCACATTTTGAAGAAGCTAAGTTTAGATAAATCGTAATGCATATGCGGAGAGAATATTTTTTTCTATATATTAAATCATTTTATATACATTTGAAAACGTAAGAAAACATGAAATGTGTTGAATGGAAACGTATAATATAATATATTGCATAATATTTTCCAGCATATTCCCATTATATTATTGTTTCATAAAGGAGCACATGGCACCAAGCAGCTTTTGTTTACAAACCAAGCATTAAATAGTATATAATAATATACGTCAGTAGCATAACATGATTGTAAATTGTAAACAGTATCAGCCTTGGCCTATTACACTGATGTGGAGTGACAGGTTGTGTATACAGTCTTTTGCGTACTGTTTTTACAGCAGCTTTGAGCATGACCCATTAATTCAAATTCGGGTTGGAAATGCACATTACATAAATCAACTTTTGAGACACATGCCACAAAAGTAAGTCTACAGTATACGCTTGCATGATGTTTTGAAACTGCACACAGTATCCAACAAGGAAAGCGAAACAGGTGGCATCTTTTAGGATACGACAAACAGCATATAGACACATTAGCGCACAGACAGCCACGTTCTCTGGGGACGATGATGAAAGATGATGACAAGGTTTTCTGGAGCTTTTCTTCTGGCTCTCTTAATAGGGGGTGTGCTAACCTTTTTTCTCCTCCTCCGAGTGCGAGGTCCCTCCACTGGCAGCGTTCTCAAGTGAACCACCTCCACCTGCTTTCCCCAGAGATGCTATGGGCTCCTATTAACATAACAACCACACAACAATAAAGTACACAGACTATATGACTATAATCATATAAAACAAAACACAAACCACTGAAGTGTTTATATACCTCTGTAGATTGTGGGGATTCTCTGTTATTGCTATTATCATCCATTTTGGGTTGGTTATCCGGTTGGATCGCTGTCTGTGAAAGGTCTGTGCTTTGAAGTCTTTAAAAGCAAAACAGAAAGAAATGAACCCTGGGAAATGATGTATGCTACATCACAGCATGCACGGGCAGCTACGTTACCTGTTTAAAGGGTTTGCTTCACAGTTTTTTGAAGTTATACCGGGAAAAGAAGATACGGACAGCGAGGACAACCTAGACTGGAGCTCTGATGTCTCTAGTTTCTCCATATCTAGGATACCAAACACATGTCATATATTTGTCATCCTGTCCTTCACATTATAAACACGCTCAAAGCACAGGAAGAACTCTTACCTGACTCACACATACCGCTTAATTCAAAACTAAATCTGCAAGTAGAAAAGCATCAGTCCATATTGTTCCGTAACGCAAGATAAATATTGCCATTATTAAAGATAAACAAGACTGTTGAACTACGTGTCGTGTGCAATCGACACATTGCATTTAAAGCTCATACTGTATATGAATCACAGCAACATTTCCGACGGGTCAACTAAATAACCCAGACCATCAATCTCAGAAGAGGATAAAAAGGGTCGAGTCAAAACCGCATATTCAATACCAAACCCACCGACACAAAAATACATGTTACACTGATAGCCTACGTACAGTATGAATTCGTGATATCGTATGCAAAGACGTACCTTCGCGTTATGCTGTAAGATGCAACACCTTTGTTTGAAAGATAACGTTTGACACCCCAGGAAGTCCGCTTATTTGTAAATTCGTACAGTGACGCCAGAGCGAGAGAGAGAGAAAGAGAGAGAGAAGTACTTTCTGAATGGCTGCCTGCATCACATACGGCTACATAATAAAAGTCTCCCCGCAAAAAGTTATTCAAGTAGTAAGATTTGATTTAAAAGAGTTTATGTGTATATTGTAAAGCATTTACATTTTAACTTAATTCGAGGGAGGGCGTAGAAATACGCCATCTTAGTCGGTTTTAACAACAAGTTGTCATCATGTCAGTGCTAAAAATGGGAAGCAGTTGCTGTCACTTTAATTTGCATTAAATAGATGAAAACGTATAATGAATAGTTCTCCATAGGGGCTTGTAGAAAATAATGTTTCATAAGAATGATTTAGAAATGTCGTCCTGAAATCCACTGACAAAGCAGTTTTCTTTCCTGGATTGAGAAATGTCCAGAGAAAGACAATTTAATGATTCCACAAATACGCATTTAAAAAAATACTTTTAATATCATGTTGTATTTGAGTTTAGGTGGTAGAGATATAGCGGTATAAGATCCTCCAATAGTGCTATATATGGTTTTCTACACTGTTAATAAAGCAAACATAATACAGAATAGGACAACCACAGCAATATTTGTATTTGTATCTTATATTTGTTTATTTAAATGTGTAGTTGATCTGTTCTGGATCTGCTTATCTGGTCACCTTGACCCGTAAATGGCGTTTTCTAGTTTATCTTGGCTTTTTGAGATGAGGGATATTTAAAACCATTTGATAGCAACAATCCACAGAGGTTAAACACAAATATAGCCCCAAAGCATCTCAACAGATTTTATACAGGTGGCATACACACCTTTCCCCTGAGTGTAATTAACACTTGTTTTAGATTGTACATTATAATGTACATAACACATCAATTTATACAGAACGGCTGTGTGACAAACAGATTAAAAAAACAAACACATGAAAATATGAAGCCGTGTCCCCAGGTCAAGCATCTTTTGGTCCTAGCAGATTTGAAAACGTATTGTGAAATGTAAATGAAATGCAGTCTTGCAAGCTTTTATTTCCCGACACCAAATCAGACAATGGAGTCGTTTTAGTCTGTGCACCCACCAGGTTGATCCAGGGAAAAGGGCTGTAAGACAAAAGAAAAGAGAATCTGTATGGCAAAACTATTAAATCATAATTCTCTGCAATTATGGAGTATAAATAAGGTTTGGGACTCACTCATCAGAGTTCATAAGAGCGGAAGCACAGGGGGGGTTAACAAAGTGTTGTACAGTCAATGTATTTGATGTTGTGATGCTGGTCTTAAACATCTCATTAAGTAGCCGAAGAGCCATTTGTGAGCCCAATTTCTCAGCGGTACACATGTTAAGGAGACTGTACAGCACAGCAGACACCCAACTCTGATCCAGGGAGAGGCCACCTTTAGTAAACAGTGCAAGTCTACTCAAAAGAGTCTAATACAGGTACATACATATCAAAATAATTTCAAGGTTACATTATTTTGGTTTCTGCTTACCACTCATTGAAAGAGGAACTAAAGCTGAAAGCACTTCTTTATCTTGTAAAGCTGCTGTCACATCCCTGTGAAGTTTCCAAATCTTAGTGACATCACCACAAGACACAAATTTATACCGGGGTTTAATAATAAAGCTGTGCTCAAGGAGCACTTCGAGCCTGAAACGAAAATAAAAAGTGTTTGTAAAGACCTAATTGAATTCCAAGCAAGATTGATTTTGTGGAAGTATTGAAGTTATGGATTTGCTGTCATTATTCAACTCAGCATCTATGGTGATATATAAAACATATATTGTGCATACATTATTTTGGTTGGATGTTATGCAAACAAGAATGTTTTACTGTTTTAATATTTTATGGTGTAAATTGAATAAAAACATTTATATAATGTAATGTAATGTAAAAGTAGTTTAGCTTATTATTCTTTATATTTATAATGCTGAAACTTCTCATTACTCCACGAAGAATTAAGAAAGCCATTAGGAAATATGGGTAATAAATCTTAAGTATTTTCAGCTTGTCTGGTTTACTACCTCTTTAATGGCACAGCAGAAGGGAAACTGTAAACAAGACAACGTGAAGGCAGATGGGAGCGAAGGTCTGCGCACACTTGTGATATCTGAGAGGGCAACACACAGAGGAAGAGCACACCTGCCCATTTAGCCAGTCGAATGTTGTCATAGTAACATTCAACACCCATCTTTGAAATTTCCTCTGCAAAATAAAATAAAAAAAGAGACGTATTTTTTGTGATATTTGGTTTTTATGTAAATGAGTGGGGTAAACTGCTCTTGATTGTCATGGCAGTGGTTAAGAGGCTAGTGAACAAGCAAACACGTTTCCTTGGTAACGACTGTAAGTATGATGCTGCTGATTTGTATACCACAGGAACAGTTCAACCACACACTGGTCAGATGGCTCTCAGATCAGACTGATGAAACTCACACTGCTTCAATTTATTTTATAGCATATTTAGTAGTGGAAGTAATGCTGAAAACACTGAATTATTATCAGGCCTATAAAAAACTGAATCATATTCTTAAGTGTACACTATAACTGCTTAATCATGACTTTACATCATAAATACAAGAAAAAATAATATTCTAACCTAAAGTCTCGGGTCTTTTAGTTGAGACGTTGATGTCACGTGGTTCGAGGCTGGACACACGCAGTAAAACCATCGCCATCTGTTTACCCATGTTTCCTCCACCCAGTATGCCAACACAAAGGGGTGTTTTAGAGGATGAGCCATTCTCAGAAACTAACGCTAGTTTCATTCTGCGTAAAAACTCACATGACTGTAATAAATGCAAAGGTATAAATATTCACAATATTCAACTTCTCTTACCTTAATAAGTGGACAAGCTGACACACAAACACAGCATGCGCACATCCACTTACAGTCAGCCCGGCTGAGCGACTGCGCAGATACACGCGTTGTTTCTCCTCTTCTGTCAGTCCAGCCTCAAATCCGAGAGAGTTTAAATTTTCCAACATTGTATCGTTTGTGTGACACAAGTTAATATAGTGTACGTAAACGTTCCTGATTGCTATGGCAACCATTCTTTTTCAAAACAAAAGTCCCACACTTTATAGCCATGGGTTGAAGCGGAGCCGGTGAATATGAGAGTTACGACACTCACATAGACCTGCTCTAAAATCCATTCATTTCAGTGTCTTACAAACGCGTTTGCTTTACAGCTGGGGAAATAACTACGTGTTTTTACATTTTAATAGGTCTGTAGTTTAAATTTGGCTTTCCTGTAGCTCAGTGGTAAGAGCATTGCGTTAACATGGCAAGGTTGTGGGTCCGATCCCAGGGGATTGCAGATACCTATGTATAAATGTATAGGATAATGCAATGTAAGTCGCTTTGGATAAAAGCGTCTGCCAAATGCTGTAAAATGTAAATTAAACACAAAGACTGATCTCATATTTCTCCCAAGATAAAATCCTGATATGAATGTATACGCAGTGTATACGATGTGCTAACATTTAGCTAAATGTATGCAAATACAGTTGCTGTTCGTCAAGCTTAAATCCATTCAAATAGGTTGACCACACGGATTTGTTTGGAACTAGTGAGCGCTCCGTGAACCACGTGACTAGACGGCGGCGATATCGAGTGTCGTAACTCTCATATTGAACGGCTCTGGGTTGAAGTGCCTGGTGGGTGATGTGGGTCTCAAAAATGATTAAATGACAATGAACGTTGGAATCTTATGGCCGTTTTCTCTGTATCTTCCTTTCCACTTCCTCGCTGTTTATTGCCTTCATTAATACTTACTTGATTAAGCTTTCTTCATACATTTGATATAAGAAAACATCCAGTAGAACTTATTTATCCACGTGTCATCATTTAAATAAAGCATCTTCTAGTAACAACAATGGCAGTCTGTTGGCATGCTGAATGAAAATTTTATTCATAGCAAGTTTATAAAAATAAAATACAAAATAATTCCAAATGAAAAAAGAAAAAAACAACAACAACTGAACAAAACAAAAATAAAAACACTATACAAGGCATTTATGATACAAATTAACATTGACAATGAAAATAATTACATTAATGTACAATGTAGACCCTACCCATAGCAATCTTTTGTACACTGTACAATACATTTAACCTCACAGAGACCAACATTATGAGGTAACTTTTAAATAATAGTGATACAAAAACAAAATGTAGTTAATAATAGAATATTTTACCCTTTGGAATTTTTTTTTTATTCTTTCTGAAGATCCTTACAGATGACAAAATTAAATGCAGGGAAAGAAATACTGTGCGGTAAAAATATTTAATACTTAAATAAGATGGATGTAAAAAAAAAAACAGACTAAAACTGAGCGTAATAGTGCAGAATTTTGTGTTTGAATAGTCTTTCTTGGATAAAGGAACATTTTGTATTAAACAGATTTTAAGACATTTGTGAATTTATATTACAAAAGACAAATTGTTTTACTTTTTTGAAAAAATAAATAAGACCAAGTGAACCTCCCTTAATGCACGTTAAGATGAGAGGTTAAAAAGACTTTAAAATTCATTTGTTCTCTTATTGTACTATTGTACAGTTTTTTGTTGTTTTTGCGATAAAACATTGATAGAGTGAAATCACTTTACTCAGCTTACAGTATGTGGTGAATACATACATCTGCTTTATTGCAGTATTCTGGAAAAATCTGCGAAAATCTTCTTTTATCATCATGTTATATGATAAAAACCTTGTAATTTCCTAGCCATAAGACTGTGTTTATTGCAGAGATTGGAAGCCTATCTACATCTACTAACTAACTATTGTCTTGGGGCTGGTGAAACATCTGCCCTATTAACAACAATAAATGCAACACTATGGTGTAATGGTAACTATAAATAACGATAACTAAAAATCAAAAAAATATATTTTCCTCAGGCCCTGGGAGAAAATATGAACACGATTTTATCTGTCAATATCCCACATGCTCCAGCAAACCACATACATGTATCTGAATGCATACAGTCAAGCAGTAAGAAAGTCAGTTTTACACAGACAATCTCTCCTTAGTGCTTATTTCAAGTCAAGTCAAATGTGGGCAATGTGAATATATTTAAGACAAGCCAGAGGAAAAACTATTTACAAAGCTGACAGTACTTCTCAGGGTACAAATGTCAGGTAGTATACAGAAAAATGTTAGCTGTGTTTTATTGTAAGCCTTTTGTTATTTTGCCGTAGCGCATGCAAAGATTCGGTCATGTATGGGAAATGTTGCTATAATACAGTGTATTACAAGCAAAACAGGTAAGATAGCGAGTTGATGCTTCAGTCTTTAAAGAAAATAAGTTGCAAGCTTTTGAGAAATATATTTCTAAGTGAAAGAAAGTGCTTAAACCAATACTAAGCTTTTGGAATGTAAAACAGTTTTCCCCAATACTGATTGGACATTAGATGGCACATATAATAGAATTATGTTCAAAGATGTCAAAGAATGAATGTCAAAGATTGGCTATAGCATCAGTTATCATTTGTTTATCTTATTTGTTATTAGACTTGAACTCTTACGACAGTAGTGATGATGTGTATTAATTATTCTAAATGGCCATTCAAATACCCAATAAATATATAACTGTATACATTTATATAGTGTGCATTATTGTGCACTAAATCTGGACGAGATTCACTGAAAACTGCATAACTCTGTGGGATATCAGAAAATCTAGTCAAAACAAAAGGGACAAAAAACCAAACTGTCTTGTAACTCTACATTTTGGAAGCTTGAGCTTGCCATGTCCCATACAGTATATACCAAAGCAAAAGTTCTTTAGGCACATCGAAGTGCAAGAACACTTTGTTGATTGTTTCCATGATCAGCTTTTTTATTTGAGGAAGAACAACTGCTTGTTGGCATTCGTCTTGCACTCACTTTGACCAAAACATGGTCTACACTACTTTACCACATTAACACAAATATAACTTTTTGATCAATGCATTGCAAGCATACGCTCCCACTGTACAACCCCCTTGGATGCATCAACATGTTCAGAAACTTACATAAATAGGCCTTGGAAAACAACCCCTCAAGATGCTGACAGAAGCTAAAGCTAAGAGTAAAGAGTAAAACTAAGAGAAGGTGGCATGATCAGTCAGTGTACCTGCCACTGCACTTATGAGAGCTGCAATGTGCATCCAACCTTAAATAAATAACCCAATAAATACTATAAAACAGCCGAGCTTGATGCAAATAGACAACTCCATATCAATACATACAATTCAAAATGTTATAAAGAAAAGTAAAGAAATAACTAAAAGCACTTTGTCAATCTGCCTCCTGAATAAACTTTTATTTTCTCTTATCAAACTTTAGTGTTCTACAGGCTAAAATTAAAAGAATGAGGCCGATGACAAAAAGAAGGCAAAGGAACGTCTTGAATGGATAAAGATGCAGGAAAACAGGAGCTATTTGTTCTCTTTTAAATTCATTTACTCATCTGCTCAGCTTGCTGGAGCACCTGACCTCACGGCTGGCGGCCTTTCCCCTCTGGGTGTATACAGTTGCGGAGCGGGCCTGACGGCTACAGCATCCTTCCTGTATGTGGGGATGCAAGCGGCGTATTGGAGGTGAACCCGAAAAACTGGGAGGGGAGCGGCTTCGACCCAGATAGCCCCCGCGGTGCTCGTGCCGGGATGGGGAGGAGCTTACGGAGCGCTGTAGTGAGGAGGAGCTGCGGGGGGAGGCGCTTGAGCTGCGTTGGTGGAGGATGTGAACAGCGTTGGTGGGACTGACAAACATGTGTTTCGCACCCGTGTGCTGTGGCGAGGAACGGATGTGGCGTGGAGAGCCTTGGGGGGAACTGGCATTCATTAGCTGGGCCAGACAAGTCAGCAGTTCTGGGTCACTGGTGCTGCTGGCACGAATCCTGTAACGCCGAAGCCTGGAAAACAATTGAAGTAAAAAATTAACCTGTGATATGACTGAAAGGTATTCAATGTCTTAACAGGAAAAAAAACGTGAGAATGAAACATTGTTTGTGTTTGTGCAATTGAGAACGTTAGGTTTGACATGATTACCTCCCATCCAAAGTGGAGCGGTTGGGTGGTTTTCCTGGAGGTGGCCGGGGCAGAAAATGTGGCGTAACAGTTTCCGTAGCACTTGTGGGAGTGACAGGGCGGGGGATCTTGCTTTTACGTAAAAGAGGGCTGGAGGAGGAGGACAGCGAGGGAGCATCATCCCCCTGGTGGTCGGACTCATCATCCTGAGAGCGTTCAGAAGAGGCCGAGGAGAGCTGATCCCGCTGCATGGCAGCCATGATAACCCGCCTCTCTGAGGATAATGAGGGTGAGGCGCAAGGTGAAATGGGGATGTGGTGAACTCTCTTCTGCAGCAATTGCTCTTTAGCGGATCCTGGTGGTGGGTCTAGAAGGCTAAAAGATTTCAGCACTGGAATATGGCTTTGTCGACGTTTGGGTGTCGAGGGGGTAGGGCTGCCATTTCTGTTGGAAACACCATCTTTGCTCTCTTCCAGCGAACGCTGGTCGTGAAGAAAATAACTATTGGGCTCTTTAGGATCATTGGCGTCTCTCTGAGCACTTGAAGGAGGTGTATGACAGCCGTTCATCAAAACTGGACTACGTGGAGATGGAGGTGTGCATGGAGACGGCACCAGACTCGGTACTTGGCTGGAAGGTTTCTGAATGCCATTACCATTTAGTAAAATATTCCCTTCACCATTCGAGCGCCTGGTGGGTTGAAGAGGGGTCAGCTCCTGCGGAGAGTCGATGTCTGCTGTGTTCTCTTGTGGATGGATCTCAGTGTTCCCATTATCAACATCCTGTCTTTCCAGTGGAGCACTCTCAGATGCAGACTGGGAGGACAGCACAGAGGGCCGCTGAGCAGTTAACTGAAAGAGTGAGAGAGAGAGAGAGAGAGAGAGAGACAGAGAGAGAAAGAGAGAGAGAGAGAGAGAGAGAGAGAGAGAGTAAACTATGCATTACACGGACATGACAATGATCCCAGTTGAACGAATGTAAGTTGTAAAATAATTCTGTAACAGTTTAAGAAAAGCCAACAATTTAAAAGGGCAGTAAGCGAGAAACTGTGTTTGAAACTGATAACAGAAAGAATACACCCCCCCCTTATTCAAAATAATGAACGTTTGCTCACGATGCCTAAGCAAGTTTAATAATACATCATCAGACATTAATAAAGTATATTTAAATATCAAATTATTCATCTAAAAAAGTTTTAAATACGGAAAACTACCTATATCGGTAATGAGAATGAAAAATGTTGAATAAACAGCGTGACAAGAGAATATGACGCTTTTAACAATAAAGTAACCCATTTGAAATGTACTGTCGATGTGTGTCTTCACATAAAATCAAACTAAATGTAAAAATATTTTTGTAAAAAGTGTTTGTGTAAACAGACCTGTATAGAATTGCTACAGGATGAGAATATCAGTCCTGGACCTTTTGTCCCACTATTTCAATATTTTTTTGATACATGAATATTCTGCCAATCGTTTTTCTTGTCATTTGAGAACATCTAATAGAACATCCGATTGTTATTTCAGAATGTTTTAATTTTACTCTTTTTTAAATGACAGCAAATATTGCACGTGTTACGGTAATGAAATAAATAATTCAATCCTGTGTTTAAAGGTACAACAGTATTTTTTTGCCATGATGTTTCTGTGGTTTCCTGAGAAAGACCAGTGTGTGTTTTTCAGCACACACACACACACACGTGAAACTAGTTTTTTTTCTAGTGTTGATTTCAGTTTTCAACAGCGTTTCTCAACAGCTTACTCCGCCTTTAATGCCCCATTCAGATTATAAGCGACAAAGTGACATGATCCCATTCATTTCAATGGAGAGCTGGCGTCTTCCGGCGACTGTTAGCAACCGGATGGGGCACGTCTAGCGATGCGACAAAGTTGAGAAATGTTTAACTTTATGCAAATGAGGAGCGACTTTTGGGCAGCTAATAGGAGTGAAGATGGGAGCTAACGTGATTCTTCTCCTTTCAGCTTCTGCAGGGAGCGTCACCAGTAGTGGAAACGCCCACTAGCAACCTAACCGCCAATTTGCAGTGACAAAGTCGCTTGTAATCTGAACGGTGCGTATATCAACTTACTATGTTTTCACTGTATTTGACCACACACATCACACGAAACACGCATGCCGATACAAACAGATTCTTTACAGATCGCATGCAACACCTCAATGTTAGAAAAGAGAGAATTTATATAGAACTTTTAGACACTTTATAGGAGTGATAAAAATTGACTGACAAAGAATTAAAAAAGCATCAAGGTTGTTAGTTACAAATTCAGAAAACTGAAACACATTAGCTTTGTTCCAAACTTTGAAACAGACACAACTGACAAAAGAAATAAATCATTTTGAGCATGCACAAACACAACTGAGGACAGTATTCCTTGGGCTTTCTGAGGAGATAGTGATTCCAGTTCCACCTTCAAACACAAGACGGAAAATGCAAAAACATAGAGAATGTAGAAAATGTGGTGACTGAAGAGACATATTTGGTGTGTGCAAGGATTGACAGGACATGTGGATTAATGGGAAGCACAGTGGGAAGTGACTATTCACCTGTTGAAGCTGGGCGCGGGTGATTCTTATGACTGAGGGAAACTTGGTATTTGCGGCTGCTGCTGGAATGGCAGGAAGTTTCCTGCGTCCAGGTGAACAGACGGCGCGGGCCTGGGAGGGAAATGGCAGCGAGGCGTGGCACGAAGAGGTGGAAAAGGAAGGGTGGTGGTCTGCAGACTGGCTGCGGTGGATCCCGGGTGGGGCACGCTGGTGCAGGGGGTCCGACAGGGTGGTCAGGAAAGTGTGCGGGCTGGGGGAGCGCAGGTGCAGGGGGCTGCACGTCCTAGCCACAAGCTCCTCAGGTTGGGATGCAGGAGAAGTGGGCAGCTAAAAAAGGGAGGTGAAGAACGGTGGACGGCAGGTGATGAAGTTGGGGCGAGTGAATGGGTAGCAAAGATGACAAAGGAAGGAATAATAAATCGAAAGAGTGAAAAGATTAATTAAAATGGGGAGAAGTACATAAAAGGAATATCAGAGAGTGGGAGCAAGCAGCAAAGGTGTGTAATATTTGTGTGTATATGTGTTTTTGTGCGCAGCATCATAAATCTAGGAAGGGAGATTATAGAGAATCGTGTGGCATCCTCCAGAGATCTAAAATCAAACTTTGAAGCGGGTCAGTAATGAGCTTGAATAAGCAGCGTCACACAAGTGTCTTGACCAGGTCAATAAGGATACTGGAGCTCAGGCAGCAGGATCAGTTTAACTCGGACTAACGTAAACTGACATAAAAGAGACTGAGGATGATCTTTCTCTATCTCATTACTCTGCCTGCCAATGAACAGCCTTCGACACCTTTATCCTGCTGCCAACCATGCCTTACAGTGATAGTTCACCCAAAAATGTAAATTCTGTCATCATTTACCCTCTTGTCATTTCAAACTTGTATGACTTTCTTCCTTCCACAGAACGCAAAAGATGATATGAACACTGTTGGTTACCGAGCAAAACCAATGCAAGTCAATGGGCGTAGACGTTGTTTGGTTACCAACATTCTTTCAAATATCTTCTTTAAATGTTCTGCAGAAGAAAGAAAGTCATACGGGTTTGAAATCACAACAGGGCGAGTAAATGATGACAGAATATTCATTATTAGGTGAACTATCACTTCAAGACATCCACAACAAAGTAAATATGGGGATGGTTAAATAGACAATATCTGTAACACTCGTAGTGACAATTACGTTTATTAAAAAATATTTATTAACCAAAGACTGTTGTATGATGTGTCTAATTTGTTAACACTGCAGTCTAGACACGTGTATCAGCTAGACATGCTCATATTGATCCATTAACCGTTAACCGAGAGTACAAATCTTGACCGGTTAATACTATCAGTTAAATGATTTAAACGGTATGTTTATTTGAAGTTAAATATAATTTTTTTAATAATAAAAATAATGTAATAATAAGTTTTCAAATAACTATGTTTTTTGTCTTCTGTGCGATGAGAGAACTCACGGACGGCAGATGCGTGCGACTACGTGTAAATGCGTTCCGAAACGTTCTCGAGACAGATTCAAATCGGATCACACAAGTCACTGGACAAAACTGGACATGTTTAATTGATCTGATTGTTCGAGCCACATTTGTCAGGGCTTTACTCCTCCAAACGGAGAGCCACTGGCAGCCTTGCTCAAGCGCAAGTTCTTTGTTTTAGATGTAGACACGGGACAATCGCGCTCGCAATGCGCTGTGACATTCTCTGTCTTCCCGGTGTGTCTACGGCTCAGCAAAGCTAATAGCGGGAAAGGGAATTTCAGTGCTAGCCATTCATTCAGCATGGGCAGCCCGTGCACTTTGGAAATGAGAAGAAAATGGCACGACCGATGGTTTCCCTTGCCTTATTTTAGACGTGACGTAAAAATACAAATGTGAAATATGAATAAGTAAAAAAAGAAAGTTTGTATTTTGGGTGGGTATAGCAGATGGTATTTATATCTGTTTAGCTAAGACACGTTTATGCCCTCTTTGATCTTAATCCTGGCTGGTGGAAAGCATATTAAACGTGCTTCCCGAGGCATATCTTTACATTCCCGGGACATCCGTGCCATATGAAAGGCTTGTTTTCTGGCGCGGGTCTAATTGTCAACAGGCTCCAGACTGTCACCACAACATGTCAACATGTTACTTTATTAAATAAAAACTACAAGCTTTGGATTGAGGTAGGCCTGCTATTTTTATTTTGATGAAAAAACTTTCTGACGGAAATGAACTTTGTCGGTCCTTCTTTGTTTTCGGTTTGTCATAATTAGTTTGTTTCTTAAGTAATTTTTTTGCCTGCTTATTTGAATTGGATTTATATTATTTTAGTTTTTCTCTATTGTCCAAAACGCTGCAGGTTTGTGAAAATGTGATATGTGAATGCAGGTTCTGTTGATCTATTTGTTATGTTGCTGTTTGCATGTTAAAATAAATCTGCCTTGTCAACTTTAGCTGTGTCTCATTTCAAAGTCTGCGTCCTACGGATGTTGCATGAGAAGGCATATGCGGCGGACAAACGTGACCGCCCGAGGAAGCCTTCGAAATGCGACGCAGCATGTATTTTTATTAAATTTCGATTTATTAATAAAATCGTATTGGTTAATGTTCGGATAATGAGTGTCGGTTCTCGGTTAGGGAAATTAACCAAAATGAGCATCCCTGGTATCAGCAAAATCATGATAGGCTGAATGTAGCTTCAAGCAGCCAATACAAAGGCAAGCAGCCGTGCTTTTCACATCACGTTATCCAAATAACAAAAGTACCATAAGTACACCTATGATGAAATCAAGGCACATTATCAAACATATGCCCCAATTTGTTTTTGATACTTACAAGGGTCGCATACCAAATGAGAAGCACAGTGCTGTGTCACGTCTAAGACAGTTTACAGTATTTTTTTAGTAGAAACAAATAACATATGGAGGCTTTTTTATTTTCTGTATTTTTTTCCATTCTTCCCAAACAGATCAATGTATGTTGCAGCCTAGGCTGAACTAACATGAACAATAATTTGGGACAAATATTACGCTGCCAGTGACACCACTTTGGTGAAGCATAGACAGAAGTCCAAGTAGCAGAAAATCTTTAAAAATCTTTGAAATGTATTTGACATTTAGTTACCTGTGTGAGCGCTCCTTCAGCCAATGCCTCACCAGGGCTGGAGGGGGTAGGAACTACACTCAGTTCCAACCGGTCCATTCTAATTGGGTCCTGGCTGGTATGAGGTGTTAGGATGTCTCCTTGTACTAGACTAGGACTTGACTCTTTATCCGGTGATTCATCCATTGGCTGCAAAACCTCTGGCTCCTCTTCACATTCTCCTGACGGGTTCCTAGTGACTTTGTCCTCCCGACCAGGGCTGCTTCCAACCGCCTCTCTGAAGTCCTGCAGAACAGAGCCCTTCTCCAAAATCACCCAGTCATGCAACTCGACATCCTGCAACCCGGAGCTCAGGTTTAGAGCTACAAAACCGCTGTTAGCAGCGCCGTCGGCGAGGTCAAGAGACGCCAGGGAGGCAGGCTTGGGTGAGCCATCATTCAAGCGGAATTCCTCGTCGTAGTGCCAAACGCGCTCTCCTTGATTTCCGTTAGCCAAGCCAGGGACACCATAGCCATCGGTTTCCTTCACTGGAGCAGGTGGCTGCTTACTGCTCATGGAAAGAGTTTGAAAACAGATTTCAAGGCTGCAGAAGATAAAAAAAAAATTCTGTATTTTACTTTATTGCGAAAGTGACTTACCAGGCCTCCACAAAGCGCTCTGTGTTTGGTTTGGTCTCCAAAGTTAGTCTCTTCTCCAGCTCAAAACTATGGATATTGCGCAGTTTCCTCAGAAGAGGAGTGTCTCTGTCTGAAGGCACCAGCTCTGAGCGGACACGCACCGGAGAACCGATGCTGGGACCTGCATGGGGGCTCTGATTTCCTTGGTTAGTATGCTCCTCTTCTGTTCCCATCTGGTAAGGGAGGACAACATGATATAAAACCTGACACAAATTCAGTGTCTATAAATAATGCCGTGGATGGTTCACATTCCCGTACCTTCCAGACTGGAGAACAGATTCGGTTGCGATTACGGTCCAGGTCCTCCCATACATCGGTTTCCTGGTTCCTGAGAGGATGGTTTGGAGATCCAGGTAGGTTCTCAGGCTCGGCATTGTCGCCATCACTGAGCTGCTCGTCCTGGAGAACTTCATCTGTGTTCTCCTTCAGAAGATCTCCAGGCACCAAGGAGGCATTCACAACGCTGCAAAAGAACAGAAGAACATGAAAGCTCTGATGTGTTGCTACTACCCCTAAAACACAAATGTGACATCACAAAGAGTGCTCAATGCACTCGAAGTTAAGCAGTCACATCAACCTACCCCATCTGAGCTGGCGTGAGGCGTGTGTGGTGCTGTGGGGTGTTTGCCGCTGTGAGGATTGTCATTGAGCTATCCGAGTTCATCCTTTCCCAGTCATAGGGGTCATTCTCCACTACGTTGTAAGTTCTCATGCTCTTCTCAAAAACGGTCCTCAGTAACTAGTGTAAAGAGGTCAAGTGTGACCAATCACTGTGAGATATTCCAAAGACCTTTAAAATAACAATGAAATACATGTGCAGACATTTTACCTGATAGTCTGGTTTGGTGAAATAGTCCAGATTGCTAATGTGGTCCAGAAAGACACTAAACTCCGGGGGCAGATGTTTGAGCATGAGCCGATGATCATATGTATCTTTTAACTTCCCCACTTGCTCCTAAAAAAAATTATATAAATATTACCACCACTTCACAATATTCAGAAAAATTTAATTTCTGTCTCCAGCCTGATCAGCACCTTGTCCTTTATCTTCCTCCAAGGTAGCTGCCCGACCAAAAACTCCACCAGCATGTAGAACAGAGACCACAAGTCATCATGTCTTCCCATCTCCTGTGAACATAAGACCAAAAGGATTCAGAAAATCAAATTTATGTTGATTGTTCTTGTCAGAAATGTTTTAAAAGAGATTCTGACCTTGTTCTTGTGAGCGTTGACCGAGGCATAGCGTACCGTTCCCCTAAATCCAGCAACAGGGCGGGGCTAAGAGACAAATAAAAAGATGATGAGATGTGTTCATAAACGCACACCAGAACTTCAGATGGATTCAGAGCAGTGCTGATACTTACCGGTCTGACTTCTTGAGAGGAATTAGTAAATTGGCGAGCCAAACCAAAGTCTAACATGTAGCAAGTGCGACATGTGTTAGGGAAACGGCCCATGGCAAAGTTGGACTAAAGACAATGTGAACAAGCACAAGACGTTCTGTGAGTTTTTATTTACAACGAAGATTTTTGGTACATTTCAATTGTCTGACTGAAGTCAACCTTCTCACCGGTTTTATGTCACGGTGTAAAAAGCCCACTGAGTGGATGCTCTCAATAGCCTCCAGTATCTGCAAACCCAGTCTGAGAGTAGTGCTGACTGTGAAAGTACCGCGGTTCATACTCCTCCTCAGGTCTGCTAAATTACGACCCTGAAACAGGCAGGAATACACCGGTAAACCATTACGACGTCAATATTTGACTCACAGACAGGTTTAAACGAAAGCTTTGAATAAATGCATCACTGCTACAAAGTCTGAAGTCACCACGTCTTTCATATCTATATTTAGGCTCCTATTCCTAAACGAAAAACATATTGTTCTTGAAAATTTACTTCATGTATGTTTTCAATACAAAGTATTTTTCTCTTATACAAATGAGGGACACAGAGTAAAAGACAGATCAAATGCATGACAGAGTATCCTTTCAGTCAGTTTTTACCTGAAGCTCCATGACAACATAATTGAAGCGATCATTGCGGCCACATCCAAAAAACCGACAAACGTGATCTTTTCCTGAAAAAGGTAAAAAAACACTTTGTTTGACTGAATACTAACATAATGTCAAGCTCCTCTATCAACTGTTAAAATCGTCTCATATTGTCATAACTAGCTAAATATTTGGTGTTACTCACAACAGAATAAGCCCCCTTAAATATATATATATATATATATACAATAGTATTTATAGTACATGGTACCATTGTACCTATTATGATAGTGTCAAGTTTGAAAAGAAGAATGATGTAATGTCACACCATGTGTTCATCACTGTAGTGAGGGTGTGTTTGTTTACATCACTAGTAAGATAAGAGGGTGTGGAGCAGAGAGAGATCTCCCGTTACAAGCCTTTTCCCTCAGGAAGCGATAAAAGCCACTCGTTTCTATCATACAGCCATATTACAGCCAACATGATACGTATAAGTATGATTGAGGATAATGATGGTGTCATTGCTGGACTAATTGATTTGTTGATACTTTGCCCAACAAGAAAAGTTTAGATTTGATCACATGCTTATGAATTCTTATAGTACAATAAGACAATATGATTAACCTCTTCAAATATGTAGAATTTCATAAAGTAGCTACTTAAACTATAATTTTACACAGAAACCATTTAAGAAGTCAACATATTTTAATGCTTATATAACTTAGTAATCGGTCAAATTCATCATATCCTGGCATGAAACAATTATCTTAAACCATCAACTTTTTCTTCATAGGGAAATCAAAACTATGTGCTCAACTTGCCTTGAAGTTTTTTTAGCACTGCCACCTCCATCTTCAGAACTTGCTTGGGCTGTTGTGCTGACTCTGATTTCAGAGCCATGCTGGTCCGGTTCATTAGGTCCAGAGCCTCGTAGATCTCTCCAAAGCCACCACCACCAATTTTTTTCACCTAACGCAAAACGTAAATAGGAGGAATCAGATTGTTTAAAAGAATCACATCACACGTGCTCACAGGAACATTTATGTAATTGATCTTTTGCCACTATATCCACTATATCCTAATATCCCTATCTAGCGCCAAGCCATCAAACGCGCATCATTTTAACCCTTTTTTCTTAAACAAATATTAATTATCAGACTTCTATTGTCATAATTCTGACTCATCTTGTCAAGCTTTTTCGAGTCCTGTTACAGGATAATGACAGTACCACATGTTTTGTGTGGAAGCACATGTGCATCGCTTGCTTTGGCATGCCACGCGCCATCCCTCTCATTTCCTCATTAATTATATTGTTATGGTTTCATGCCCCTCACCTGTTCCTTTCTTGATTTTCTCCCCTATTTAATGCCCTGGTGTTTTCAGATTGTTTCGCCTACTACCTCTGTTATGAGGCCATGTGATTTTTCCTGATACCCTGTTCATGGTTTGCGAGTTCATCAAGACGAGTCAGTGGTTTTTGTGTGAAGTTTAGTTTTATTGTATTGTGGTTTTGCACTCTTGTGGGCTCAATCATGTTTGTTGTATATTAAAGTATTTTCTGTTAACCCTTCACCGTCTGCACAATTGGGGTCTATTAATTCTCCAAGCCATAGAGCCTACAATACATAAATACTGAGGATTTCAAAATATAAAAGAAATGCCCTGATATCCTAGAGGGCTACATTTATTAAATATTTATTTATTTTCAAAAAACATATTGAAGAAAATATAAAGACCGAACCTCTTAATTGAATACCCCTGCAACGTTGTACTTTAACTACAAATAAAAGCTTTGGTTACTATAGTTTTGTAAGGAATCAAATGTTTAGCCTCTGTCTAGAAACCAAGCCAGAAAAATCCAGCAACTTGCTAGCACGATATATCGATATATTTCACGGTAACGATCTCCTATTTTTATTTTATATCTTATACCTAATTTTTCTTAGATTGATTTAATTGATTTACTTAATACAGTTTAAATGCTCACCATAGTTAAAATGAAGGCAAGTTATGAAAATGAACTAAATATATCAAATTAAGTTTCAACCCAAGTTTCTCCTCTGCTCGCCTAAAACTAAAACTACAGACTGAAAGGTCAATTGTTTTGTTCATTTGTTATGGGTGAATTCATTCAAATGTTTTTTACATAATAATTCGCAACTTGCAGAGTGCCGAGTTAACCACGCCTACTTATTTACATTCCGCGGGATCGAAAAATCTCTTCTGGTTGACATTTTATTCTGCACTCACATCGTGCATTTTTTATTCTTTTGTTTGATATTTGATATTTAATTTACGTCTAATACATAATTTTAAATGTAAAATAAGCATTTTGTATGTAATTTTTACTTAACTTTTCTGAGTGCTCAGGGGCAAACTAAGGAAAGGTAACAGTCATGTATTGCTCCATTTAAAGGTCCAGTGTATGAAATTTAGTGGCATCTTGCGGTGCAACAAATGGCTAACTCCACCCCTCCTCCCTCCCTTTAGAAGCACAGAACCAAGTTAACGCCACAATTTCACTTCTTTTCCGACGGAGATCATTTATTTACAGAACACGCTCTTAGCAGTTTGTCCGTTTAGGGCAACTATAGAAACAACATGGTGAATTCCATGCAAGGGGACTGTAGTAAGAAACAGCTCATTAAAAACATAACTCTTCATTAACCTTATACACCTTTGAAGACATAGTTCATTATATTGCATTTCTGTTGATAGATCCTCCAAAAAAGTACACACAGCACCATTTTTATTTTAAAACCAAATTGTATTTTTACAATTTGTCATTAAATAAACAAATAAGAAAAATTAAAGCCATGCATTGGTCCTCTGTACCGTCATAGCATAATATTTGTCCGATCAACTTCCAAAATATGTTTTACATTTTGTAACATAATTTTCATGGCATCATGTCTCCCTTCATTACATGAATTCCTCTGCCCTCTTGTGTCACCTCCTTTTCTCCTTAGACATCCAAGTACAGAGACAGATTTGTCTTTCTCTAGAGATGCAGGATTATACAATTTGTGTCGTCACTGGAAACAACACACTACTGAACGTACTACACACTGCATCACGAGACCTGCCACTATTCACTACACAGTGAAAGTCACACAGACACACCGCTAAAAGAAGTCCTATGTTTGGCAGGCAAAACCTGCTGGCTTTCAAGAAAGCAAACTGAAATCTCTTTGCTTCGGTCTGGCAACAACAAGCAAGCTGGGTGCTTACATGTATTCTGTTGTGGATGTGGGTCTCCAGCTTGATAGCATAACCAGCAGGACTTACTTGGTCAATATGCCAAAGACCATGATGGTCAGCCAGGCACAACTCAGCATAAACCAGCCTGAACCGGCAGGGAAATCTATAGTCAAAGCTGGTCTTTTCAGCAGATCTGTTGGAATAAAACAAGAACTGAAGACTTACTACTTTCCATCGTTCCTTCACCACGATGCCCGAAGACAGGAGGTCTGTCTGCTCCGGCACTGCACTCATTCTGTCTTCTGTGGTTTGCTCTGAGCTCCACCCCTAACGCCGGCGACAGGGGCCTGAGCCAGGCATTGGAGCCTTCAGGTGCCTGCCAAAACAGACACATAACATCATTTTATTATTGCTATATAAACAAGATACATGTATCTGTGGCAGACAACACAAATAAGCGATTGGTTTATTTCCCTAGATATAATGCACTTTGTTTTCCTAGATATAATAATATATAATAGGCCTATATGAAACACTAGCATATATGAAATATGTTTGGACTATCTTGATGACGCTTTTTTCCTTTTTGGAGTTTGACAAACACTGTTCGCTATTTTCAACAATTTGAAACCATTTTATGGGAATTGAATCACTGTTGAGCTATACGGTGAAGTAATGGTAGTTACTGTACACAGGAACATTGGAAGGATAATATAAAAAGACTGGGGATGGATTTGTTAGGTGACTGAGGCCTGACGCGAGCAGATGTCCCTTATAACATCCAGTCACTTATGGATGTAAGCATTGAAAACAGCACAACACTGAACTGAACTAATCTCAGCCATCCTTAGGCCTTAATGCAAACATCCAGACAAACAGGAAGGAAATGCTGATGCTCGAGAACACACACTGTCAAGAAAGATTGTTCTGTTTTATGAGACGTTTGACATTACCGAGTACCGTAGTTCATCAAGGTTATTGTGTTTTTTTGGGAAATCTCTCAGGTAATGCTCACAGTATAGGCTTATGAAAGGTATAAAGTTAATAATAAATATAGGATATATGAAAACGTCTAAGATTTAACACTAGTAAATAGACCAACCATGAACAAAGCTTTAGAATAATACCCCAGACTGACAATAAACCACACACAAATTCCAGCATTGCTTTCTGGACAATGTAGGCCTATTGCTTACGTCCTTCTTTTAACTCGTATATAATAATAATGTGTAAAAAACCATTGAAACTGACCTGTGAAAGGAGATAATCGTGGGATTCATTTGACAAACAACTTGAAACCACATCCATGCATAGTAAAAAGAATACACATTTGTTTAACTTCATTCATAAGGCATATTGAGGGTGACATTCGGTTGACATTTATTCTAACGCACTTTCTGTATAAGTTACCTGCACTGTTTACAGTACACATGTACAGTGTCGTTTCTGCGGCCGAATGCAAGGCCACAGCCCATCAATTTCATCTCTAACGTCAGATTTAACTCTCACGCTTTTAAAGAGCTTACAGTGATTGACAGCTGTCATGGATGCGCGGAGCTCTAACACACAGTGACGTATAAAACGAATGATGTTTAAATGTTAAAGGGACTGAAAGACATTGTGTAACACTTCGTAATGTATTACACGGTCTTTTGGGGGGATCGCTATAGTGGTTTAATCATTATCAGATTATGAAGCATAACGTGACGTTTGCTGCTTTGCAAATTCTGCCGTCGGGAAACGCAAATGACGTGTAATGTCAAACACATCCGACCTTTTATTATCGCGGTAAACGTAAATGTCTGGTCTTTTTAAAATGTCATCTGGTTTCATGGCAGCGGCGGCCCGACGTGCTGAAATGTGATCCGCGCAGCTCGATGCGTCGCGTTGCTACAGTCAACACACAACACATCCCCGCACGCTTACACACTTCACCTTTCATATTAACGTTCACTTAAAAACGACCTTGAAAAACAGACCCGTCCCAAGTCTCCGCGCTAACGTTACCAAGAGCGCAGCTCCTACTGACGGCATGTCATTCTGCCGTGTATCTGCATCCATGTTTCTTACCTCAGTCCCGATCCTCACAGCGCCGGGTGTGGTTAATAAATCTCCCCAAAATACTTCACAATCATGTTAAAGACGTCAAATGGTATAAATACGAGAAATGCTCATCCATGAAGACGGGCGGAGGTGTTCTGCGCTCTGACATATGCAAAGACGGCAACGTAAACGTCCCTTTATTCTCGCTGTTCCGTCAGCATCTCTGCAGATTCGTGACGTCCTTCTCGGATCGCTCTCTGTCTGCTGCGCGCTCGTTCGCGACGCTATCGCCCTTCGCAACAGCAGGCGCGTGAACTAGCATTCCGCTCTGCTGGTGCCCGCGGACCGCTCTACGAGAGCGCGCCTGCCCTGGTCGAGATTCAAGTGCGCTCTCTGCTGTTGAACGGGATGAAATCGCATCCTGATGTCACGGCATAACATTTCTAGCTGAATATAGTAAAACGCACAGCTTTTTGTGACAATTAAACGGTCTGCCATCAAAACTTTATTCGTCAAGAAACACACGGAACACAAGGAACAATCTCCATACTTTAGTTTATCTACAGTTTATCTCAAAAAAGCGGATCGAAGAATGTCTAAACTCCGTAGAAATCTACGTCAACGTAATAGTGTTAAAAAGCGTTATAAAAATGAACGCGCAGAAATGGCCTTTAGTTTGAAACGCGCTTTTAAAAATGGGCGGGTTTTCAGTAGGTTTAATGAAAAGCGTTGATTGGTTTAGATTTAATACGGTGTATTTTTTAGTGGAATGTTCGTGAAATATTTTTTATAATCATAATTTATGTCTAAACACATCAATTAAATTAATCATTTATGTTTCACACTGTTAGTTTAAAGCGACTGTTCGGTCTCGCGGTACCTGCTACTTTAATCAGCGATCATTGTTTTACAGCCAATCACCTTCGTTTGTGATTACCCAGTAATGTTTTTAGTAATACATATTTCGGGGGTTGTTTTTGTTTATACATTGTCACTAATTGTAACAATTAACATATTAAAAAAACTGTTTATGTTTTGCAAATGTCAACTATACACAAGGTCTTAACATTTTACTCCTATTCAATGAAAGAGTTGGCTATCTGAGCCGTAATGCGCCCCCTGGAGGACTCGTATGCCGTGCCCATACTTCCGACCTGTCAAATAACTTCCCTTAGTTTGTGGAGCAATGGAGGTGAACGTTTCTACTGGATCCATTGAGAGGTACATGCATATGCTGTGTTTAGTCTAGGAGTATATACAGTAACAACTGTATGCGTGACTGCACGTAACGTGACCAAAAGCACGTTGCTGGATTTGCGAGCGATTTGCGCTTTTAGCGTTGTGTTATTGCTTGCAAATCAATATGTTACATTACATTACAGTGTCGTGCCATCTGATGAGGGTAAAGAGAAGTTTAAGAAAAACGATGACATTTTATTCTACAGGTAACTGTCTGAGGTTATTATTATATTGATTGATTGGAATATCCATTTGTTTACGTTGAGAATGTTTACTCATAAATAAACATGATATAAATTGACCAGTCATGATGAGTAACCTGTTGTAGTGGCATTATAATAAAAAAAATATTTTCATTTCATCATGTAAACATACATATCCACTACAAACATATCATCATAATATTCATTAACAAGTGTTCAAAATATAAAAAGTCAAACATAGTAATAATATGTAACAGGTGATTTTATTGTGAACAGTGATAACCATTGAACTCTTTTGCAGGCGGCAGAGAGATAAAGCATTGTCTCAGTACTTTGCCTACCTGGAAACTTTAGTACTTACAGATAGATATGCCATTCTGGATCTCTGTGAGCAGGGGTCAGAGGTAAACTGCCTGTGATCCACAACTTTACGTAATCGTTTTATATTTGGAATAAAAGCATGTTTTGGAACAAAATTCTATGTAATCTTATAGGACAGACTGTGTCTTCAAATATGGGTGACCAAAAATGAAACGGTCAGAGTTTTTATTGATGAACTACTGCCAGTAAAACCACGTTACCGTGTTCCAGACGTTCTGATTGGAGAGCTGTCATATGACCCGTAAGCCATCAACGTTGCAATGCTCCTTTTTGAGATACCTGATTTTACACCTCTTAAATATGTTACTGTTCATTCATTGTTAGCGTTGTTTAATTGACAGGCTGAGAGTTCAATGGCAGAGAGAAGACTGTTTATCTCTAACGTGGGGTCTGGGTCACTACCAGCTCCTAGTTTCAGCTTCACCTTTCAGACTGGAGGTCACCTGTGATGGGGAGGAGATTGTCACACTCAATCCAGGAAACAGGCTTTGCTTTGAGACTCTTCAGGAACCAGCAAGGTATAGAAAACAATATATGAGACGCCAAATATTGTATACCGTATACTGACTAACTTGTTGTTTGTTTTGTCCATTTCATTATTTATACCGCTTCCAGGTCATCTTCAGTTTCGCATCAGGTGAGAACGTATGCTAAAACTTTTATTGAGACTTATGAACATTCTATTTCTAAAGTATATGTACTTTAATGGGGGAAACAAATCATTGAATTTGAATCTTATAGGTGGAAGACGATCCATGCGGACTGTGGAAAGAAACATTCAGACAGTTTCAGGACATCAAGGCAATCGGTAAGCATCCATGCAAATCTACACAAATACTCTAACAACCACCTAGCGAAAGGATTTAATGACAGTTAACTCACAATTCGCTACAATACATAACACCGGGTCCAGTATCACAATATTTTGAAAAATGTAAAACGTAAAATCTGTTTTCAAATAAGAGGTATATTTTTATTTAACATTAAATTTCATTTTTCAAAGGATGTTTATTAACAAAACAAACGATAGCTAAGAGAGAACTTCTAACAGTACAAGCACAAAATAAAAATAATCACTTCAATTCAAATGTTCCTTTAAACAGTGCTATAACTGTTTCAAAGTGACATAAAACAACATAAAAACAGAGAAATCGGACGAATCATTAAATCTATAGCATACATACACAAGCATACATTATATAGAATACAAACTATATGTAAATATATATAGTACATGCAGAATACAGAAACACACACAGGCAGTCAGCAAATGATGAAATCAACTTATAATGTGATGTTGTCTTTTATTTAGGTCCCAGTTCTGTGGGTATGGACTTATGTCTCCACGGATTCAGCCATACATTTGGTCTTCCTGAACATGCTGATACCCTGCTGTTAAAAGACACAAGGTGGGCAACTTTATATAATTGTAACCTAAATGATCTCTGGAACATTGAAACACTGAGACTAATGCAGTACAAAAATAGAAACCACATTCTTGCCTAATATTATCTCTTACCCTGTATCTTCTTTACAGTGCCACTGAGGCGTACCGACTGTACAACTTGGATGTGTTTGCTTATGAAATCAATAGCAGGTTGGGCCTTTACGGTTCCGTACCGCTCCTGCTAGCTCACAAGCCTGAGAGAACACTCGGAGTATTCTGGCTAAACGCGTCAGAGACACTGATTGATATCAAATATAGTGCGAAGACAACTGAGGTGCAAGTTCAATAAGAGTCCTTTTGTCTTTTGTATGATATTCACACCAGATGCATTTTTGAGTGAATTTTGCTCTTCTAACAGGACGAGAATGAACCACCAGGGAAGAAAAGTAGGATCACACCTCAGACTGATTTGAGATGGATATCAGAAAGTGGCACCATTGACTGTTTCATTTTACTGGGGCCCTCGGCTGCCCAGGTGTTCTCTCAGTACGCTCAGCTCACAGGTAATGATCAATGTGGATACCACCGGGTCAATATTTTTGGGTGGATGTCATGACATCATTCAGTCAGTCCTCCTGTTGACATGGTAGATTCCTATACAACTGTATTCAGTTTCTGTCTGCTGATAGGCTGCCAGGCTCTCCCTCCTCTTTTTTCTTTGGGATACCACCAATGCCGTTGGAACTATGAGGACGAAGCAGACGTTAAAGCTGTGGATGGTGGATTTGACCTTCACAAAATTCCTTATGATGTTATATGGTTGGACATCGAGCACACCAATGGGAAGCGCTATTTCACCTGGGACTCAAAGCTTTTCCCAAAGCCAGTAGAATTACAGCACTACCTGCAGAAGAAAAACAGGAAGGTATGATGATGTAGATGTAGTTCCATGTGTGAATGGTACAGATCTGTATGTCGGATAGTTCCAAAAATGAAAATTCTTTCATCATTTACTTACCCTTAAGCCATTTCAAAACTGTATGACTTCCTTTCTTCTGCAGAACACAAAAGAAGATTTTTTGCAGAATGTTGGTAACCAAACAACACTTGTCCCCATTGACTTCCATTGAATGGAGACATTTCTCCAAGTATCTTCTTTTGTGTTCCACAGAAGAAAGAGTCATAAACAGGTTTTAAACAACATGAGGATGAATACATTAGAAAATAATATTACATTTTGAGTTAACTAGGGACATTCTTATTATTTCCCCGGTTAGTTGGTTGTTATTAGTGACCCCCACATCAAGATTGATCCTGATTGGTCGTTTTACTGTGAAGCAAAAGGCAACGCAGTGAAGAATAGAGAAGGTGGTGTTTATGAAGGAACCTGTTGGCCAGGTAAGATTTGATCAAAGTCTTCAACTTTATGTATGTGATGTGATATTTATCTCTTACGTGTTTCTGATGTTATGACCAGACCCAACAGATATACTTTGCATTAATCCATATGAGACTAACAGTTATCTAATGTAATGAAATTCAAGTTATACTCTATACAGTCCTTTATATGTATGTTCAAAGAACTTGAAATGACTCTGGTAAATAAGTCTCCCACATATGATTGATTTGTTTCATAACAGGTAAATCCTGCTACTTGGACTTCAGCAGCTCAAGGACAAGATCATGGTATGCCAGACAGTTCTCTCTAAACAAATATGAAGTGAGTCTTTCCTTTTTATTTTCCGTTCAATAAGGGATAATGTACAGTCCGACAGTTGTTGACGGGGTTTGTTTTATTATAACCGACTTACTCACTTGAAACTAATTCCTACACGAGGAAGAACAGTTTTCTTTCGGCTTAAGCCAAAACATAATGTTTAAACAAGACAAACATACATTTGCCATGACTTAAATAATGTCAATGTAATCTCATATGTCGTGGATTAGGAACATTTATATTAAATTTTTATGAATCTTGATTTATATTTATTAAAATCTGGGAATAACATGCCTTGAATTGTTACGGCAATCAGAATCAAGTATTTCAGAGAGATACAAAATAAAACCCCCCTGTTGTAAAAATGACATGTTTAATGTGTATTTGTCATAGTATTTTTATTTAAGACAAACCATGTGCAGATTCATTATTTAACACCCTTGCTGTTGTTTGTAAGATGATATTTAGATCCACAACTAGTGCTTTTCGTTCTGTCTTGGTAACCAGTCTGTTCACCCATGCCTGCGTTAGGGGTCAACAGAATCTTTATTTATCTGGAACGACATGAATGAACCATCTGTGTTTAATGGACCCGAGCAGACAATGCCTAAAGATGCAGTGCACCAAGGAGGGTGGGAGCATAGGGAGCTACACAACTTGTATGGCTTTTATCAGGTGAGTTTAGCTAACGAAAATAAAACGGTTAAGGCCTGAGATGCAGGGTTCGAATTGAGGGGGTCCGGAATCCCCCATAAAGCATAAAAATAGACTCATATATCCCTCAGATATATGTTGTTGAATAGAAAAGATATGGTAAATAGTGTCAATAGATGATTTGCAATTGTAAAGTATTTTACGTTTATTTTTATGTTTGTTTTGTTTGTTTATGTTTGTAGCGTCTCTTTAAAACAATCCCCACCTGGACTCTGTAATATACAGTTTCATACTCATTTTCTAAGTGTGACAGCCTCTGCCAACAACAAAAACATCCCATTGTGGGGACCCCCGTAACACATGGTTCAATTCGAACACTGCAGAGATGTACCAATGCAATATATACTTTTCTTTCTCGCAGCACATGGCCACATTTGAGGGCTTATTAACTCGTTCGGGTGGCACGGAGAGGCCATTTGTCCTTTCACGCTCTTTCTTTGCTGGGTCTCAAAGATGGGGTGAGCTCAGTATGCACAGTACAACAATGCCTATTGTGTTTGAAAAGATGACCCCTACAAACAATGTATCGGTTATGTCACAGGAGCAATTTGGACTGGGGACAATGTTGCTACTTGGGAACACCTAAAGATTTCAATACCCATGCTGCTGTCCCTGAGTTTGACAGGAATACATTTTTGTGGCGGTTTAAGTGACCTTTTTCTGATCAATTTACAATAAAGTTCAGTTTAGTCTCAAATTACAGTTGGTTAGGGTCATTTTAACACGTCTCGCTGTTGTGTGCAGCTGACGTTGGGGGCTTTGTGCAGGACCCAGACCCCGAGCTGTTGGTCCGCTGGTACCAGGCAGGGGCTCTCCAGCCATTTTTCCGTGGTCACTCAGCTAATATCACCAAACGCAGAGAGCCCTGGCTGTTTGGGGATGATGTCACATCTGCAATTCGATTGGCTATACAGCAGAGATACCGTCTCTTGCCGTACTGGTACACTCTGTTTCACCAAGCACACACTTCAGCTGTGCCTCCTATCAGGTAGTGAATTGAATGTCCTGCTATTCTTTTACATTTAGAAAGTTTTTCCAAACTTTATAATTATTAGTGTGAACGGCCCTTTGGCATTTTTTTACACCAGTTGGTGTGGATGCAGCATGACACAAAAGTAATAGTTTACAGTTGCCAGTGCTGTTGCGGAAATACTTGCAGGTGTGTTGAGTATTTTAAAATCTAAAAGTATTCAACTGGTTTTACGATCTCAACATGACCTCTTGTAAAATATAATCTGATGTAAATCTCATGTAAATCTTCTTTATTTCTTTTAGGAGTACTATTGATAGCTACGTAATTTGCTAAAAGTGGTAACATGTCCTATGGGGTTGTCCTTTTTTCTTCTGTTTCCCACAGACCTCTTTGGGTAGAATTTCCTAAAGACACAAACATGTTTGCTGTGGAGAATCAGTACATGATTGGTAAACATTTCATAATTTTCCGCCCTCTCATATTTTCTGTGATAACCAAGTTTAAGATTTCAACAACTATTATAGATGGTTTCAAAGCAACAACATTCACAAACATTACTTTTGTTGCCCAAACTTAATTTCCGATACACATTTGCAAAGACTAGAGTCCCTGTAGGTTATTTTTGAAAGCAAGCAAAAGAACTTACACTAGTTAGCAGGTTATCATTTCGGGTTACCAGTAGAAGAACCGTTACCCGTCTAAACTTAAACGTTTCAACTTAAACTAAACTTAAATAATCAAATTGTTTATTTACTACAATTATTACACAATATAATAGTCATATCAAATAAAAATATATAAATATGTAATTTAATTTTCAACTAATTGTCAGGCAATGCTCTCCTCGTGTGCCCCGTGACTGATCCTGGAGTCTCTGAGGTCAAGGTTTCACTGCCAGGGTCTGGTGAGGTAAGCCTCATCCACGTGAACTGCATTATATGCATTTTATATCATATTAAAAGATTAAAGCTGTTTTGTGTGTTTGTGTGAAAGCTTTGGTATGACACAAACTCCACTGAGGTTCACAGAGGTGGCAAAACTCAAAATTTCCCAGCAACTCTGAACACCGTGAGTGACTTCTCTTAGATCCTATTTCTTTTCCATACAGCTGGTCATTTTATATATGATATAATGAAACTCTACGACAGGTGCCTGTGTTCCAGCGTGGTGGGACAGTGGTACCCAGGAGAGCAGGTTGCGGTTCCAGTACAGCGGATCTACAGCAGCATCCATTCACTCTCACAGTAGCTCTGGACTGTAAGGTGACCACACGTACACCCTAATGATACCAGAACAACAAATATCTTGTGTTCTGTTAGTTTTCGGACGGCTGTGCATGAGAACACACAGGTTTTTGGATATAAACACACTCCTGAGATATGGAGAAAGAGATGATGCATGTTTCTCATAGGGTTATGCCGATGGATTTCTTTATCTGGACGATGGCCATTCTTTTAGTTATAGAGACAAGATGCAATTCTGTCTGCGACGTTTTAGCATGCGGGCCGGCAAGCTTGTCAGCAGGTAACAGTTCACCTTTTAAAGGGTTTAGTTTTTCTATTAATTCTTAGGTGTGTGTATAAATTCCGTCTCTAAAGATATTGATCATTTCATATTATCTGCCTTTTGATCACAAATAAGAAATTTGTCTTTAAAGGTTATAAAACAGAGTAGGTTATATATTGTATTATACAGCAGGTTTAAGCTCATGTATACGGTGGGTTTAGTACAGCGTTCTCCTTGTGTTTTCAGCTGTGCTGATGATAAAGGGCTGTTTGATGCGGTTGACAAAGTGGAATCGGTGGTCATTCTTGGCCTGAATACTCTAAAAAGAAAACCTACGCTTAAATCAGGTGAGAAAAGACTTCTGTTGTTGTTAAGTGGAATGCTTGACTCTGGCATCACATGAATGACAACGGAAAAGTAAATAGTCACTAACTCTTATCCTTTTTGTTGAAGGTGCAGGAAAGACTGCGGTCATGTTTACGTTTGAAGCAAAGTGTCTGACTATAACTGGCTTGGGCCTGGGAATACACGAAGATTGGGAAGTGATCATATAGTACATTTTAGTTGAAAAAAAAGTCAAATCAGCGACTGTATCATCAGGACGGAATATAATGAAAACATTTATTCAACTCTACAGAATGTTATGCAATGGTGAATTTCATTATGGGGTTTAGAACAGACAGCAGTAAATATACCTCCCTTCTTCCTAAAATAAAACATCTTAAAGTCCGAGTCAAACAACTTCTGAAATGAGAGAGAATGTAGGCCGGGACATGATTTCGTTCGAGTACTGATTTGATCGTTAAAAGTTGGGTGTTGCCAACAAAACGGAATCCGATTTTTAATCCAGTTCGCAATCTGTCAGTCATTGCAGCTCCGCCTTTGCGCCCTTCCTCGTGACCAGAAGTGAAGAGAGGACGTTTCAAGGGGGGGGGTAACATTTTAGTTAAAGTACAAAATATTTTGATGTGCACGGATATATGATTTTTACTTAATAAGCTGTGTTAATCAATTTGAATTCACATTTATAATTTTATGCCGACTTTAAAGGTGCAGCTTATAACTTTTTTGCAGTAAAATATCCAATAACCACTAGGCCAGTGTTACATGTTTTGTTCAGTTGAGTACTTAAAATATCTCAAATGTTTCCAACTTTTTATAAAATTGCCATGTCTGGCAGTCGCCTGTCAATGGCATCCTATCGCGATACCAAAGACACTAGATAGAAAGGTTTTTTGATCATCTGACTGAATAGTAATAAATGAATTTTATGAATTACGTCTAATGCATCTTCATTCATTATAATGAAATACAATCATGTCATCAAATGCAACATTCATAAAACTTTATTATTTTAGGCCTACATCATCCAAAAACGTGATTTCTCATTCAATTAAACTCTCCCCAAGTACGAACCTAGGTATGCTATGAGACAACTCTCTCAAATTTGATAAGCAAATTAGCGCGGTCGTTGGTTGAAGCTTCACTCTTTATCGAAATCAAATCCTATCTCCCGAAGCGCTCCTTGGAAACAGCTACCCATGCTTTCATTACATCACGCCTGGATTATTGCAATTCTATTTATTTTGGTTAAGTCCCAAATTAAGTTGCACGCTTACAGGTTGTGCAAAATGCCGCAGCAAGATTTCTGACGGGAAAGAGGAAGTTCGATCATGCCACCCCTATAATGAGATCCCTTCACTGGCTAACAATAATACAATAATTTGGTACATTTCTTTCATAAATAATAATGTTTAAGTCATTTTCTTTTACCAATCTCAAATAAGTGTAAGGTATTAAATCACGATGGAGGTGAATGTTTTGAGAGTGTTAAGAATTTATGAAGCAAGTTTACTATATGAATTATGGATTCTTATATATAAAATCTTTTTTAACATCTGGTCTGTTTGGATATCAGTCTGGCTATTGGCTAGTAATATAATAGTTTATTTTATTGTTCATTTATATTAACATTTTATAATATATATGAATTATATTTCATTTAATTAAAACTACTCAACTGTTATTGATTCTTTGTTGCGGTCAACGTCTGTTGATGTTGTTGCTGCTAAAGCATTGTCTAGTAAAATTGGGATTTACTCACATTATCCAAAACTTGTAAGTCGCTTTGGATAAAAGCGTCTGCCAAATGAATAAATGTAACTTGAATTATAAATTCTTCAACAATCTATTTATTACTAATATATTGAATCAGCCCTGATGATAGAGTCCAGACATTAAAGAAATATCAGTTGATGGACGAGTTTATCTCATTTAAAAAAAGAGAAAAATTCATGCGTTATGGATTTGACAAAGAGGACGCAAGTTTTTGAGACATAATTTGATGGATTTCTGTGAATTAAACCAGGAGCAATAAAACCCAACAAAGGAAGAAGGAATGCCTCTTTATAGATTGTAAAATAGTTGCTGAATTTTCATGTATGAATGTATGAATTTGGATGGTTATGGATTTGACAATCCACTTGCCTGACCATGAAAAACTATGCTTTAAAATACAAAAAAAGAGACTTTAAAGAGACTTGACATGGGTATTTAAACCACCTAATATTGATATCTCACCTATGATCCTAAGGTTGCTTTGTCTGCTTTGTCTCCCAAAAGAATTCATATCAAAATGTGACGCAATGTGTCGCAATGACAATGCGATGTCTTTGAGGTAATACTTTGGTATACGCAATACTTTGAAACATCCATTTTAAACGATACTTTTGTGAAGTAAGGATGAGCCCACTGTGGTTATGCTGAGAGTGCTTAATGCTGAACTCAATTGAGAACAGATTTAGAGCCTGTGAATGCCTTCTGCTGAGGCAGGCCATCTCACTGGCCTCTCTTTGGCTGGAAGCTCTCCTTTGTGTGGCCCTACAATGACGGTACGTGAGCACAACTATCACCAAATGCTCATTGTTTTTCAGCCAATGGAAGCGACCCAAAGAGAAAACTGTTGCAGTTTGTGTATGTCCGTAGGTATGCAATGTGTGTTCACACTTCCTCTAACTCCAAGAGCACATGACAGGTGTGTCATATAACAGCACATCCAATCAGAGGTCAGCTGTTTGAATTTATGCCAGGGACTTTTGGTTTACGAGACTTAAGTGGTGGTGGCAAAAGGCAGTTTTTCGATCTTTAAAAAAACACTATCACAGCGAGACGTGAGATGCCTTACACACCGTCTGGTTTCTTTTGCGACCGGTTAATCCGGAAGCGAGAGAGAAGAGATGGAGAAGGATCGTTGAGCAAACCCATCCGTTTCAGCGGTCAGGACTACAACGTCCTTAGACAGGAGTATCTACAGAAGAAAACGCCTTTCGAGGATGAGACCTTTCCTGCTACTGTGGAGTCTCTTGGCTACAAAGAGTTGGGCCACAAATCCAGCAAAGTCAAGAACATCATCTGGAAGCGGCCCAAGGTAGGGGGGAGAGGACTGTTAATTATTCCATTTTTAAATCAATATGTCATAAAAACCTATGGATAAATAATATAATTGAGATTGCTGCTGTCCTTTTGAAACCCATAGTATGTCCATATTTAGTGATTTTTTTGCCATAGATCATTATTTTTAGTCATCCTTTATGTTTGTCACTGGGTTTTGCAAATATCTATCCAGAGAAAAATATTGTCAACTTACAGTATTAAATCATTTAATAAGAACAGTTTCATGAAAAACTTTGAATTTGAACATCCAAGGTTTCCAAAGGACAGCAACAATATGTTTACTGTATCTGAATTCAAGCAACATGGACAACATATAGCCTGGTTAATATTTGTCATTTTCCTATCTTAAATCACATTTGTTAAAAAACGGTAACACTTTAATAAGGTAAACAATAAAAAAAGGAAAACAAAACACAACGATAAACATCATATGTTTGAGCATTTATTCATCTTTGATATCTAATGTCAATGGAATTGTACATATGTGCATTCATTAGGTGTTCACATGCATTAAAATGTTAACAACTATCTTTTGATTTGAAAAAAGTATTAGTAAATGCTAATATTAACATGAACTAAGATTAATAAATCGTATAGAAGTATTCATGTAGCTACTAATGCAAGCTAAATAACTCATTTAAAGCTAAAAGTGAATAAAATGCAAACCGGAAATTTTCCACGTAAATGTATTTTTTAAAATACAGTCATAACACATACAATTACAGAAAAAGACCGCAACAGGGCAAGAAAATAGGGGCAAAGTGTCATTTTACTGGGAATACCTGTTAGGTCACACTTCAGTATAGGGGACAATTCTCGCTATTTACAAACCATTAACTACGACTTTTCCCCAAATAAACTCTTAATTTGTTGCTCATTAATAGTTAGTAAGGTAGTTGTTAGGTGTAGGTATTGGGTAGGATTAGGGTTGTATAGTATGGTCATGCAGAATAAATGCTTTATAAATACTAATAAACAGCCAATGTGCATGCTAATAACCACTAGTTAATAGTGAGAATTGCCCCCTACACTGAAGTGTAACCACCCGTTATTTTACAGGTACATTTTGAAATACGATCAAAAATTATAAAATTGCAGAACAAGACAACACATTTACAAGGAAAATGGGGAAAACTATTTAATATATATCCTTGTATCTTATAATTTTACAGAAAAAAAATATTTTACGGTATATTTCTTTATTTACGGAAACATACACACACACATACATATATATATATACATATATATTTATAAATTATTACTGGAGGTTAAGATACATGAACGTTTTTGATGATGTGTCCTTGTAGGAGATATCTGAAAATCCACAGTTCATTGTTGGAGGTGCTAGCAGGACAGATATCTGCCAGGGCGATCTGGGTAAGATTATCACTGTACAGTACATAACTCACTTTTACTTTTGTCTCTGGAGTATATTAAAGGTCACAGTGCAGCTTTATGGCAGCGGGTACCTCTCTCTGGCCCCTGCATAAAGGCTTATAGTCCAGTGGGGACACCTCTATATTGTTTACTCTGTTAGAAGGGAATCCAACTACAGCGCTTCCCATTGTTGTGTTCCACACATGGGTGATAAAAGAGAGCAAAGACACAAAGGTTGCTAATGCATAGATTACCAAACTGGCACGTTCTCCCAGACAATCTAAAACCGCTGAGGTCAGCAGTGTGGGCTCCTGTTTTTACTAATAGTAAATGTTATAAATATGTATAAGCAATCTTTGATGATGTTTCTGTGTCTGTAGGAGACTGCTGGTTGCTTGCAGCTATCGCATGTCTAACTCTAAATGAGAAGCTGCTGTATCGTGTTGTACCTCAAGAGCAAAGTTTCTCAGAGGGCTATGCTGGAATTTTTCATTTCCAAGTAAGTGTTGTTTAACAAACATATACAATCTTTATAAATCCTTAATTTAAATGGTGACTCTTAACAATCACAAATGTTCCAATTCAGTTTTGGCGTTATGGAGACTGGGTAGATGTTGTCGTTGATGACCGCATTCCCACTATTAACAACCAACTGGTGTTCACCAAATCTGCTGAGAGGAATGAATTCTGGAGCGCTCTCTTGGAAAAAGCTTATGCCAAGTAAGTGTCTGTGCAAATCAAAGACAGTTTTTGGTTGATCAAAGGCATCAACTTGGTCAAAGTAAACAATAACAAGAACTAACCAAGTAACAGTTGAATCAGTCAAAAACATGCTTATTTTATTATAGCTGCCCTACTCAGACAGTTTCTGTATATCTCATGTTAATCTTGAGACCTTACAGAATAGTATCGGACCCTTCAAATATATTGCAATATTTTGTTGAGTGTAGGGCACTTTAAGTACACTGTAAAACAAAGCAATTGTAAACAATTTCTTTTTAATGCCTTTTGGAGTCAAGGTTTATGCAGGTTAACTACATCAGCCTATATAACAATGAAAATAAAACAAGAACTTGGCAACAAAACCTCTGACAGTTTTAGTTTGTGAATTGTTGTTCAGGCTTCATGGCTCCTATGAGGCCCTTAAGGGTGGGAACACTGCTGAAGGTATGGAAGACTTCACTGGAGGTGTTACTGAATTTTATGAAATGAAGGAGGCACCCAAAGTGCTGTATAAGATCATGCAGAAAGCTCTGGAGAGAGGCTCCCTCATGGGTTGCTCCATTGATGTAAGTAAAACATATTTTTACTTGCTGATCCCAATATATTGTATGATTATGAAACCAGGTCATGTTTTATCCACAGTCCCTGGTTCCAGTCCGCTTTGAAACCCGCACTACAACAGGGCTTGTGAAGGGCCATGCCTACTCTGTGACTGCTGTTGAGGAGGTATTACTTGTGTTTTTAACTAAAAGAAATAGATCACTGTGGCTATTAAGTTCCAAAAAACACTCCAAAGGGTCATTGATTCCATATTTTCTTAAGCCGCGCACTGATATGTAATGGATAATGTAAAAGCAGCCGTTTTTTATCGCAGAAATAAGTGTGATCAGACTAAAGGTTTTTTTTTCGGGATAACAGCCGGCTGCTTGTACATTATCCTGCTTATTACACGGCTACATGGCACATGAGTAAAAACTGGACATGAAATGTGAATTTGAAATTTTATTAGCTCGAATGCAGACCTTCCGCAAGGAAATGCCGCTTACTTTTGGTTTTAAGTTAAGAAATGATATTCAAATGTCACAAAGAGGCAATTTGGTTTAATCATTTGTAAATGTAATGTCATATATATTATTAAAAGACATATTTATATCTTATTTGTCAAAAAACTAAATGATTTGCTGCATCCAGTTTCCTGTGTGTTATTAGTTTTGAGAGGTTGTTATCTGGGAATAACGAACCTGCAAATGTGCCGACTGGCCAATCAGAATCAAGCATTCCAACGAGCCATGTATTAAATAGTATTAATTATATTGGAGTTTATCTTTATTAATTATTTTCTGATTTTACATTTTATGTTAAAACTTCAATGTATTTTAGTATTATTTTAATTAATTTACACTCAGGTTCAATTAAACCTTAATTGATATTGAAAATTAGTAATCTTTTATTTTAAAATTGTATTAGAAATACTGTGATATAATCATATTGTGAACCCAGTATTGTGTATTGTTATACATACTCCCAGAGGACTTCATAATCTTGAACTATATGTAAATATATGGAAACAATAGTAAGGATTTTCTTTAAAATAGTTTGTAGTGCAGAAGAGAAGTCATTTAAATTCCAAAACACAAGGATTAACAATTATTTTTCATTTTCTGTGAGTTCTACTTTTAATAATTTAAATGTAAGTTTGTTGAAGTGTAGTATAAGCAATTCCTAAGTCACCATCCTGATGTTCTTTAATGATGTGATGATATGTGTCTATAGTGTAAACAGCATAAGGAATCAAAAGTACGTCTGGTTCGTATACGCAATCCCTGGGGTCAAGTCGAATGGAACGGACCATGGAGTGATAAGTGAGTGACTGCATTTATAGTCCCCATAAAACTAATTTGACCCAAATTACGTTGGTAGCGCACATAACTAGTATTGTTGTAACCAATATATTCTTCAATCCACAAAAACAGTCTTTAATCAAAATCTGAAAATGTACTTTTGCTTTGGAGTGGCAATCCTTCTCTGATGATATCAGTTTAACAGCTTGGGCAGAACATCTATTAAAGGGATACTTTACTACCAAATGAAAATGTTCCCATGTTTTACTCACCCTCAAGGCATCCTAACCGAATTTGGTTCTCTTCTTGAAGAATAAAAGCTGGACATCAACGTTAATAGCGCTGTAAATATGGGTATTTCATTTAAACGGAAGACCTTTATTTA